>NC_092500.1:2860056-3566530 GCF_047511675.1 Marmota flaviventris | reverse complement strand
GTGCCTGTGTCACCCTCACTCCAGCTGGCTTGGTCCACACCCTCCCGATGCTCTCCACACACAGATCTTAAAGACCATGTCCCCTGCTGCTCAACCCCCACCCTGGGACCTCCCACTGCGCTCAGGGGACAGACCTGGTGCTTCGGTGGCCTGCCAGGCAAGTGTGGGGCCTGCCAGCCACACTCCCTGCTGGGGTCCGACCCCGCCCCCCGCCCTCACATTCCCCACCCTCCAGTACAAGTGGCACTTGCTCCAGGATGCCCCCTGCCTGGCTCCAGGCAAGAGCAGGTCCTAGGAACACCCCACCCGGCTCTGGGCCCCTTCAGCACAGGGTCTGCCCAGGGCGGAACCTCAGGCTGCCACTCGTCACCTCCGCTCTGAGCGAGGACTCCCATTTGCCTCCTCCCTTGCCGGCGTCTGGCCTGGAAGGAGCTCTCTGCCAAGGGCAAGGAAAGGGACGCAGGCCCGCCCCTCAGGGACATCCGCCACCGCGCAGACCTGGACATCCTGGGCCTGGCGGGCGCTGCCGTCAGCCAAGGCCTCGTCTGCCTGAGGCTCCCGGGGAATCTAGGGTCTTTCCGAGGAGACGTGAGCGTCAGAACGTGTTTTAAAGTCAGTGAGAACGTGCGCTTGGCATCTGGACCAGGTCCTGGGGCGGGAGCTCTCACAGGCACAACCCGACAGAGCTGTGGGGGAGGTGGCTTCCAAGACAGCAGGCTCTGGAAAGATCACTCGCCAGATCCCGTTTTGCAGCTCAGCGCTCTTAGGATGAAAGCCCACTCTGTCGAGTTAGGTGGCCTCTGGGCTCACCCTGCCCGGCCTCCACAGCTCTGGACAAAGGGGCCTCGTCCCAGGGGGCACCCTGGACAGAGCCGGGGCAGTCACATCAGGAGCTGCAGGCCCTGGCGGTCCTGTAGGAGCAGCGGCTGGAAGGCGCCTCAGGTGCAGACACCTGCACAGAGCCCTGGGGTCCTGCCACCCGGGGCCAGCACTTCCCACTGTGAACAGGGGAGGGCCGTGCACCAGGAAACACCCACCTCCTGACCGCGAGGAGGTGCCGCTGCTCCACGAGCATCCCCTCATCCAGCTGCTAGCCACTGACCATCGCCCCCCTCCGTCCACCCACTCACCACCGACGCACCTTCCATCTAGCGGCCCCCCCACCACCTACTGACCCATCCCCCCATCCCCCACCCGTCCCCACGCACCCAGTGGCAGGCATGGAATCTCCTGTTGGTGCCAGGCAGCCTCCCCTAGGTGTGCAGACTGCCTGGGAGGCCAGCAGAGACGGAGGCCCTTCCTGCCTGCTCGCAGGGCCGCTGGCCGTGGTGGGTTGGAAACCGCACTCCCACGCAGGCCGCCCTGGCAGGGCTGCTCTGGGCATGCTCACCTGTGACGATGGCCGGGATGCCCCAGCCCACCACGTAGTAGAACCTCATGGGCCCCGCGTCGATGTTGCGCACCTCCGTCAGCATGCGGTAGACGTGCAGGCTCTCCACCAGCGTCCAGGCGAAGGTGCTCATGTAGACGTAGTGCAGGAGGATGGCGACCACTGTGCAGAGGAACTGTGCAGAGAGGGCACGGGCTCAATGGGCACCCCAGCGGGCATGCTGCAGAGGTGTCCGATTCAGGGACAGCCCCACGGGGCACAGAGATTGCCAGGAGAGGTACCCGACTCAGGGCACCCACAGAAGCCAAGGCCCAATAGGCGTGGGGGGGGGACCAAAAGGCCACTCTGCGAATGTAGGGCTCTGTTGCGTCTGCAAAGGGAAATGGAGCTGTCTCTGTGGCCCTGCTGAGACTCACCAGGCACGCCAACGGCCCCAGGGCCTCAGGCCCCGAGATGGAATTGGGACAGAGGGAGGCATCTAGGGCCCCGCTCAAGGGACCCTCCTGGGTGTGGACCACTGCCAGGGTCCACTGGCCATGGCTCAGGGATGAAGGTTGCAGAGCACTCAGGTTTAATTTAAAGAGAAGCTAGAAATACATATTTTATGTGATGGTCCCCAAATTTTAAATATTGGTATTTAGATTTTAAAAAACACTGTGGAGCTGAGCCTGCTCAGGCTGAGGGTCCCAGACTGGGATCTTGGCCTGTACCCACCTCTGCTGACCCTACATGAGCTTCCATGGCAGAATCTATGCAGTGACCTCACGTCCAAAAAGAACAAGGTCATACGTACACAGCACACCCCAGTAGTCCCAGCTGCTGAGGAGGCAAGTTCAAGCCAGTCTCAGCAACTTAGTGAGGCCCTGTCTCAGAAAGTAAAAAGCCCTGGGGGTGTGGCTCAGTGGTAGTCACCCAGGGTTCAACCCCTAGAACCAACAAACAAAGTCCTTATATTTTCTGTTGAAATAAGAACAGGATGAGAGGATGTGTCCTAGCTGGGCAGTGCTGTGTCTGGCCAAGGGGCAAGTGCAGGGAGAAGAAAATAGTGTCCACAAGGGGGCTAACAGACAGCATGCCCCCCCCTGGGGCAGTGGGCAGTGGGGTCCAGCCCCTGGCCTGGACACAGGCAGTGGGAGCCCAGGAAGAAGCAGGATGGTATCTGAGGATACTGGGCCACAGACACCAGCACAAATGCCTTCCCACTTGTTCTAGGACAGGACTGGAAATGTGGCCCAGAGCACCTTCACATGGGCCTTCTGGGAGAACCTGCCCAGCCGGGGCTCTCAAGGCCAGCCACCTAGGAGTTGGCTGCAGGTCCCCCTCCAGGTGCCAGGAAGCCGGGCCAGTCAGCAGAAGAGGAAACTGAGTGGGACTCTGACCCCACCCTGCAGCTGAACCCTGCCCTAGCCACACCCAAGGCTTAGTCCTACCCTGGCCACACCCAAGGCTGGGCCCACCACACCACACCCACAGCTGGGCTCCACCCCGGGGCCATACCCATAGCTGGTCCCACCCCTGGCCACACCCAAAGCTGGGCCCACCCCTGGCCACACCCACAGCTGGGCCCACCCCAGATGGACTCCTCCCAGGACACACCCACAACTGAGCCCCACTCCAGGTGGCCCACCTAGCCCCCCCAGCCATATGCATAGCAGAGCTGCCCCCCACAGCTGGGTTCTTCCCTGGCCACGCCCACAGCTGAGCCCGTGCACATGCAACCTCCCAACCTCCTGGGGGCCAGCGTCTTCCCCAAAGAGACCCCTCAGCCGGCACAGGGAGCAGCCAGCACCTCATCCTGACAATGATGTGGCTGTGCTCAGGCACCACACCAGGACAGGTCCACAGAGAATAGGCCAGAGAGCCCATGGCCCGGGCCACCTGTTGCCAGGCCAGCCTCCTTGGGCAGGTGCTCTTCAGAAATCAAAGCCCGAGGTGTGGGAGGAACCCTTTCCCATTCCCTTCTGCCAAGCAGTGCACGGCAGAACCCGGCTGAGGAGACAGGACCCGGGGTCCTGGCTGGGGACATGCCCACTGCGGGCGTCAGGAAGCGGCTGCCTGGGTGGCACAAACCAAGCCATCCCACCCCGCTCACAGCCCAGTTTCCCGAGTGGAAGCGCGGCTGGCCTGGCTTAGGAGGGGGATGAGGGCGAAGAGGGCGGGCTCAGGCAGCAAGGCACATGGAGGACAGGCTGGGCCGCCCTCCGGGGTTTGGGGAGAGGTACGCGCACAGGCACCGTGGGCGCCACTTTCCCTGGGAGCTGAACAAAGATGGCCTCATGTCCAGTAAATCACTCCAGCCGGCCAGACCTGGGAGTCGAAGGGCCTTGCCCAGAGAAGAGACTGTGACTTTACAGAAGACCTGTAACAGTCACCCGAGGCCAAGCCCGGACCCTGCCCCCGCTTCCTCCACATCTTTGTGCTCACAGATGCGCTGCTGCCACCAAAAAGGTCTCCTTCCAGGGGGCGGAGGAGCCAGGAAGGAGCCCCTCAGCATTTCACACCTGGTGTCTGGTGGCACGAGTGGCCGCCCCTTTCCCTCCACTAAAGCACACTGGAAGGGCTCCAAAGTATCCACATGGCTTCCCACCCAGGCCCTCCCCCGCTTAGACGCAGAAGGACCGCTGCCCGGCAAGGGCATCCTCTGGAGAGTTTAGAGTCGCTGAGTCCTGTTCCTGTTCCCTCCGGCTCCTCTCTGTGCCTACTCACCGGCCTCTGCTCCAGATTCAATTCCCCTGGCCGTCTGGGCTGGTCAACCTCCCACCCTCAGGCTGCCCAAGGGCTCCCCAGGGCAGGCTGTGTGCATTCTTGGATGCAGACCTCAGGATGACCCAGTCCCCAGCTTACCCTGAACCCCTTTTCATGGGTGGCAACTGGTGGTCCCCCTCAGCCCCGCCCTGAACAGATGCAGCTCTTCACCCGACACCAGGAGTGGGTGGCAGGTCATGCTGCGACCGTGTTGGCGGTGTACAGCACAAGCTGCCTGTGCAGGACTTGTGTCCAGCGACAGGAAACGCTGGGGCAGCTGGATTTTCCTCTTAGTTCTCACGAGTCACGGTTCCGCCTCGTGGGAGGCAGAACCATTGGAGTCTCATCAACTTCCCCTGGACCCAAAGCATCAAGTCTGGCTTCCTGTAGGTGGATTTTTGACTCATTTTGCCAGGCACATAAAAATCTAGAGGGTCTCTGCCCTCCTGGTGAAGCGGCCTTTTTGTCACCAGATAGTGACCCGTTCTTCACTGCTGCTGCTGTCTCCTCTCAGGCACGTAGACCTGGCCACGCGGACCCTCAGGCTACTCTGGCTGGCACTCACAGGCACGTCCTTCACGGCTCCCCATCTACACATCTCCCAAGAGTCCCATGGGCGTCTCTGAATCCAACGAGACAATTCTAAGTCACTCTAAGTCAACTGCTTGCCTTTGTCAGAGGCCATCAGACCTGGCTGCAAAGAGGCCTTGCTGGCCTCGGACGTGGCCACGGGCGGAGTGGGAAAGCCCTGGCCCACCTCTGGCCAGCCCGGATGCTTCCGTCTCAGCACCCCTCCCCCTGCAACTCCAGATGGCTGCCTGGGGATGTCCCTCCAGCTCTCCACCTCGTGGCCCCCAGAGTATAGGAGCATCTCCCTGGGGACTCCCAGCTGTGGGGGCCCAGCTCCAGGAGGACAGCGGGAGGGTGGGGGACGGGGCTACTCTGCCCCCTGGGGTGAGTGTGCTCCTCCCAGGTCTTCACAAAGAGCCACTTCCTGCTGGAAAGGTGAGCTGGGACCCCACTCCCCTGCCTCTCAGCGGCCTCCCTTGGGCATCCTCCAGGGTCGGTGCCCTCAGGCTGGCTGTGCAGTGCGCCCCGGTGGCCCAGCACCCTGTGCTGGCATTATCGTTGGGGCCACAAATCAAGGGAGTCCGGTTCACCCTGAAAAGACCAGTTTTCCTCAAGGGTGAAAACCCGAGATGCAGGCAGGTGCTGGCCCCTACCTGCTTCAGCAGCTCACGTCTACGTGGTCATCCCCAGGGAACCGGCCCTCCCCAAGTCAGGGGCTCAGAGGCTTAAAGAGGGAATCAGGGTCTTGGAGAAGGTGGCCTGGTATCATCCCTGCGTCCAGCAAAAACTCACTGGCTTTGCTCATGTGGCCAGGCGCCCCCCCACAAGCTGCCACGACACCATGAACTTCCCCGACTCCTGAGTCCACACAGGCCCAGGCCCACGGAGCCCCCGGGGAACCCCACAACACCTGGTGTGGATCTCACCAGCGTCTCCGCCTCCTCTCCTCCCCCATTTGCTCTTCTGGAAAGTTCCTTCTGCTTTGGTCCTCTGTATCCCCGGACCTCCCTCCCCCCAGTCCTGCTGTAGGTGTCTTGCTCACTTTGGGGAAGCCTGTGGCTTTCACCGCAAACAGGAGGCGTGAGGGGCTGGACACACTGTGTGTCCTGGACACTCTTTTTCCTCCTTTGGTGCAGGGGACTGCACCCGGGGTGCTCTACCACTGAGCCTCATCCCAAGTTTTTATTTTGAGACAGGGTCTCGCCAAGTTGCTGAGGGTCTCACTAAGTTGCCAAGAATGGCCAGAATTGCAATCCTCCTGCCTCAGCCTCTGAGCAAGGGCTGGATCTCAGCATGCGCTGCTGTCCCTGGTCTCAGGTTCTCATCAGTAGCTGCACCCTGAGTCTTCAGGCTGTGAGGTGCTCTGCCTGCACAGCATGGGACTCTGGGACTTGGCAAATGACTGTCATTTCCTATGAGGCCACTAGTATGAACGGCCACAGGGTCAGAATGAATGTGTGCAGAGTCCTAGGCCCTTCTGATGGGGCTCCTTGGGGCACCCTTCTGGGGACGGTCCCACCCAGGGGCAAAGCGATGAGTCCACCTGGCTCAACCCGATAGTCCCAACTGCCCCCAGGACTCCCAGCCGCACTGAAAGAGCAGGAGCACCCCAGCCCCTCCTCCCTGTGTGGGCCTCTCCCCGGGAGGCTGGGAGGCTTGCCTCCAGGACGTGATGGCCCACGTGGCTCGGGTTCTCACCGGGTTCTCGGTCTGGTTGATCCCGACCACGAAGACCAGCTGGGAGCAGAAGATGGCCCCGATGAGGTTCTTGTGGATGCTGTGCAGGTTGGAGCGCAGTGTCCGGACCAGGGTGAGCAGGATGAAGGCCACCAGCAGGGCTGCCAGGGACAAGGACACGGCGGCATAGGTGATGATCTTCAGGGGCAGGACCTCCCCGTGCTGCGGGTGGGTTGGTTAAAGCAGGAGATGGTGAGGTTGGCTCTCACTGAGTTTTGCGTGACAGAGGCCAACAACGTGATCCGTCACCAAATTAGCAGAGACTGGCAGGAACCATGTGGCTATGACCTGGCTCTCGGGTGGCACAGGTGGAACAAAACCCAGTGATTAATCTGGAATGAGGACCAACTGTGGAGGGCAGTGGAGACGGCCACACAGCCACGGGCACACACCGCGCCTCGGACTGCACCCTTCAATGGTCACATGATGGAGACGCTCGGCCTGCCCACCCGAATCCGGAGCCACAGAGGCCTTCTGGAGGGACACGGTGCCCGAGGACACGCGGTCGGGCGGTGGGCGCTCCATGGCCTCCTGTGCTCTGTTTTATTTTACACTGTCACAGATTCACTCCTCTGCTCAAACGTCACTCCCTCTTCACAAGAAGCTGGAGGAGTTGGAACAACACGTGAAGGACCCGTGGCTTTCCTGGGGTCCGTTGTGTGGGAGGGACACTCACAAACCTGCCACGTGCCCTATTCCACACCAGGCCTAGATCCAGCCCACGAGGCACGGCCAGCACCGTCCTCATCCCAACAGACGGGAAAACTAGTGTCGAGAGGCCACTCAGCTGGCCGGGTGGGACTCCAGGTGCCAGGGACTTGGGCCAACAAGAGCTCCAGTCACACGGGCAGGGCCTTCCTTCCTGGGACCCTACCTGCCCCGCAGTGTGAAGCCTTCTGTGAGCTAGGAGTGACCCCCGGTCTATGCCACGCAGATGTCTCCACAGTGGCTCGTGTCAGACTGACCCGCGTCACCTCCAGATGGCTTACCACTCATCTCTTGTGGTCAATGAATGTGTCTTTTGTAAAAAATGTGGAAAATACACGCAGCAGGGGTTTACCACCCAGCCATTTCCCACTGTGCGCTTCCTGGGCATCTGCACAGTGTGACTCCTGCCCAGGACACAGGTTCCGGGTTGCCTTAGCCTCCCGGTGTCCAGCACCTCCTGGACATGAGCAGGCTGTCTGGCAGGGTCCTGGGAAGCCAGCACGGGCAGGCCAGGAGGACAAGCGCTCAGGGGACTGGGCCCAGAGATGCTCCTTCGAGGCTCCGAGTGCCTGGAGTCCTGGAGCCTACAGCACCCGACTCCCCTCGGGGCCAGGGGTCTTCAGAGATCTGTGGCTCTGCGGCACCCTGGGCACAGGAGCCCCTGACCACTCCCATCGCATTCTTCTACCTCAGCTTCATCTGAGTGCTGCCCAGCCTCCTGGCCACAGGAACCTCACCCCTATCTCAAGACCTCGGTGATCAGCCTCCGGCTGGCCCTGGTGCACCTGCTTGGAAGTGCTGCCTGCCACGGAGGTGGGTGCCGGGAGAGGGCGCAGACGCCCTGGGGGCCGGGCCGCAGCTTCACCTGCACAGCACACGAAAGCCACTCTCCTGGGCACCTGCCACCTGGCTCACACCTCCACGAAGGTGCAGAAGCCTGAGCCCCAGGACACCAGAATGGCCTTGGCAGGGACAACGGGCTGGCTCCTGGGCCACATCCCCGCCCTGAGCAGGTGACAGGTGAGGCCACCCCGGCCTCTGCCTCGGGTTCTTGGATGCCAGTGTCCCACGCTGCCCAGGCTGGCCTCGGGCCACCTCCCTGCCTTGGGAAGGAGGCCAGGACAGGTCCTCCCAGCCTGCCCTGCCCAGGGCCCCTCTGCCCTACCACCGCCCCACGATGTGTGGCTCACATTCTCAGGGTGCTTAAGACGTCGGAGGCCAAAGATTATCCGCCTGTCACTGAGGACCTGACCCCTTGGTCCTTGGGGCCGGTGTATGTGGCCCGCAGTGACACCCGCGTGGGACATGCCAGCCTCGCTGTCTTGCCCGTCTTTCAAAGTAGAGGCAGAAACACTGTCTAACAGAAGGCTGGGACCTGCTCTGAAGGGGGGTGACATTCTGGGGACCTCTGAGTCTGAGCTTAGGGTCCCCTGCTTCAGGTCAGGTGTTCAACCTGGGCTCTTCAGAACCCTTTAGGTGGGGGGTGGGGCACCCCAGATTCAGGCTCATGGGCCGCAGGGCTTGCTCACAGCGCTGAGGAGGAAGCGTGGTCTGGGGGCTCAGCCACTTCCTGGGGCCCGTGGGGCGCACTTGCTGGTGGGGCGGTGGCTGTGGGATGCCCACCTCGCGCCTGGAGATGTCCATGAGCACCGCGCAGCTCGCGGCCCGGCTGCACTGGCACACCACGTGGGTCCGGTTCCTGGACAGGAGCTCGCAGCCCTTGGCCGACCAGCCTCCAGTCCCACCGATGCTGCAGAGAAAGGGGACCAAGGGGTGAGACGGTCCCCGAAACCGTGACACGGCCAAGGCGCAGCAGCCTGCCCTGGCCCTGGCCAGCTGGACCCTGCCGGTGGGAGTGGGCCGCGCAGAGCAGCCCTGCGTGCTGTGTCCCATGACCTCACCGGTGGCCTCTGCCGTGTCCCCTGCCCCCTCACTGCACGGCCTGTGGCTAGGACAACAGCTGTGCTGCCCCTGACACCACGGAGCACTCGTCCCCTGGTGGCCGCCGCCTCTCACTAGCACCTCTCCAGATGGAATGGTCCACGTCACAGCAGAGAAACCCCAAGGAGCCTCGCGTCCGCTGTGCGCCTGACGCCAGAAGCGCCTCCGTGGCACCATGGCCACTTGCCCCCCGCAGGCCTGAGTCCTGGCCATCTCAGAACTCACTCCTACGTCGGCCGCACTTTCCTCGGCAGGTTGCACCGTGTTTTACGGGGCTGCCTGGAAGTCAGGGCCCTGATACTCCTCCCGTTTCAGGACGGGGAGCCCCAAATAACAAGCTGTTCTGGGCCCTGCCCCCGATGCTGGGAAAGTCACGTGACCTCTCTGATCCCGAATTTACTCATCTGTGAAACGGGCCGTGACCGTCGGTGCGCTTGCCAAGGGCGCTCAGATCTGGGGATAAAGGAGCCACATAAAGCAGGGGCAGATCACTAGAGCCAGAGCTAATTGCCAGGATCCAAACGAGGGACCAAGGCCAGACGCCATGCCCAGCAGCCGCGGGCCAAGGCCAGATGCCATCGCCTCCCACTGGGCGCAGGCCCCTCCGCCGTCTCCTCTGAGAGCCAGACAGGCCGGGGGCGGCTTGGCGAGTGTGTGGAAAGTGCAGGCGCGTGAGCTCTCGCTGCCAAGCCGGACGTGTGCCCCACAGGAGCCCGCTTGCTCAGCAGGGCCTGCACCCGGCACGGCCCCGTGGTGGCCGCCCACTCAATCCAGAGGACCCACACCCCGGGAGGTGGCCCTGTCACGGAGGAGCTCCTAGGTGCGCACCTGGGGCCTCGCTTCCCGCATGAGGGCGGGCCTGGGGCTTGGCTCTCTGGCAGCCCCCAGCTCTCCCGGTGGAGAGACGACCACCATCACGGTGCAGACGGCACTGAACCTGGTGAGGGGAGCGTTCCTGCGCACACCGGTCCCACCAGTGTCCCCCCACTCCAAGACAGCACCACTGAGCAGGAACTAGAGGAGAAAAAGCCAGCCTCCCCCACAGAGCTCAAAACCTCAAGGCCAGGGGAGGAAGACGGGCCTCAGAGCCAGTCTCGTGTGAGCAGGGGCAAAGGCGCAGCCCCACGTCTCCCCAGCACGCGGGGGTTCTCCTGGCTCCTGTGGGTGCTCATGCACACAGGGTGCCTGACAGCCTCCTAAACCTGCTGCGGGGGTGGGGCGCCGAGCTGGCCAAAGGCCAGGGACCCCTGGGGAAGGTGCCACAGCTGGGCGCCTGGGCCTGGCCCGAGACCCATCGCCCTGTGTGCTCAGAACTCGCCCTCTATGCTCAGCCGCACAGGCCTGGGCACTGGTGTCAGTCGGCACCTCTGAAGTCCCACAGCGGGCAGCCCGGCTCTGCCTCAGGCCCCTGGGGGGACCCCGCGTGCCTGGCTGTGAGTCTGCATCTGAGTCTCCTGGTGTGTCTGCATGTGAGTCTCCTGGTGTGTCTGCGTGTGCGTCTTCATGTGTGTCTCCGTATGTCTGCATGTGAGTCTCCTGGTGTGTCTGCGTGTGTGTCTACGCATGTCTGCATGTGAGTCTCTGTGTGTGTCTGCGTGTGTTTACGTGTGACTCTGCATGTGTGTCTCCATGTGAGTCTGCATGTGTGTCTCTGTGTGTCTGCGTGTGTGTCTGTGTGTGTCTACATGTATGTCTGTGTGTGTCTCTGTGTGTCCATGTGTCTGTGTGTGTCTGCACGTGTCTGCATGTGTGTCTGCGTGTTTGTGTGTCTGCGTGTGTGTCTGTGCGTGTCTACATGTATGTCTGTGTGTGTCCATGTGTCTGCGTGTGTGTCTCCATGTGTGTCTGAGTGTGTCTGCGTGTGTCTGTGTGAGGAGGCTCCGACACCCCCGCAGGCAGCACGGGGGGAGGAGCTCCTGGCCACCAAGGCCAGAAGACGGTCCAGGAGTCCTGCCTTGGCTGGGCCTCAGGGTGTCTGCAGCAGGAGGTGGCTGTCCCTGGCCCTAGAGTGGCACTTACTCCAGAGAGTGGTTCCAGAACACACAGACGGGCTTGGTTCGCTCCTCCGTCTCCAACAGGGCGAACTGCACCAGGACTGGCCTCTCCAGGGGGCGGGACAGCGGGGCCCCCTCACTGTGAAGCATGACGCTCACCACCGGCGTGTTGATGACCGGCCGGTTTGGCAGCCTGTGGCAGAGGAGCGAGACCAGGGGACAACAGTGAGGAGGCCACATCCCTTTAAAAGAGTATGAATGCCAGGGGACACGGGTCAGACGAGCAAGGAGTCATGGTCCCTGGGCACACACAGTGGCCCTGTTCTCAGGCACAAGAGACGCGTCACCTCCGGGCCACACGGGGGCTTCAGAAATTGACAAACGAACAGAAAATTCATGTACAAAGATGTCAACGGCCCAGCTGGAGCAAGGGAGGGCCAGGAGCCCAGGGCAGGCCCTGGTCAAGTGACTAAGCCCACGGCACCTCCTCATCCAGTCACCAGGGGATGTGACTATGAGGTCCACAGAACCAGGGGGTATCTGGGAAATGACCTTGGGGTTGGAAAGTATGACCTTGGTGGACACCCTTAGTCAGACTTGAGGCCCCTGAGGTGGAAGACACATTGTGAGGCTAGTACTGGCCAAGTGACCCTTGGTGCTGATGGCAGGGGGCAGTGAGCAGAGGCTCCGACGCCACAGCCCCAGGTGAGGGGTGGGGCAGGGCAGACCCACGGAGGCACAAAGTGGGGTACACTCTGAGGCACATCTGGGCACAAGGGCCAGGACAAGCCAAGGTGAAGGTCATAATGTCCCAGCATGCAGTGCCCATCTGGCTGGCCCAGACCTCTGGGCCAGGACACCACGGGGCGAGGTCCTGGTCTTTGGCGAGGTCATGGTGTAAGACTGTTACGATGACAAAGGTGATCAGGATTCGGACTTGTGGACCCCGGGGGAGCAGGCCCGCCCCAGACCCGGGACCCCGCAGAAGCAGGCCCTCCCCAGGCCCGGGACCCCGCAGAAGCAGGCCCGCCCCAGGCCCGGGACCCCGCAGAAGCAGGCCCTCCCCAGGCCTGGGATCCCGGGGGAGCAGGCCCTCTCCAAGCCCGGGACCCCGCAGAAGCAGGCCCTCCCCAAGCCCGGGACCCTGGGGGAAGAGCCCGCCCCAGCCCCAATCCCTGGCCTCACCGGAGGCTACGGCGGTCAGGGTCGTAGTGCTCAGGCAGGAGCTGGCCCAAGGTCCGGTAGATGATGACCAGGGCGACAGCAAACTGGCTGGGATCCTCCGGGTGTCTCCGTCGCCTGCTAACATGGCCCTCCCTCTCAGTCCCAGGCCCCGGTGGCATCGTTGGCAGCGTGGCCCTCCAGGCTGGCCTCACGACGGGGCCTTCTGCAACGTGAGCATGAAGCTGAGGCCATGCACCTGTGTCCCCACCATGTCCTTCCACCTCTGCAAGTGCTTCTGCACACTGACAGCCGTCCCGGGAGAGAGCACGGTGCTCCCCGGAAAGCAAGCACAGGTCACTGTGTGGCCAGCAGGTCTATTTGGGGTTTATTTATTTATCTAATTTTATGTGGCGCTGAGGATCCAACCCGGGGCCTCACCCGTGCTAGGCGAGCGCTCTGCCCCTGAGCCCCAGCCCAGTCTGGCTGGTTTGTTTTGTTTTTGTTTTGGTACCAGGGATTGGACCGAGGGGCACTTAACCACGGAGCCACACCCCCCCGCCCATTTTATATCTCAGTTTGAGGCAGGGTCTCACTGAGTTGCTTAGGGCCTCGCTGAGTAGAACCTGCGATCCTCCTGCCTCGGCCTCCCTAGCGGCTGTGATTGCAGGCGTGCCTCCCCACACCCAGCTGAAACAGGGTCTTGAAGAGATGTTCACCCACGTTCATAGCAGCAGAATTCACAAGAGCCCCCAAAGGAAGCCAGAGTCCACCAACAACGGAAGTCGTGTGATGGTCAGCTGATGTCCGTCCCCCACCTGCTCCTTGTCCCCACCCAGGGCCACCCTAGGGAGCCTTGGGAGGACATGGACATGTGCCTGTGTGGGTTCCGCCCCAGGCTTTATCTCAGGCCTGTGTGGGCGTCCAGCTGCACGTGAGGCGGGCATGCGAGAGGCCACATGCCAGCTGCATTGGGTAGCAGGCGACGTCTTGCCTCCAGCAGGGGACGAGGGCACCAAGCTTGGCAGAGCACAGCTACCTCGCCCCTGCACGTTACCTAGGTCCCGTGAGAAGGGAGCACAGCTGCCCTTGGGGCTGATGGCAGCGAGTGGCCGCCGCCCTGGATGGTCAGTGGGGACAGTAGGAATGCCCAGGCTGCAGTTTCACCTTTTCTCTCGGGAGGTTTGAAGACGTCGGCTGGGAAGGACACCGAGGACTCCAGCTCCCTGGGGAACTCATCCTGAATGTCTTCGAACCGCGGCACCCGGGCACCCGTGAAGTTGAACTTGTCGAAGACGTCAACTGCAAGAACTGGGGACAGTTTCCTCACTCACACACAACGCCAGGCCTTCCTGAGCCTGCCTTCACCGTGCCCAGGACCGTCCTGCCCACGGTGACCGGCGCCTTCAGAAGAGCCCAGTTGTACCTCCCTGCCTCTGTTCAGCCTGCTGAGCTGGCAGCAGGGCACCTGAGGTGACGTGAGAAGGGGGAGACGATGCCACTCGAGGTGGCACCCAGCACCGTCTCACACACCTCTGGGTGGGCAAGCCGGCCGTGCTGGCCAAGCAGTGCAGCCCCCAGCCCCACACGCAGATCCTGCCACTCCCTGCAGCCCTCCGGGTGGCAGACAGGCCACAGGACAGAGACGGAACTGGAACCCTGACCCCGAGGGAGCCTGGGCTGGCATCGCCCGAGCCTCTCTGCCTGAGGACGGCCTGCAGGGCCCTGGTGAGCTCGAGGCCGTCCGACTGTCCCTCTGCTGGGCCAGTGACACCGCTCTGCACGCCTGGGCCTCCCAAGTGATCCCATCCAAGCCAACACTCCCCACGAGGGCAGTGTCCCTCTGGCTACCTGCAGGAGCGAGGGCCAGGCTGGGCGGGCACACTGGGCCTCGGGAGGGGAGAGCCCAGAACATGCCCAGGGGACAGCCTGTGGCTGGCAGGGCTCTGCGGGGTCAGACGTGCTGCCGGCCTACACAGGGTGGGCCTGCGCTGTCCGGGGTGGGGACCGGCTGTTCCACCCTGCAGCTCTCTCTGCCTGAAAACCACCCTGTGAAACTCCAGCCCCAGGTCACGTGTCCCCATGCTCAGGGTGCTGAGGCCACGAGGTGCTGGTCCTGAGACCGCTTGGCTCTGGCCAGGACAGCCTGTGCCCCTGCCTCTGCCCTGAGACTGCCCATCTGTGCCAAGTCTAGAGGGCTCTGCTGCCCAGGCAGGGTGCACTGCAGGGAGCCCCGGCACCCACGCCTTCCTGCAGGCTCACACCTGGACCCAAAGACCACGGGGCAGCACCTCCACCCGTCGACCCCCGTGCTGGCCCAGCCTCTGGAGCACCGTGTGTTTCTGCAGATCGCCCAAAGGCCCTTGACCACGGGCAACTTCTCCCACTGACCACTGGGAGACGGAGGCCAGGGTCACTGGCTCTCTCTTCTAGAGAGGCCAGGCTGGGCGGTGACCCACGGCCTTGCCCCAGGACTCGGCTCCGAGGACACCTGGGCATCCTGGGGCCCCACCCTCGGGGGTGCTGCCCTGCAGCCCTTACTCATGTTGGCGGTGACGATGACAAAGGGCCGCAGGTAGGTCCTCCTCAGATTGCGGGCCACGTTGCTGAAGTAGGCTTCAAAGTGCTGCAGCAGCCGCGCGGCGCCACCTTCTGCCCGCTGGATCTGCTCCCACGCAGCCCTGGTGGCCGGGGCCAGGAGGGCACTGCCCGTGTGCACAACGTCCTGGCCACACAGACGCCATGCTCAGTCTCGCTATGGAGTCCGGCCGTGCGGCTAGAAGGCCATTGGCACCAGGCCAGTGTCGGGGAGGTGGCCTTGGAGGCCAGAGGCCATCAGGAGGCGCCCTGCCAGGGCTCCACCATGTGCCCTGAGACGCTGACGGGGGAGATGTGCTGGGACCCCTGGACCCCTGGGGAGGGCAGGCAGCAGGACCCCCAGGCTCGGCTGAGCAGGAGCGTGACGGGCCCTCAGATGTGTGGCCAGGGCTCAGCCCGAGACAGGAACCAGGAAGGAATAAAATACGAAGAAAAGCTCCTCTGGCCCAAGTCCCCAGGCCAGGCTCCAATCACCACGAGGGGCCTCGCTGGGCCTCGCTGGGCCCCCAGTGCTGTGCATGGCTGGGGGTGGGGTAGACGGGTCCCTGGGGGCACAGGACGGGGCCTGGAGAGGAGCCAGGGGCAGCTTGGAACACTCCAGAGTGGCTCACAAGCACGGAGACAGAGGGGCACCTCCCCGGTCACCCCAGCAGACGCGGGGCGGGAGGGGCTCTGCAGGAGGTGCCCGAGCCCCTCGCTGGGGCCCGCCGCCTGCCAGCCGCACCCCTGGGCCAGCCCCAGCTCTCTGTGCCTCCTTCCCTAACCTGGCGAGTGGGTGGGCGACGAGCCGCGTGTTCGGCCGTGGGGGAGGAAGGTGGGGTCAGCTGCACCAGCCGGTGGAAGGCTGGTGCCCTAGGTGCCCCCCGACTGCCAGCGGCAGGGGCTGTCACCACCGGGGCTGGGCCTGCCCTGCGTTGCCCACCTGCTGCCAGCAGGGCGTCAGCTCGGCCAGCCCCCGCGCCCCCCTCACGCCTGGGAAGCCGAGTGCTGCCTGGAGTGCCTGGGGCTTCCGGCTGCCCAGCGCCGCCCCACGCCACGGCCCACCCCAGCTGGGCTCCCCGAGCGCCTCCTCTACCTCATGGAAGTTGGCCTCCCGCGTGGCCGCCAGCTCGAAGCCCTGCTGCTGGCTCTCGTGCTGCAGGACGCGGGCCAGCAGCTGATAGGCCGTGCGCACGTCGTTGCCAAAGAGCGGGCCTCCGAGCCGCGTGGCGTTGCGCAGCGCCTTCACCAGCCGCAGGGACCCCGCGCCGTCCAGCCGCGACTCGTTGTGGCTGAGCTTCTCGTTCTGGAAGGACAGAGACCAGGACATCTCAACCGACACCCGCCAGGCCCTTCCTGCTATTCGGGCGTCCACCACCTTCCATGGAAGCTTCCTGGTCAGAAAGGAGCCCACAGCCCAAAGCCAGGAAAGTCGTCTGACTGAGGACCGTGACGTGGGAGCGAGGTGTCTGCAGGGCTCGGAAGGGACGCCCCAAGACGGAGCAGAACAACAAAGCACAGCGAGGAACAGAAAGACCCGAGCACACAGCGGGCGGGGACTCGCGCTCCAGAACCCAGGATGCTGAGCTGGGCACTGAAGGCCCAAGAGAAGGGCTTGCCTGTGCCCAGCTCGCCAGCCACCCGACACGCTATGCCAGGGAGGCTGCTTGGCATCTGGCCCCTGGCCTGCAGCACCAGCCCCAGCGATCCAGGGGCCTCTGTGCCCTTGCCCCACCTGGGGCTCGCCACACACACACACACACACACACACACGCACACGCATACGCGCATACACACGCACACGGTGCACACATGTGCCCTGAGGCTCCGGGCCTACCGTGACTTTGAGGTCCACGAAGGAGCCTGTGGTGCAGTTGAAGAGCTCGGGGGGCAGCCAGCCCTTCTCCCCGCTGCAGTGTCGAACCGCGTTTCCTAGGCAATGGGAACATGCCGTGTGCACCTCCTGCCCGTCGATGCCCATTTAATGCCCATACTGGAATTCGGCGAAGGGTCCCAGGGCAGCCCAGGCCGGGCAGCTCCACAGCCATGAGCCAACACACATTCCCTTCCTTCAGTCTGGGCCCCGTGCATGACCTCTTGGGCTGACACCAGGCCCTTTGGCTGCCCAGCACATCCACGAGAAGCCAGGAAAGCCACATGCCAGGGCCAGCGGTCACCACACACACCTCGCCGAATTCCCGGGTGCCCTGAGGTGTGGACACCCCCATTACCCCAATGCACAAAGAGAAGCCACCACGTGAACTGTGAGTGTGGCAGAGCCATGAGGGCATCCAGGCTGGGCAGACGGGTGTCACGCAGTGTGTCACCTGCAGTTTCACCAGGCCCAACACGTGTCGTGGCACGTGGCTCACCCTGGAGGGAAACGTCACTGTTTCTCCCAAACGCTTTGCCTTGAGACATTTTTAAACGTGGAACATTCCGTGAATTCTGATGCGTGGGTCAATTTCACCCCAAAAAGGCCTATCTCTGTCTAATCTCCCACCCTGTGGATGCCACGGGCCACAGGACTTACCCACAGATCCCTTGGGGCACGGTACAGCAGCCGGCTGCCCAAACTTGGTCTGCGGCCACCAGATGCCAGCCTCAAACGCTCTGGGACATCCATTGTAGATGACTGGGGTGCAGAGAAAGAAGTCCTCAGCGGCAGGACCAGGACACACTCTCCCAGAGCCACACCCCTCACACCTTCCCGCCCTGTGGCCCTGACCCTTGCCCCTTCTGAAGGTCAGGTTTCTAGAAGGTCAGGAGTGTCAGGGGCCCCTAAGTCCAGGGGCGTGCAGGCCACCCTGTAGCCTGTCCCTGTGTGTGACCAGAAGAGGGTCAGGGGGCAATCGGACCTTCGCAGCCAAGCGACGTGACCTCAGCGAAAGGGTTGTCACAGCGGTTGCACTGGCGGCCGATGACGCCGGGCTTGCAGGCACACTGCCCTGTGTCCATGTCGCACGCGCGGCTGTGGGAGCCGTGGGGGAAGCAGTCGCAGGGCAGGCAGGCCTCCTGGGCTGGGGGCTTGTAGTAATTCTCCTGCAAAAGCCGAAGCAGCACGGGGGACCTCAGAGGCTGGCGAGAGGCCAGCCTCCGGGAGGATATTTCCTGAGCACCGCCAAGGTCCACCTCGCTGGGCACGAGCCGTGGCCACCAACTTCTGGGCTCCTCTCACTGCCTCCGCCCATGCCCAGGGCGGCTCCCTGGGGCCCTCAGTGCCAGGCCCAGGGGCGTTCTCCCAGAAGCACCTCCCGCTCTCCCCTTCTGATCCGTGCCACGGGCATCTTCCACTTGCTCTGAAAAGAATCAGAGACTCAGCGGAGATCATCGTGAGAGGACGGCACTCAGTTCTATTTTTAGATGATTGTGACACATTCGGAGCCATCCATATGCACACTGTGGGGCAGGCCAGGGATGGTCAAGAGCGTGTCTAGAGCTCACAGGCCTGGGATCACGTCCAGCTCTGCTGTCTATTGGCCACTCTGCCCTGGGCTGGCCACCTGGGCTCCCCTCTGGAAAATGGGGTGGGCTGTGGACTTGAGCCACGTTCGGGGGGATGCAGCCGTCCTGACGGAGGAATTCCAACACCTGGGAAGCTGTGAGCAGGACGGCAGGGCGCTGGTCACACAGGGCAGGCCTGGGGCAGGGGGGCAACCACGACCCGTTGAACTCTTTCTTGCACGTACTATTTTTGTTTTTGAATAGTTTTTAGTTGTTGATGGACCTTTATTTATTTATTTACATGTGGTGCTGAGAATCGAACCCAGGGCCTCGCATACACCAGGTAAGGGCTCCGCCACTGAGCCACACCCCAGGGACACTCTGCCACTGAGCCACACCCCAGGGACGCGCTTGCCACTAAGCCACACCCCAGGGACGCTCTGCCACTGAGCCACACCCCAGGGACGCTCTGCCACTGAGCCACACCCCAGGGACGCGCTTGCCACTGAGCCACACCCCAGGGACGCTCTGCCACTGAGCCACACCCCAGGGACACTCTGCCACCGAGCCGCAGCCCAGCCCTTGATACGTTCAGAGCTTCGCCGTCCGCGAGCCGCGAGCACGGGCTCGGTGGAGGACGTGGCCACCTAGGAGGCCCGGTGGTGCTGCAGGTGAACGAGCCTTCACAAGAAGGTGGGCTGCTGCGCCAACCAAGTGAGGGGCTGCAGAGCTGGCCAGGGCCCCGGTGCCCAGGGCAGGGTCCCTGTGAGGAGCAGCCCAGGTAGTCCCAGGTCGGGGCCACAGCAGGCTCCTAAGCGCTGACACAGAAGCACGTGAGAAGAGGCACGGGGGATGGGCAGGCAGGCGGGTGCGGACAGACGTGAGAGTGCGTGGAGGTACGAGTGCGGGGCTCAGGCCCAGGAGGAGGAGGGCAGCCCGCGGGCCTCACCTTGCACTGGCACTGGCCGTTGGTCTTGTTGCAGTCGGGGTCGAAGCCCTGGCTGACAGCACAGTGGCAGGGCCCACAGACGGGGTTCCCCCACCAGCCTCTGGGGCACGGGAGGTCAATTCTGTTAGGAAAAGACGGCGGCAGACGGAAGGGTCACCGAGAGGAGCCTCCTGGCAGTGAGGAGATGGTGGTGACCCTCCCCGTCACCTCCCCCCTCCACATGGCCTCAGTTTCCCCTCCGTGGGCTCAGCCCCGCCCTCCAGACCCCTGGAACCCTGTGCCCTACTCCCGGGCGTCAGGGTCCACCAGGAAGGTTCCACCGTGAGACGGTATCTTAAGATAACTTCCCTCCTCACCCTTCTCCACCTGAAGACACACCGGCCACCAGGACTCAGCCACACCAGCATGGCGGGCACACCTGTCTGCCCACTCTGGGCTCTGTGACAGCAGCCCCCTGCCTCTGGCTCTGCGTGGCTGCAGCCCCCTCAGCACACTGAGCCCAGCTGCTCTGGCAACCTTCGCCCAGGAACCGCAGTGTCCGCCAGCGCAACAGATTCTGCAGCATCTTTTGTCCCCCAGGCCCCCGTGTTGACACTGGCCACTGTGCCCACGATGCTCTGGGCAGCCTTGCCCCATGTGACGTGGCCCTCACGTCAGCAGTGAGCAGCCACGTGCCGGGTTTAGGGCACTTGGGGTTGGGGGGCACTGCTCCTGCCTCCCTGAGGAGGACTGGGGGTGAGCAACGTCTCAGTGCCAAGGCCAGGCCTGAGTCACTGCCACCTGTGCTCTGCCCACCCTACCTGTTCCCAAGGTGGACCACACCTAGCATCTCCTGCGGACCCACCTGCCTACAGACGCCTGCCCCAAGAGCGCCCTTCACGCTCCTCCAGCCGACCAGCGACCTGCTGTGCCCCCTGGCACACCCGGCAACCAGTGCTAAGTGCCGACTACACACCTACCTGAGGCAGGAACATGACCGGCCAGCGCCCCTGAGCCCCAGGGGACCTGTCTGGTGGACTGCACTTGCAGGGTACAGAGCCCAGAGCCCTGGTGGACCTCCGTCCCTGTACCCCTCTGCAGCCTGGTGTGTCTGCAACGCCAGGCCCCAGTGCTGGCCGCCGGGGGCTCCCCTGCC
This sequence comes from Marmota flaviventris, assembly GCF_047511675.1. Taxonomy (NCBI): domain Eukaryota; kingdom Metazoa; phylum Chordata; class Mammalia; order Rodentia; family Sciuridae; genus Marmota; species Marmota flaviventris. The sequence continues at coordinate 3,546,179 of NC_092500.1, read as the reverse complement.
CCAGTTCCCCCGCCCAGACTGCATCCCTGGGGGCAGCCAGGACGCTTTCCACCCCACCCTGGCCCTGCCATCCCTGCAGGGGCTCCACAGTCGCCTTCTGTTCCTGCCTCGCAGGGCAGGACTTCCTCCCTGTGTCTCTGCCCCCCGCTCAGGACAGCACATGCCCGGATCTGCCCAGGACCGACCCGCTGGGCTCCTCAGGCCAGCCTCCTCCCACCAGTCCTCTCGGCAGCCTTCCGAGGGACTCCACCTTCAGCCCCCCTGCTCGCCCTTCCCTGCGCTCAGGGCCTCTCCTGTGAGCTCTCCTTGATGAGGTGCCATGACACCCAGTGCGCTGCGGGGCGCGTCTTCCCATGAGGTCACAAGCCCAAGGGCACAGGTTCCCAGCCAGGGACCACAGCACGTGCGGGGTTTGGGCACATCATGAGCAGGGCAAGTGTGCCCAGTACTCAGCTGGACTGCACCCACGTGGCTCCTCACCCGAGGCCGTCTGCAGAGGGCGTGAGCCAGGGGGCCAGAGTCCTGGTGCGTGAAGAACCACGCGGCTCCAGCTGGGAAGGTGTCGACCTGTGTGACCGCACACCTGTGCTCTGCCAGCCACACACTGTGCACACGGCACCCCAGAAGCCCAGGGCGGGTGCAGCTCCCACCCTGGGTACCCTCCACCCCAGGACTTCCACACACATCGAAGGCAACTTCCCACAGAGAGCCGTCCACGGTCACATCCATCTCCCTTCACCTCTCAGGACCCTATCCCGTGCGCGTGGCAGGGCTTCCACGGCTGTGACCTGTGCCACCTGCCTCCAGGGAGAACACGCTCAAACGGGTTCATGCCGGGCGCCCAAGCTACGCTCACTTATTTCACGTGAAGTTTGGGGAAAGACGGCGTCCTGTTACCCCGAGAGAGGAGGATGAGAGGGGAGGGGCGGGGGACCCTGGAGGGGACGAGGCCCAGGTGTGCCCTCCTTACTTGTTCTCGCAGTACTGCCCGTAGTGGCCGGGCCCACACTCGCACGCGTAGCCCCGCGGGGAGCTAGGGGAGTGCACGCAGGCCGCCAGGTGCTCGCAGGGGTTCAGGTGGCAGACGTCCACACACTTCCTTCCAAAGTACCCTGTGGGGGTGGGGGATGCCCTCCAGTGAAGACAGCCCCCGGGGCCTCCCGTGACGCTTCCTGCCCCCAGCTCCCACCACCCAGGGTGACAGGTGCAGCTGAGAGGACAAGTGGGTGCCCCTGAACTCGGAGGAAGACCTGCACTTCTACTAATTCCTTCCTGACTCTCACCCCTGCCACAGGACCCAGGAGGCGCCTTCCCCGCACCCGACGAGAGAGGCTCGGGGCTCGGCCTAAGAAGGCGGGCCACGCCGCCAGCCAGGGCGCCCACACCTGCAGGGTCACTCGATGTAACCAGCCCAGGTGCCCCGGTCCCCACCGGTGGGCTCTGGAACGAGGGTGCCCACCTCTGTCACAGACGCAGGAGTAGCCGTCCCAGGTGTCGTGGCAGTGGCTGTGCACAGGGCAGGGGCTCGAGGCGCAGGGGTTCTCCACGTCGCAGCCGTCCTTCACCCTGACCTTGAGGGCGTCTTTCATGTTCAGGGTGGCGACGTTGGTGGCCGTCTCCCCCATCCTCACTCCCTGTGTTCATAAAGGGGTCACTGGAGTCAGCCCCGGGCGTCGGGGCTGGAGGAGCATCGAAGGCAAGGGCAGCTGAGGGAAGCCCAGCTTCTGCCCGTCCTGAGGGGACCAGGCGCTCAGAGACCAGCGGGGCGGATCCCCTGGGCAGCAGCTAAGGAAGGAGAGGTCGGGTTTTGTTGCGGGCGGGCGCCAGCCACCTAGGAGCAGCTGCCAGTGGCTGCAGCCACCCAGGTCAGGAAAGCCCGGCGGCCGTCGGGGTGGACGGGGCAGCTGCACCAGGCGGGGGCAGAGGTAAGGGGCCGAAGGTGCAGCAGCAGGCCTGGTCGGCCTGGGGCCAGGGCCTGCAGGGCCAGCACTGAGGGGACGTGGGGCAGGGTGGGCCTAGCGGGAGAAGGAGTTCCCAGGCTGGACGCCTACTGGACAAGTCCCTGGTCGCTGAAAACTAAGCAGCTGCTGCGCAGGCCACCCTGAGCCACGGGGAAGGGTGGGCTCCGGCACCCCGTACCTGCATACAGCCCCGGAAACCGCGGCGCACGGAGACTTTGTCCTCAGACACACCCCCGACGACAACGTTCCTCATCTTCAACCCAGGAAGCTGGTTCCCGATCTGCACCATGTTCTGCGCAGAGAGGAAGGAGGGGCTCTGGGAGCTGTGCCCTCCACCCTGCACTGGGCCCTGTGTGCAGGGGTGCTGGGAGCTATGTCCTCCATCCTGTATGGTGCCCTGTGTGTTGAGGGCCACGTCCTCCATCCTACACCCTGCCCTGGGAGGGAGTTCAGGGGGCTGTGTCCTCCACCCTGCCCTGGGCCCCCTGTGTGGGGGTGCTGGGGGCTATGTCCTCCACCCTACACAGTGCTGTATCTGTGGAGTGCTGGGGGCTGTGTCCTCCACCCTGCACTGGGCCCCCTGTATGGGGGTGCTGGGAGCCACATCCTCCACCCTGCACTGAACCCTCTTTATGGGGGTGTTGGGGGCTACGTCCTCCACCCTGTACTGAGCCCTCTGTATGGGCGTGCTGGGGGCAGGGGCTGTGGAGGTCACGTCCATTGATCTGGGTACACCTTCCTGCTGGGCTACATTTCAACAAACCCCAGAGCCTGAGGACACCTGGGCCTCCTAAGAGAGGGCGGCTCACCATCTGCCTTCCTGGGGAAAGCATGGCAGACTACAGGGCGCGCGAAGGTGGCGAGCAGGGGCCGCGGGCATCCCTCCCACCCCTGTAACGGGCGCTGCACTGAGCAAGCCCCGGGGCAGAAATGAGGCTGGTAGAGCAGGAACATGGTCAGAGCCGTGGGGTCCGGGGAGTCCCAGCCGGTCCTCGGTCCCAAGATGGCGAGTACCAGGGACACAGCAGCTTGAATTCTCAGATGTGGAACAGGACGACCGAGATCCAGAGGCCCTGGGAGTCACCAGCCGCTCCCCACAAGTGTGGGTGTCCTGTGACATGTCCTATGCTACCAGCGGGGACTGTGGAACCAGCCTCGGGCAGGTGCCCGCCTGGGACAGTACCTCCCCGTGTCCCACGGCCCCTCCAGGACCTGGGCCCACGCTCAGGCTGCAGGGCTCCCGCTGAGGCTCCGGCCAGCGTGGCTAAAGGAGCTGGGAGCAGGCGGAAGACCTCCTGGTCCCCAAGCAGGAGTGGCCTGCCAGGGTGCAGCGAGGCCGGTGACCGCCACGTGATGTGGATGTGGGAACCAAGCCTGGGGCCCAGAGAGCACCCCCAAGCCCCCCTGCACCCTCAGGGAGCCTGAGGAGGGGATCTGTGCCACAGAGGACTCTGGTGCCCCTCACCTGGTCCATCCCGTAGTCCAAGGTCAGGGCCACCAGGTACTTGATGTCCTTGCCCTCCTTGGCGCTCCTCAGCTCTATCAACAGGTGGTGCCACTCCCCATCGGTCACGCGGAACCTGGACAGCTGCATGGACGCCACGTCGGAGGGGCTGTGGGACACCTCGAGCTGGACGTAGTCGCTCAGGATCTGTGGGGCAGGGGAGCCACGCCCACGGTGGGTGCAAGGCGGCACCCATAGCACGCTCTGCGGGGCTCGAGGAACGAGGCCGGGGCAGAAGGGCACTGGCAACCAGGCGGTCTCTGTTCATGGAGCGCCGTCCACCATGCGTAGTGACCTGCACCGCTGGCCGGGACAGCACCTCACAGCGACTGGGCTGGGGCTCTCTTGCCCGAATGAAGCACAGGTAATGGGGACCAACCTCCTCCCGAGTACGCAGGACAGAGGGACAAGCAGGGGAGGACTCTGAGGCATCAGAGAGACCAGAGGCACAGAGGGGCACGTGAACAGGACCCGGAGGAAGAGCCGCCCGGGAGAGCTCGGGCCTCTCCTCCAGGTCCCCAGCTGGCTCTGGGAGACGTGGCTGAGCTGAAAAGCTGGGCAGGCTCCCTGGGGGCAGGGCTCAAACTGGAGTTCAGGGCCTGCCAAGGAAAGTGGGCAGGCACCTTCGGTCTCAGTTCAGGCCGGGACCCCAAAGGACGTCCATGACGAGTAAGCCGGAAACAGAGCAGACCCCGCGCAGCGACGCCAGCTCCGACCCCGCCCAGGCTGCGGTCACCACGCCCTCTGGATGCCAGGGTCGGAAACCATCCCGTGGGCTGCGACACCCACCGCACCCCGTCTCCCTGTCTTTGCAGCACAATGTCCAGCACTCAATGAAAAATGACCAAATACGTGAGGAGATAAGAGCGAGCCTGGAATCCGAGAGAGGCACACCAACAGGTCCAGACAACAGATGGTGAGACCCTGCTGGGGACAGCCCACGACAACCGCAGAACTCTGCCAGAGAGACTCGATGACCACCAGGCCTGCATAACTAGCTGTGTCCCTTCTCATGAAAAGCCAAGCTACCGTGTTTAAACACTCGTAAGGAAAATCCAGAAAACTCACCAAAGATACTCATAAAGACCATCTCCAGTCACAGGCGGCCTAGATTTTAAAACCAACCAACCTTTAACACCGGGCTTTAAAGAGACACCCCTGAAATATAAGGATGCAGAGAATGCTGAAAGTCAAAGACAGAAAAAGAGATATAAACACCAACCGAAAGAAAGCAGCCGTGTCTGCATTAAACAGACAGCAGACCCTGAGATAAAAAACGGACTGTCATGTGATAACAGAGTCAATCTTCCAGGAAGGAAACACAATCCTAAACTTGAATGCACCTGATAACATCACCTGAAAATCTATAAAATTCAGGAAACAGAGAAAAAAATCATAATGATGTAGACCATTTGAACCCCAGTCGGCAAACCTCACCTTGACACATGCAGAACCCTGTGCCTAAGAGCCACGGAGGGCAAGTTCTTTCCCAAGCACACCTGATAGATGAGGTCTGAGAAACCAGCCTCGACGTCTTTCAAAGGTCTGAAATCACACGGCCTCAGCTCTCTGCTGGAAAACAGGCTGCAGACACCCCAAATGATGTGGGGGAGACGCCTCGTGCTTGCCAGCCCGGGAGCCCCCACAGGCCTCCAATGAACCTGGGAGAGCATCGAGAAGGTGGTTCACCGAGCACAAAAGTGATATAACTGACAACACACTCTGCTCTCCACCGAGGGCCAGTTTCAACAATAGAATACTCTGTTCACTTCTGTTCTGGAGAAGTCTCTCCTTCCCTCTCCTTCCCCGTCCTTGCTAGCAAAGCTTGGAGTCAGCAGCCATCAAAATGACTCTGTGTCGGCCAACGACGGTGCTGTCTGCAGAGCCAGCCCTGGACAGCTGCTCCCGTGCTAGGCGTCTCTGGATTTGAGAGCAGCCTTCAACAATCGCCAGGTAATCCTACTTCACAATGCAGGACAGCTGGGCACCTGAGCAATCGCCCAGATGGTGTGGCTGCCGGATGGTGACACTGTGTCTGGTCTGCCCTGGGGAGGGGCAGGGACTCTCAGGCACCCAAACTGCTGTGTACACAGAGCTCACAGGGCCTGAGGAAGCCCACAGCCAGGTGCCACCCAGAAACCACCAGGGCAGGCCTGCGATGCCGCAGACTGGCCTCGGAGCGTCCTGGAGCAGCCGCTGGGTGCTCCCCAGGGCCTGCAGGGTCCCTGCAGGATCCCCGCCGGGCCACCATCCCTGCCACCCACAAGGTCCACAGGGAGGTTGGCGGCAGTCCCAGGCAAAACCCCTCAATTTGTGGATGATCTAAAATAGCGTAACTGCTCCGTGCACGCGGGGCCTTGGGCTGTCAGCGCTGTACAGAGCACGTACATTTTTCCTACAGAGACTCCGCTGCCAAGTGACAACTCGCAAGCTCCAATTCATCACCTGGACTGAAAACAGCCAATTTAATTTGTTCCAACAGAGAAACAACCACAGAAAAAAATGCCATCCCCGGGCAAACCACGCTTGCTGGGTTTGGCCCAGAGAGGGCTGCGGAGCAGCCAGGCAGACGAGGAGCCGCAGCTAACGAGGGAAACGCGATGACGGAGCAAGATCCCTGACGCATGTGCGGCACCTCCACCTGGTCCAAGTGGCCGTGCCAGGAATCAGCGGGGTGCACGTGGGCAGGAGAACCACGGAGGCCCGCTGTCTGGCTCTGGGCCCTGGCCACCTCCACCACCCACAAACTGATCCGTCGAGGGGTCCTGCCCTGCTGACCTCTGACAGGGAGCTGGGGGAGGGGATGCTGGGGGAGGGGATGCCGGGTATCCTCACTGTCCCCTGGCCCTCCTTGCAAGCCTGCCACGTGGGAGGGGTCCCAGATGGGTGGCCTGCAGGGCCGTGGGAGGGGTCCTGGGCCATCCCAGGGCCCCAGGTGGGAGTGAACCCAGGCCTACACCACAGCCTGGGCCCTGGTTTGCCCAGTGTGGATGGGAACGTGGCACCGGTGCTTCCCAAGAGACAAGCCCCAGCTCTGTGAGGACACGCTGGGACAGTGCAGGACACCAGTGCCAGCTCCAGAGGTACTTCCCAGCCTCAGGGCCGCTGCACCTGGCGCCCATTATCCTGGGATGGCAGTGCCATGTGTCCCAGTGTGGCCAGGTTAAAGCCACAGAAAAGGCGGAGCCAGGCGGCCGCCATGCTGAAGGGGCTCGAGCTCACGTGGTGCAGACCCCTGGCCTCCTGCAGGGAGAGAGCCGGCGTGCCCCAGCCCCGCCACACGCATTCGCACAGGGACAGGGCACACAGATGCGCACCCACGCACAGATGCTCACACATGCACACAGACATGCACACGAGCACACAGAGACTGCAGACAGGATGCAGAGACATGCACACGTGCACACGCACCCACGCACAGCCACGCAGGCATGCAGACGTGCACACAGACCACGCAGACAGGCTGACACAGCACGAGGAGGCGCATGCGTGCACGCACATGTCCATACTTGGAGGAAGAGCCTAGAAGACAGAAAGACACACTGCAGGTCACCAGGGGCCACGCTCAGGCAGGAGTCCCCCCTCGGGCTGCTCCCCAGTCAGGGCAACTTAGGTCTAGGAAGAGTCACAAAGCCGGCTTCCGAGGACAGCCTGGGCACCTGGGAGCCTGACCCTGGTCAGACAGGTCCTGAGGTTCATGTGAGAACACTGGTACCTGTCCCACTGCAGACGTGAGGACAGGAGGAGCAGGTCAGCATCCTGCCTGGGCCCCGCACAGGATGGGAGTAGAGCAGCAAATCCTGGACCTGGGCCACACCTGGGACACCTCAGAACCCAGGGTGAGGGCCAGGTGGGGATTCCTCCCCCCTCAGCCTCCAGCAGAGAGGCCGAGGTCAAAGGGCAGCCTGACGGGGGCCTGGGCCCTGGCCTCCCACACGGAGGCTACCTGCAACTCTCTGAATGAACCTGCGCTTGGGAGACAGGAGTGTTGCCCCAGGAGTGGGGTGCAGGGGAGTGAACCTTAGAAATGTTTGGGGACATCATCAAAGACCAAAACGATGCAGGGAACGCTGTGCAAGTCGGCCGGGCAGGTCCTCAGGTGCCTTTCCAAGGTGCCTGGGAGGCTCCGGCCCAAGGTCCCTCTCTCAGGCACCGGCGACCCTGCAGGTGGCGAGTGGGAGGTGGCCTGCTCACCTGGAGAAGGAACCTGGAGGACACGCCCGCCGTGGCCTCCATCAGCACGCCGTCCTCCTTGCGGGTCCGGAACATGAGCCCCAGGTACCAGGGAACCGAGATGGTGATGTCCAGGTCGCTCCAGGACACAATGCTTTCTCCAGTGAAGCGCTGGGGATGGGGCATGACTGTGGGCACAGACGGGGACCTCAGGTGCCTCCCCCATCAGGAGGACACGGAGCACCTCCTTCAGCTGTGGGGGAGAGGACAAGCCTGGGCGGGGGTGGCGTTCCTGGGCCTTTCATTCTAACCCAGACCAGGCTCAGGTTAGCATTTGTGCCAGATATGGCCCCGAGTCCAGCAGCAGGTCCTCAGACACCCCGGGGACACAGCCTCCACTGGAGGAGGCCCGGGCTGGCCACACCTCGGCCATGGGTGGGAGCATCCAGGCTGGACAAGAGGCACGGGGCCGAGGTGGTTTGGGACTCCTGTGTCCCGGGGCCCCACACCTGTGGGGCTGGGGTGCAGGGACAGGACAGGGTTCTGGGGTGGACAGGACAGGGTTCTGGGGTGTCAGAACCTACCAACAGGACGCTGTGCAACGCAGCGTGAGCGTCTGAGCACCCCCCACCTGCGGTGGCCTGACATGGCGGTGGGTTTGTGGCCCCCAGGCCCCCAGGCTGCTGTCCTCTGCTCCCGGGGAGGGGCAGAGATGGAAGAGCTCTGGCTCTCCCAGGACCCTAGCATGTGAGGACCCCTTCGGTGGTTCAAGATGGGGACAAACAGCCTCGTCTTGAAAAACCCTCGGCCAGGCAGACGGGGCCACCCGCACTGAGCGCCTGTTTTCTGCAGTGGGCCTGTGGGGCACAGGCCAGCTCAGGAGCACTGACCTCCATGCCCAGCCCTGATGGATGTGGGCAGGACAGGAGCGGGTGCCACCTCGCACTGTGGGGTTGGGAGCTGTGGGTGGCGGCGGTAGCGCGGGGCATCTCCGAACCTTCTACCTGCTGGGGAGCACTGAGGATCTGAGTGGGGGGCAGCGGGGTCATACCACCCTTTTGGTTCACCTTCTTGAAGAGTGGAAGTGATTTTTAAAGTGAGGGTACCCACTTAAAAGGTCCCGCTGCAGAACAAGCTAACTGCTTAAAATCCGCCAGCATCTGCGCATGGAGGCAGGGGAGGGGCGGGGCCAGCAGCCAGCAGCAGGTTGGAGGGTGTCCCCAGGGAAGGGCACCGCAAACCTCCTGCCCTCACGTGGCCCTGGTCGGAGCAGGCAGGGCACCCCGCAGGCAGGGCCCAGCCCCCGGGTTCTAGCCTCACCCGCTCAGCCCCCCAGCCGGGCTCACAGCCGTGTGGCTCCCCGGGGTGGCCCTGGCAGGGGATGCGGGCAGAGCCAGACCTCACCTTGCTCACAGTTCTTCCCGCCATAGCGGAGCGGACACTTGCACAGGTAGGTGCTCCACCTGTTGACACAGGTGCCCCCGTTCTGGCACCAGATCCCGTCACAGAAGTCCCTCTGAGCAGCACAGCCTGTCGACGGGCAGCACACGGCCCGGCCTCAGCAGGCACAGGAGCAGAGCCTCACCCGAGGGGCCAGCTGGTCCCCGACTGAGCCAGGCCAGGCCAGCACCGCTGGCCGTGGAGAGCTCAGCCCATGTCCAGCCACGTACCTGCCCTGGTGCCGTTGTTGGCAATGAACCCAGCCATGTCCACGCTGCTGCCATCGATGGACAAGTTCTGCATGCAGCCCACGAACTGCCGGTTGTGCACAGGGAAGGCCTCGGGCAGGTTGGGGACGCCCCCCAGCAGCAGGGGGCCCGTCAGGTCCAGGGACCTGGGGAGGGAGAGCCGTCCGTCCCCTGTGACGTCGGGCAGTGAGAGGTGGCCACAGCCCCGGCTCTGCTCAGAGATCTCTCACTGCCATCTCTGCCTCCAGAAATCTTCCATGGTGGACAGAGCAGGTAGGAGTCCAGGAGGGGACCAAGGCGAGAATGGAAGGAGGACTCTGCTTCTGGGGCCACCCTGGCTCTTCACGGACTCTCTGGGCCTGTTCCCCCTCAATGTCACCCTGGAAAACTGGCCGTCCCAGGCTCACCATGACCAGCCACCGAGTCCATGTGCCTGGGCAGGTCCTCTCCTCCAGTGGAAGGTGGACCAGTGAGGCCAAGGGGGCTTTAGGTCCCCTGCCCCAAGACCCTCCAGGAGAAGGACAAAAGAAAAACGGAACCCAGCCCCCCATGGCAACTGTGTGCCCTCGGGCCAGGGCTCGGACCTCCAGGGACAGCGGGGTGGGGCCTGGGGGACAGATGGTCATCCTGGGCCCGCATCAGTCAGAACCTCAGGCCACACCAGGCTCAACTAAATGTGACCTCCAGAAGGTCCCAAGGTCCACCTGCACATGGTGAGCAACAGGCCCAGCAGGGCCCTGCTCGCCTGTGGGCAATCCCGTCCTGAGTTGGAGGGAGACCCAAGCCTCCTCCAGGACCCACAGGAGATCCGGCCACTTCCCGCTAACGGCAGCTTGGTGTCCAGGCCCCAGTGCGGCCAGGACAAAGCCAGGGATCCCTGGAGACGGGGCAGGGGGGCCTCTGGGTAAGTCCTGGATTGCCCTGGACACTCTCTTGACAGACACCACTGAGGGCACTCGGTGCCCTGACCAGGGGGCAACCTAAGGCCAAGCTGGATTGGGCCCGGGTGATCCAGCGTTGGCAGCAGTGGCCGGGGCACAGCCGCCCGGTGCCCCCAGGACTCACTTCTTGGAGCCACTCTGAGTGCCCTGGGCAGCGCAGCTGTAGTTCCCAACGTAGCTCCCGAAGTGCACAGCCACCGCGGTGTCACAGCTGTCCACGGTCACCACGGCCACCTTCTCTCCAGATGGCCCGTGGGGCAGGCCCAGGTGGCCGATGTTGGGCTGTAGGAAGAGAAGGGCAGACTGCATCAGTGCCACCACCCAGCGGGTCCCTGCCCGGCACCACCCGGGAGGGAGGAGGCTGGAGAGCCCCGTGGGCACCAGGGCACCAGGGCCAGAGCCTGGTTTGGGGTGAGTTCCCTGAACCTGCTGCACAGGTGTGGGGGCCCCAGAGTCCACACCCTCCCCAGAGCCTGGGGGTGAGGCCTTGGGAGCAGGGCTGCTGCCCTGAGATGAGCCCGCGGCAGGACACAGCAAGACAGCTGGTGTCTGCAGGGGTCGCCGGGGCAACGGAGGCACAGGCTGCAGGGACTGGCTGTGGCCAGGGCATGACACGGCCTGACGGCCTCCCCGACGGCTGAAGAGAAGGGATGGCCCGTGGAGGCTCCAGGGACACAGCCCTGTCCCCAGCCATCTGCCTTCAACTCCCCAGTGAGGGAGGGTCGACTGTGGGCCCAGGTCGCAGCCTCCGCCAAGCCTGGGGACCCTCCTAACCCCTGCCTCTGCTCTTCTGGGGACCTTCTTGGCACTGGGCCCCCCGCAGGCCCTGCCCACCCCACCCACCTTACAGGGTACAGATCCCAGGAGCCGCTGCCTGCCTGAGATGGCCTGTGTCCCCACACAGCATGGAGCCCTGTCCAGGCCAGGAGCCTGTCCACACCAGAACCCGTGCTTTCCATGCCCCCTTCAAGGCCAGGAGTCGACCCCCGTGCCCCAGAGCAAGCCCTGGTCTCCCGTGGCCTCCCTGAGGTCCTGCCCGGGGGTGGGTGAGGCTGTGCCCTTGTCCAGGGCTGTGCCCTCTCAGCTGTCCACTCACGGTGGCCCCTCTCAGGACACCTAGTGTCCACCCAGGCGGCCCAGGGGTCCTTCCACAGGAGACAGAGCACCACAGGGTCATGCGGGTCTCAGTGTCCTAGAAACGCTGGGGCAGGAGGCGGCGGAGGCCACACCTGCCACCCGGATGCCAAGACCCGCATCCTGCGAGGTGCGCCAAGGCCTCCTGGACGGCCATCCCATCTGCGAGGTGCGCCAAGGCCTCCTGCACGGCCACCCGACCCTGGAGAGGAGGTCAGCGTGGGCGCCCACAGCTCCGTCCTCCCGGGAGGAAGCCCACAACGTCCTTCCCCACCCACAGAGTGATGTGCCCTCAGCCGGGGGACACGCGCCTGGAGTCCAGCACTCGAGAGGTTGAGGTGGGAGATGGGCTGGAGCCCAGGGGTCTGAGGCCAGCCGGGCAGCACAGGGAGACCCCTTCTCAAAAGTGAAAAATTCAAAAAAAAGAGAAGGGCCTCAACATCCCTGGGATCGGGTTGAGCCTCTAACAGGGTCTGATCTTGTGCTTCTTCCTAGTTTTGTTGTAAACAGTGACAGAAACGATGCGATTAAACCATCCTGAATGCCTTTTTAATAAGGGTACAACAGCATAGTTCCTTCCAAAATAAACTTCATTTTTTTTTTTTCCCATAGGAACAAAGCATCCCTTTGACTGAGGAGGCTGAGCTGCAAGACAGTTGCTGGTACCAGGAGCCCAGGCAGGTGTGGGGTCTGGCTGCGGGGGCTTTGTTCACCCTGGCAGCATCCCCTGGAGTTGTGCAGTGCACAGCCTACGTGGCCGTACTTGGCCTCCCCGGCTGAGCCTTCCTCTCCAGCTCATCCAATCATCTGAGCTGAATAAGGCCCACTGTTGTACCTGGGTCTCTCTGTGGACAGGATAAGGACTTAATATCAGAATACTGGCCCTCTTTGTGTTACAGGGACTTTGAGGGCGATGTCAACAGAAGATACATGAACGTCTTGGGTACATCCAGGAGAGGCTTTTGATGCCAACCGTCCTGGTTCATGGGAAACCCTTTACACCAGTTGATGGACTCGCCAGGTCTGCTAACCCATTTCCTGGGAGAATCTGCCCTCGCTGGGTAACCCAGGGCTGCCCTGGCAGACACCAGCAAGTGCCCATCAGGGCTGTGTAAGTGGTAGGTGCCGTCGGGGAGGGAGAGCCGTCCGAGCTGGGCGGGCCCGGCGTCATCTCCGCGGCGTATAATTTGAGTTTCTGGGGCCGGGTGCGAGACGTTTGGAGGCAGGACATAAACAGCACTTACGCTCGGAAGGCCCTAACGAGACGAAGCTGCTGTTTACCAAACTGCAGCTGCGGCAGACGGCGGCCCGTAATCAGCACCCCGGGCTCGCACAGGCCGCGAGGGAAAAGAAAATTGGGGCAGAAGACCAATAAAATTACACGTCCGCATCAGAACAGCCCCTGCTGACGTGGGCACCCCGCTGCCGACACCAGACTTCAGCGTCTGCGGTCTGCGCAGCAGAGGGCTCGCGGCTGGAGGACGCGGCCTGAGAGCCGCCGCCCGCCCGCACGGCTTGATGCCCCCCCCCAGGCCGAAGGGATGAGGCTTGTGGTCAAAGAACTGGGCACCAGCGGTCAAGAGCAGGAAGGCCCAGCACAAGGGCCACCGTGGGCTGAGGGCAGAGGGATCCTTTGGGGTCTGGGGCCTGGCCCCGGCTCCACAGAGCGGCAAGCTGGTGTCCACTGCCCAGCCCTCCTCATGCTGCCCCAGGACAGCAGCTGGGGACAGCAATCCAAATGCCCCCATTTCGGCAACTCTGTCCAGCAACATGTGGTCAGTGAGCACGGAGGGCAAGGGTGGCAGGAAGCCATGGGATGGATGACCCGGGACCACACGGGGCTGCCCACGGCTGACCTGGACCATGGTCAGTCCCAGGTCACACACCAGGGAGCTGGAAAGAGAACCAGGCCCACACTGTCCTCCGCAGCACAGAACCCGCATGCCCCTCCGCAGGTGCCCAGCCACACAGGGGTCACTCGGTCAGCAGCGGAACCGAGCACCAGCACACGGTACGGCATGGGCCACCCTCGAGATGGTGCTGGGTGAAAGGGGCCGTCACACAGGCCACGGGCCCAAGACTCCACCTCCCCGAAACGCCCCGAGGGGACACGTCCAGAGGTCGAGGCCAGCTGAGTGGGGCAGGGCCTCGGGGCCAGCGTGTCCTGCCAGGGTGGAGGGCCTATTCTGGACCTCAGGAGAGGAGCTGCCGTACCATGCTCCCAGGGCCACCTCAAAGCAGATCCTTTGTGACGGGCCTCAACTCAACAGGGAAGAGAGGCCCCCTGCTCACTGGACCTGGATGACCTGGGAAAGATCTGTCCCCGTGTTTTCCTGTGACATATGATAAAGCACATCAAGTGGCCTCCCTGTCTAGGCTGCTCACTGTGAGGGGGGACGTCCCCCGTGAGGGTCGTAGTGTGTGGACGACGTGCAGGCGGCTCGCAGGGACAGAGACAGAGGCACGGGGCGGCCGCCTCTGTCTAAGGGACGCGGCTCGGTGGCAGAGCACTCGTCTGGCATGTTCTTAACAACAAAGGCAAGCCGAGGAGAGTGGCCGCTGGAGGGACGCCGGCCCACGGTCCCCCAGCAGTCCAGCCAGAGCGCGCTGGGTGGCGCACGGGCCCACGGGCCCCTGCCCAGGACGGGGACAGAGCAAAGCCAAGAAGCACTGCTTTGCAGCTCTCCCAAGACGAGAGGACGGGGCGAGCCATGCCAGGGCCCAAGGGCGACCCTTCCCTTTCCCAGTTCTGGAGTGGGAGGGCGCCGGGCGGGCGCAGGGCGGGCACAGGCACCAGCCACCCTGCAGGGAGCCCCGGGCCCCACACCGGGGACAGACACCCGGAGGCCCTGTCGAGGCTCAGGGCTGGACGAAGCAGGAGCAGCACACAGCAGAGGTGGGGGCAGCCGAGGAGGGGCACCTGGAGCAGCGCGCCCCTGGCACCCAGGCCCCTTGGCCCGCTGCCCTGCCTGGCACAGGACACCCCGAGCCCGCCTCACAGGGCCAGTGGAAACAGGCCAGCGAGCGCTGACCACCACGCCACTCCCCGCTCCCCGAGAAGGCCGAGGGCCGCTGCGCACTTTGGCAGGTCCCCGAGGGCCAGGCTGCAGCAGGACTCCTGGTGCGGGTGCGTCCCTGGGGCCGCCTGTCACCTTCCCCGTGTGGGCCTCCCGTTGGCGCCCACGCAGGCGCCCCAGGCAGCCGCGGGGAGCTTTTGTGTCCTCTCCCAGGGCTCGCGTTTCCGCAGCCGCCAACCCGCTGCAGCGGATCCCGCGTCGGGAGGTGGGGGCGGGCACGGCTTCAGTGCGGGGAGGGGCTTGGGTGCCCGGGAAAGCGGACGCGGGGCGGCGATGCTGGCTCGCTGTCGGGGTGACGGGCTGGCGCTCCCGTCACAGGACGCGCAGCTGGGGACGTGAGGCACGGCCGCGGGGAGCGAAGCCTGGCGCTGCACCTACTGGGCCGTCATTCCCTGACGCAGAGGGTGGACCGGCTGGAGACCACACCCCAGGAAGGGGCAGGAGCCCGCGCCAGCCCTGGACCAGGGGACCGGGCTCCAGAGGCAGCTGGGGCGATGGGAGCTGGTCAGCTGGCCCAAGGAGACAGCCTTCCTGAGGCCTGCAGGACCCACCCCCCGCCCCAGCCGGCCTTCGCTGGAACACAGACACAGGGCCAGGAGGCCTGGCCAGGGACCCACGCTGGGTCAGTGTCCTCGCCAGGCAGTGAGGCCCACCCCAGGCCCCACGTGACAGGGGCAGAGGAGAGGGAGGGCCAGACACCCAGGTGTATCTGACATGGTGTCCCGTCCCCCAACAGGGTGCTCCTGGTTCTTCTAGAGGCACTTCCTTGATATTCCTGGTCTCTCCTGGTCTCCCCACCAGAATACAAGACCCCACAGTAGGGACGTCACCTGCTCCCATCACAGAATTCCCAGGGCTGGGCTGGGCTGGCAGAGCCAGGGTGGGATGAACAGGCACCAGCCCTCGGTGTGACACACTGCAGGCCTTGGCAAGTGTCCGGGGGACTGAAGAACCGCACAACCAGGCCAGCCTCTCGAGGGGGACAGATGGTCCAGAGGTCTCCAGGGCAAGGCTGGGTTTCTGCACCAGGACAGAAGACCTCTCTCTGCCTAGCACTGGGCTGGCCCGGGACCTGGAGGTGGGTGGACCAGACCCCAAGTCCACCCAGGCTGCACCTGCCACCCTCAGGCTGGACATGCAAGAGCTCTGACCACCTCAGTCTGCCTCCTCCGGTCAACTAGGTCACCAGCACACACTTGGGGGGGCCTCAAAAATTAAGTTACACATGAGCACAAAATAAAGGGGGTACAGAAGGTACAGCTCCGTGTAGAGTGTTCTCCCAGTCCGTCCCCACAACCTGGGTTATAAACACTTCTCCTGAGTTTAACATCAAAGGCAAAATGAGAAGCCCGGCTCCCCGGAGCCTTCCCACGGGACACGGAGAGCCGCACCCTGGGAAGGCGTCGCGGCTCCCCAGGGCGGGGGCAGCCCCGTGTGGAGGCTACTGTGGAATGGAGGCTGAGGAGGTCCCCAAGAGGAGTGTACCCAACAGGAGGTTCCTCGACCTCCTCCTCGTAGAAGGGACTTTAAGGACGGGACTACGTGAGCCCGGCCTGGTCTCACTCTGGAGAAGCTAGGGGAGAGGTCCGCAGGGCCAGCAGAGTCAGGCCTGGGGGCTGCAGGCTCCCCCGCGGCTGGTTTGTCCACAGAGGCAGACGCCATCGCTGGATGGGACCGGAGGCGGCTCAAGTCCTCCTTGGGCAGGTCGCCCGACGTGTTTCTCACTCTCTGCTGGGGACTTCTGGGTTTTGGGTGAAAAAAACCCGAGTGCTTTCCCCGTGGGTCCCACTCTTCTGCTCTGTGGATTGAAGCCTCTGAGGACCACAGAGGGCTCTGTCAGGAGGAGCACAGGGGCCCAGTCGTCAGACCCTGAAATCGTGAATTACAGGGACATCTCCTTGTTGACCAGAGTCTTCCTGGGTCCTTTTCTCTGCCCTGGGTCAGGAGGGGCCATGCGTGGACCTGCGGTGAGGCAGGGGGCTACTTGGGAGTGTTCATGCTCCGTGTGTGGAGGTGGGATTCGGGTCTGGAGCCTGGCACCATGGCTACCCTCGTTTTATCCCTTTCGTCTTCGTCCCACCTAGGTCCCACGGGCCATCAGGCTGCTGGCCTGCCGCCAGGCTGAGTAGCAGGTCCAGTGACCCCACACAGCCCTGGCTCAGAGGGGCCCGGTGCTCGGACTCCACCACCTGCTATTGACACGGGCAGGTGACACGGGCCCTGAGCCCAGTGGACAGTTCCAGATCGTGGGCAAGTGCCCAGCCCCTGAGGACTCCTGGGAACACGATGACACGGGATCTGAGACCCTGCAGAGTGTCTGGCGGGGCTGGCCGTGCCACCTCACCCCACTGCCAGTGAGGGTCAGCAGCAAGGGCCTACGGTCAGTGGGGCGCAGGACAGCAGCCCCCGAGCTCCCCCTCCTGAAAGCCAGGGGTCCACTTCCTGACCCCGTGGAAAGACACGTGCTTCCCTGGGCGCCAGGACCCTGTGGGAACCAGAGCAGCCCTCCTGGGGGGAGTGAGCGCGTGGAGAACGGGGCGGGGGGCGCGGGGTCTGCAGCACTGTTTTCTCACAGGAGACAGAGGCGGTGAGCTCTGGCCCTTCTGGCCCTTCTCCCCAGCTGTAGGAAAGCTCCTGCTCTGAATTATAAAGGGTGTTTGTTTTATTTTTGCATCTTTAAAGAAAAAAGAGGCAGGGGTAGCAGGGTGTGATTGCACACCCGGGTCCACACCACTGAAGCCTCCCCAGGGCACGGCTCTCCCTCTCCCTTGCCGCTGGTCGCCCAGGGCGATGGGACGACAGCTGCTTGGTGCTCACTAGGACCCAGGGGGCCAGAACGTCACCTTAGAAGGCCTCCAGACCACCACACCTTCCACCCCCCGGGCCAGGAGGCCTCCTGGGCTTTCACTAATTTTGCCGAAGACAGAAACGGTACCTGTCCCCTCCCGGGGCAGAGAGCTCAGAGATGGGGCAGCTTGAGCAGGCACAGGAGCTCCTCAGCAGGCCCGTGCCCCGGAGGGCTCGGGGTCGCCACCCCACGACCTGCTCTGGAAAAGGCCCAACAGGCCCAGTGCTCGGCCCACGAGCCCGACCCAGGTCCCAACAGGAGCCCCGGGGCCCACGGAGGGGCCGGCCCTGCCGCCCAGCAGGCCCTCCCCGAGGTGGGAGCCTCGCTCCGCACAACCGAAGGCCACGTCGGGTCTTAGGCGAGACACAGCACCGTCCTGGGAAGCCAAGGGAGGCCACCTGGTCCTCCTCGTCCACACGTGGGACCTCAGATACCACACGTGGGAGACACAAAAGTCCCAGCCAGAGGAACAAAGCAGAGGGGGCACTGCTGGGCAGCAGCCCCGGGGGCCACCATCGGGCACTGGCCAGCACAGTCAGGCCACCCGTGTCCCAGGAAGAAAGGTGGCGCTTGGGGAAGAGGACGCCCAGCAGGTCAGCTTCTAAGGAGCCACCGCCCAGCTCAGAACTGCGCACACGCCCTGTCACACTCATTGCACACATGTGCTCCTTCATGCTCGCTGCACATGCACACTCACACCCCTACCCAGATGTGTGCACATGCATACCTTTGCACTCACACAAGTATATGCACACTCACCGGAAGACACTCTGTACACACACAGAATCTTGCACACTTGTACACGTACACACTGACAAAGCCCTGGGCTGCTGCCAGGGCCTCAGGCCCTCTCTGTCCCCAGTCTGGGCAGCGACCCCGGGCCTCCTGTCTCCTCGGCCATCTCTCTGGGCCGCCCCTTCCTCCCTGTCTGCAGGCCACTCAGACACTGCTTGGTGGTGGGTGGGGGGCGGGGAGCAAGTGCTGTGGGTAGAAGAGCAAAGAGAGGGGAGGAAGTCGGGGAGGGACGGGTGGGGGCACGTCACGGCCCTGGGCAACTCCATGAGAGCCCTGGACACGCAGCGGGTGAAGACGGCCTGGGCCTCCTCCTCCCAGTGGGCACCGGGTGGGCGTCAGTCAGGGCACACTGCCCAGTGCCAGGGGTCCTGGGAGGACCCTGCACACCAAGGCCCTAGGTGCGCGTGGAGGGGGTGGGCTGGGACGGTGAGACAGATTGGAGGGAAGAGTGGCCACCAGCCAGACAGGAAGCACCCCACGAAGAGCCGCCCAGCCCCGGTGACTTTCCACAACAGGGTTTGGGACACAAAGGCCCCAGGGTGGGGCTGCACTTCTCCATGGCAGGTGGCTGTCTCCATCTGATGAGGTCTTGTTTAGGAAAGGACGCCAGCGCAGGAAGGGTGTGTCCGCCCGTGCAGAGCTGGGCACCACGCTCTCCTCTCACTGCTGCCAGCCACTCGGGGCCCCTCCGCGGGCTTTGATTACCTGCTGTGCTCGGCTTCAAGGGAGGCATTGAACATTCCGAGCCTGAGATGAAGGATAAGCCCTTTCAGAACCACCCCGTGATCCCCCAGGACTGGTGGAATGTCACCTGATGGAAATGTCGATACCCGATCTTTATGGAATCCCCGCCTGGCCCGGGAGAGGGGCTTGCACAAGTAGGAAGCCCACCGCTATGGTCGCTGAACCCAGGGTGTATCCCACACGCTCCCATGAAACACCTCGCGCCCCCTCTGTTGGCCCGGGCAGGATGGGTGAGACGATAAGCCCGCACCCGGGAGGGTCTCACAACGCTCAATTAACTTCACAGACGTTTAGTTCTTTGTACCTCGCACAGTTTTAACCTGATGGCCTAAAGAAACAGAAAACTTGAGGCTGAAATGGCTCCCACAAGCCTGACCCGATGTCTCCTGCCTGTTCGCAACTCAGGGGCACGTCTCTGCCCACCACAGCCTTGGGACTCGGGCTCCTGCCAACAAGCCCATCACTCAGACCTAGAGGCCAGCGTGGCCACGTGATCAGACTCTGACCCGAGCAGGGGTGACACGCAGGAGCCCCGGCAAGCACCAGTCCACCTTGGCAGCCTCGTGGACAGCCTGGACAGCCTGCCAGAGGACAGACCCCGACAGCCACCTCTAACACCCTGGGCACAGGAGCGAGGCTGTTCTAGAAGAGCCCGCTGAACTACACAGACAGGAAGAACCAGGGGCCACGCTACTCCATCCAGTGGATGGATAACTATCAGAGGTTAAGACGCCACACCGTGGGGTGGACTGTGGCCCAGCAGAGGCCATCTGATGGATGCTCTGAACAGGCTCATGTTTTTGGAGAGGACAGGGACACCTTCAGAAGAATAATACGCACACACCAGCGTGTGTTCCTGTGCCCTTTAAAAGTTCTCTGTGTTCAGTGATGTGAGCTCACTTTTGCACACACAACTGTCAAAATAACAGTTCCCTTCCCTCCACCTGATCCCACCACAGGGTGGGGCCAAGCCCAGACCACACGCTGATGTCAAGGACGTCCCCTCCTGCAGCATCCCCTGCCCCCCTGAGAAAGGTACCCATGCTCCATCCTTATCACCGCGTCACTCTAAGGACACTAATGAAGCCCGAGGGTGGCACCTATGCGATGGGCCTTTCTCATGCGCCTGAGTCTCTGGAGATGTGCCCACGTCTGGCGCTCAGCTGTGCACTCCTTCCCACTGCTCAGTAGTGTTCCCCGACCCCAGTGTGGACCAACCTGCTGTTTAGCCATTCAGCCACTTGAGGCCAACTGTCCCCAGTTGGAGCCCTTATGAATCCAGACCCTTTAAACACACATGCAGGGGCATCTACGTGAACAGGAGTCGATGTCGGGAGGGACATTGGTCTGGAGAGGTTTTTGGTACCAGGGATTGAAACCAGGGCTACTCTGAGCCATATCCCAGACCCTTCTTTTTTAAGAATTTTTTTCACGATACCTTTACTCTATTTATTTTTATGTGGTGCTGAGGATGGAACCCAGGACCTCACACGTGCTAGGCGAGCGCTCCACCACTGAGCCCCAGCCCCAGCCCCTCCCCAGCCCTTTTTATTTTCTATTTTGAGCTGGGTTTCACTGAGTTGCTTAGGGCCTCACTCAGTTGCTGAGGCTGCCCTTGAACTTGCCATCCTCCTGCGTCCGCCCGCTGAGCTGCTGGGATTACAGACATG
The DNA here is from genome assembly GCF_047511675.1 of Marmota flaviventris. NCBI lineage: Eukaryota > Metazoa > Chordata > Mammalia > Rodentia > Sciuridae > Marmota > Marmota flaviventris. The sequence continues at coordinate 3,525,644 of NC_092500.1, read as the reverse complement.
CACCACCGCACCCAGCAGGTAACAGGATTTTACTGCCAGAAGAGTGCCTGGCATGTGGCAGGCCCTCCATGAATGTCTGATGAAGCCAGGAAGACGGAAGTGGAGGGGAGGGAACAGGTGCAGGGGGTCACCAGGGAGGCCACACGGCTCTTAGGCCACCAGGTGGCGCATCTACAGGGCCCGGGAAGACGGCTCCAGGCGCCAGGGGCCGGGGTCAGAGTGGCAGTCCTGGGAACCTTGGGGTTTCACATGCAGGAAAAACAAGGCAGATAAGCAAAGGGTGCACACTCCAGCCAGGGGGAGCAACTCCTAAGGACACCACATCTAGAGGTCACCCCGCAGTCACGAAAACCTGGAGCCTGGGGATCCTTTGCTGGATCAGAAGCCGAGATCCCAGTGCAGAGGGGAGCAGCACATCCCATCCGTGGCCACCGTGTCCCCATGAACACACTCAGACTGCACCAAAGACCGCCCCATGCCATCTTGGAATTGCCTGGGCCCAGAGAGGCCAGGCTGGGCAAGGGGGCCACGCGCCCTACGGACAGCAGGCCTCCCTAGCTCACGCGGCCACCAGGGGAACCACGGCCACTACAGTGATGGCCCTTGAAGACAACCTGCACCAGAACGTCCAGGCTGCCTTCGAGCCTTGACCATCCCGTCCCCGTCATCTGAGCCTCCCACTGCTGATTCACCCCTCCAGCCCAGTGCTTCTCCAGCAGAGCAAATGTCCCTCGGAGGATATTTGACAATGACTGGCGACATTCTGGTTTCCACTATAACTGGTGGCTCTCAGCTAGTGGCCAGGGATACCACCCAATGCAGGCCCTTCCAGAAGAAGAATCATCCAGCCCCAAATACCACTAGTGCGAGGTGCCCGTGCCCCTCCTCCTGAATCCCTTCTTCATGCAAGCCCCACAGACCTGGCCCTGCCTTACAGCCCACTCACTGCCCACACCCGCCCCACCACACCCCAGGCCCCGGGGGCCGCCTGCCCAAGTGTCCGAGCCAGGCCTACATCCCTCCCCAGCTTGTCCACGCTTCTCATCAGCCAGGAGCGGTCCTGGGAAACCCAGGCAGGCACGTCTGGCCCTGGAGGACACTCCATGGTGCCTGGCCAAGGCGGGCAGGGGCTGTCCTTTCCCCAGGAGCCTATGGATAGCTTGTGCCCCAGCCCCACGCTGCAGCCAGGCAAGGAGTATTGACGTAATTCCACAGACGGCCACCAGAGGTCCTCAGTGAGGAACAACTGCCCAGTGATGGTTGGAAGGGGCCTTCCAGTCCAGGAGGGGAAGAGACGCCCACCCAGAGCTGTTTGCACGGGGCAACCTCTGCTCCCAGAACACACACCCAGGTGTGTGTGGCTGAGGGGTGATGCTAGAGCAGCACTGAGAAGAAGCCAGATGGCAGACTTGAGTCTCAGTGTGAAGAAATAGTTTCAAATGCTTTTCAGCCAATGTTTACAGGTGGCCGAAATTCTCAACCGTCTTTCACAAAAGACCCAGGGAGAATGTTTGTGGGCCAAGAGGCGATGGCCACAGAGACTCCAGATCACCTCCCTGGTGGCCACGGGAGCAGGTGGGCAGAGCTCAACAGGCAGGCAGAGGTCTCCCGGAACAAGGTCCGCCCCCAACACTCGGGCTTGGTGGAAGGTGAATGAGGTGGACAGGTCTTCTCGTTTACAATGTCATCAAGCAGAAAGAAAAAGATCCCGACTTTGCCAGCTCCCACCTGGGGAGGGAGGGAGGGTTCCCTGGCCTCTGGCTTCTGGAGGACCTCAGCCAATGGGAGCCCAGGAGGAGGACAGAGGGATGGAGGGCACCAGAGGCCCCCCCGCTGCATCCCTCACTGATGAGGGTCACAGCCCTTCTGGATTGGCTTCAGGTCACCACCCTCTCCTTCCAGTCCACCTGCCCACTGTGCTTGTACCTCCAGAACTGAGGGTCGTCACACCTCTGCTGCCCCTGGCTGATACCCACAGCCTGCCCGTCCCTTTGTAAATAAACCCTGCTGGGGTCATCCCGTCCGCATGTTCCATCGTTTCCCAAGGGAACCCTGACCAGTAAGCCAGCCTGGAGGCTCCGAGGCCCCCCACCAGCCCACACAGGGAGGGTCCCTGAAGCTGCCCAGGCAGGAGGTGGGCGGCCTCGGAGCAGGAGGGAGCTCCTGCACCCAGCACGTCCAGGACGGAGCCCACCACAGCAGACGTGAGTCAGGCGGAAGTGTGCTGGGAGGGCGGTCAGCGCGAGGGCAGGGAGGGCACTGGACGCCCCATGCCCAGCGTTCCTCCCACTGGAGGGCTGGAGGCCCACCCTCCTAAACACAGTTTCTTCACAACCCAGAAGGAACCCAGCAGCGGCGACAGCACGGGCCGAGGCTCTCAGGAAGGAGGGCACCTGGGCAGCCCGCGGCCCCTCGGCACGGCCAGCGCATGGGGAAGGGGCTGCAGGGGCTGCCCTCTGCTGAAAGCCCAACGCTTCTGGGAATCCCGGGCTTTGTCCTGAGCCAGTGACCAGGGGACAGGAGCCCTGGCACTGATGACAGCGTGAAGCCAGCAGGGAAAGCCACCTCTTCAGGTCCCTCTGCCCAGTGTCCCTAGCACATCCTGACGTGGGGCCGGCAGCCCTCCCTCCCTCCCTCCCTCCCTCCTTCCCTGGGAACTGCCACAGCCTGACAGTCCTGCCCGGCCCCGGGCACTCCAAGGACATCTCTGCACCTGGACAGGTAAGAGCCACAGCTCTGAGAGAAGCCACGTAGGAACGCATGGCCCCCCACGACGGTGGCTCCCGGTCCCCGTGAGCTTCCCACTGTGGGGCCCACTGGAGCCACACGCTGGAGCCTAACAGCAATGTGAGGCTGTTAGGTGTCCTCCCCAAAGCAGCCTCAGGCAAGAGAGGGACAGCCGGGCCAGGGCTGTGCTGGGAGCCGCTGACCAGCTGACGGACCAGCCCTGCACAGAGAGGTGTGGCCAGGGAACCCAGCCCCCCGCTGACCTTCCTGCCTGGCAAGGTCCCTCTTCCCCAGGGACTCCGGGGCCTCTTCCCCAGGGACTCCGGGGGCCTCTGCGAGGTGTGCTCACTCTGAAGAGCTGCCTGGGAGGGCAGGCGGGGGCAGGCGGGGGCCTGGCTGACGCGCCTGGTGTTAGAACAGGCCAAGAGGTGAACTAGCGCCTGGGCAGAGGGCCCAGGCCTACTCAACCGCTGGACACGACACTGCTGTGGTCATTATCAGGTGTGTCCGCCAGTGCCCGGGGGGAACCGAGGCTGACTCGGCCTCCCCCACTCACCCCACCCGCAGACAGCCTGAGGCCTGGATGATTCTGGAACAGGCAGGAGGGAAAGCACCCGTGGGTGGCGACTGCTGTGTGCAGCTCGGGGCCCACCATGCCTTCTGCCCCCCCCCGACGAGCCTGTGCCCACTGGAAGCCGACCCTGGCAGCTGTGCCCACGGGAAGACCAGGGCTCCAGGGGGCACGTCCAGGTGGCCCAGCAGATACTCTTGAAATGTGTCAGCCCTGGGGCCAGGGGCCAGCAAGGGGCGTGTGCAAAACCAGGACAAAAGCCAGGTCATATGTGGGTGGGAAAACCACAGACCCCCGGTGTTAGGGTCTGTAAACAAGTCAGGATGGCGCCTGGCATTTTGCCAGAGGGAGTGGTTTGTGAAGTAACGCCAGCGAGCCATTAAGTGTGGAGATTCCTTATTGGTTGGCTGCTGTATCTAGTTTATGCTAATTAGATAAGCTGGGTGGAATGTATATACACCCCTCCTGTCCTACAATAAAGGGCTCCCACTCCTGCTGTATCAGTGTACACAAGTTCCTCGTCACCCCCCTGTTAGTTTGCCCAGCCAGCCGGGATGCGGCACCCTGGTCTTCGCCCCGGCCAGGTGTGCCTGCCCCCGGGGGCTCTGCACCTGCTCCTGGGCTCCCTGGTCTGCTGCACCTAGGAAAGCCGTCTAGATGACCTGGACAGGAAGCAGGAGCACCTGGTCTGTCTGGGCTCCCTGCCAGAGCAGACCCAGGCCTGGCGTCAGGCAGAACAGTCGCTGAGCTCAGGGGACACTCAGTGGGGACATGGGGACCCACCCCTCCTCCAGAGGGTTCCAGTGTCCTGCGACAGGGAGCCGTCTCTCACCTGTGTGCCCAGGGGGTGGCTGTCCTTTAGGCCCCACATGGAGAGAAAAGGGCCACAGGACGGATCTTCTCCTGGGTGGGGGGAGCAGGACCCACCCGTTCCCGTGGGGGTCCTGGGGACCCTGCAGAAAGGTAGGAGCTTGCTCTTCAGAGCAGCTGAGATGGGAAGGAGAACCTTGGGATGGCCACTGGGGAAGGCGCATCGTGGGTGAAGATGCCATCGAAGAAGAGCCCAGACCAGGTTTTCCACCCCAGCCCTGGGGAAGGGGCTGGGGAGGGGCACAGGGCGACGCCATCCCTGCCTCCCCAAGGCCACACGACCCCTGCACGCAGGCAGGCACCCGTTACGCAGTTGTGACTGTCCCAGTCATGACAAGATTCCAGCCCCTGACACAGGACACCGAGGCCAGATGGACGCCACAGGCAGAGGCACGCGCCTCCCCTGCCCAGCCCGCCCGGCTCCTCCTCAGGTGACCGTGGCCTGCCAGACACCGTGGCCCCACTGGGGGGAGGGCAGCAGGAGCTCCGGGGCCTGCAGCAGCCAGACCACAGACACTGCCACCTGCCCTCCTCCATGTCCCCAGCACACAGCAGCCCAGGTGCCAGCAGCCTGTCCCCTGGGCCCTCCTCGTCACGGAGGAGGCTGCAGAGCCTGCACTGCACCACCACAGCCAGGGACAGTAGGAGACCTGTGGCCACCATGCAGGACCACCTCTTGGAACCTGTCTGGGGTCACTGGAACATGATGGGATGTCCAGGGGGGCAGCCCTGGGAGGCAGAGGGACAGCAATGACCATCAGGGGAAGAAAGAGCGAGAGGCGGGGGCAAGGTGGGCACAGTGCCCTCAGGCCACTGGCGGGAGGTGACACCACCCAGGGAGGAGAAATTAAAAACCACCCCCTCCCGCTGTGGCCTCTCAGGAGGGAGGGCCTCCGACGGACACCCCCCTCTACAGTGCCCAGGAATCGGCCCAGGCCAGGGCTGCGTCCCCGCGGCTGGGAATTTCAACAGCAGGGACCTCAGCTGCGGCTCTGTTCCCGCCCTGGTGCCATGTGCTTCCCGGTCCCTGTCCTGCCTCCTGCCGACCAGCACAGGGAGGGGCGCGTGTCGCTTCCCGACACCACCTGCTTTTAGATTTCAGAGAACGACTGTCCTAGACAGGAACGTCACCCGGCCCGGTGGCAGCCCAGCCGCGGAGGCTGCGGGTCCTACCTTGTTGTAGTACTTCACCTGCACCGAGTGCCACCGCCCGTCACTCACGCCTCCAGGGACCTGCGGCGCCACTGTGGTGGTGGTCTCACCTGCACCAGGGGACGACCGGAGAGAAGGCAGGTGAGCAGGGCCTCGCGGGGACCTCGGCGGCTTCCAGACTGCTGGAGAGACGCACGTGCTCCCTCCCCTCGCCAAGGGGGCTCCACCCCAACCTCGAAGGGCACAGGGGGGCGCCCAGGGGATGGCCCTCCCAGGCCCACTTCCCCAGTGGCCTGCTCCGTGTTTCTTTTCTGATCACAGAAGCACCCTCCTTCATCTCTTCGTTCAGGGAAAGCACACGCAGTCCACGGCGTGCCCCGTGGTCGGCACAGGGCCTTGCCCTCCTCTGAGAGTTGTGCCACGGCAGTGGCCAGCACCGAGGACACCCGGCTGTCTCCTCCTCTGTCACTTAGTGACAACTGTCAGCGCCTTCCCAGCCACAGGACACATCCTGAGGTCCTGAGTATGTCCCCTTCACACCTGGGTCCTGGGGCACTGAGGCCATCACTCTCCCAGGAGACCGGCCTCAGGAGGTGGTGCCGGGCAACTGCACCTTTGGAACCCGTGGAGGGTCCTGGTGAGGTGCTGGCTACGGGCATCTAGCAGGAAGGGACATCACTTGCACAAAGGGCAAGGAGGGCCATGTCAGGCCCCCAGCAGGGACTGCCTTCCCCAGGGGACCACAGGACATTCTGGAGAGAGGGGCAGGGTCTAGAGAGCAGCGACTTCCCCCTCGAGCCTGCAGAGGTGGCCACGTCCCTGACAGCCGGCTGGTGTCATGGGTGTCCCTACTTGTTATCCACATGAAATCAGGTCCTGGCCTCCAACTCTACACGTGGGAGTCGGGACCAGGGCTCCAAAGCGCAGCACCTCTGGGCTGTCCTGGGGAGCTGCCAGGGACACAGCGCACTCTAAAATCACCTGCTGAGTTCAGGACCTCACTCTCCCCCAAGGCCACGTATGGATGCTTGGTCCCGTCAATGCGATACTAGGAGGTGGTGGCACCTTCCAGAGGGGGCCTCGTGGGTGGAGGCTGGGACACTGGGGCCTGCCTTTGCGTGTCCCCTGCCCTTTGCTTCCTGTCTGCCAGGAGATGAGGGTCTCTGCTGCCAGGTGCCCCTGCCATGAGGTATGGAACCACCACAGGCCCAGAAGCAATGGGTCCAACCAACTAGGAACCTCTCCTCTTCATCAGCTATTTATCTCAGGTCTGTGTCACAGCGACGGAAAGCAGACTAAGACATCATCTGTGCCAGAAAAACAGACCAGAATGGCCAGGGGCCTCTAGACTCTACCAGCAGGACACTCCTTTGATGTCTTTGTCAACTTTTGGTCTGCAGGGCTGGGTCAGCTGGGTGGTGAAGTCTTGCCTGGCACCTGGGCTCAGCCCCTGCACCGCGCACCACCACACTCAGCTGCAGACGCAGCCCACGCCTCCGAATGACCCCCATCTGGGAAGCGGGAGCGGCCCCCCTACTGCCGGCACCGCGAGTGACACTGTGACCAGCAGCTGTGCCCTCGGGATTTCTTCCATAAGGTGGGTCCCTGGACACAGAATCGGGTCCGTGGGGTGAGCCGCCTGGGGGCGCCGTGGGACGAGGGGCCTACCTGCTGAGAAGGTGAGCTGCACCTGCCCGTCCACGATCTCCAGGGCGATGAAGTCGTGCCTCTCGTTGAAGCGGCCGTTGTAGAGCAGCAGGGCGTCCCTGTCCTGGGTGGCAAACCTGCGGGGCAGCGGGCCACGTCACATGACAAAGGTCCCGGGGCCATCGGGCCACTGGGGAGGGGCAGGGCTGGCCCAGGAGGGCAAGCCCAGGGCCACAGCTCAGGGAGGACCCTGGTGCCGCAGCTGACGGCCTGATTGGTCAACTGGAACGTGGGGGACCCTGGTGAGGACGGTCTGCTGAACGTGAGCCCGTCACAGTCCCCCCGTGGGCTAGAAGGGTGACATGTGGCCAAGACGCCAGCCATACACGTTTTGGACAGAGAACACACCACACAACGTGTCTTCTGCAACTGGAGAGAGACCCCCAAGTCCCCAAGCCCCTGCGCACACAGGGACACTGGAGCTGAAGGAACACCTCAGGCCTCCTCTGAACCCCCATCACCTCTCCCATGTCTTTCTGCTCCCGAATATAGGTTACAGGTTAAGAGGACCCCAGGGCCCTTGCACCTGCTGCTCCCTCTGCCCGTTACAATCCTCCCTGGCTTTGCAGGTGGCTCAGGGGTTGATCAGTCGCACCTTCCCTCACCAACTTTAGCTCAATCTCGCCTCTGCTCTAACAGTCTATCACTTTCTTTTGTTCACTTCTGAAATCACCCTATTTATTTATTTGCTTGTTGATAAGAAAGCAAGACCCTGTGATCTTGCAGGGTGTGCCATCCGTCCTGCAGAGGAGGGACTGTGATTCTCCTCTCTGTCACACCCTGGTGCCCTCTGGTCCACACTGTGCTATGGAGAACACACTGAATCCCTGAATGGCCAAGGTGGGACTGGACCAAGGGACGCGGGGACACGGCAGACCTGTCACCCGAGCAGGGCCGTCCCCTCGGAAGCCCCTCCTGCCTGGGGTGCTGGGGTAGCCGCCCACCAGACCTGGCCCCCGAGCCCTCCCTCGGCCCCGGGTTGTGCCGTCCGTCCTGCGTGGGAGCCTGCGCCAGCCTCGCACATTCGCTTCGGTCTCTCCCTGAGTGGACACAGCCCCGTCCACATGGGCTCAGGGCGGCTGCCAGAACGAGGACCGGCACGGCAGGGGCAAGGCCCACAGCACGCTGGACACTGGGCCTGGGAGTGAGCGGGTACCGCGTGGCGTGGCGGCTGTGGGTGCACCTGGTTCTCCGCAGGCTTCACTGTGCTGGCCTGGGGCTGGCACACGGCCGGCAAAGGGCCCTGCCACGCTGGACACGGGCAGAAGGGGCCGGGGCCCGGGGTGGGGGCGGGGGGACAATGCGGGCAGAAGCAGAAACGCCGGGAAACAGACCCCGAGGCCGCAGGGGCCCCGAGAGGACAGGACAGAGTCAGGGAGAGGCTGCTGGGAGCGGCCGCGGGGCCCGGCACTCGCACAGAGGCCACCTAAAACCAAGGCCGCACCTGCCCGCTCAGTGGGGCCTGGCTGGGTACGAGAGGGGCCCCGGTGCCAGCCCCAGGACCACAGTCCCCGCAGGACGGGCCTGGGACGGGCCTGGGACGGGCCTGGGGGCTTTCGTGCTTCACGGCTGAAGTCACTCAGGCCAAGGGTCCATGAATGATCCTCCATAACAGTCTAGAAAAGCTAAGCGTGACGGCTACTGGACGTCACCCTGCCTGGGGGACACTCAGCTAAACACTGCTGCTTTTCACTTGCTCTCTGTCAGGAGCCAAAAGACTTCCTGTGTCAGCCTCCAGCACCTCCCTGGCCCCCACGGCCACCCTCTGGAACCAGGCCCGGTCACCTCTGAGGTCGGCCTCCAGTGGGGGTGCCCTCCTGCAGCTCAGTGTGCCAGTCGTCATGAGGGCTGCTGGCCACACCCAGGTGGCAGGTGGCCCCGACTATGGGTCCACACACATGCCCCAAACTCACTCAAGTCACAGTCCACAGCACTTTCCAGAGACACGGGGCTCCTCTGACGTGGGGGAGCTCGCGGGAGCCCTGCTTGAATCACCCGCACAGGGGACCCCGCAGAGTGGTGGGGCCCTCATTTGGAGGCTGTGCTGTGGGGACGGCCTTCTGGGCAGAGGGCAGGGACTGGGCAGAGGCAGGGCCGCACACCAGGCCCCAGGCAGCGCCTCGTGAGCCCACCTTGCCAGGCACAGAGGAGGCGCACAGGGGGCCGTCGTCAGTCAGGCAGCTCTGGCTGCACGGCACGCCCCCCTCCAGGTGGGACCCCGGGACACCTGCTCTAGGAAGGCGGGGAGCCCGGGCGCGCAGGGCACTCACGCGAGGGCGATGGTGAAGTGGAAACGCTGGCGCAGGCCGCGGAAGGTGACGAAGGACCGCGGCGGGAAGCTCCTGGCGCTGACCTCGCAGTAGGGCCGCTGGTACTCGCCCGGGGGGCACACGCAGTGGAAGCCGCCGATGAGCAGGTTCACGCACGTGCCTCCATTTTTGCACACGCCGTTGGCACAGCGGCCGGAGCGGGCGTTCACCTGGCAGTGGTCCCCTGGGGACGAGAGGCAGAGGCGAGAGGTTACGGGAGGCCGAGGGACAGCAACGGGCCTCAGAGGGCCCACAGAGCAGCAAATCAGGGAAAGACCAGCTGGAGCAGAGGAGGGCCCCCGGGGCAAGCGCCCAGCGCCCAGCGCCCAGTGGTCTCCTGGTCCAGCGGCAGCCCCCAGCTCCCAGGTGGCTGAGGACAGGGTGGGGAGCATGGGGTTTTCTAAATGTGCACCCGGGAGGTCTTCACTGAGGGGTCAGGAAGGAGGCCTGCTGGGCCCTGGGGAGCGCGGGGTGGTGGACAGGCAGCGCGGGACCCCAGGCACTTGTGGGCTGAGCTCAACGCCCCACTGTGCAGACATACAGGGGCTCCCAGCCCTCCCCACCCCTGCACCCGGGCAGTGCTGACCACATCTGTGCCTTGCCCAGGACTCAGGGACGTGCCACAAGCTCCGGGCCCAGGGCCCCTCCTCAGGGGCTTCCGGATGCCCGTCCTCCCTGCTGGCCCTCAGACCCCTCGCCCAGACCAGCCAACACCAGGTTCCGACCTGGCGATGACATCTGTCTCTCCCACCAGCTCATGGCCTCCCTGCGGGGGGGCACCACCCCACAGCCTAAGGCCCCTGCTTCAGGATGGTTCCAGAAGCTTTTCCAGAGAGCCTGGGGGTGCCTACAGCCGACCACCTATCTCCTGAAGGCCCCAGCCAGGAGGGCCCCGGGCTCGCTAACCCTCAGCACAGGTGGTGTCCGGACCAGCGGCCTGGGTGGTGCTCCCTCCCCCGTGGGGGTGATGACCCCAGTGCACCTGCCTCCTTCACCTCTGCAGGGAGGGACGTTGACCAGAGACCCTTCACATAACAGGAGAACCACCCAGCAGCCTCTTCCCGGGTCGTTGATTTTAAAGTGAATGCATTTTTTAAAAATAGTGTCCCGTTCATCTACTAAAGATCAGGGCACAGGAGCCGGGCACGCGGCGCGGCCAGCAGCTTCTAACGCATTCTGCCAGGGAAAAGCCAGAGCCCCCGCCCCAGCCAGGCGGCTGGAGCTGACCCTCAAGGGCTGCCTGGTACTGGTGGCATCAGAACTCAAGCCACCTGTTCCCACCGATGGCCATGCAGGCGGTTTACGGTTAGCTGTGGATGGCACAACACTTTTATTTTATTGTTTAGGTGATGCTAAGGGTTGAACCCGGGGCCTCACGCACGAGTCAAGTGCCCTACCACTGAGCCCCAGCCCCAGCCTGTGGTTTCCTCAGTGGCAAAAATCTTTTCCTTTCCAACCTCCTTGTACATAAACCTTCGTGTTCCGAGTCTCTAGAGAAAACCCCCGGCTGTGCTGAGTCACAGGGTAGCTCGATGACATTTTGGGAGACATTTCCAAACTGCCCTCTACATGAGCTCACATGCCCACCCACAAGAAGGGGGCCTTGTGAGAGGTGATCAGGTCACTGGTACTTGGGAGTGGGTGGCTATCAAGCCAGCGTGGATTCCCCAGCTACTCTCTTACTGTGTGGCTGTTCACACCTGGTCTACGTGATGTCATCTGCCATATTATGACATGGCCAGATTTTCACCCGAAGCCAAACATATGGGGCCACCCAACCTTGGACTTTCAGGCCCCAGAACTATGCTAAATAAACCTATTTTCTTTTTAAAGTACCCAGTCTCAGGTAATCTGTTACAGCAATACAAAATGAACTAAGTCAGATGTCTCAGACCTTACTTCTCAGTCTGAAGGCTGAAGTCCAAGATCAAGGTGCTGGCCAGCTGGGTTGTTGGTGGGGCTCTCTGCCTGGCTTGTCCTCACATGGCAGAGAGGGAAGGAGGGAGAGAGGGTGCACCCTAGCTCTGTCTCTTCTGACACAGACACTGACTCTGTCTTGAACCCATCCTCGTGACCCCACTTAACCCCTAATTAATCCTCACAAGCGGAGCAGAGCCAGGACTTGGGGAGCTGGGTGGGAAGGCCCATTCACCCCTCAGCAGACACTGAGAGGCTGCGGGAACCCCAATAGCTGGTGGAGGAGGGCAGGGAACTCACCCTCAGTTCTGTGAACAGACCCAGAAGCTGTGAGGGAGAGTCCTGTGGGACCGCCACACCCCCAAGGCCAAGGCCGGGCTGTGCCAACAGCTCTCAGGGGACCTGCACTCAGACGCCCTCAGCCCTCAACGCCACCCCACCCAAGGGGACAGTGCCACGGGGACAACCCCTCCCAGCAGCTGCTCAGGGCACACACACAGGGGCCACAGGCCCAGCGCAGGCCATCACTGAAGGGCCGACCCGGGCAGCCGACCTCTGCTCCGCTCAGCGCAGCCTGCCCCTGACCCAAGAAGGTTCCAGCACCCACCTGCCACCTCGGGTCCCAGGAGGCCACGCTCAGCCTGATGCGTCCCAACCACGGAGTCAGGAGTCTCCCCCACCCAAGGGAAGGCCTCCAGGGTGTGAAGAGCGGAAGGAGCCATCTGAGACGGTGACAGCCACAGGGACGAGCCACCTTCCCACAGCTCTCTTCCCCTCTCTGCTCCCATGCCCCCTCCATGAGCAGGGGGGACCCCGACGCGCACAGCCGCTCTGAACCCTCGTAACACCAAGGAGGCCCCCGGCGGGGCACCCACCTGTGATCCCGGGGCCTGGGAGGCTGAGGGGGGCTCTGGGCAACTCAGGGAGACCCCGTCTCAAAAACAAAAGGGTGGGGATGGGCTCCACGGTGGAGCACCCGGGTTCCAGCCCCCGCCCAGAAAAACACCAGCCTCCTGGGGGGGAGGGCTGCTGACCTGCTGAACGCCCACCCTACCAAGCAGGGGCCACCGCGAGAGCCCCAGGGGCTGCGGGCTCCGGGTCAGGCCCAGGCCAGTGGGTGCTTTCTCCCCAGCAGCAGGCAGGGCCGGGCCCAGCCCTCACACACACTCAGACTCTACCCTCTCACCCAGTCATGCACCTGCTCCCACACACACACACACACACACCTGCACATCCACCGTCTCATGTGTGGTGTCACCCTCACATGCACAATCACACACTCACCCTGCCACACACACGCACACCCACATGCATGCCCACCACACACAGCCACACACCCCCGACACTGTCACACAGGCACTCGCCCGTGCACACCCGCGCACACACAGGCACACTCTGCCTTCTCCCGGCCTTCAGCTGCACCCCTCCCTCGGCCACTTCAGATTCTCGTTTCCACTTAGAAACGCGGGCGTCTGGGAGGGTTCGCTTTGCAGCATTCCGGGAGGCACTTTCTCCAAAACAAACGGCCCCAGGAGGACAGGCAGACCCAGTGCTCGCCAAGCCCTGAGGACACGCTGCCCACAGCGCTCGCCGGCCAGGTCCAGAGCCCTCAGGACCCAGGCCGCGGGAACCTTCAAGTCACCCTGAAGAAGGCCCTGGCCTCCATGCCCAGACCCTCGTCCTCCCAGCCCTGCCCAATCTCTGATCCCAGCGCAGGGACCTCCCCACCGAAGCCCAGGACCTCCCCACCGAAGCCCACAGGGGGAAGGAAGGCAGCCAGGGGACACAGCTGACCCTCACGCTGTAAGGACTGGCTGGGACTTGCTGCTTCTAGGCTGGGTCTCCGCAGCAACGGGGCCACAAGCCCTTAGGCTGTCCTTGTGGGGTCACGTTCAGGGACACTTGAGCCCCAGATGCCTTAAACCCTCTGGTGTCCAACAGAAAGGCCACAGTGAGCCCCAGAGGGAGCACTCCTGTCCCCAGGTAGGTGGCCATGCCATCTCAAATACGTGGCCGACAATTCCCAGTCCCACGAGGAGGGTGGCCTGGTTCCAGGATCCAGCGTTTGTTTCTTTGGCTTTATAGAGAGCGTCATCATTGCCACCGGGCTGTGTGACACAAGGCCACAAACCCAACACCACAGTCACCACTGTCATGTTCTGGAGCGGGAATCCGGGCCCAGCTGTGGACGGGGCCGGGCCTCGCAGGAGGCTCCAGGGAGGATACTTCTGGCTCTCCCAGCCTCAGGGTGGAGCTCCTGGGTTCCTTGGCTTGTGGCCGCATCACTCCAGTTTCTGCTCCAAGAGCACGGCCACCTTCCCTGGTGGAGTCCCCTCCCCTTCCTCTGACAAAGACACTGGCCATTAGATTTGGGGTCCAGACTAAGCTCTGGGGACCTCATCTCGGGTCTAAGCTCCTCCCGTCTGGAAAGATGCTCCTTCCAAAAGAGGTCACGTTCCAAATGAGAGTGGACATGGGTCTCGGGGCCTTCTGTGTTGGTCCTAGAATTCCAACAGCGGCCAACACGGTGGCCTGAGACACTGCTGGGTCCTTCCCCGAGGTCTACTACGCGAGGCTGGGTCCCAGGCTGTGGTTCCTCTCCTCGGGGACGACCGCCTGGCTCTTTTCCCCACCAGCCAGGAAGAGGCAGAGCCCTGGGCTCCCCAGCCAGCAGCCCAGATCACCCCAACTCCCTCTCTCCTTGGGTCCCCAGGCACCCCAAGCCCAGACCTTCCCTCTCCAACCTGGTTCTCCTCGGGGCCCCCATCTGGGGTGAGGCTCTGAGTCACAGCCATCCGCCTGAGCCCTGCCCCTGGTCCCCACAATGCTCACCTGCCAACTCCACACCCTTACCCACACTGCCACCTTCATCCTGCACCCCTTGCCCACAGCGCCCTTGCCCACGGCGCCCCCCTCACAGGCCCTGCTCTGCACAGGACACGGGAGACAACCTCTCAAGCTGCCGGGCTCTGTGTGTTGGTCCCAGTGGCTTAGAACCACCCACCCCGTGGGCTGGCCATCAAGAACAGGCCCAGCCCCTCTGCACCAGCCTCCCCACACCAGCCTCCCTGCCTCCCTCCACCAGGCCCAGGGGATCCACCAGTTAGCACAGGCGGCCAGCAGCCCCCGGAGCTGTCCCTCGTTATCAGTGATGGGAACCCAACCGGGCCCACCTGCAGTCCTCTCCCCTGGTTCCGCATGTGGCTTCCCAGGGACTGGAGGCCACCCTGTGTCCCCTCCCCACCCCTGTCCTCATCTGGGGCCTGTCCCCTTGGTGAGCAGGTGCTGGTGCCAGGACACAGAGCCCAGGCTGCTCCTTCTCTGTCCCAGCTCTGCGCCACCCCTGCTCACGTGACGTCCGGCATCATCTCTCTCCCCTGGCTCTGAGGAGGCAGCTGCAGTGTCTGTTCAGTCGAGCACGCAGTGGGCACCTTGTGTGTGCAGGGTGCTGGACAGGTGCCCGCAGGGAGGCAGTGGCTGAGGGGAGCCGGATCCACAGCCCCGGGGAGTGCTTGTGGGATGAGGTCATGAGACACCAGCCCCTCCCCAGTTCAAGGCATGGATGACTGACGCTGGCTCATAAGCCACAGAATCAGGAAGCCACGTGACTCAGGTGCTGGAACCCAACCACACAGGAAGTAGGCTGGCGTGCAGAGGGACTGACGGCACCCACAGGCCGGCCTCACGACAGGCAGCTCCCTGAGTGTAGGCTTGAGATGAGCCGGGCCAGCCTCATCTCTGGCACAATGCAGGTCCCCGGGGACCCTTGGTGGGGTCTGCTCCAGTGTCCACTCCAGTGTCCATGTACAAGGACACTCCAACAGCAGCCACCACAGCTGGCCTGTGTCACCCGTGCAGTCACCTGCCAACACTTTTCCCTGCGCACACCCCGCCCCGAGCAGCAGAGCACTTCACTCCGGGCCTTGGGGACCCTGATCCACAGCACATGCGAGCCCCCCATGGCCACCTTCAAACTGCCAACCTGATGGCGCTGGGTGCGGAGTTGAGGAGAGAGGTGTCGTGACGGCAGCCGGTCACCCCCGTACGGAAACCATGGTGATGGACGAGGCTTCTCAGCCTTTGCTTGTGGGTGAGATGCCACTTTCCTATTTTAGCACTTCTCATTCAAAATGAGACCTGGCGTCCCCCGCCCTGGCCTTCTGGTGGAGTCCAACGTGGACGAGTCATTCGCGACGCCCCCTCCCACCACCTGCACCCCCCATTACTGCTGCGCCCCTTGGCCCCCACCTCGGACCAGGCTCACCTGGGCACCTGACGACCGAGCTCCGTGCCCCAGCGGGCCACAAACCCCGTGTGCGGGAGTGACGCAGGCCTCGGCCCTGGGTTCCGGTGCCAAAGCAAAGCCCCAGAGAGAAGCTGGGAAGGGCCTGGTGGAAACTATTCCCAAGGGCAGTCGCCTCGGCTCAGGGGCCAGGGACCCAGCCCCAGGGCCTGGGCACCGTCACGGGCACCTGTTTCACTCCAGGTCTGGGGTGAGTGGTGAGGGAGGGGACACCCTTCTGCCTGCCTCGCGACCCTGGCTGGCAGCGCCAGAGCCCTGACCTTCCACCTAAGGAAAGCCAGGGCCTGGTCACGCCCCAGCTCCCCGGGGCTCGAGCAGGTGGTGCCTGCAACAGAGGAAGGCAGCTGCTGTGCCGGGTCAGATCTGTGGTGAGGGGCGACTGATGGCCTCGGCCTCGTTCTGGAGCAGGGGGCAGGGGAGCCAGGGCAGGGAGAGGACCGGGAGGGCCTGGACTAGGAGGTGCTGATGTGAGCCTGAGAGAACCACTCAGGGCCCCCAGGAGCGGGCAGAGAGGGGTGCAGGGAGCCCGGCCGCCCTGGCCCTCAGGACTGTGAGCAGGGCTGGACACACCCAGGAGGGAGGCAGGTAAAGGTGTGCCAACTCAAGTTTTTAAGTAAATAAAAAGACAATTCCTTCCAGTCCAGGAAAGAGCTGAAGGCTTTGAACTAGAAAAACCAGAATTTCCAACGGCAGCGGGAGCAAAGCCTGGGCACCGGTGGAGAGGACCAGGGCCCCGAGGTCGGGGCAGAATCACGGCTCAGGAAGGAAGGAGCAAAGAGCTCAGCGCCAACAGACGACGCGGGACCAGGTCACCAAACAGACACTCCAACCTGGAGACAGTAGAGCCCCAGGGTCCTCCTGTGTTCACCCAGGACATGGCGGAGCACTGGAGGCAGGAGCCCCACGCCACAGGAAGCAGAGAGGACAGGGCTTGTGAAGTGTCCATCAGCTTGACTGACACTGCCCACGTTGTCCACCCATGCTCCAGGCAGCACCATACTCATCCCCCCACCCACCCACCCACCTGTCCACCCACCCCTCACCCATGCATCTGTCATCCATCCACCGTCCCCTCACCCACCAGTCCACCCATCTACCCACCTAACCACTTCTTCATTCCCTCCTCTGTCCCCCGACCCCCTACCTGCTGGTCTATCCAGGGCGGGCACTGCGCTACGAGAGACCATGAACAGATCTCGGCCCTGCTGAGCTCCCATATGAGTTACAAACGTCAGATTTTCAGGAAAACTGAACATATGGGCTAAGAGTCTTCTAGCAGATGGGAAAAGTGGAGGGGAATGGGGACAGGGCGTGGGCACTGAGGAGAGGGGAGGGGACAGTCAGGACAGTGGGGCTGCAGGGCTCAGGGACCCGTCAGGCCCATCAATATCAGAGGCCCCTCAAGCACAGCTGAGGCAGGATACGGGCCTGGGCTCCTGCTGCCCCCAGCAGATCCCAACCGGCTGGGAAAGCACCTCCAGTCCCCCGACAGGTACACACTCACACGCTCCTGCGTGCACACGCGGGCCGCAGTTCCTGCTGCCCTGCCACACCACAGCGCACACCTGCGAGGCCTGCCCCCTACGAGGGCTGTGGCCAGGTTACACAGAGCAGTCACGGCCCGGTGGCCTGCAGCCCGGACAGAGGCCAGACCAGCACAGTCCCTCAGCTACTGGGCGCTTGGTCCAGCAAGTGGGCCACAGAGGAGGAGCGGTGCCGCCTGCTCCACAGGCGGGCTACGCAGGACGGCAGGCAGGCAGGACGGGCAGGGCCACGTGCCCGCAGGAGCCCGCCATTCACACGGATGCCCCTGCCGCTGGCTGCCACCAGGACTGCACTGGAGCTGAGAAGGGCTGAGGCCGCTCAGGCGGCAGCCTCAGCTCCGGCTGGTCAGTGTCACCCCAGGGAACCTCCCTGTGGGGCACGCCTCACCCTCTGGGGGCAGAGATGCAGGAACACAGCCTCCAAGAGGTCAGAGGCCACACAGCGCATGGCGCGGGGTGCACGGTGCCCAGCCCTGCCTCAGCACCCACACCAGGCCCCACACAGGAGCCAGGGGACACAGGTGGCAGGTCACAGGGCCTCAACTCCCCTCCTCCAAACCCTGGAGCCCCACTGCAGGGACACAGGCATCCTCAACAGGCTCCGGCCAGTGTCTGGACATCAGCCCTGAAGGCAGGGCCCTGGCCCTCTCAGCTGCAGGCCACTGTGGTGAAGGGGCGCAGGCCCCAGAGGTCAGAGGCTGCCCTCTGCCTGGTCCTCCCCCTTGCTGCCCCCGGGAGTCCCCAGCTGTGTGGGACGCTCTCACCTGGAGCCTGAGGCTCCCTTGGCTCCTCCCTGAAGCACCCTCTGCCGACTGGCCCTCCCCACCCAGCAGGGAGGCCAGGAGAGGCCAGGTGAGGGCCAGCGCTGCCCACCCCCACCGCATGCCCCTGGAAGATGAGGCTGTGCGTGGCCAGGAGGGCCTCCTCCCACGACTTCATCTTCCTCTTTGAAGCAAATTCCCAGAACTTCAGACACACCCATTTTAAGAATATAAATTAAGACTGCATTCCAGAGCACAGCCCGCTTCCGCCCACTGACTCACAGGGGACACCTGTGGCGAGGTGGGGCCTGCTGGGCCCCAGGACTCGGGATTTTAACTCCCCGGTGCTCAAGCAGAAGGTTCCAGAACAACCCTCCCAGCTATTCCCAACCTGGTATCCCACGGGACACCACCTCCCAGGAAGGGGCACTGTTCCCAACCTCCCTCCTCTGATGCCACTGTGAGGTGGCAACAGCCAAGGTGGCCCAAGGACACTGCCACGGCCTAACCCTGGAGTCTGGGTCCGCACCTTAAGGCCAAAAGACAGGATTAAATTAGGGCCATGAGAAACTGCGTCACCAGGGGCCTCTGTGAAGGCACAGGGGACTTCTTCAGATTTGAATGACAGCTGTCAGTCAGGGGCCACCAGAAAAAGACCAGTGGAAAGCAGTGGACAGAGAGAGAGAGACAGAGACACAGAGATAAGAGAGACAGAGGCAGAGAGGGAGAGACAGACACAGAGACAGAGAGAGAGACAGAGATGAAAATAGGGACGGACAGGGAGAGACAGAGGTAGAGACAGAAACAAAGAAGACAGAGGCAGGGTCTAGGGCGGGGCTCAGCGGTATAGGGGGGGGGGGGGCCCTGGGTCCATCCTCAGCACCACAGAGAAATAAATAAAAGTACTGTGTCCAACTACAACCAAGAAATAAACAATTTTTTAAAACGAGAGAAACAGAGGCAGAGAGGGAGAGACAGAGATAAAGAGACACAGAGATAAAGAGAGAGGGAGAGACAGAGATAAAAATAGGGACAGAGGAGGAGAGACAAAGATAGAAACAGAGACAAAGAGAGACAGAGGCAGAGAGGGAGAGATAGAGTGAGGGAGAGAAAGAAAGAGAGGAACAAAGAGAGTCAGAGACAGGAATGTCTGCGGCCACGTCTGGCTGGAGAGTCCGGCGCACGGGGCAGGTCAGGAGGTGACACTGCAGTCCACGGAGGGAATTTCCGGGTGGCTGCCAGTGGGAGGGACGGGCACAGGACAAGCCCACGCTGGGGAGCAAGCCAGGCAGTAGCCTGGGGGCCTGGACGGGCTGACCAGCCACTATCAGGGTGTCCAGACCCAGAACAGCAGCTCAGCACCCCGCACCCCGCCCACCGGGTGCAGGAAGGAGCCAGCCCTTAGACAGGTGGCCGGCAGCAAAAGCAGGGTCAGCTCCTAGTTGTCTTTAGGAGCCAGAGAGCAGCCACCCACCCTTGTCACATGAGGGGCGCTCGCCCAGATGGTCTTACCAGCTGTGCCCAGTGGACCTGTTGGAAACGGGGCAGGACAGAGGGCTTGCCCACACCAGGAGAGGGCCCAGGAGGGGTAACTGGCCAAAAGCGAGCTCTGTCCCCTGAGGTCTTCTGGGGGTCAACAGCCAGGACACCGGGCCCCTGCACTGCCCTGGGAAGAGGCCTGTGGACGTTCTCGGCCCATCAGCAAATATCCACTGAGTGCTGAGGGGACGCTGGGTCCGGTGGGAGTCAGTGGCTCAGCAGACCGTGGACCCAGGAAGACGTCCCGCCCTGATCCTGGTGGCCTGAGTACACGCCCTACAGATGGGAACAGGTCACGGGGCCTGAGAAGCAGAGGCCACCCTGGGTGACGGGGTGGGCTCAGGTTAGCAGGAGGACTGTGGGAGGGAGGGGGGTCAGAGACACAAGGACAGAGGCTGGCGTGACCTGAGGAAGGGGCACAGGACCTCAGTGGTCCCTGGAAGAAAGGAAACAGGCGTGCCCCAGAGGCTCCGAAGAAGCAGCCCGGCGGGCCCCTGGACTCCAGGACGTGCCCCTGGGGCCTGAGGGCATCACCTGTGCTGTTTTAAGCCACCCACCTGTGGAAACCTGTTCCGGCAGCCATGGGGCAGTAGCGGGTGGACACAGGCCACATGGCAGCTGATCAGTGGCTCTCCAGACACCCTCAGACACCCACCACCTGCGGCCAGGCAGGCCCGGCCAGGACCCCTGGGCAGCCGCCTCCCCCCACCGTGGTGCCATGGTGAACACTGGGGCCCGCGTGGCTCCCCCGGCCAGGCTTCACTGCCCCTGCCCTGTGCTCTGGCCCCATTAGCACAATCCCACACGCTGCTGCAGGACCAGTCCTTACCGAGTCCTCCCACACCCTCCTGCAGGCTGGCGTGGTGGCCCTGGGGACCCTCCTGCCCTAGGTGTAGATCTCATAAGAGAGCAAAGCTCAGGAAGTGCCTCCCAGCTGATGATGGTGGGGAGCACCAGGAGCCCTGGGGGGGGGGTGGATGGCGTCCCCCAAGGGACAGAGGCAAGTCCTAACCTGCTCCCTACACCTGGGAATGGACCTTGTGTGGAAAAGGGCTCTTGCAGGTAAAATCAAGTTGAGACACGGCCACACTGGACTCGGGTGGGCTCTACTCCAGCGGCTGGTGGCCTCTTAAGAGGGGAACAGGACAGTCAGGGAGAAGCCCCAGGAGATCAGGGCAGGGACCGAGGGCCAAGTGGAGGAGTGGCAGGAGGCGTCCTCCCCGGGACCTGAGAGGGACGACTTGACCTTGTACTTCTGGCCTCCAGACTGCACGAGGCCACCCCCCAGTTGTCTGAGCCCCGTAGGGAGCAGCACTGGCCAAATAGCCTTATTCAAAATATTTGGGACCAGAAACGTCTCTATTTCAGATTTTTTTGGATTTTGAAATATTTTCATATACGTGATGAGACATCTTGGGGACAGCACCCAAGTCTCAACACAAAATTCATTTATGTCACACACAGTGTTAGCGCCACTGGGTCATACCTATGACGGGTCACGTGAGGTCAGGCGCAGAACTGCCCACTGTGGCATCACGTCAGTGCACAAGAGGTTCTGGAGTTTGGATCGGGATGTTTCACCTGGACGTGGTTGGTCACAGCGGCCAGGCAAGCTAACAAGAGCCTGAGGAGGAGGCGGGTCAGGGTGACCTTCCCAGCCGGGAGCTGGCTGGCTGTGCCGCACCCTGCCAGGGTCTCACTGTTGATGCCAAGCTCAGCCTTGGGAGATAAGTCCTGGCAGAGAACGGGAGCCACTTGCCAGCCCGTCCACCCCCATCGCTCAGTCCACGACAGCCGAAAGCCACGCTGCCCAGGAATGCAGCACACGGAGTGGGGGACCCGCGGGCGGACTCCAGAAAGAACGTGAAGTAAAGCACATGACTTCACCGAGGGGAGCCTGAAGCGACCAGATGCCTGAAAAGTGCGTTTTCCTAAGACAGGGCTCTGCTCTGGCTGCACCTGAGGTGGGCGCAGGCGGGCAGACTGCCCCTAGTGATGACCGGCTCTGGGTTTAAGGACTGAGTTTGGCTCTGCTTGCAGCAAGGACGCCAGGCCCCCAGGCAGGGACCCCGTGCTCAAGGCCATCACTTCATGGGACATGGCACAGCCCAGAGTGACCGCGGCATTTTCAATCCAGCACGAAGGTGTGGGTTTAGTGTGGGGTGACTTCGTGCTGGACCGTTGGGGCCCCGGGGCCCTGTGGAGGCCTTTACAGGCACGACTCGGGGTCCTGCCCTGGGGGAGTCGGTGTGAAGCCCAAGCCCAGCCCCACTGAGGGCCTCCCAGGCACTGACCGACAGCGGCTAAGTCCCACTGCCAAGTCCAGGCAACGTGGACGAGCAAGCCCAGGGTCAGCCAGCCGCGGGCTCTGCTCCAGGGTTTGTTGAAACTCGCTCTGAAGGCAGATAAGCAGCCAGGTCCCACAAGCAGGGCTGAAGAATAAACTCGACCCTAACTGAGAAGACCCGGCCCACGAAAGCCCCCAGGAGGAGCACCCGGGCCACCGTCCCCCAGACTCAGGGCCAAGGACAAGGACTTCCCCAAGGATGGGGGGTAGGCGGGTGGGCAGGTGGCTCCCGGTCTCTCCCTGGCCGCCCCTCCCCGCCCAGATCTGAACCCCAGCTGGGCTGAGTTTGCAGGAAACCCACCTCCTCAGTGGTATCAGAGCTGGGGCTCAGGAACGCACCCCACAGGGGACGTGAATCTGAGGTGACCATCACCTGCCACTCAGCCTCAGGTAGAGAGAGGGACACGGGAAGGGGCTCCTCAGGAGCTCACAGCCTGGCCTGGCCAGCCCCACACCTGCAGTGCATCAGAGGGCCCAGTGTCCCAGGAAGGAACCCAGCAGACCAACAGGGACTCCCCTTCCAGCTCAGGACCAAAAGCAGCAAAGGCGTCACTGACCACAGCACAAAATGCAGATGGACCTGAGGAGGAGGATGCGTCCTTGACCTGCAGGGGACAGGGCAGTTCCCAGGGACACGGTGCCGCTGAAGGGCTGCACATGCCAACCGTGTAGGGTACCGGCAGCAGAAGACCAGCATCTGTCCTCAGGAAGCGTCCAGTACAGAGGAGACCGAGGCAGCCCTCGCCAGCCAGAGGGACAGGGACTGGAGGGGACCCAGAGGGCCCTGGGGGAGAGCGCCCTGGGAGTGCAGCGTCCTGCCGGAGGTCAGCATGAGCTACGGGGAGAGCCTGGGGCAGCCGCATCGGGTGGGGTGGACCCCAGTGCCGCAGGCCCCAGAGGCTGACTGGACTTCAGGCCAGAGCGGCTCCGGGAAGCCTTGTGCACGTGTAAGGGGACACACTGGGCTGTGAAGATGGGCCACAGGGGCAGCAGGAGACCAGTCAGGAGGTGACAAGGCAAATGTGTAGACAGGAGGGGACGATGACGGGCAGTCACCAGGACCAGATGGCAGACCGAGTGCAGGGTCAGCACAGGTGAGCCGACCCGGGGGCTGGAGGAGAAGCCTTAGGGTCACAACGGGGCACACACAGACTTGGTGCTGGAGTTGCCGCTGGACACCCAGGAGAGGCGGACACAGGAGGTTGGAGCCAGGGGAGGCCAGCCTCGCCTGAGTGGCACATGAAGCTGACCGTCGGCAGAGGGAGGAGAGACCCCAGATCAGACCCAGCTCCACAGCCTAACGTGGGTAAAACTGGATGACAGTGCCCCTCCAAGGGCTGTCACAGACACGTGGCATCAACAGAGACCACCTCAGTGACCACCAGAGTCTCCCACCTTAGAGGGAGTGACCACAGTTGTGTGGCTGGGGACAGCATGCCCAGAGCACAGCCAGATCTCAACCCAAGCCCCAAGGCTGGCCTGGACATGGGTGAGTGCCTGGAGGCAGGAGCCATTTCCTTATGACCCCTGGCTACTCGCTGACCACGGCGCTTCCCCTGTGCGCCCTGGTGCCCAGCACAGAGCACGCATCTCCGCGGAGTGCTGTTAAACAAGGGAAGCGAGAGAAGGAGGTGATGGGAAGACCCCGCCACTCGTCCTCAAGGAGCACACGAGGCCAACTGTCCTCAATCAGCCATGTGGGCAGTTGGGCGGGGCCTGGCCATGTGGACACTGGGCTGGGCTGTTCTGGGCATTGTGGAGTGCTGAGCAGCAACCCTGGCCCCTCCCAAGGGCACCGAGGTCTGACAACCCACTGTCTTCATTGTCCATGTCCCCAAGGGGCAAAATCTCCCCAGCCAGGGGCCTGTGGGCAAAATGCATTCATGTTCTGCCCCTCAGTTTCTCCATTTCTGAAATGGGCACAGGGCTGCTGTGAGAAAACACCCGTAGAATCGTCTAGAACACTGAGAGCACCACCAAGCACTCGAGAAACACGGCTACAAGTCACACTGTCCTGAGACACTGACCAGCAAATCCCCCAGGAGCAAAGGTGGCACTCAGGAGGCCAGGGGGTGGAGAGACCCTCCAGAACCTTCCAGAGCAGGGATGGCCCCGAGGTGTCCCGTGATGGGTGAGGGGAAGGAAGACCTCAGGAAGACGGAGGGCACATGGGAAGCCAGGAGACGGGGCAACACGTCCACATCTGGACCAAGGCCTGAGGGACCCAGAAACCAAAACTACAGCGTTTACGAAACCAAGACTGCGCAGAGGACGACGGGAACAGCCTGCGTTTGCCACCGGGTTGTTTGGGACATCAGCAGACTGACAAAGTGGGAAAGCGTCCAAACTGTCCACACCTAAGTCTTCCTGTCCTACCCCTTTCAAAGAGTGGGACACTTGCTGGTCCTAACGGCCACCCCAGCGCAGAGCTGAGACCCCGCGAAGCAGCCTGCAGCCCTCTTCCCCTGCGGGGCCCAGGGGATCCAGGTCCCGGGGGTCTGGGGCCAAGATGGAGCAGACACTCAGGAGGGCTGTCAGGATACCTTCTCAGCGTCAAACCCGCGGAGGTTTTCCTGGGATTAATTGATGCCTTCCTTCTGCGGCTCACAGGAAGCAGAGGGCTTCCAGCGCCCCTTGGGCTGATTCCAACAGGCCGCCGAGAGGCCCGAGTCGGCTTCCCCGGCAGCGGGTAATGGGAGCCCGCGACGACAGCGCGGTTTTCATCGCGCACGGAGGAGCGCAATTACCTCGGCTCAGAAAACCAGTGCTTCAAAGGGAGAGAGGGGGCAGGAGGAAGAGGACGAGGAAGATAATCAGGCTTCATTAGTCTTATCTCGGGGGGGGGGGGGGACACGGAGGGTGCTTTCAGTACCCAATGGGAGTCAGACGAGTCTCCTGCCAATCACTGTGCGTCACGGTCTTACCAGCGATGACAGCCTTGGCCATTCCCATCATTATTCTTCCAAAAATGACTCCCTTGATGAAAAGGAAACTCGAGAACGTCTCAGTCAATCGGCTCCACCCGGCGGGTCAACCTGTCTTCAGAGGGGACCCAGGGCCCCGATCCCTGGTGGCCTCACTCGCCCTGCCCCAGCGTAGCCCATGCGTCTCCAGCAGGCCAGCCACGCAGCTGCACAGGGCCAACGCCTGGCCTTAACACAGTGAGCGGCGCCACCCCACAGATGGGGGGCTGCCCCTCAGCCAATACAAGGGCAGAAAGCATAGATCAACTGGGGTTACCCTCTCTGATGGGTGGGGTGAGGTGGGGTGCATACATCAGGCACCCAGTAAATATCTGTGGCACAAATGAAGACCACATATTGGCTGACCCCACTGGAGGCCCCAGCCCTTTCTCAGGCACAGTGGCCCCAGCTTCTCCATCTGACACAGGACAGTCAGTGAAGGGCCCCTCTGGGTCCCAGGGCAGAAGGGAAGGGGTGCAGGGGCACCAGCCCCCAGGGGCTTCCCAGCAGGAGGAGGCCATCCACACAAGTTGGCTTGAGTGTCCCACTGGCCGCTCTGGAAGAGATGCAGTCCACACCATGCGAGTCTACGGGTGGGGGAGGCTGGGCAGGACACGCCCCCCCCGCCCCCATCCTGAAAGTGGCAGGGAACCTGTCCTGCCTTCCTGCTCCCTGCAAGCTGGGAATTGAGGGTCAGCACTCAGCAGGACTGGCAAGAGACGTCTGGGTCCTGCTGGCAGCCAGCCCCCCCAGCCAGGCAGGGGTACACAGAACACAGATGGCAAGAGAAAGAAACTCCCTCCCCCCTCCCCACGTCGCCAGACCACAACCAACGCGGTGCAGACGCAGCCAGCGCAGCAGCCGTCATGCCAGGCTCCAGAGCTGGTCTCCCTCCCGGTCAGCGCACAGACCTCGGCGCCCACACTTCCTCTCCCTTTGTCCTCCCTTGCGCTCTCTTCCTGCTCCCTAAGTACCTGTTGATACCTCCAGCTCCTGTCTAAGCCCATAAACTCCCGCTCTGTGCCGGAGAAGCCTCCCCCACCAGCAGCGGGTTCTGATTTTCCCAGTGTTTACACCAGGCCGGTTAATCGTGGATACGGCTCACGGATGGAAGGGGCTGGAAGTTATCTCAGGTGCAGATCAAGTCCTGCATAATCCCCAGGGGCTTTCCAAAGAGAGAACCTCCAACGACAGGAACACCACAAACTGGTTTCTCAAAGGGGCCATGATCCTACGTACAGCCGAGGGCCCACCGCTGGCTGCCTGTGGAGCGATTCGCTTTGGCATGAGTCAGGACGCGTTGTGGTAGTGCGTTTCAGGGTGGGGAAGGTGAGCCATTTTCCACAGTGACAATGAGGCAGGAAAACTGTAGGTAACATCCTTTAGGACCCATGGGACGGCGGCCCAGGACTCCCACCCAGTTCCACTTTGCACTAACCAACTGCGCTGGAAATCTGGAATGACGCATTTGGAACACTCAGAGGTGATGCGTGCCCTCGTGCACCTGGGTACCTCGGGGGGACCTCACACTGCGGCCTGCTCCTGCAGTCCTCCTGAAGGGACGGCCTCAGGCTCCCAGGTGTGAATGAGACCTCAGAGTCAGGGAGGAAGGGCCTCCTCCCACGCAGCAGGCCGAGCCCAGTGCCACTCCAGAGACCCCTCAAGGCACACGGAGCCCACACCTGGGCCCAGCACCTGTCCTGTGACCACGTCGCCAAGAGGGAAGCAGACCGAGGAGCCACAGAACCCCTCCCACGTGTGACCCGGGCACCCGGGTGCCAGTGCAGACGAGCCCCGGGGCCACAGCCCAGGCCTGGACACCTACCCGTGAAGTCCTCGAAGCACTCGCAGGTGTAGCCGCCCTCGCGGCTCCGGCAGCGGCCGTTGGCCCCGCAGGGGCTGGAGTAGCAGAGGTCGATCTCCGTCTCACAGTAGTCCCCGGTGAAGCCGGGCGGGCAGCGGCAGCGCAGGCCGTTGACGGGGTGGATGGGCCGGAAGAGCACGGTGCTGGAGCTGATGAAGGGGGCCGAGCTGTCGAAGCGGAGCACGGACACGCACTTCATGTAGTTCTCGCAGGGCTCCCGCAGACAGATGTTGTCGTCGAAGGGCAGCACGCGCTGGGCCGAGATGGTGGTCAGCAGCGTGCGGTTCAGGTAGATCTGCTCCTGCAGGTCCTCGGACGGGAAGAACCTGCCCCGCACGCCGCCCGGCAGCAGTGCTGAGAAGGTGACGTTGAGGATGTTGGAACTGACGTCCGTGTCATTCTGGATGTTGAAGACAAAGACATCGTCCTTGGTGGTGGACAACACTGTGGCCACCCCTTCCACAAAGAGGGACAGCAGCGGGGAGAGGAACTTCTCCTGAGACATGTTCTCCAGGCGGACAGTGATGCTGTTGGTCAGCATGTCGTCCGTGATGATGGTGACACGCAGAGTGCAGAGGGCCGTGACACTGTGGATGCCATCTGGGGACACAAGGAGAGCGAGTGGGGTCAACGGATGCCTTTGGGGGTCAGGGAACAGCCCAAGACGCACTTGGCAAAGAGGCCCATTCCCCACCTCGACCTCCTGCTTCCCGGCCCCCTCCTCCCTCTGCCACTGACGCCCACCAGCCTCCAGACCACAGCCCACCATGTCCTTCCCCTGCTCAGAGGCCCTCAGTGGCCCCCAACCATGAAGGGGAGCACCCCAGTGACCACCATGATTCAGGGCTCCCGGGGGTTCACCACCTCACTCCAATCACAGACCCGGCCACCAGGCCCTCGCACCCCACGCCACCTGCCCTCTGCCCACATTCCGCCCTTCGTCCCCAGCCCAGCTGCAGCCCCGGGAGCTCTGCAAGCCTGCACTGGCGCTGCGAGATCGCCCCACCCAGACACGCCGTCGTACCCACTTTACAGGCAGGGATGCCAAGGAAGGCACACGGGGCCGCACTGCGTCCCGGCCAGCACAGTGGACAAACCAAGAGACAGTACTGGGCACTCAGACCCAAAGGGAGGACGACGCTGGTCACAGAGTCGCACCACCCAGTTCCAAGCCCAGAACCAGAGGAGACAGATGTGCAGACAGATGTGCAGACAGATGTGCAAGAAGCCCCCAAACAGCAGAGGGAAGAGAGAGCCTCCGCATCCCGGGCCGCTCTCCCTGGTCGCCTGCAGCCCCGGCTGTCTCTGGGCCACAAGGATCCAAGTCACGTGACCTGTCCACACAGTGAAGAGCATCAGCACCCGCAGTCACGACTGCAGGCAGGAGCCTTGTCACGGGAAACCTGAGGTCCCAGGAGACCCCAACAGGAGCCACCGCATCCCCCCTGAGCTGGGTGCCGTGGCCACGCCTGCGATCCCAGGGACTCAGGAGCCCGAGGCAGGAGGATAACAAGTTCCAGGCCGGCCTCAGCACCCCAGGCTCAGTCCCTGGCACCAAAGAAACAAAAAGAAAAACAGGTGGGAAACGGAGACGCTGTGGCTGGGGCTGGCTCTGAACTCGCGATCCTCCTGCCTCAGCCACCCAAGCCACTGGGATCACAGGCGTGCGCCACCACACCCGACTCTGCCATTCAATTTTCAAAGGAAAAATGAAGCCTGGTTGAACCCTGTGAGCTCGGCTTGGGCCGATCAGCCCCGGCTTCCCTCCACCATCACCCTCATGCTGCGGTCACAGTCCCCAAGGGTGGCGCCATCACCCATTGCCTTGTGGCCCCTTATGACACCTAGAATAAAACACACAGCCCTTGCCCTGTCTTATGGTCCTTCACGGTATGTCCCTCACCCTCCCCATCATCACAGTGATGCCGCCCTGCCAACCTAAGGTCCTCTTCCTGCCCCAGGGCCTTTGCGCATCTTGTCTTCCACCTGGAGCAGGGCCAACTGGGTCCCAGCTACCTGCCCCCCACGGGAGCCCTCTGGTAGGGCACCCCCGTCCACCTCGAGTTCCCACTTCATTCCTGCACAGGAGCTGCCGCTGCCCGACTTCACCCTTATTTGTTTACACCTGTTTCTCCCCGGGGAGTCTGAGGGCTGAGACCTGCAGGTCTTGCTCCTGCCACATCTAGAACATTCCCCTCTGAGAAGCTGCTGGGTGAACACCTGGGCGGGAGGAGGCTCCCACGCAGCTCTTCCACCTGCACCACCGCGCAGACTGCACGGGAGGCTCCGTTTGTCCACCCAAGCTGTTTTTACTTGTTGGAAGCTGCCGGGTTTCCTTGGCCAACGCTGTGACAACACAGCAGGCAGGACATGGCTGGCCTCCTGGTGACCACTCACCAGACTCCTCTCTCCTGAAGCCACCGTGGGTCTGTTTGCTCTGGCCCTGGCCGCACAGGCCACAGGAAACTCAAAGCCTAGACCTCCTTGGCTGCACTGGGCTCTCCTGTCCCCAGGGCTGGGGGCTGCAGGACTCGGCCACCCGCCCGTGGGCACCCAGAGGGCACAGCATAGCGGAAACCTGCAGGAAAGACCCACTTCCAGGGACTCGCGCTCTCTGGGGCCCAGGAAACGGCATTAAACGTCAGCGCACGATGCTGAGCTGGGAACATGACAGGCGTCACCCACCACCCAACGTCAGCGTCACTCACGACCGTGGACACCCAGGTACAGGGACAATGGACCTGCACTCTGCGGCCTCCAGGGTGGGCTTCTGAGCCACCTGCTTTCAACAAGCCTCCAGGACACAAACCAAGTGCCCATCAGCCAGGGGCCACCGAGTGACGTAGCGGCCACCCCCGTGATGGAGCACCAGGCTGAGCCAACGGAGTAGCAGCTGCCAGTGCGGATCCTCTCAGCAGCGGCCCGGCGGGGCACAGGTTCTGTTCTGAGTCACCTTCACGTTCCAACAGCTTCACACTCACCCGGGGCCGCGCCCAGGCTCCCTGTCCACACGGCGGCCTCGCCCCGCCTGCCCACAGCCCGCTGTCTTCAGGTCTCCAGGTCTTTACCTACTGTCCCTCCCACCCCAAGACCCCACGCGACACTCAGCCACCACGTCCCCTTGCTCCTCTGGGTCGGACCCGGCAGCCCGAGGGGTGCTGCTCACGCTGCGTGGAGAAGGTGGGGCAGAGGCAGTGGTGGCCCGCACTCTGCCCTCAGGTCGTCCCTCTCCCCAGGACGTCCCTCTCCCCAGGAGTGTGGACGGCTGGTGCAGAGGTCCATGCTGCTAGGACAGTGGGCTCCAGCACCCAGCCTGCGTCCAGGCGCTTGCTCCACAGCTGGAGGATCAGCGTCCCGCCAGCTCCACACACCCCAAAGGCAGTCCAGTGCACCTTCTGTGCCCACCCTGGGAAGGACGAGTCACCGCACCGTCCCTGAGAGGGCAGAGGACATGGGCAGACGGCAGGCCTGAGGCTGCGGGGCCGCCTGGTGGTGCTTCCTGCGTCACCCAAACAAGGTTGGCAGGGACTTTCCAGGGCCTGGGGTGGGGCCCATATGACCCTCTCATATGGATGTGACAGTGGCTGGAGGAGGGTGGGGGTCTAGCTGTAGCCCAAGTGGTGGGCCCACCCCTGGGGACTGAGGGGAGTTGTCACAGCACGGCTTCCAAGGAACTGACGGCCCCCAGGGTGGGGGGACAAGGACCAAACCACAATCTTGAGGCCAGGTGGCAGGTGACCTCGCTGCAAGTGACAGGCACAGCGGCCAGGGCTGGGTGACCCCAGAAGGTACCGGGGAGGTGTGTCCCCCAGGAGGGCCTGCCTCGGAAACAGATAGGAAGGGCCTCTGCACGTCACACGTAGGACAGCGGCAAGCCAGGCAGACGGCAGCCACCTCCTGCGCAGTGTCACGACCCAGGACCCGACAACAGCAGACGCCTGCCCTCCTGGTCCTGGGGACCACAGCCCACTGTCTAGGTGTCGGGGCTGGTCCCAGACAGGCCCCACAGCACCACCTGCTCCAGGAGGACCCCAGCCTCTGGTGTCACCACAACCCTGGAGTCCCTTGGCCCGAGGACACGCCTCTCCCACCCCCGCCCTGGCCTCAGGAGGCCCCCTTCCCTCTGTGTCTGATTTCTCCTAAAGGACGCCGTCCCTGGACGAGGGCCACATCCAGCGTCACCTTGGTGACACCTGCAAGAGCCTCTCTTCAAACCACACCCGTGCTGCAGTTCCAGGTGGACTCGGACTCGGGGACACCGTTCAGCCAGGGACAAGTGGGGACGTGGAGGAGGGAGGGACAAGGCCACAAGCAGGTTGAGGCCTCCTGACTGCTGCTGGGCCCATGAGGTAAGGCCCTGGGGGAAGTGGCCACAGGAGAGGGGTCCTCACGGCTGTGGGTGGGACCTGGGCACCACGAGGGTCCGTGCTGGCCACTCTACAGAAGAGGACACAGGGCAAGAGGGGCTCTGTCCAGCGAGGACACTCGGGCTGTGGGCAGCAGGACCCAGACTCAACCTGGCCCTGGGCCCCACCAGAGATGGTCAGGTGGATGGGGCAGTTGGCCTGAGAGGACCCCGACCTGCCTGCTGAGGACAGCCAGAGACACTTGCTCACAGGTCCCTGTGACCCCACCCCATGCACCTCGGCCTGGGGTGGCATCTCTGCGCTGATGGTCTCTGCTGAGGTCCCTGTTCACAGCCCTCCCACAGCCAGACCCCGCCCCTCCACAGGGCACTGTGCTCCCATCCCTTGCTCTGTCCCCTGCTCCTGTCCCCTCTCAAGTCTTCCTAATGGGCAGGAGGGTCTGGAGGTCCCCCTCACAGCAGGTGGCTTCAGGTGGCTTCCTGCTTCCCTCTCCACGGCGCTCCTCTCTGTGAGGCCAGATGGCAGGGGTGACGTTCGGCTCCTGCTCCCGAGGGCACCTGGTCCCTCCTTTCAGGGAAACAGAGTCCACATCTCCAACCTGCGTCTCCTGGACCCAGACTCTCCTCCCAGGGACAGGCCGGGCGGGCGCTCCTGTGGGCGAAGCAGCTTCTCCTGCCCCGGCCACAGGGAGGAAGAGCACCCCACAGACCCTGGGAGGAGCGTGGGCCAGCTTGGGGGTGACCAGCACACTGGGCACCGTGTGGTCCCAGTGCAGCCCACCCGCTCGGCCCCAGCTCTCTCTGGTGAAGGGAGGGTCCCCGCTGAACCCCAGCAGCCCACACGGGTCTCTCATTTGGAACCCAGGTCCTCACCTTGTAACTGCCCCTCTGCTGCCCTCAGACTGCTAGAGGGGGTCTCCATGGCCCTCTCCTGCTGATCCCACTGGATCTTGGGGCACACCAAGCACCAGAGCCCAGGCAGCCGGCATGAACCCCCAGCCCTGGCCGGCACTGGGTCCGGGCGGCAGACCCCAATGCCCCTCGGCATCCTCTGCCCCCAAGACACTCACCTCCGAGCCCCTCCTCCCCTCTGAACCGTGAGGTCCTGGAGGTGCCAGGAATTGCTCTCTCACAAGACCCGGGGCGGACGCTGTCCCCAGACGGCCAGCACAGGAGGAGTCGGGGGACACCGCGTGTTCTAGAGAGGACCCGCCTCCAGGCAGACAAGAAACAGGAACACACAGGAGGGAAGCGACCAGAGGACCCCGTGCTAGGTGACATGAGCCCAAGAAAGAAGGCAGATCCCAGGTGAGGCCTGTCGTGCGAGGCGCCCACGGAGTCAAGTTCAGAGGAGGAGGACGC
This sequence comes from Marmota flaviventris, assembly GCF_047511675.1. Classification (NCBI taxonomy): domain Eukaryota; kingdom Metazoa; phylum Chordata; class Mammalia; order Rodentia; family Sciuridae; genus Marmota; species Marmota flaviventris. Next base: position 3,493,342 of record NC_092500.1, on the reverse strand, counting down.
ACCCCGGGCAGGGCAGGTGCCCCAGGGCAGTCCCCGTCTTAGGAGGTGACGGTGAACGTCCTGAAGGTGGCTGGTATGACGGCGGCACCGCAATGTGAATGATTAATGCCACTGTCTGTCCCTGTTGAAGTGGCACGTTCCATGTCACATAAAGCCTGCCACCAGTAGAAGTAAATAAATGCAGGAAAAAGTTGACGATGAAGATCCCTAAGGCCTGGTTCTCGATGTCACTCTTACGGTTTGATCTGGAATGTCCCTGAAAGCTCATGTTAAAAGCCTGGCACCCAACGTGGCATGGCCCAGAGGTGGGCCTCAGGAGTGAGTGGACCAAGGCTCTGACCTCATCAGGGATGAACCCCTTGGTGGCTGCAGGGACTCCTGGGAGGAGGGTCCTAGCTGGAGGGAGCAGGTCGCTGGGGCGTGTCCCCAGCCTCTCCCTGGCTCCTCTGCTTTCCGCTGCCGCTGCCACTGCACCCTCCGCCCTGACGCGCTCTGCCCTGCGGCCAGCCTAGGACTGGAGCTCCAAACCACAGGCCAAAAGAGATCCTTCCCGCTCCATCGGTTCTTCTCAGGTGTTTTGGTGACAGTCGGGGAAAGCTGACTGACACACACCACCACATCACTTCAATAAAATCACGCCGTCAGCTCAGAAATGGTCTGTCCTGGTTTGTGTGTGAGTAAAGCTGGTCCCACGGTGGACACCCCATTAATTACTCCATAAAAAACACAGCTGGTCTTGCCTGTACTTGACGGAACCTTCTAGAAGCCTGAGATCATAACAGGCCCCCTACCCCACCGTGGCCAGTACAACCCCAGCTACAGGAGCTACATTTCGGAATGACTTCCGGAAAGTCCGGCTGGCCGAGACTCGTCTCTTGCCACGAGACAGAACTTCCAGCTAAGAGTCAGGGTGGTTCCTCAAAAAGCTCAACGTAGAGTTGACGTATGGCCCAGAATTCCATCCCTACATGCAACTTAAAAAAGAATAAAGACTCGTGGACCCAGAAACTCATCAGGAATGCTCAGAGCAGCACCTTCAGATGGCCAGGAAGTCGAGAGGGAAATGTCCATCGGCAGACGCAGGGCTGGCCATCTGGTCCACACGGGGCAGCGGGGGATGCCTATAGAAGTGCTCACACATCCTCTAGAGCTGAGGAGACACGGGCACTCTGAATGGAAGGAGCCAGCCACAAAGGGCCACGTCCACAGGATGGCCAGAAGAGGGGACTCCACAGAGGCAGGAAGCAAAGAGAAGAAGGGCGGAGGGCGTGCAGCCTGCGGGTGGTCCAGGGGCGGCTGCGTGACACTGGGGAGGGATGTCCCAAGTGCTGTTGAGTGTTCCCCTTGATGGCTAGTTTATCTTAAGTGAATTTCCTCTCCTTTTAAAAAAAAGGGGCACTGCAGCTCTTAATAAGAATGCCTTGTTTTTTGCGTGAGATTACTCAAAAGGTGAGAGCCATGCTGAAAGGCATTTCAGAATGACTTCCTCAAAGTCTGGCTGGCCAAGGAAGTCAGAGGAGGTCAGAGGTTGGGGCAGGAGGCAAAGCCGCCACCTAACCTGGGCGGTACCCCTTGCTGGCTGTGAAGACCTGGTTCCTGCTCAAGTGTGGGCGCCAAAGCCCCCACAGTGTGTTTGTGTTGTGAACCAGACTCTGGGGGAGAAACCGGCAGGATCCCATGCCCGCAGGGAACAGGCTGGGGTCACACAGAGCCCCAGGAAGCTTTGGCCATCAGTAGACATTCACCGCGGGGCAGGAATCTGGAGGTCTGACTGCACCACGCTCTGCTCGGACGCCAGGCCAGCAGCAGGCCGCCTCACGACCCTAGGGGTGGCAGCTGCCGACAGAGCCCTGGCTTCTAGGGCAGTTGGCTGGGGCGGGCACCCCTGCAGAGGCTGCCCCCCGACCTCTACCTAGGAGACGAGAGCAGCACATTCTGTCCTTTTCCCAACGCTGTCCCATGGCAGCTGGGTCAGAACTGTGCCCAGCTGACAACCTGCCCTCGGGAAAACACAGACTTGGGCTCTCCTAGCTTGAGACGCCTGGGGCCCCTCGTTTAGCACCCCAGCTGCTCCAGGCCACCCAGGGCCTCCACACCTTCCGGCAGTGCTGTCTGGGGCTTCCCTTTGCCAGCCGGGCCCCAAATGTGCCGCTGGCTGGGCCAGCAGGGCGCCTGTCCAGCCCCCTCTTCCTGCCAGAGCCAGAGAGCCCACCTTTCTGCCCCCTCCCAGGAGGACGGGCCAAGTCCCCCCAGGCGGAGATTAAGCAACAATGTGGGCTTCAGAGAACAGTGAGCGCCTGGTTCTGAGCCCAGTGACGCCATCCGGCAGGACAATGTGGCCCCTGAGCACCTGCCAAGGGACAGCCCATATGCTCTCCACCCAGACAAGTCGCGGAGCTGCTGTCAGCCCAACAAGGAAGGGGATGAAGGAAAGACGGGGGCTAACAAGCCGCCAACCAGCCCCCCACCCAGCCGCAGCGCTCCGGGCCCTGGGGGTCGGCGAGTCTCCATTCACTGCAGCTTAGAGCCCAGCTGGAAAGGGCTGTGTCTCTGATCCAGCCCCAGACAGGTGCAGAATCCTCCACCCAAAACCCTGTGAGCAGGAGGCCGTGGAACTGAGAGTTCTCGAAGCCGGGACAGGACAGGCGCGACCCCCGACATCGCGCAGGACCCAGGCACTGAAATGCTGACCTTCCTGCAGCAGATGGGTGCATGCCTGCAAAGGATGGGAACACGGTCGCCGGGACACCTGGTGTGGGTGGGTCAACTTTTGGTTCCAGGGATTAAGCCCAGAGGCGCTTAACCACTGAGCCACATCTTCAGCCTTTTTTTTTTTTTAATTGTTTAATTTAGAGACAGGGTCCACTAGGTAGCTTACAGCCTCGCTGACTTGTTGAGGCTGGCTTTTAACGTGCAATCCTCCTGCCTCAGTCTCCCGAGCCACTGTGGCTGGCCGATGTGGGTCATGTTTTGCTGTCAAATGGAGTTTTTCAAACCCCCCTTTGGTTTTCAGGGCATTTGGATTCGGAGTGGCAGATAAGGGCTGCAGACCAGCGTCTCTTCGGAACAATCCAGGAGCCAAGACGAAAAGCAAAGGAAAATAAAGGGAAATTCCCTGGGTGGCAGGAGAGGTGGCCCGGGAGGCACAGGGCGTCTGCTGGGGCGCACGTCTCCGCTGTGCTCTGCGCCCCACGTCGGGCTCAGGAGCGCACGTGTTTGAATTATTCAAAACAACAATAAAAATTCCTTAGGTGAAATGGGCGGTGGACCAGAGGATGATGAGGGGCGGGAAGAGGAGGGGCGGGCTCTGGCCTGAACAGGGACACTGTTCCAGGGGGCGGCGGGGCAGCACTCGTCTGGGGTGGGCATGAGTACTCTAAAGGACGCGGTGGCTTTAAAAAAAAAATGACCACAAGTGCTACGACGTCCTCCCACCTGCAGATGAGACTGCGTCCCCTTCCCCTGCATCTGGGTGGGCCTGGGGAGGCCACCACCAGAGGAAGGCCGGGTGTGACCCCAAAGCTGGGACAGAGAAGGCTGGTCGGTTCCACCGGGCTCCCCAACACTGGCTCCTGATGCTCCCTCTCAGGAGCCAGCGGCCACGATGCAAGAAGCCAAGGCCCCCAGGAACTGCTGGCCAGCCAGGCTCACGTCCCCACCAAGCTCCTGGCCTGCTCCAGGGGGACTCTAGACGGGGGTTGGGGAGGGGGCATATTCCTATAAAGGACCAAGCAGAAAAGTGTGTGGCCATGCAAACGGCCGTCCTGGACAAGCCCCTGGACAGGCGTAGCTGGGTCATGATAAAACATGTAGGGAACAGGCCAGCGTCCAACCCCTGTCCAGACCACTCCGCCCTGGCCATTCTAGCCTGGCTGCCATTCACCTCATCCCCAGAGAAGTCCCCAGATGCCGTGTAGCAGAAGCAAGGTGTCCCTCCTGTCCCTGACAGAAAACCCAGGCAGAACGGACGCAGGTGCTTCAGGCCAGGTGACGGGCAGCCGTGGCGCAGGGAGACTCACCAGCAGGAGGTGACCAGACAGGCGCCCTCCGGGGTCCTGGTGGAGATGGCTCTGGGGCGTCAGGCCGGTGCCCAGAGCCTGACCAGGCAGAGCAGTCCAGTCAGGTACCCAGGGCTGTGGCCGTGGGCGAGACACCAGGAAGAGGGAGACAGCCGGAGGGGCTGCGAGGTCTGAACCCAGGAGCCTGGGCACGGAGGGCAGGGAGGCCGCAGCCTCGTGGGGCCATGAGGAGCTGCCCAGGAGAGGGGACAGGAACGAGGAGAGCCTGAGACAGGAAGGCAGGGAAGAGGGCGGGTCACCCAGACTCCAGGGAGGCAGGACGGACAGCGGCCCTGGATCTCAGGTCATCACGTGCCTTCCCTAACCGGGGGCAGTCCACCTGCTTCCTCCATGACCTGGGGCAGGCTTCTACGCCACTCTGGGCCTCAGTTTCCCCATCAGTAAAGCCGAGGTGACTGGTCTCCTGCCTCCTGGGGCCCGCGAGGCGTCACTCTTGATGTCTGGCGTCATTGTCACTCCTCCCACCCAGAAAGCAGGATGGAGCCGACACTGCTACCCCAGTGATGAGGGATCTGGGGCCCAGAGAGGCTCAGGGACTGTGCCCAGGACACACAGCAACTGGGATACAGACTTGATCCTCGCCACGGCGGCTTCCCGGGGCTGTTCCTCACACATGCCTTGGGGAGAGGATGACCCTAACTGCACAGGCCTAGGAAGGACAGGCGGCCATGCAGCCTCCTGAAGCCAACCATCAGCACGGCTGGAAGAGCAAGTGTGACATCGAAGGCCACCAGCACCGCAGCCAGTCCCGTCCCCAGGGAGCTGTCCCCAGATCTGCCTCCGCTCTCAGACTCACTGATAGAGGAAGGCCCAGGGTCTGGGGCCAGTGGCCAGGTGAGGGAGCTGCCAGGAGATCAGCTGTGAAGGTGGGGACAGGGCTGAGGTGGGGACTGGCACCGGTGGGGTGGCAGCCACCATCCCACCAGCTCTGGCTGCTGGGCCCAGCAAGGCCCCCCAGGACGATTCCCTCCCTCCCACCCTGACCACAGCCACTGCCACAGGCCCAACCCTCTCTGGCTATGGAGGAGCTGCCCCTCCTGGACCCTGTCTCCCCCAGGGGGCCTTCAAGTTGCTTCCAGAATAATCTGAGACTCTTTTGAAATGCAAATTCCACTGGGCAGCTGTAGGAGGCCACTGACCCTTGGTGGACCAGAGCCTGGGGTCTCAGGAGCGGGGACACACTAGGCTCCCGGGGCAGGGCCACCACAGGGCCCCTCACTGCAGCACCCTGGTGGCAGGTGCAGGGTTCTGCCCCAGAGGCTGGTAGGAGACACTGCAGTGGCTGATTCCCACCGGGCGCAGGGGAGGCCCAGCCCCTCCATCAGCAGGGGACAGCCACCCCCAGGGCACGCAGATCACCCTCGTTACTGCAGGGGCTCCTTTCCTTCTGGGGTGCAGATCAAACATGGCCCATCCTCCGCGACCTGGGCCTCCGCTCTGACTCCTGGACCCAGAAACGCGGGGGGTTGCTCTTTAGTTAAATATTTGCTAAGAAAATTCCAGCCCTAAATTTCAAGAGACCGACTTAGCATGACATTCGAGGAGTTTGGGTTATTAACCAGGGACACTTGTGGAGGAAATGAGAGAAAATGAGACCACCCCACCCCCACCTCTCCAGGGACTGGGGTGTCCCTGAGCTGGGGCATCCCTGCTGGTCCTCAGAGGGCGGCCAGGGCTTTGTGTGGCCCCCACTCACTTCTCCCAGGCCACCTTCTCTCCACTCCAGATGGCGGAACAGGTCCCAGAACTCAAGGCGGGAACAAAACCCTCTCCCACCTCGCGCGGTCTTGTCCCCACTGCCCACTGCGCTCTGTGGTTCCCGGGCTCCCGGCCCAGGCCTTTGTCCACCCGCTCCTTCCCCTGATACTGACAGCCAGCAGACTGGCCCGCTGAGCACAGGGAGGGGCCGCCAGGCCGGGGGGGGGGGGCAGCTGGAAGGGGGGTCCAGGAGAACACGGGAGCTGGGGCTGACAGTCCCCCCCAGCTCCCTGCCCAGGAGTGCTGGGTCTCGAAGGCCTGCCTTCCCGTGTCCTGCCCTGCCACTGCCCAGCTGCAGGCCTCTCCACTGCACCCTGAGCACCTGTGTTTACTGACACCAAGTGTGCACTGTGCACTGAGGGTGGCCTGGCCACCCTGCCCCTCCTCCACACACACGCCCCCACCCTGCACTCCCAAGGTCCCAAGGAGAGACCAGCTCCAGAGCCCCCCGGGCTGGAGCCGGGGTCTGAACAGACTGAGGAGGTCACCTGACCCTGAGCAGAGGTGCTGGGGACGACCTCACAGCAGCAAACGGCCCCTCCGAGCTCCCCAGGGTCTGAGAAGGACACACGGCTCTCTCCCCAACACTGCGCTCCCTGCACCCTCAAGTCACTCATGATTAAAAATTATTTGGTGCAAAGTCCTTTTTGAAGCCTTGTTTTATTTATCTACTTGTTTTTGTGAGGTGCTGAGAATAGCACCCAGGCAAGCGCTCTCCACTGAGCACAACCCAGCCCAGAAAGTCCTTCTGAAGATCCTAATCTGCAACCTAAACTCAAAGGAACACTAATTGAAAGTGTCGTCACTCATTAATTCAACAAATATGTGCACCCTGTGTGTGCCAGGCGGAGCGTCCAGGATACCACGGGGAAAACCAGTCTTGCCCTCAAGGTGTCCTTCCTGGTGGGCCGGCACCGTGAGGTCAGTGTGTGGGGGTGCCGTGGGGAAGGGGCGTCCTGGGTGGGGGAGGGGCACCAGGGTGGGACACCGGGTGAAGATGGGACCTACTGTGGCCCGCACCTGCAGGGACTGGAAGTCTGTTCCTCCCTTGGAACTGCGTGACGCTGGAAACTATGGGGGTCCTCCAGATGGCACCCAGAGCCAGTGCTCCGTGGGAAGCCGGCGGACATGGGAGAGGTGTAGGGTGAGAGGCAGCCAAGGCCTCCCTGCCCCAGAGCCCCGGTCTCAGGTGGGGGAGGTACCACCCGCGAAGCCTGTGTGCACACGGGCAGGCACGCGTGTGTGCACGGGCAGGTCCTCAGGCGAGCGCGTGTGAGAGAGAGTGAGCTGGGGCCCGTGGCTCGAATCACTGCACCGGGGTCAGGACTCAGTGCAGGCTGGGGGAGGCCCCACCTGAGCAGCCCCACCTGAGCCTGGATGAGGGACCGGGGAGTGCTCCGTGCTCCAGGTGGACACTTCCCAGAACCGCCTCCTCCTGCAGGACGGCAGTGCCGTGCTCCTGTGCGGCCACTGGGTAGGTCGCAGGTCCCAGAGCACCCACTCGCCTTGACCAGGCTGGGCCCTCCCTGCCGGGTACACAGTGACCTCACGAGTAACTGCCAGTAACTTCCAAAGTGACATTTATGCTCAGTCTGTGACCAGTCTTGGGGACACTTGGGACCTTAAACCAACAAATAGTTGATGTCCCCAATTCACAGCCCAAAATGCTGATTGGTACTTACCTTGGGGCCACTCTTCCTGGCCCGTGGCCTGGGCACCCTGCTTTCTGAGCAGGTTGCTTGTACCTGTCACCTCAATCTGCCCACTGACCCTCTGCTCCAGGGGACAGCACTGTAACTTGTCAGCACCACGCACACTTGCTAGAGCCCGGGAGGAGGCCTGGGCCTCTGCCAGGTGTCCCTCCCCCCTGCAGGGTGGGCACTGCTGATGGGGCCACAGACTGACCTGAGATGGGTGGGGCTAGCCCAGCCTCTGTGGGAAAATCCTCTCTTCTCTGGGGGCTCCAGGTTCCTAGAACAGGGAGCCCCGGGCTGAGGCTCTCCGGCCTGCTCCCTCCCTGCAGTGAGAGCCTCCACTCCTGCCACACGAGCCTCAGCCCCAGTGAGCAGCTTTCTAAGTGCAAAGGCCTCGGGAGCCACAGCACATCCACCCGCTGTGCTCCCGGGACCCGGCCTCCTGCAGCCAGAGGACACCCTCGGACTCACAGGTCCCGCACCCTACTTTACACCTGAAGCAACAGAGCAGAGAAAGGGGTTCTCCAGGTCACCTGGAGAGGTGTCAGCAGGGCTGGGGAGAAACCGGGGCTCCTGGAAGCCCCCCTGCTGCCTCCTGTTCTCAGTGTCGATGGGAACAGAAACACACCAGCGCGTTCTGGGGCTGCAGTTATTGTTCTCCAAGAAGCACTTTTAAACACGAGCTGGGAGACGCACTGATCCACACCACCCTCGCGGGGCCTCCCGTCCTCTGCACCGCGAGCCACAGCCTGCAGACACAGGGAGGTGGTGGGCCCTAAGGACGGACCCGCAGACCCGCCTCCTGCGCCTGCGTCGGCCCACCCTTGAGCACAGGGTGGGTTTCCGGTGCCGTCACTGCTCTCCAGCAGCCCAGACCTGCTCCGGGTGCTGCACGCTGGTCCTCCACAAGGTCCGGCCGCAGGTTTCACTCTGCTGACTTCTGGCTTCACAGACCGGGTTTGGAGGGTCAGGTGACGTGTTGTGCCCACGGCCACCTGGCTGCAAACCCACGTCCACCCAGGAGCTCTGGGCCCTGTGCACTGGCCCCAGCCCCACGGCCTCTGGTGCACAGGGTTGAAACGCTCCCAGGGACCGCTATCCTGGCAGTGGCTGGACACGTGGGGAGTGGAAGGGAAGAGAAGGCACGGTCAGCATGCTGCCACCCGACCCGCCATGGCCAAGCTGGCCCTCAGGGGCTCCCCAAGGTGCAAGTGGCCCCGGGGCTCTGCACCCGCCCAGGAATGAGGCCGATTTCCCTCTCACCCTCCACCCGGCCTCCAAACAGAAGCTCCGCTCCTCACTAGGAAATTCCTTCATGGAGTCAGCCGAGCGTGGCCCCAGCCTTGGGATGTCCATGAACTGTCCAGGGAGCTCTGCAAGCCCCACCAGCAAGTCCCCTTCCCTCCAGCACCAGCCCTCCTGGCCCCACTCCAGCCAGGCCCCAGATTAACTCTTGATTCCTCTTTTCCATAAGAACCACCCACTTGTTTTAAGAGCCCGAAGCTGGAGTTGTCCGACCTGGACGTATTTTCTTTGAGGTTAGAAACAGGCGTTTGGTCAGAGGACAGAGGATTAAAAAGTAGCTGAAAAGACATGGAAACGTTTAAAATTTCTCTGGGGGTAGGAAAGCCGGCAGGAGGAGACGCTGAAGCGGCCCTGTTCTGTGCAGCGGCAGGCTCCCCGCGCCCCGCGCCCCTCGGCCCTCTGTGTGTCCTTGCTCACTGCAGGAAGCGGAGGCACCGGTGGCTTCTCTGGCCTGCTGAGTTCCAGAGTGACAAGCTGGGTGGGGGCTTTGGGTCCATCTCCTGACATCTGGCTACCCCGGTGCCTACAAAAACCAATAGTGACCACCACTGGAGACCCGGCCACGGGCCAAGGCCCGGTCAGGTGGGGGCCAGAGCTCTGCTGCTCGGGAGGTTCCACTCTCCCACCATAGGGAGCCCAGGCCGTGTGGCCACAGGCCCACCAAGGCCTCGTGCTCTTCTTCTGAGCTAAGCTCGGGGGTGACTCTTACATCTTCAAGCGTGTGGGGGACACGAGGTCGGAGAGGCAGTCATGGGGAGCAGCCGCCATCTCTAGCTCACAGCTGCCTCTTCAGGGAGACCGCGGCTCGGGCCATGAGTGAGGAGGTCTGAGTGGAGACCCTTCAGGGTACTCAGGGATGATGGTGATCCGTTGATCCATTCTCCAAGATGATGCCTGGGAACTAGCTGGGAAAGACGAGCTCCACCCCGTGGAGTGTGCGTGAGCAGCGACCACGGGAGTCACGAGGCCCTGACGGGCACGCTGGGCAGACGGCATGCCAGGCCCAGAGGAGGAGCAGCCGCAGCCTCGAGTGGTATGCTGTGCCCAACAGCCAGTGCCCAGGGAGAGAAGCGGGCACCTGCTGGCCTCAGCATGGCTCCAAGACCATAGACGACTGCTGGGGCACTGGTCCTTTAGATCCTAACATCCTAAATTCTTAGCTGTTAAAACTGAGCCTGCACAGTGACAGGGGCTCTGTCACTCGAGCAAATCCCTCCTGTGTTAGGGCTGGAAAAAGCCTCAGGCTGTGGCTCTCTGACCGGCTCACAGGGATCAGTGTGAGCAGCTTCCAAATACGCTGCATTTGCCCCCCCTGAACATGCACGCAGGAAGCCCCGTCCAAACAGGTTGTAAAATTCTGTAGCTCAGACCACGGTTCCCATGGAAACCGCATGGTCAACGACGTTACATGCACCGCTAAGCTGCAGCATGTTTTCTTGTGAGCAGTCTGTGGAGAACTTACATGACCCTGATCACCCACAGGAAGGATGCACACCAAGGGCCAGCACTGAAAAGCCATGCTTGAGCTGACAGCTGTTAGCCAGTACTGAAACAGTGGTCAGTCCCCAGAGAGAATGGTGACCCCGAATGGCTAGCACCTTTGCACCTGCCAGAAGCCAACAAGGACCTCCCTGGAGGAAGACAACAGCATCCTAGGCCTCATGCTAGTCCTAAAATTATGAAAATGCAACGTCTGGCACATAAAAACCACCAGGCACACAAGGAGACAAGACCTGAGCACACTCGACAGACACAGAGACGGCCTGAAACAGACCACGGGAGCTAGAAGACACAGACACGGGCACCGTTGTCCCCACAGTGTTCCAAGAGCTGAGAGGACTGACGACTTCATAAGACCAGGGACCACAGAAAAGAACACGGCAGATCAGAAAAGTAACCAAAGGAAATTCTAGAACCGAAAACACAATCAAAAACTCGACAGATGAGCTGAAGAATAGAGTTGACTCAGCTGCTAAGAAAATAAACTGGAAAAAAAGTCAAAAGAGAAGCTTCAGACCAAGCAAAGTAAGAACAAGGGGTACACACAGCATCGCCCCTCACTGCGTTCACCCAGCCTGTGAGTCCCTCAGTTGCATTACCACTCGACTGACTGTATTTCCAGACACGCCGAGCCTGTCCTCGGGGCTCCCTGTTCTGTCCACCTGCCTAACCGTCCATGGCTATTCTCTTAATCACACAGCCCCGTGGTAAGCCTGGGCACCCAGCCAACCAGGATCTCCCGTCACTCTTCAAGGCTGCCTTCGCTGGTCTCGGCTGATTTTAGTCACATATCAATGTTAAAGTCAGCTTATTAATTTTTTCAACTTTCCCTAAAAAATCCCTTAGGTTTTGATTAATAATGCACTGAACATATACACCAATCTGGGGAGAAATGACATCTTTACATGACTGAGTCTCATAAAATATTTCATTTCATTTTCCATTTACTGTGCCAATAAATCAAGACTGCCTTGGGTTTTATGGAGTAAGTATCCAGCAATCTTGCTGAGCGCACTTACCATCTGCATCACTCATTTACTTATTCCTTCGGATTTCCATTGTATGTAACCATATCATCTGTGAATCGTAGCAGTGTTTCAATGTTTATAACTTTTTTTCTTGTCTTACCTCATTGGCTAAGATTTCAAAACAATGTTACATACCTGGGATTTAATACAAAGTCTGGCAAATACAAGACACTAAAGGAGTACTGCAAATGAATGACTTAAATGCTCACACTGATGTGCCAGAAGTGAGCTAACTCATCACCCACAGCAAGTTGGTCACCACAAGTCTCTGGGCAAGATTTAGTTCTTGGATTTCACGGAAGAAGATCCTAATCCTGCTTGTAAGCAAATGAAGCAGGGGCTACTCAAGACCTGAGAGCTGGGAGAGAAATCACGTGGCTACAAAGAGGAGAAGAAAACAGGGGAACGAGAAAATAACTGAAAGGAAGCAACAAAACCTACATTATTTAGAATCAGTACGGCAGCTCTCCTGGAGAATGAACCGGGAAATTAACTTCCAGGTTCTGATAGGGTGTTGGGTGGGTGCAAAATCATCAGATAAAACATCCAATACTTTTCAACACTCAGCAAGAGTCAGGTGAAAAATGTGACGAGGAGAGACCTTTGATGACAGCAGTGAAACCCACAAAGTTCCTAGAAAGGAACCTAAAGTACGATCTGAATGTGGGGACGTGCTTCAGTGGTATTGCAGAACTGGATCTTTCCAGAGCTGCTGAGGGAGAACCTGTCCCGAGCCTCTCTCCCAGATTCTGGTGTTAGCAACCCTTGGTGCTCCTTGGCTTGGGGTGCCCCACCCATCCCCATCTCACCCCCATCTTCACACCTCCTCCTCCTCTCTCCATGTTTCTCGGACTTCTGTCTCTTAAAAGGACTTGCCACTGGATTTACAGCCCACCCCAGTCCAGGATACTGTCATCTCCAAGCCCTCGGCTTACATAAACCTGCAAAGATCCTTTTTCCAAATGAGGTCGGATTTACAGGTTCTGGGTGGACATACCTTGGAGGGCCACTATTCAACCCACTACCCAAAGTAATTCGTAAGCTCAATGTCATTCTCACCAAAACTCCTACAGGATTTTCTTCTTGCACTAAATAGACATTTATAATGTACTTATTAAACTCACACCGAAAAGAGTAGCCATAAGAATAACGCAAGAAAACTGAAAAGAACATCCAGAGGAATCGAACACCACCGGCTTTTGGAATATGCTAGAAAACAACAGTAAAGTAGGTAGAGCAGTGTGTGAGGTAGGACACTGCAACACGGCAAGAGGCGCTCCCCTTCTGGGGCTTGTGATGACGGTGGCATGGGGGGCATAAAAGATACTGAAACAAGCAGGGAAACTAAACCCCCACCCATGCCCTACCCCAAATTAACTCAGAACACATTAAATTAAGACAAGAAAGAGTCTGACCCTCTGGGGTTTGGAAATGCTAATCCCCATACCTGAAACCAAGAAGGAAGATTCAGGCGGGGGGAGCTGTCAGGCCCCAGAGGAAACAGAACAGCCAATTTAAAAAGCCCACCCAAAGGAACCAGAGACGGGTGGAAAACTAAGACCTGGCTTGCTCTGCCCATCAGATTGGCAAAGTTCAGACAAAGATATCATCAAAGTTGGGGAAAAAGCAGATTAACGAGCTTATGTCCCAGTGGCAAGATGTCCACTAGGAAAACAGTCTCCGAAGGCAATTTGGTGATTCGACCCACAGTTCAACATGACGTATCATCGAGGCAGCAAGCCCACCTCTACAAACCTGCTTTCAAGACCCCTCAGAATGCATACACCAAGTCATCTGTCCCGCTGATAGCCACCACTCCTTACAACAGAAAGAAAGAGGACAGGGCCTCCTCCCTCCCAGTCCACGGGAGCTGGCAGGGGCTGTGACCGGGTACCCAGGCAGCCAGGCTGCGCTCCTGGCCATTCCCAGCATCTCTCTTTCCACATCTGAGAATCCCAGGGCCAGGTGCCATGACCCTGCCAGGTGCTGGCGCAGCCTCCTCCTGGACACATAGGACTTGATGTCCCTTCACTGCCTGCAAACCCCCTCCCCAAACCCAAAGCCCTGCCTCCTCAGTTCCTCCAAACGCACCAGGTCCCAAGGGTGACCAAGGACACCTCAGCCGCCCCGTCCACCACCCTGAACATCCACCTCCACCCCTCTCCTGGCTCTGCAGTGGCCTCTCCCACCAGCCCAGGCACAGAGGCCCCTGTCTTCCTGGTCAACTCAGCAGGATCGCAGGGCTCACTGCAAGGAACCTGGTGCTCCGGCTTGAACTGCCTGCTGCAAATGACCTTTTCTGTGTAGCCGCTCAGTCCCCTTCCCCCAAGGCCCGAGATTACATTTACAGAGGTGGCGGTAACCATGGAGACTGGCAGCCCAACACAGGCTGCGGAGGGTTGATGGGTAACCAGGGGGACAATGACAGGGCCTCTGTGCTTATTCAGATGAGGGGGGCGGGCTGAATGGGAGCCCAGCACAAAGGCCACTGGCAAAATGATGCAGGCTCCAGAAGCTTCCAAAGGGGTGTAAATGACACCCATAACTCTCACAAAAGAACAGGGGCGGCACCGGCCCACACCTGGGCTTTTGATCTCCTGGGGCTTTTACAACAGGGCTTCTGTCCCATGTCACTTTTTTAAAAAGTACTTTATAACAACTCTCGGGTCCATAACTGGGCCTTCAACTCTGGTCTCAAAAGGAAATTCACAGGGGGTCCCAAGCCCTGGCTTTCGGAGGAGGCTGAGCTGTCCTAGGGGCACACCTGTCCTGAGGGCACACCTGGGCGGGCTCCCAGCAGAGCTGGAGATGGCCTGCAGGTGCCACGCACCCAGATCCCTGGCTCCAGGCCCCCTTCCCCGCGCAACTAAGATGTACATTTTTCAAAGATCCCACACGACCCCTTTGACATGTGCACCCCTCAGATGAGAAATGACCAGACAGTCCTCCCGTGAACTGGGAGAGTGGCTCCCCCACAGGAACGGCCAGGTGTTCTGGATCCGTGGCTACGAGCTCCCTGGGCTTGACGAGAAAATGAAGAAAAATCAGGAAGTGGCGGGGGAGGCCTGCGGTGGGGGCCAGGTGGGGCCCTCCTGACCGAAGGAGCAGGAGGAACCGTCCCCTCCCACCGTCCCCCCTCCACTGTCCCCTCTCCACCGCTGGCTTGGCAGCCGTCCCACAGAAAACCACGTTTCACTGTAAACGGGCAATGAGACCACAGCCACCAAGGGCAGCTCCCCAGGCCCTGCGCCCTGCTCTGCAGACACCTGTGGAACAGGTCCCACCGCCCGGCTGTCACATGAGGGAACCAAGTTCCCAGAGACTGAGTGACAAGCTCCAGGTCACCAGGCAAGTGACTCCCAAACTCAGAATCACATCACCACGACCTCCTGTCTCTCTGCCTTTGTCTTTTAATATCAAACAGACCAGACCAAATCAGGAGCAAGACATTTTTAAAGAACACGTGCTCCGTCAGGGGCAGTGCAGGCGTCCCTGAGGGGGACATCCAAACTCTGACTTGCTGAAAGCTACTAAAGTGTCACGTTGGCCCTCAAGAAGCTTCAGATTTGGGAAATATTTAAAAATTTGAAAAACTCCAAAATTCGGAACACTGACCCCAAGCATTCTGGGTAAGGGGGATAACTGACTGCACCCCAGGACACTTGACCGGCATCTGAAAGGCTCTATGCGAAGGGCCCACCCCAGGTCCCTGCCAGGGCAGGCCCCCATCTCTGTCCCTCTCTCTCCAGTAACACAAGTGGCCTCGGATGGGAGAGTCTCAGCTCAGCAAAACCAAGAGGGTCAAGAGACAGGGCCTACGACCCCGCAGGCTCAGGGCCTGCACCCAGGAACAGTGGCGCTCAGGACTCCAACGGCCAGTGAGCTCATAAGCTGATGCTCTGCTGCTATCCAGCCAGGGGACAGCTGACCTTGTGCCCGGGGAGCAGGGGGCCCTCCCTGCCACCCTCTCCTCCCAGATGTTACCAGGGCCACAGAATGGGAGCCAGGACGCAGCCGTGTGTCCTCCTAAGGACAGTCTGCCTGGGTGGGCAGTTAGCCTGAGGCTCCTGCCCCCTTTGTCCCTCAAGGCGCGCAGGACGTGGGGAGGACCCGACAGATGTCCCGCCCCTGGGACGACTGGAAGCCTCTGAGACCTGCCAGAGGGACAAAATTAACTGTGGGTCCAACAGAACAGAGGCTGGGCAGGTGCTCGTCACTACTCCTCCCTCTTCCCTGTGGTCCTCCAGTGGCCTGAGAGGGCTGGTCACAGTCCCTGTGTTTAAGAACAGAGGATTCAGCTCTGCAAGGTCACACAGAAGCACGGACAAAAAAGACCATCTTCCCACCACTAGAAATATCTAAGACTGACACGGTGAGGTACAAAAAAGGTCACAACAAGTTAAATCAACATGCCAACTGGGAGAAACATACATGTACAGGAGCTAAGCAAGCTGACTGAACAAGTGGATCAGCAAGTCACAGAGAGAGAGAGAGAGAGAGAGATGGCCCAATAAAAAAGCCAAAAAAACTGTGCACTGTCCCTAAAGAGAGGCATGCAGAACAAAAAAAGGAAGACATCTACTTAAAGGTCGATGATTAGAAAACACGAGAAAGATCTCTCTCTCCAACAATGGAGAAAATATCAGGGAGGGGCCTTCACACGCTGCTGGTTCCAGAATAAATTACCACAAACTGTCCTTGGCCCCGGCCAGGTCATCAGCAGAAGGTGTGCGAGCTCTGGTGGCAGTCCCCCAGCCTCCGGGAGCCTGTTACTCAGAACAGCCTGGAAGCCACTCGGCTTCACGACACTCCACACCAAAGAAATGGGGAACAAACAGGGGTCCTGACAGCACGTAGTGTCACATCCACACCAGGGACAGTGGGCCGGTGACAGAGCAGGAGAGGCAGGTTGTCTAGGCCAGGACGGGAGTGCACAGTGTTACAGGGTCCCAGCCAGTCACGCCTGCGGCAGATGGGACACCAAGGACACCCTCGGGAACGCGGGAGGGGACCCTGACGGGTGGGTTCTGCTTTATGCACTTCTGGGTTGGGAAGTTTGTGAGATTGCTTTAGGGTTTCGACTAATGAGAATCTTAAGGACTTTTTTAAACACATCTCATCCACCCAGTCTTGCTCCTCTCAAAAAAGTAAATAAATAAATAAATCACGCCTCACTGGGGAGCACCGGCGTCTGGAAGGCTCTGCCAAGCTCCCGGGCAGCCCCCAGGCACACGAGGGCTGTGGCCGCCATAGCATCCTGCGGGCTCCATAGCTCTGGCCTCGGTGGCAAGCTGAACTGGGCGCTGACCGTCCAGCTGGGCAGAAGTTTCTGGCAAGCAGGCCAGCTCTGCTTCTGAGGACGCCTGAGTCCGCAGGGAGCAGGTGCTCCCAGGGTCTGGCCGGAGGAGCAGGGGGCAGGGCGGGGAGGGGCCAGGCTAGCTGGCTCTGCTTTCCCTCTCCTGTCATCTGCGTCCTGACCGCCCCTCGGCCTGCCTGGCCTCCTGGCCCTCCCTGAGAGCCCTCCATTGTCTGGCATTTCTCACAAGCCTGGCCCCTCCCCGCCGAAGGACCTCGCTTACTTGCCAGATTCCACTGTCCCACAGGCCCCTTCAAGGTGGCCTCCCAGGCTCCTCTCTCCCCTGCGCCTGGGCATCCCTCCGAGGCTGCCCCCGCCATGGCCACCCCCAGGGGGCTCTCCGTGGCCACCCCGACTCCACAAGGCCCTCACGGCTCCTCTGACTTCCAAGGCTCTGCAGGATCCCCATTTGGAGGGAATTTAGAAATGCCAGATCTCTAAGAATGAGCCGTCCGGGGGGTTTGTCAACACATGTCCCCTCGGTGACGGTGACGGGAAGCACAGAGGCACCTGCGGGTGAGGCTATTTTTAAACACAGAGTTTTCCGTGCCTGAGATCCCGGGACGGAGGAGCCAGCTGTGCAGGCTCCAGCTGCGAGGCTTCCACAGCCCCTGCCCTGTGTGCGGGCGCCCACCACAGCTCCCAGGCAGGACGGTGCTCAGCTGTGCCCTGCTCTAACACCAAGGCCTGTCCTCTACCTGGTGCCCTGTCGGCCCGTCAGCAGCACCCCCACCTGCTCCGGGTGAACAGCTGGGGGGATGCAGACACCCTGCTGTCCCCGTGACCAAGTCCTAGAGGGGACCCCATCCAGCCAGGGTCACAGACGCCATAGGAAGGGGTGGAGATGCAGCCTTCAGGTGGGCACTGATTGACCCATGGCACCTACCATGGTGCCCCGTAGCCCCCTTCCACAGATGAGGAGAGGGGCTGGCCGCAGGGGGCACACCCCAAGCCACACAGCCAAGTGGGGTTTGGCCAAGCCAGCCTCCTGCCTTCCAGGAACCCACGGGCTACAGGTCGCTCTGGCCATGATCACTCTGTGCTTCATAGTGCCCTGGGCCAACTCCACCTGTCATCTGTGTTGGGACCCTCAGAGATTTCCTCAAGGCCTCCTGGGTGCTGGGGACTGTGCCAGGCCCAGGAAGGGGCTTCCCTCAACATACGGTCCAGCTCTGGGGTAGCTGTAACCGTGAAAAGAAGTCCCAGGGGCATGGGTGACATCCAGAGAGATTCTGGGTTGTCCCTGCTAGGTGGCAGGTGCTACCGGCCTCTACGGTCGATGAGGGCAGGAACGCTGGTCGGCATCCTGCAGTGCCCAGGAAGGCCCGCCACAGAGATCCGCCCAGCATGCACAGTGCTAAGGGGCACCCTGCTCGAGACGGAGGGCACACAGTAGGTCCTTTACTGACAGGCCCATCTGGCGAGGAACCAGGGACCCAGAGCACCCTCCCCCCTCCACGCAGCCTGATGCCCACTGGCAGAACTGGGCCTCACGCCTCCTCAGGCACAGAGGGCACCTCAGGGCTGAGGGCACAGGGTGGGGAGGAGGGCGCTCCCACCAGGGGGCTGGAGAGAGCGCAGGGGTGGGGGCTACCTCTTTCCAAGGCCAGTGGGGACAGAAAATGAGAGAGGCACGGAACACTGGCTCTAAAACTAGTGAGCTGGGCTAGCTCTGAATCCTCTGTGTCCAGCAGGCGAACGCAGCCCACGGGGCTCCCTCGGAGTCCATCTCTGGCCATTAGGTGAAGTCGTACGAGTGAGGGTCTTCCCGTGTGATATCCAGGACGTTAAAGAAGGGCTCCAAACTGAGCTCCTTGCCAGAGGCCAGAGCACTGTGGCCAGGGCTTCCCCCGGGGGTAATTAAAGAAAGCCAGTCCCACATGCAGTCCTTGAGGGCCCCATTGTCCTTAGACAAAGGGCCAGCTCTTCAGCGGAGGGCCCCAGAGGTGCCTCCAATGAGCTCAGGGTGGCTCGTTGCCATGACAACCCCTGTGCCCACCGGGGCCTGGAGGGCAGCAGACTCGGGAACAGCCCAGGTGCTGCCAAGACCCGTCGGCCCCACAGTGACTGCCCCAGAGGGTGGAGAGGCCGCCTCCACAGACCAACGGCCAGTAGGGACCGCCTCTGGGCATGGGGACGCCTTGCTGTCTGTATTTTGGTCTTAGAATATTCTAGAGTGAGCACATTTACCGTTGGGAACAGAACAGAGAGACTATATTCTGAGAAGCAACTTCACGCACACAACATAAAGCTCTAACGGGTCAACACCTCGCGCTGCGCTTCTTCAGGGGGCGCCTCCAGCTCTGTTCGTACTTGGATGTACACAGCGCAGCCAGCTGCACGCTCCCCGGGCCAAGGGCAACTCCAGCACGCTGGACCAGCCCTGCAGTGTGAGGCTGGCGGACTCAAGGCAGGTCTAGCCAGCTGCTTGGTGGCCCAGGGCTCCTGCCACACGCACTCTCCCAAGGCCGTGAGACGCCAGCGGGGACCAGCGGTTTGTCCGGGCAGCCTGGCTCTCCCAGCAGCACAGCATGCAGCACGTCCCCCGCCTGTGCTAGCACGCTGTCAGTCAGGCTGACCGTCGTGGGCATGCTGCCTTCATTCAGTCAACATCACTGGGGGCCCCTTGACCTTGGGCCAGGCTCCTGCAGCGCAGGCACCCACGATCCCACAATGAGGGACTCCTCACAGTGCCCCACGCCCTTCGGGGCTGCAGGTATGGTGGGGTCTCCCAGGGGCTGTGCTGAGGGCAGGAGGGTCAGGATTGGTGACGGGGCCCCTCCACCAGGATGAGTGGCCTTTACAGCTGACGTGTGACACCAGCACCAAGAGTGGCCAGACACATTGCCCGCTCTGTGCTCACTGCTCTGTGGACACTATAGGAGCGTCCGATGCTGGGCTGCATGACCCTGAGGAGGCTCATCTTTTACTTCCCCCAGCGCCAGCTCTTTCAATTCCACCGGGAGCCTTCTCCCCGCTGCCTCCAGGGCAGCCAGCAAGTCGTCGGGACGTCACTGGGTGCTGGGTCTCAGGAGCCTTGCCTCACCCTGACCAGGGCCCTGCTGCCAGGGCTCCGAGTGGGACGACCGTGAACAGCAGTGAGAACGCAGCGCTCATGCCCTGCTGTCGCCTCACCTGTCCAGCGTCCCAGTGACCAGCGGATGACCAGGCCACTGAGACGGGGAGTGACGTCCCTGAGCTGCATCTCCACAGCGGCCTCCCAAGATCCCACCACCTGGGCCCGCGTGAGGCTGCAGACCAAGGCTGCAGCGGGGAGCCAGACACACAGGGGGACACCAAGCAGTGGCGATGCCACCTTGGACAGCCCACAGCGGCAGGGAAGAGCGTCTGGCATGGCTGAGGGCAGGACTCTGCAATCTGCGAGGCTCGACCCCCCACAGGATGCTCAGTCCAACCTGCATCCCTGTCCGCAGCCAGGCACAGGGGACACGGGGACGTGGGGAGGTCTGCACGGGGGCCGGGGACGCCAGCAGGCCTGGGCTGCAGCTGCGGCTTCCAGTCCTCTGCCGTCAAACCTCAGGGGCAAAGGTGAACTTGGAGCCTTCAGCTGCACGGGCAGGGGACACGGCAGTGTGCAGCTGCCACCCCAGGGGGGCCCCCAGGAAGTGCTGGGAGCTAAGGTCTGAGACCTAACAGCGCAGGGAAGTGGGGACGCACTCCTAGGATCACAGACCTGCAAGGACCTGACCTAACGTGGGACAGCTCCTTACTGGGTGCACACTGCCCTCCCCTCCAGGCCCCCTGGTGTAGGCCCTTGAGGCCTTCCTCCTACTGGCCCAGCTTCCAGAGGGCACTGGGAGATGGGTCTGCAGAGTCCACCCCCCAGGCTCCAGGGCTGGACTCACGGCAGGAGCAGGGGCATCCCCGGGGTGGGGGCACGAGGCCTCAGGATGAGGTGTCGAGGGCCTGGCAGGCAGTGAGGCCGTGGTGGTGAGCCGGGGCTCCTCACTGGCGTGGCTCAGCCTCCCCGCCCCTGGGCTGGGTGCTCAACCCTGGGTCCCAGCACGACACAGGCAGGCCCTCTGCTCAGGCCACCCTGCCCCCAGCTCTGGCTACCCACTGTCACTCCAACACAGTTCTGAGGAGGGGGCCTGGAGGGACAAAGATGTGGCCCAAGGTCACCTCCACAGCATCTGTGCATCCTCTGGAGACCCCCCTGGAACGAGGATGAGGCAAGGCCCAGCTCACCCCTCCCCAGACCAGACTGACTCCTCGGTCCCCCTCCCTCCCCCCGTCCAGATCAGCCAAACCTGGGGTTCATGGAAGCAGCCACCTGCCCGCCCCGCCCTGCTGACTCATCCCCACACAAGCCCCTGCAAGAAGAGGCCTGGGGCTCCCGCTCAGCCCAGCAGGCTTGCCGGCACCTATCAGCCCAGCCCCGGGCCTAGGGGAGAACCCCAGACCCACCTGCACCGCCGGGGTCCACTCCAAACTCACAGTCACCCACGAGGTGGCTGCGTCCTCCACCTCAGCCCCTCTCAGGTGTGGGCAGCAGCCTAACTCTGGCCAGCCCCTCCCAGACGGCACACCTCGGCCACAGCCTGTGCTGAGAGAAGGAGCTGACCCCCCAACCCCCAGGCACCAGCAGGACACACCCTGGCACAGCCCAGGTGTCAAGCCACTTGGCCAGCCAGTCCTGTAGGCAGACTGTGGGCCAGGACCCTGCCCACGCACTGCCAGCCCCGACCAGGCAAGGGGCCCAAGACCCCCACCTGGGCCCTCCTGGGGGGAACAGAAGAGCTGGGACCACAGCCCACAGGTCCCCCACAACAGAGAGCTGTGAGCAGACACTCCCGAGCCACGTGGCCCAGGCAGGACGGCTCCCAGGTGTTTCATAAGCTAAATAGAAAGTGGGGGCCTAACCACAGGCTCCTTTAAGGCTGCAGACAGGAAACAAGGAAGCATGGCGGCCTGCCTCTCCCTGGAAGGGCAGCACTGGGAGGGCCGAGCCTGAGCCCAGGATGGTGGCTCAGGGCTGCAGGAGGTGCCCACTGGGGAGTCAACGGACAGGCCTCCCCACATGCACTCCTCAGCACAGGACAGACCGTGACCAGCTCTGTAAGTCCTCTCCTGATTGGCAGGTACCTATCTGCAGGACAGTCAGGCTCCTGACAGCCAGTGTGGGGTGGTCAGCTCCTGCCACAGGGTCAGCTAGACCATGCAGCCCGTTCTGCGGGTCCCCAGCACAGACCACCATCCACAACAGCAGGAATGAAAAGCCTTCAAAACAGGAGACGGTCATGGAGGACCTGGGTCCCAGCAAAGGTCAGAGAATCCTGGCGGCTGCGGAGGCACACTCTCAGCCACCAGAGAGGGTGACACGGACATGCTCACGGGAATGCCCACGACAGCTCGCAGAGAAGTCACGACACACTCTGTCCAAGTGGTGCTTTTGGAAAACACCGTCATGAACGCAGAGGGATAGCTGCTGGACCGCCTCCCGCTGATTATCACTCCTGGGGAGGCTGGAGGCCTGGCCGCTGCCTCTCCCAGGCCTCCCCACTGGCCTGTGGGTCCTGCCAGTGGGAGAGCCCTGCGCTCACTGACAGGGAAGGGACGCCTGCTCAGAGGCTGCAGGACAGCGGTGGGAGCAGGCTTCTAGGTGGGTCACACCTGGGAGGTGGGTCACCTGCCAGGAGGTAGGGCCCAGGGCTGCTGGGACAGGGGAGGGTGGTCCTGAGCAGGCCCCTGCGTGGGGAGAGGCAGTGGGGAGCAGACCCCCTTTGGCCCTGCTCCCATTCCCTCTGTGAGACCCCTTCCTGCTCGGATCACCCAGCAGGTCTGTCCTCCCCGGTGGACTCTGACAGGTTCCTCTGGTCAGTAAGATCAGCTCTTTCAAAAGCAGGAGTGGAGGACCCTGGTGCCTGGCCCTTCCCGTGTGAAGCGTCAGGCCCTCCGCTCTCCTGGGCACGCTCGCCCACCCAGCCAGAGCCCGGGCTTCCTGGAGCCAGGCCAGCAGGTGTGGGAGCCCAGGTCTAGGGAGGTCACAGTGCCAGGAGCCCCAGGAAGGACGCATCCTCAGGTGGGCTGCTGGGGAGGAGGCGGATGGGGGCCAGACCCGCAGCAGGACCTCCACGGGACACCAAGGAGCGGCAGGACGTGACTCTGGCTCAGAGCTCACTTCTACAACGTGGGCTTTGTCCTCTGGTGAGGACACGGCTCTGGTCCACGGACCTGCAATGCTGGGGCTCAGGACTGGGTGGGGCCAGCCCCCACAGCAGGTGCCCTCAGAGCTGAGGCTCTGGGAGGGGAGAGGATTCCAGCCGGAGCAGGGAGTCAGGCTGAAGGAAGGCCGAGGCCCAGAAATGCCTGCTGCGTGCAGGTGGGGGCGGGCGGAGAGGGCAGCGCTGGTCCAGTGCAGTGGACAGCAGGCACAGCTGCGCTCCCAGATACAGGTGAGGGAGTACGGGCAGTGCTGCCGGGGCTCAGGTCTGCGGCCAGGTGGTCAGGAGGGCCTTGGGCTCCCATCACAGGCCCAAGCAACGGTCACAAAGCCAGAGGAGCCCCGGGCGACCATGCAGGAGGCTTCATGGACAACAGCAAGGGTGACCAACGGGGCTGGTTTGTCCACGGTTTTCCATTTCAGCACAGAAAGCCCAGTCCTTAAATCCCTCACCCTGGGCAAGCAGGGGACCCCAGCAAGGCCCAGAGGAGGGAGGGAGAGATCCCCAGGCAGCCTGGGCCTCACCTGTGACAGGCAGCCACCCTGCCCCTCAAGCACCGTGCAGTCCTACTGCCTTCCAGCCGGCCACCCCCATGCCACCAAAACCAGCAACCCTGGTTGGAGAGGTCAGTGCATCTCATGACTTGACAATACCCTTCCAAGTCATCAGAACAATCCAAAAGTGATATTCAGCTTGAAAACTGCCAACTGACTTTAAAAAAAAAAAAAAAAACTTAAAAATATACCATCTAAGGGTGTCAAAAAATGTCGTGAAACCGGACAGTGGTGACAGGGCACGATGCTGCCACGGCACTGAGCGCCACCAGGCTGGACGCACTGAAATGGCCAGTCCTCGTGAGCTGGCAGTGCCACCCGAGCCCCTGTAAGGACGTGACCACCCAACCCAGGGACCACTGGGAAAGGCTCACTTTTCAACTCTCTTCTCTGCCACCTGGACACCCCCCGGGGGCACTTCATTTTGCCGCTCAGCCAACCAGAGCAGAGTCCGCTTGCCCACCTCACAGTGGGCTCCTTAAGCCACCCTCAGGCCCTGGGCACCTCCCTGAGGCAGGGCAGGGAGCGCAGGCGGCTCACAGCGGCCATGCGGGTGGGGGCCAGCAGGCAACGGCAGGCGACCTGCCCGGGCTGACCCTGCATGGCTCCCACCCCGCGCCCCAGACCCCCTGCAGCCCGTGCCACAGGCCCGCCCACCCACAGGGCCCACCCACAAGTGCTACTTGAGCCCTGTGCCAGGGCTGGCTAACCGTGAGATGCCCCTCTGTTTTCTAAGCAGGTTATAGGGAAAGACAGGCCCAGGAGGCTGCGCTCGTCCCATCAGAAAGCAGAGGCAGAGGCACTGGAGGAGTGAAGGAAAACCCAGAGTCCCCTGGCACCCAAAAGGCAGGCTTTCTCCCCAGGAGCCACCGCACAGAGGGACAAAAGGCCCTCCCTAGCCCCCCGCCTCAGTCCCCCAGATACAAAGCCGGCCCTAAAGCTGGGCGTGGTGGCACCGGCCTGTCATCCCTGTGGCTCCAGAGGCTGAGGCAGGAGGATCTCAAGTTCGAGGCCAGCCTCAGCAACTTAGTGAGGCCCTGTCTCAAAATACAATAAAAGGGCTGGGGATTTGGTCAGTGGTTAAGTGCCCCTGGGTTCAGTCCCTGGTATTAAAAAAAAGAGATCTTGCCCCTGAACACCTGGCCCACTTTTAAACCACCCCATGTTCCCTTCTAGCTCAAGACATGTCAGACCCATGGCAGAGAAAAACGCAGGAGGGAAACGGAACCCTGCTGAAGGCCCAGGGACTTCCAGCCAAACCAGGCTGTCCCAACCCTAAAGCCACTAGCTGCCTGCCTTGGGGCTTGGTCTCCCCCAGAGAAGACCCCACCAGGCCCTCCTCACTCTCCTTCCAGCACAAGGCCGCGTCCAGGACTCAGAACACAGTATCGGGCGTGCACGCCCCGGCTCCCCTGCCTCGCAGCGCGCTCACAGCCAGGTGCCCGTGCAACACGCCACAGCCCATGGCCTGGACTTCCTGTCCTGCACACACACGGGCACCCCTGACCTCTGACGGCCACGTGCTGGACGGACAGGAAGCCTCTCAGAACAATAAACCTTGATATTTTCCATTCTCTCTTCTTTGAAAATATGGGCACTTTCAATGACGTGCCAGAATTTTCCATGCGTAAGAGATCACCGAGTTGGAGAGGCGCCCCCACCCCCACCCCCGCGACTGGGAAGCTTGGCTTCAAGCCACAGTGTGTGTGTGGGGGTGTGCACCAACGTCCTAAAAATGCCCAAAGCTCACACACCGCTGTTTACCAGCCCCGCAAGGCGCCTCCCACAGCCCACACCCGCACCTCGATCATTTGATAGTTATTTAGGGAGTGGGGAGCCCACAGGACACAACCAACAGGGGCCTCATCCTGAGCAACACTCGATCTGTTCAGAGGACAAAGGAGCAGGGTCCCTGTGCACCACGTGGCTTTGTAACCAGGGAGACGGTGCTGTGTTTCGGGTGCTCAGAGGAGAACTGGGCATCTGATCTCGGCGCCTGCTCCTCTTCCTATACCCCAGGACCTCCCCCTCCACCCGCTAAGAGACGTCAGGCCAAACTGCCTAAAGGTAGCAAATGCCAAAGAAAAATGCACCCAAGCCAGCACCCACGCAGCGGTTTGGAACCCAAGACTCAGTCCTGGGGGAAGGGGAAGGAGCTGGGTCAGCCCTGGAACACAGCAGCTGCAGGCTCACCCGCCACCTCCTCTCACTTCCTCTCCCCCCAGGTGGTAGATTCAGGAGAGGTACCCAGCACTAGGCCTCAATCCGCAACTCGTCTCCCTTCCTGGGCTGGGCTGCGAGACTTGGGACACCAAAGATCCAGGAACACCTGTCCCTAAGCTGGAGGTCCCAGACACAGCAGCAAGCTGAGGAGCCCCTCATCCACATGGGTGCCTCTACACAGTCCCTGCTCTCTCCCAGGCTCCCAAGGAACATGCTTCTCTGTGAGCTCTCTCCATGCAGCTAAACAACCAGAGACCTTATCCACATACCAGGCACAAAAGAACTTATGTTGAAGAGTGTGTCCCCTTGGCTGTTTAGGATGACAGGAAGTGGGTCAAGAGTTTGTGCAAGAATGTGCAGAATGAAGAGACCTCAGCCCGGGAGGAGAACCCCAGAGGCGGGCACTGGCCTCGGGACTCAGGATGATGGGGCTGCTCGGCCACTCATGCTCTGGTCAAAACCGTACCTGAAACCCCACAGCAGAGGACCCACCCCCACGCCTCCGCCACCTGAGGTGTACGACAGTTTGATCCCCCAGACCCCGAACTACCTGGGGCTCTCTGTCACTGTGACTCTCCTCCACTCACGTTGCAGAAATGGGCTCCCAGGTCCTTCTCTTGTCTGACTCATTTCACCTGAGCAGAATGTCCTTGAGGCTCACCACGTCACACCAGGTATGAGTGTTCTGCCTGTTACGGCTTGGAAGGGAGGTGTTCCCCCAAAAGCTCATGAGTTAGGCAATGCAGAAAGTTCAGCAGCAAAATGATTAGGAGAGCCAGTGGACTGATCATACGGTGGACTGATGATCTGAAGGACTATTAGGTGGTGACTGCAGGCAGGCGGGGCACAGCTGAGGGAGCAGGTCATTGTGGGTGTGGCCTTGGACTATATCTTGTCCCTGGCTCCTCTCTCTCTCTCCCCCACCCACTCTCTCTTTACCAGCTGCCATGAGTGAGAAGTTGCCTTCCACCATGACGTTCTACCTTACCTCAGATCCAGAGCCACAGAGTCAGCCAACCATGGACCATGGATGGAACATCTAAAAAACATGAGCCCCAAAGAAACCTCTCCTCCTCTAAGTTTTTTCTGTTGAGGTATTTTGGTCACAGAGACAAAAAGCTAACTACACACCTGCTTCTGAAGGCGCTGAGTGGGTGGACCACATTGGTTCACCCCGCCCTGTGATGGATGCTGGGTTGTTTCCACCTTGGTTTATTTTTTTTTTTAGTTGCCAATGGACCTTTATTTAGTTATTTACCTGTGGTGCACAGAATCGAACCCAGGGCCTCACACATGCCAGGCAAGCGCTCCACCGCTGAGCCCCAGCCCAGCCCTGCTCCCACCTTTGACCATCACGAACAATGCTGCCTTGAACACGGTGCACAACTACCTCTTCAAAACCTGCTCCTCATTCTCTGGGGAACGTGCTCAGAAGCAGGCTACCAGATCCCACGGGAAGTCCGCTGATCTGGAAGCCTGCTGTTCCTTGTGCCCCAGTGGTGGCACCTCCCTGTGGTTTTGATTTGCATTTCCCTAAGGAGGAGCCATGCTGAGCATCTTCACATGTGCTTCTTGGCCATTTGTATTTCTTAGGGAAATGTCTATTGGAGCCATTTACCCATTTTTGAATCTCAGGTTGTTTTCTTATTGAATTGTGGGAGTTCTTTATATACTCTGGATATTAATCCCTTAACAGACGCACAATTTACAAATGTTTCAGCTCCAGGAACCAAACAACCAGGGGCACTCTTCCACTGAGTTACATCCCCAGCCCTTTTTATTTATTTACTTTTTTTCCTTTTTATTTTTTATTTTGAGGCAGGGTCTAAGTTGCCCAGGATAGCTGCAAACGTGCAATCCTCCTGCCTCAGCCTCCCAGGTGGCTGGGATCACAGGCAAGTGCCACACACTCAGCTTCGTGACGGTTTTTAAATGAGATGATTTCTCAGCACCTGTAAGGTACATAGGCAAGAGGAAGAGAGTAAAAACCACAGCCACCTCCTGGCTGGACGTCTGCGTTTCCAATCCTGTACCTAAAAAAATTCAAACCTTGGGAAAGTAAAGAGAGGTCCTGGGAGATTCTGGTCCTTCCCCATCAGGCCCAGAGGGGGCTGGACTTACCTGGAGTCAGGCAATCAGCAGTGGGCAGCTGGGAGGGCCCAACCCAGGCCAAGCCCCGGTGAAACCTCATGCTCTCTCAGAGAGCTAGCGGGCATCCATGTCAGCGTCACAGCACATGTAAGAACGGCTGCTGGCCCATGGCCGTGCCCAGCGGTGTCCGGCGGTAGAGCTGCACAGCAGCTGGCCAGCCTCACGCTGACTGTGCGCAATCAGCCGGCTGATCAGCGGTTACTGCCCTGCAAGGGAGTTCTTATCTCCCAATGCTAACACAGAGCAGGATTTTATTTGAATTAGTCGCTGTTAGTTTACCTTAGCTGAGTGTCATTTAGATTAGATATGAAAAAGCTCTGAAACTGTAAAAACAAATGCAGAACTGGGAGTGGAAATAGACTATGATAAAGAAGGAAAATTTCTGACGGATATATAGATGGCCGAAGGGAGGGTGCGAGGCGGGGCGGGAGGCAGCTCCCTGTCAGTGGCGGCTGGGCTCTGCATCTGGAAGGCCCTCAGAGCCCGGCTCCGCCCCTGCTCAGCCTAGACGCCTCACCTGGTATCTGCCTCCCCGGACCCCAGAAGCAGCCCTGCTGACTCCTAAGGGCCGCCCCACACAGGGCAGGGGCTCACCTTCCTGCACCTGGTGCCCACCTGCCCTGCACACACCAGCATCCACAACAGCTCCACACAGAGACCCACAGGGACAGAGACAACTCCCCGAGATCCCCCAACCCCCTGTTACCCCCGCCCAGCATTGCAGACACACCCCGGGGCAGCCAGCAGCACAGGCACCACGTGCACAGGACTCTCCGCCCTCCTGCTTCCTGTTTGGTGGTGGCTCACACTGGGCTCCATGCCCAGAATCCCTGAGCCTGTGCCCAAGGCCTTGGGCTGTCACAGTAGCCCCTCTGTGGCCTAGCCATCAGTGAGCAGTGGACACTGTGGTTAGAGCACTAGACGCACAGGTCTGGGCCTGGTTCTGCCTTCCAACCTCAGTTTCTGTGCCTGACAATGGGTTTCTGTGGGATGATGCAGGCAGACCCCGAGCAGGTGCCCAGATAGTGGGCAGACCACAACCCAGGCAGGCAGCAATAGCACCCACGACGCCTGGCCAGAACAGCCCGCCTGGTGGGGCCCAGGAACTGCCCAAACACCCCACAGAGGGGTTCCTGGGCTACAGAGAAGCAGGACTGAGGATCCAGATGCAAGGGCAGGATGGCGGCCAGGAGCAGCTGCTAACGCTTGCTGTGCGCACCGCTGACCTGGGCACCGCTGGCTCCCTTGGAGCCCCACTTCCTGGTCTGGAAAATGGGGGTGCTTCCACCTGGATGGCAAAGCCCAGGAACCTAGGGTCACCTGCTCGTCCAAAGTTCACCTTTGTCCACAGTGTCCCAGGAAAAGCAGCTGCAAAGCCCCCTGCACTCCCCCCGCAGTGACAAACCACCTGTTCCAACAGCTCCCGGTTGTGACTCTCCACAGAGGGTGCATACGTCTGACATCTTGACCTCTGCAGGACAGCCCTGTGAACCCAGGGCCAGCAGCCCTCCCTGCTTCCAGGAGGGCCACAGTTCAGGATACACTCCCAGCCCCCAAAAGGCCCCCAGCTCTCAAGGTCCCCAGCACACTTCCTCGCGTCCCCAGACGGGGTTAAAACAGTGCATTGGGGGTGGCTGGAGGAAGGTGCTTTCCTGCATGATCTGCCTGAAAGCAGGGGTACGTGTCGAGTGACAGAAGCCCTGGCCTCCATCCAGGACCCCAAGAGACAGACACTAGAGTGACAGCAGCAACACCTGGCCAAGTGGGGCTTCTCCCAGCTGTGGAATGTCACATCTCGAAAACTGGACGGATCACAGGTACGCACAGGTTCTCACCTGAAGCAAGAGTGTGAGAATCCAACTGTGGAGTTTCCTGAAAAAGGCCCATCCCCTGCCCCAGGGCATGTCCCCCAACACGGAGGGAGGGACTGAAGATGGCTCTTGGGGGTGTCTCTGGATCCCCTGGCAGGGCCCCATGCCTCTGGGTGACCCCACCCAGCTCATTCCAGAAATAACCTACAACAAATATTTGCCAAGTGTTCCCGAGAGCCAGGCCCCTGGCCCGCGGGGAGCAGAGGCAGCCGGGGTGGGGGTGGGGGTGGGGGTCACCCTGCAGGAAGGAGCAGCCACTGGCATGAGTTTGTCCCTGGGACCCTCACAGCCTAGAACCCAACCCCCCGTGTTTCCTGGGGTGGACCCAGCACCCTTCCAAAAAGAACACCGGAAAGTACCAGGAAGACCAGGGAGTGTGACCTAAAGGGCCCCTTGATCTAAAGGGACGCCTCCCGGTACTCGGGGACCTGATTCTGGACACTGACATGAACCTGTGTTCGGGTTAGAGGACACTAAGGAAAACCACAGAAAACTATTTCCCGCGGGCTGTGAACAGCGAACACCTGGCCAAACTTGTGCATACTTTCCACATGCTCTGCCCCACAAGATAACATCTACCTCTGTTTGGATCTCAGCGCTGGCAGGGACAGAGGCCTGTGGCACCCGGCCATACACACGCCCCAGGCCCAGACGCTGCTGCCAGGGGCCCCACCTTCCACCTATCCCGCTCCTCAACCGGTGTCTGCCATCGGGTAGGCCTACACGTCAGCTCAAACCAAGCAGACTCTTCGACGGTGACACAGGTCCTCCACAGAGCTCCAGAGCCACCAAGAACACCAGCCACCACCCAGGTGACTTCAGCAGCCCCCTCCTGCCCCTCACCTCACCTGGTGCTGCTGGGCGCCCGGCCATGGCACGTCAGGCCCCCGTGGACCTGCACCCCTTCCTGCCTCCCAGGGCCCTGCTCCCACGGCCTCTGCTCCCCGCCCCCTCCAGGCCCAAAGACTCAGAGAAGCAGCTACCAGCAGCCCCCCCCAGCTACACAGGGCTTGGCCACAGCAGGCCTGAGAGACCCTGGAACAATGCCCACCCCAACTCCAAAGAGGCCCAGAGGCTGCTGGTACCCAATTAGGAGGCACCTGCAGGAGCAGTGGTGTCGCAGGGCGGGCCAGGATGCTGGAGCCCAGGGAGCTCCCAGCTCCCCTCCCCGCCTCTCACAAGGCGCCAGCACCTGTCCTCAGGCTCCCCAACCCCAGGGACCTCCTTCAGGAAGGGGCCTCCTTCAGGAGCCCCCCTCGGGCTCTTCCCCATGTGGTCAGTCCTGTTCTGGCCTCCCACAGACCCTTTGGTCCTATGAATGGGAGCACAGTTGCCACCATACGCAGGTGTCCCCAGTGCTTCCTTGGTGTGCCCATTTCAGATGGGAGTAATGCCAGGTCCATCCACATCAGGAGGTGGCAGCCAAGACTCGAATGTGGCCCGGGAGGACAGTCCCCGGTCACGCCATGACCCCGCCACTGCCACCGAATCTGACCGTCTAGGCTGGCAAGTGCTTCCCTGTTCACCCATGCTTCACGGGAACCTCACCAGGGGCCAAGCACCTGGCCCTGCTTTCTGTGTTCTCAGCCCAGAGACCAGCCCGTCAGCAACCACAACACTGTCCCCAGCAGGTCCTACAGAACATGGTAGATCGCTCCTGGCTCAAGGGATCCCTCCACCTCTGGTCTCCCTGCAAGCCGCTCACCTCACACCCCCACGTTGGCACAAATTCCCACCCCCCCCACCCCTGCCACTGAAGTCAGCAATCTGTGTATGGCCAGGGCCACGCTGGCTCTCTGGGGCCTCAAAAGGGCTCTTGGGCCTTGTGCACAATGGATGCTCGGTAAGTTAAAAGTCACTCCTGCTTCTAAAACGTATGAGCAAGTGGCTGTTCTCCAAAGCCGTCAGAGCCTTTAAATGGCTAACCAGTCGCCAAAAGTGGCCCATGGTTTCTGTCCCTCAGAGAATCCAGCTCGACCACTGAGGCGATTCAAGACCACCAACCTCTGCCAACTGCGAGTTTCGGGGAAATGTAATACCTCCCATCCAGGCCGCGCCTGGCACAGCAGGCAGCCCGACTTCCTTGTTTGTAACCTGCTGTTTAAAAGTCCCTGTGATATCCTGCATTTAACTAGGCCAATACCTTTAAAACTTTACCCACCTCCAGGACCGTCCACTCCCCACCAGAGCAAACGGCACACAGATTCCCAGTCGTATTATTTCGCTGAGTTCCAACATTTTCTGACACATGTGAATGACTCACCGACCAACCAGTTTTGCCCCGTGACACTGCCACACACCTGCACCGTGGGAGACGTGGGGACGTTACCTTCCACGGCTGCCAAGTTCTGTGATGCACACAGCTTAAGAACCCACCCACAGGCACCCACATGTTCCAGGTGCATTAAAAATGTCAGCGTCACTAAAAGACCAACGTCGGCAAGGGGCCATGCTGGAGTTTTGCATCAGGTTCCCAGGCACACGACTTTGAAAAACACACGCAGCTTTTATAAACGTTCATGAGAAAAAAATCCCAGCCACAGAAATCGAAAACCTCATTCAAAAGTGTCACCTATGAAATGAACATCTTAATAGCTAATGGTATTTAAAAGATGGCAGCTATCTGAATTTCACTATATTCAGACTTCAAAAATTTTCAAGGTGGGGGCTGGGGTATCAATCAGCAGTAGAACACTCCCCTAGCATGTGCAAGGCCCTGGGTTCCATCCCTAGGACCAGGGGAAAAAATTACATTTTTTCCCAAAAAGTGTTTTGTCCTTGGGGGCAACCCAACACCATCATTGCTATCCCTGGAGAATGAAGATGATCCCCAGGCCAGGCTGCAGGGAGCTGCCCCCCTCTAGCGCATGCCCGGGGCCCTGGCCCAGAACTACCCAGGCTGGCCTTCCTGCCCAGAGCCTCCAGGGCAGTAATAATGCATCAAAGACTTTAGGGTAGGCTGTAAAGCCTGCGCTGACAATTGCACCTCACTGAAAGTGGTTTCAGCTTGAATCAACAGCCTCCCGCAGGGTTCCTTACAAAGCCAGAGTCTGGAGGCTACTGGGATTGGTTGGATCCCACAGGAATCTGCCATTAGGACCTGCGGGTCTCAATCTCCTGTGAGTAGCTTCTTGGGGGCAGTAAATAGTGTCCATGGCCTGAGGGTCACACAGCACACCAACATGACTACCTCACACAGCTTCTGACCTGGCCTGGAGTCATCCAGCTTTGGATTCCTCAGAATTGTTCCCAAGGTAGGAGAGGGGGGCGTGAGGGGCGGCTGGCTTCATTCCCATCCTGGTGCCCCATCACTGGCTGCACAGCCCTGCGAAGGTCACTCAGCACCTGTGCACCTACCTCAGTGTCACCCAGGAACAAATGACAATGTGACTGCGAGAGTTTGGAAAGCTCCTTACAGCCAGAGACCAGCCTAAGGTAACTGTCATGTGGGGGTGTCAGGGCACCAAGCCCCAGATTTCCTTGAGGGCCAGTTGGCCAAGGACCCACAGCCAGAAATGGCCGTTGAGACGCAGCGGGGAGCCTCCACCTCCCCTCAGCGGTGACCTGGGTTGCGCACCCACCTGCTGGGAGCCCTCGGTAATCCGCATCCACCTGAACCCTGCTCTCTACTCACACAGGGGCCCGCACCGTGGACACCACACAACACCCTGTCTCAGCACGCACCTGCTCCCACTAACGCACCGTGTCCCCTGAAAAATACACCCAACCCTACTATCTTGCCAAGTTGTTTCTACACAGGCCTAATTTTCCACTCCATCAGATGAAGAGGCGTGGGGGTGCACGGTACACGAGGAGTACCCACAGTCTGGTTGACAGTCTGTCCCCTGGAGCCTGTTCCGTATGCTTTACACACTTTCACGGCATCACAAAACCTGAAGTGGTCACCAACAGGGTGACTTCGTGGCCAGAAGCTAGGCTGAGGTGTCACATGACTTCAAAATCAACCCTGTGAGACCAGATCCTGTGAGGAACCGTCTGTCCCATGCCAACTCTCTACCGACAAACAGCCAGCGGCGGAAACTCTGCAAAGTGAATTTTCATTTCGCACAGGACGCCCACAGCAACACTGTATCACAGTGATCATTTAAACAGGGACCTAAAGGCCACAGGGTCCTTCTGGGCAGGATCTTGGTCTCATAAATAAGGCCACCTGCCTGCCCAGCTGACTACATCCACAGGTGGGTAGGCAGACAGGCCACCTCATAGAGCCACCGGAGGACCCTTCCTTGTCCCCTATCCCCTGCCCAATCCTGTCTCCCCACGACTCCCAATTCCCACACCCTCTATGGTCCTCCTGTCCTTGGTACCACAGGCTGGGCCCCTGCAAGTGCAGGGTCAGCAGCATGCAGGGCCTGCGGAAGCCACTGGTAGCTGAGCTGAGACGCTTCTCCCTTCTGCCCCCCAGCCCAGAGCAGGCAAGCAAGGTTCTCATACCGGATCCACCACTAAGATGGGCGGCCTCTGAAATAACTCCCAAATTACAAGCCCGCGTCCAGAGCCGGAGCCAAGATCAAACGGAGTTACACGTTTCAAAGAGCTACACAGAGGCGGGAACACACACGTGAGCCGAGCTGTTATTATCTGGAGGAGACAGAAAAGCAGACCAAGGGAACTCCAGCCGTATTACAGGGTGACTCAGGGAACATCAGCAATTTCCAACGGTCCCACCCGGGGACTAATTGGCACATGGGGCAGGCAGTGACCTTTGATCCCTCAGACAACCCTGCCTGCAGCGGCTGACTCAAGGACATCACTCAGCACACCAGACGACCCAGATAACCCTGAGGCCAGGTTTTAATAGCACAACTGGAGGAAAGCCCTGAGAAAGCCTGCACTTGAACTTGAAGAAGCCCAGGCCTGCTCCTGGCAAAACTGCTGAGGAAAGCGGAGTGCTGCCTCCCCCCCTTGCTTGGCCTGGCGGGCAGCATGCCCCCAACCTGCAACTAGAGGCAGCACAGGCCCCAAGAATTGCCCAGGCCCTGCCTGAATGGGCCCTAGCAGGCCCAGCAGGGCCCTTGGCGGGTCCCCGCAGCTCCCCAGGCAGCCCACAGGAAGGCCCTCCTCCTCCCCCGGCCACTCACCCGACACAGACACTTCCATGAGTGCCTCCAGCGGCCGGTTGTTGTCCAGGTCCCGACTGAGCTGCAGCTCACCCGTGGCCGGGTCCAGCAGCAGCAGGGTCAGCTCATTGCCCTGCAGGAAGGTGTAGTTGAGGCTGTCCGACAGGTCGGGGTCGTGGGCTGGGATGCGGCCAATCACACCAGTGGGGAAGCTGTTGGACTTGTTGGTGACATAGTTGTTGAAGAGGATCTGAAAGTCCGGCAGCTCGGGTGGATTGTCATTCTGGTCCAGGAGGTGGACACGCACTGTGGCCCGGCTCACCAGCGGGGCCGATGTGGCCTGCACCACCAGCACATAGTCTCTCTGGACCTCAAAATCCAGCTCGACCAGGGCTCGCAGGTCCCCACTCAGCAGGTCCAGCTGGAAGACCTCTGGCACATTGCCCTCCACGATCTGATACATGATCTGGGCATTGGGGCCTTCGTCGGGATCGCTGGCCCGTACCCTCGCCACCACCGACCCCACTGGGCTGTTCTCTTCTACAAACAGCTCCAGTTCATCCCTCTCGAACACAGGGGGGTTGTCATTAATGTCCAAGACAGACACCTGGATGTCCACAGAGGCACTTAGGGGAGCAGGGCTGCCTCGATCCACAGCCAGAGCCCGGAGGTTGTACACGGCCACATTCTCGCGGTCCAGTCGGCGCTGGGTACGGATCACACCTGAGGTTGGCTCAATGTAGAAGTCCCCATCACCATCATCCCCGCCCTGGAAGGTGTACAGCAGGCGGCCGTTGGGGCCCGAGTCCCGGTCAGTAGCAGAGACCTGGAGGACGCTGGTAGATGGGGGAGCATCCTCAAAGACAGAACCCTGGTAGAAATCTCGCAGAAACCTGGGTACGTTGTCATTGGCATCCAAGATGAGGATCTCCAGGGAGGTGGTGTCTGACTTCTGAGGGATGCCGTTGTCCTGAGCAGTGATGGCCAGTGTGTAGGCGGCCTGGTCCTCATAGTCCAGCTCCGTCATGGTGTAGATGGTACCAGTGTCAGGGTCAATGCGGAACTGTGGCACAGGGTCCTCCAGCACGTAGGTGATGCGGGCATTCTCCCCCGTGTCTTCGTCGGTGGCACTGATGGTGGCAATGGAGGTGCCCACCGGCCGGTCCTCACTAACACTCACGGTGTAGTGGGAGCTCTGGAAGACCGGCCGGTGCGTGTTGGCGTCAGTGACGTTGATGAAGACCTGCGCGGTATGCGAACGCGTGCCGTCGGACGCGGTCACCGCCAGCACGTACTGCCGCTCCTGCTTATAGTCCAGCGGCAGCGCCAGGGTGATGAGGCCGCCGCCGCTCTGACTGCTGAGCGCAAAGCGGTTCCGCGTGTTTCCACCAGTGAGCTGGTAGGTGATCACGCTGTTGGCGTCGCGATCGCGGGCCTGCAGGGTCAGCACGCTGCTCCCGACAGCTGCATCCTCATTCAATCGCAGCTCGTACGTGGGCTGGGTGAACACTGGGTCGTTGTCATTTACATCCAGTACCGTGATGGACACGCTGGCAGAAGAGCTCATGGGCGGCGAGCCATGGTCCACTGCCTCCACCCCAAAGCTGTAATGCTCCACCTCCTCCCGGTCCAGCTCGGCGCACACAGTGATCCAACCCGAGCTATTGTGGATCTGGAAAGGGAAGTCCAGGGTGGAGGTGGGGTCCTCAGAGCCAGCACTGCCGCCCCCCAGGGCAGCAGAGGCTGTGTCCACCAGGCGATAGCGCAGACGGGCATTCTCACCGGAATCTGCATCAACCGCCTGAATGTGCAGCACCGAATGGCCCAGAGGCACGTTCTCCAGCACAGCAGCCTGGAAGGGGCTGCTCACAAAGATGGGCGCGTTGTCATTAACGTCCAGCACCTGCACAGAGACCAGCCCCGAGGAATTAATGAGGGGAGGCCGGCCCCCATCCTGGGCCTTGATTCTAAGTGTATACTCCCGGATGGCCTCGAAATCCAGCGGGTTGATCACATCCAGGCTCCCGCTCAGAGAATGCAGGTAGAACTGCCCCTTCAGGTTCCCACTGATGATGCTGTAGTGGATGGCCGCGTTCTGACCCTGGTCCCTATCAGTGGCCTGCACACGCAACACAGCCGTGTTCACCGCCACGTCTTCGGGCACCTGAACCACATAACGCTTCTCACTGAACTGAGGGTAGTTGTCGTTTTCGTCCTCCACTAAGATGTGCACCGTGGCCGTGGCGCTGAGCGGGCCTGGGTTGCGTCCCTGGTCGTTGGCCTCCACCAGCAATTGGTACTCGGCCGCCTCCTCCCGGTCCACCACTGCCCGGGTGCGCACTACTCCCGAGCGTGCATCAATTTCAAAGACGCCACCCGCACCCTGCAACAGGCGGTAGCGCATATTGGCATTGGAGGGCGCGTCACCATCGGTGGCACGAATGGTCAGCACCTCGTAGCCCACTTCGAGGTTCTCACGCACACGCTCGCGGTACTCAGACTGCTCGAAGACCGGGCTGTGGTCGTTGGTGTCGCTAACTGTAACGGTGAGGTAGGTGGCGGCCGAGCGCCGTGGCGAGCCGTGGTCCACGGCACTAACCTTGAGCACATGAGTGTCCTTGGTCTCGCGGTCCAGCGCGCGGGCCGTGCTCACCGCGCCCGTGGCAGAGTCGATGAGGAAGTAGCCATTGGAGCGCTCGTCGAATAGCGCCTCCATCTGGTAGGTCAGGCGCCCCGCCTCACCTTCGTCGGGGTCCAGCGCACGCAGTTCGATGACCAATGTACCCGCTGGCTCATTCTCGGGCACCGACACCTGGTAGCTGGGCAGCGGGAACTGCGGACTCGTGCTGCTGCCCGCGCCCCGCCGGGCCCGCCGCGCCGCTCCCGCCCTGGCCTGGGGCCGCATTGGAGACGGCGGCGGCGGCGACGACGCTGAGGGCGTCCCCGCGGTCATCTCCAAACCCTGCTCAACCTGGACGGCGCCGGCCGCACGCTGCAGGGCGCACAGGAAGCGCAGGCTGGCCGAGTCGCCCTGCGGCAGGCAAAGGAGGCGGCGCGGGCAACGGGACCCAGGTCGCGGTGGGCAGCTGCAGGCGGGGAAGGTGGTAAGGACTGTGAGCACCGAGTGAAATGGAGCCGCGCTGCCGCCAGGATCCGGGAAGCAGATAGCCCTGCTGAGCCCAGGAACCGAGCGCAGTGTCCACGCTCGCAGCTCCGCGCCGGGAACCGATCGGCGCCGCAGCCGGGAGCCGCAGCCGGGGCCGGGGGTGCTCGCCAGCAGCAGCGGGCTCTGAGCCGTCTGGGCGCCGGGCATGGCCAGACGGACCT
The DNA here is from genome assembly GCF_047511675.1 of Marmota flaviventris. Lineage (NCBI taxonomy): Eukaryota > Metazoa > Chordata > Mammalia > Rodentia > Sciuridae > Marmota > Marmota flaviventris. Next base: position 3,455,230 of record NC_092500.1, on the reverse strand, counting down.
GCAGCGGCAGCGGCCGCCCCAACAATCGCGCGCATCCCCGGAGCCCCGCGTCCAGCCCGCGCCGCCGTCCGGTCAGCAGCCCATCGCGGCTCACGTCCAGCAGTTCCCGCAATGCCCGGGGCGTGCGCGCAGCATCCAATGCGTAGGTCCAGCCGTGCCCGAGCGCGAAGGCGCGGGCCCTGCCGGGCACGCGCGGCTCCCAAGCAGCCGCTGGTAGCCCCAGAGCCGGCAGGGCGGCGGCGGCGGCGGCCAGGAGCACCAGCGCGGGCAGCACGGGCGGTGGCGACGGCGCCATAGCCCGGAGCCCGAGCCGGGCGCCCGAGCACAATCCATGCACCCGGCGCACCTCCGCATCCACCCGGCGTGGCCGGGGGGCGGCTCCCGCGCGCCCGGTGCCGGGCCCTCGGAGCGACCCGCACCCTGCCTCCCCGGGGGCCCAGACGGTGACACCGGAGGCCACGCGCCCGGCCTTCCCCGCAGCTTCCACTTCGAAAGCACTTTGCGAAAGTTTGCGAAGTTGGTTTCAAGATGGCTCCTCCGCCGTCCCGGGAGGGCGCCGCGCATCAACCTGCGGCAGCAGCGGCTCCAGGCGGCTCCAGGTGGCCCCGGCGCGGGCTCGGCCCGGCGGGCGTGGGAAGCGGGGCGGGCCCAGGCGGGGCGGGGGCTGAGCTCTGGAGCGGTCTGGGCCGCGCCGCAGCGCGCCTCGCAGACCCTGGCGGCCGGCTGCTGCCTGGGCGGTGCGCTGGGCCCGCGCCCCTCCGCCGGCGCTCTCCCCGCCCCTGGACCGGCCCCGCCCCGCCCTCGGCCCAGCCGCTTATTGTTCTACCCCGGGGGGAGCCGGCCCCGAGGTGCGAGCCGGGATGATCGCTATGGAGACGCGGGGGCGCGGCCCGGTTGGGCGGGGGACCTGGCCCACTCCCCGGCGGCCTCCCCACCGGACCTCCCCGGGGGCGGGGCCGAGGAAGCCGCGCGCAGAGAGGCGGAGCCGGGACCCCCGGCCTGGCTCTGCTCTTCGGGCGCGCGGGAGCGGTCCAAAGCCTCTCACCCCACCCTGGTAGGGCCGATCCACGGAGACCGTGGCCCCCAGTGCCGCGCGGGTTCGGCCCGGGGCGGACAGTGACGCAGGTGCCGGGAGCCCCCATTAAGAGCTGCGACTGCGGGGGAGGGGGGTCAGTTACACATTTACTACCGGGCGCGAACCGAGCCTGACATGCTTGACCCCCACACAAAGTTCTCTGCACTTTGAAACCCAGAGCGCAGCTAACCAGATTCAGTCCACTTGATTCAAGTGCAACATTGAAAAGAAAAGAAAATTAACCTGGGTTGCCGGTGGGGATTCGGAGGGGACAGCGGAGGCGAGCTTGTCGCATTCGCGCACTCGTCGTCCGGTCCCCAGGCCACCAGCTACTCCTGAAGCGCAGTGCTGGGGAATGAGGGCCCTGGAGGCCACTGGCGGCGGGCCACTTCCTGGCGGGGTGGGCAGGTGGAACAGCTACCACCCCCGGCAGTCCCTGCGGAGCAGAGCCTGTGACAGCGTGAGACACACCGTCCCACTCCCGCAGGGAACGACGGGGAGGGAGCCTTAGATCTGCGACTCCCTGGGGGCGGCCGGATGAGAGGTGTAGGCTTTAGGGCTTGGCACCCCTCAGGGGCGGGCCTGTAGGACGTGGAGGAGGGGGTAGACCTCCCGCCTGGACCAGTTCCTGGGCCACAGCCCCAAGCTCAGCGTCCAAGACAGGGTCCCTTAGAGCCTGGGCCCGGTTTCTACATGTGTGTCTCCTACGCTCTCATTGGAAACGGTGGCGACCTAAGGTAGGGTTACGTGGGAACCTTTTTAATTCAGGGAGTTTCCACTGGCAAGTCCTTCCCGGAAATGTGTGCGTGGAGGGAGGGAGAAAGGCCACCCCCTAATGTGACAGGTCCAGGACCCCCCCAGACTGCCCAGGGCCTGGACTTGGACTCCCATGGGGGGAGCTCGGGGTTCAGGTTGAGGAGGCAGTGTGGACCCCTGGCCTGGAGGCCCGGGAGGAACACTTGGGCTGGGTTGAAGGGGGTGGAGAGAGCGGAAAGTGGGAGAACCCGCAGGAGTGCATATTTTGTAATAGGGTTTCAAATAGGGTGGGGTGGGTTTAAATAAACAGAATTCAAATACAGCAAGTGGGTTCGGGTGTGGGCATGCTTTCCTTGGAACAGGACACCTGCAGACTGCAAGGTAACCACAGGGACAGCCCAGACACCGTTTCCTGGTCCTAGGGGCCAAACAGGAACACATGGCCAAACCTCACTTACAGGAGATCTGCAAAGGGTAGAGACAGAAGAGGATCCCATTCACACCCAGGTGCAGGCAAGCGTGGGGTCCACCATGTTAAGTCCACAGTTTTAAAGGGAGGAGGGGGTGCTATAGAAAGATGGGCTGCCGTGCTTGGTGGGGCTGCAAGGTGACCGGTGGCATCCACAGGACAGAAAGCTCAGTGACAGAGTGCCTCGTGTGTGCAAGGCCCTGGTTTCTCTCTTTCCTTTGTGTGGGTGTACAACTGGGGCTTGAACTCAGGGGTGTTTTACTACTTGCAAACTTTGATCCTCCTGCCTTAGCCTCCCAAATTGCTGGGATTACAGGCATGCACCAGTGTGCCCAGCAAGTCCCTGATGTTGATCCCCAGCACAAAAAATAAAGTAAAATTACAAATCTGAAGTGGTTGGCATCGTTTGGACTAGCGTGAGCTTGGCGCAGGCCTACCTGCCCTCTCATTCTGCCTGAACGTGACCGAGGTGCTGGATTCCCAGTGTTGGCGAAGGATGGGAGAGGCCCCGCATGAAGGGGTTGGCGCAGGCCTGGCTTGTGTGGACCCTAGCCTCTCCCCTCCCGCCATCTCTCTGCGGCTGTTACCCAGCACAGCAGCTCCTCGGGGAGCGAGCAGCAGGAGCTGTAGCGTTTATCCAGTGGCCCAAGTGGTCTGTGCTGGGCACGGGTCCAGTCCAACCAGCATGCGTACACAAAGTGGAGCTGAGGCCCACAGAGGGGAGGGGAAACATGGGGTTCCATGGAGGGACATGGCATGCGGAGTGGCCCCGTCCAGCACAGGCCACCATTCTCCTTAGATGAGCCGTGGGGTGGCTCCAAGCAGGACATGCCCACCATCTCTAAGGACCAGGGCCCCCCCACTGACTCACTGACTCTCACTTAGGGACCCACACTAGGTTGAAGGGACTTTTTTGTCCTAGGGATTGAACTCAGGGTTGCTTTACCACTGAGCCACATCCCCAGCCTTTTTATTTTTTGATAGGGTCGCTCTAAGTTGCTTAGGACCTCACTACATTGCTTAGGGCCTTGCTTAGTTGCTGAGGCTGGCCTTGAACTTGAGATCCTCCTGCCTCAGCCTCCCAAGTCACTGGGATTAGAAGTGTGTGCCTCCACACCTGTCCCATGGTGTTTGATGTGCCTGGAATCACTGCTGTCACCATTCCCAGGAGCTCAGGGAACCGGGTCTGATATTTCTATTTTGCAAGCCGCCTGAAGTGTTTCACATGAACTCGAGTGTTTTTTAAAATAGAAACCGAAGCTGGATGGTGGCACAGGCCTGTAATCCCAGCAGCTCAGGAGGCTGAGGCAGGAGGATCAAGAGTCCAAAGCCAACCTCAGCAACAGCAAGGCGCTAAGCAACTCAGTGAGAGCCTGTCTCTAAATAAAATACAAAATAGGGCTGGGGGTGTGGCTCAGTGGTTGAGTGCCCCTGAGTTCAATCCCCCATACCGCCCCCCCCCAAAAAATAGAATTCATTTTAATAATGCAGAAACTCTAGGTTTTTAGTGTCATATGTGAGCTAAGAGAACTTAGAGTGCTTTTTCTCAGGGGCTCCAACCAGAACCCCAGTGAGTCGTAGAATTGTTGGGTACACAGCACATTCCAGGGCCAGGCTTTAAACAGTGAGGAGCCCTAAGAAACCACCCAGCAGGGCGAGTCCAGGCGGGGCTCCACTCTGCCCCTTTTCGGAAGATCCCCAGGGAATAGAGGTGGAGGCCCCTCCCAGGCCCCCACCTTTGGTGGGCCCGGCTCATGGAAAATCATGAAGTTAAATCATGGAATAAAGCAGAGGCTTGAATTAATCAGGATGTTGATCCAAGCGAGGGGCCGGGGGATTTGGAGCCTCATCGAGTCCGTCTCCTGCATCAGCACCTCCCTGAGATACCAGGAGAGCACCATGACAAGAAAGGACAGTATTCTTCTGCTTGAAAGGTGCCAGAATCCGTCCAGAAACAAATAATGCCGCAATTCCTGCCCCTGTGCAGAGTGTGGCCACCCTGGGCCCTGGAGAAGTCCCTCCCTGGGGCTCAGCTCCCTCAGGTGACTCTGAGATGCCAGCACCCAACCCACCTGTGCCCATCACTGGGGCAGTCTAAGCTCCAGGAGGCTTCTGGAGAGCTCCAGGACCCCTGCTGGCATGCACAGGAGCTGCCCCTTCAACTCTAGGCCCACCCGAAACGGGGTGAAGGCAGGTGATAGGTGCCGATCTCATGTTCAGAACTGCCCTCGTGCCTCTGTGGGCAGCCTGGGTGGGGAGGGAAGACAGGTGCCCCTCACCTGCACAGCACCCACCTTGCGCCCCTCGCCCCCACCAGCACCAAGCACCCAGTGCGCAAGGGGCCCATGTTGGGGCTACACTGACCCCTAGTGGCCAAACGCCATGTGTACCCCTGCAAGATTGCCCCAAAGTACCTACCCACCCCTGGCTGGTGGCAGAGACCCACCCGCAGCCCTGGCGCTGAGAGCAGCACACCCTGTGAGTGTGGACTCTGAGCTCACCTGCTGCCCTGGGCAGTGCCAGCCACACGCCTCCTGAACACACTGCCCGTGTTCCTGCCCATGTGCTCAGCCCCTGGCTGTCTGCAGGGTGAGGGTGCCCGGTTCCACTGGGGACCTGGCAGCCAACCAAGACCAGGAGGGCACGGAGTTCACGGGGGCAGTGCGCTCCCAGCCCTCCCCAGGAGAACCAAATCCAACACAAACACCCGAGGGCTTGGCTGCCGCACTTGGGGCGCAGCTGGGTGGCCACAGAGCCAAGTGGAAACACCCAGGCTCCCCAAGGCCACCGTGCCCAACACGGTCCTTGTTCCCGCTGGTATTGCACGACCCCTTACACTATCATGCAGTCAGTGTGGGGCACTGCTGACCGATCACCCTCCCGACACTCATCCTCTTCCCTTTTTATATAAACCATGAACTCTGACCTTCCTAAAGGCCCAGCTCAGGGTTGTCAGGTAGATACACGAAGTTGTGCAACGATCACCATCAGATTCCAGAACGTTTTCATCACCCAAAAAGAAACCCAGAGTCATCCCCACCTCCTCGGCCCGCCCCCTCGGCCTCCACAAACCACTGGTCCCCCTCTGCCTCTGTGGCTGCACCTCTTCCAGGAGTTTCAGAATCGCTGGCTCGTCCTCTGTGCCTGACTGCTTTCTAGCAGTGCCCGACTCGCACGCCGCCGCTAGTGGGCATGAAATTACGCATCCCTCCTTTTCCGGGCTCAGTAATGTTCCGTGCTGTGGATACACCCTGGTTGGTTTATCCAGCCTCCAGTCAATGGGTTTTTGGCTTGATTCCTCCTTTTTGATTATTTTGAAAACCTCCCTTCCTTTTGGGTGGGGGAAAAGGCGAGACAAACTTGCACACAGAAAACTTTTTTGAAATTTTTCTTTACTTTCATATTTTAGCATTGTAGCTACAACCGTGCTGTCATCAATGGCTTGCAGGGGACTTTCCCTGGGGACTTTCCTCGGACCTCACTGGGCACGGGGAGGGACGCTCAGGTTGTCCTGAGTCGGGATGACCAAGTGAGGCAGAGAGGCCAGGGGCCTTGCTTTCAGGCTGCTCCAGGCACATCCCGAGTCTTCTGGACAGGAGGACGGCCGCCCCACAGCCACGTGCCCAGCCACACCCCAGCATCAGGCTCCCCCCTGGCCAGGGCCGTATCCTGCCTTCGCTGGGCGGCTCAGGGAGCCCTGGTGGCAAACTGGCCACAGCCCCTCGGCCTGGCTTCCACCGCCACACGCTGGCCTTCCCTCATTCACTGGATACTCATTCAGGACCAAGGTGCACACGGGCAGCACCGAGTCCTCCAGGGTTACTGTCCTGGGGGAGAACAGACACGGGTGAGGGGACACACCACAGAGAAGACAAGGAAGAGCCCAGGGAGAGCCTGGCATGGGGTGCTCCCCTGGAACACCAGGGCCTCGGGAGGCTGAGGCAGGAGGATCCAGACCAGCCTCAGCAACTTGGCAAACTAGATAAAGATAAAAAGGGCTGCAGAAGAGGCTCGGTGGTAAAGTGTCCCTGGGTTCAATGGTACCATGCAGAAGAGCACAGAGAGAGTGGCAGGAGGACTGTGGGGTGGTGCTCTGAGAAGGCCTCTGGCCAGACCATGGAGGGGAGAGCCTGAGGGAGACAGCTGAGGAAGCACAGTCCTTGCAAAGGCCCTGGGGCAGGAGGAGTTTGGAACCGGGGTGCGTGCAGAGTGCTGTGTGAGGCCCCCCAGGGACGTGATGGGAGGGCTGAGGACAGAGGGTGGCACTGAGGCCCGCGCCTCCAGACCAGCACCCTGGCTCCTGGAAGTGGCGGAGAGGCCAGGGAGCCATGCTCGTGCCGCCTCCTGGGCTGACGAGCCATGAAGGGTGCAGGAATGGCTGCTTGGGGCTGGAGTTTGGGAGCAAGCCCGCGGGACCTGAGGGGAGAAAGAATCAGACAGCAAGGGTCACCCTGTCTGGCAGCCTCGCAGGCGGCCTGGTGGCATGGCGAGTCCCGTCCCTTCCTCCGCCTCCAGTGCTTCCGCAGGAAGCCTCCCCTTGGAACTGAGGGAGTCAGATCAGGACCCACCTGGGGACCCAGTTAGGAGACCTACTGTGTGCGGCAGCCCGGGGGGGGGGCGTGGGGGAGGCGGAGATGGAAAGGCCTCAGGGTCCCCCCAGGAGTCCCATCTGTGCGCCCCCCTTCCGGAGGGCTGTGCCCGCTCCTGGCTGACTTCTTACTCCATGTTCAGACCCTTCCTGGGTGTGGGGGCAGGGACAGGTGCTCGAGGGCAAGGAGGATTATCCCAGGGGCTCTACAGCGGTCAAGGGGACCCCGAGACTCAGGCCAGGCGAAGACCTTGCCCAAATCTAGGATCTCTTCAAATAATTAGAAAGAAGAAAGAAAACCGCGCAGCGCCCGGTCACAGTCGGCCAGCCAGTCCTGATGCTCCACCTCCCCCTTTCCAAGAGTCCCCTCCCAGAGCCCTGGTGTCCAGCCCCAGGGGACAAGGCACGGAGCAGGGAGGCCAATGCCTTGAAGGGTTCGAGTCCAGGGAGCAGCGGCTGAGGAAGCCCGGGAGTCCCAGCCCCTGACACTCACACTCCCCCAGGGTCCAGCTGCCCTTCGAGGACGTGTCGGGGACGTGTCGGGGACAGAACACAGGCCTCCTGGCTCTGGTCACGCGGAGGGAGTGGGGGTGGGCATGGAACACCGTCCAGCAGGAGGGGCTGACCCTGGGAGTGAAGGCGCTGGCCGCCTCTGTGCCCCCCCCAGGGCCTGGGCGCGGGGCTCTTCTGAAGGAGGGAGCCCAAACTCCAGGGAGCGTGGGAACCTTGGACTTTCGATGGCGGGTGGGGGGAGGGAGGGCACCCAGGACCCGAGACCCGAGTGGCTTCCCAGGAGAGCAGCCCCAGGGCCACAGACGCCAAGATGGCTGGTTGCCAGAGTTGCGGGGGAGAAGGGCCCACGGAAGCCCTTCCACCAGGAGCCTCCCTTGCCGGTCAGCCTGAGGTGGCCTGAGGCCATCTGCCGCTGGTGCTCCCCAGCCCCAGTGCTGGCCCCACCCCGGTGAGGGGAGCCCGGCCACCCTGCCGCAGAGGCAGGGCCTGCCAAGATCTGCAGCCTCCTAGGAGCCCGGCCCCTCCCTGATCAAAGGCAGGAAGATGGATGAGGGTTCTATAAATAGGCAGAGCCACCAACCGGCCTCCGGGGACGAGGGCGTGTGTTGGGTGCTCTCTGGACCCAGGCTGACGTGGGCGCCTGCCACCACCTGCTTTGCAGGGACGTGGGGACCCCAGGGGGCTCTTGGCAGGGCACTGGCTCCCTACAAGTTCCAACTTCTGCCACAGTTGCTCCCTGGCTTCCGCACACAGCCCCCCGCCCCGGCCCCCAGCTCCCTGAGGCCGCACAGCGACGGGCTCCGCAGCTTCTGGCCTCTCAGGGCCGGCACTGCCTGTCTGCTGGTGCCTCTGTCCTGTCCTCCAAGGAGGGTGGGCCGGGCGGGGACCCTGGGCAGTGGTCAGGAGGCCTGGCAGTAGGCTGGGCAGGTCCTTCTCCTCTCTGGGAGCCGGTGTCCCCCGGGAGGCGCGGTGCACTTGTTGCTGCTCCGATGTAACAGACCCCACGAGCTCAGTAGCTGACCCTTTAGAGATGGCCACCGTGGTCCTAGGTGGGCGGTCAGCCTCGTGGGCTTGCTGCAGAGGCTGAAGTCAGTCTTGGCAGGGCCACGTTCCTTCCTGGAGGTTCCCGGGGACCCTTGTCTTTTCCCCTTCTGGGGGCGCTAAGTCCCCCACTGTGTGGGAGCTGGTTCTGCTGAGAAGCCAGTGCACACGCCTCGGCCAGAGCAGGCGGCTGTGCTGTCATGGGAGGCAGGTGCCCGGGGTTCATCCTCGTCACCCTGGCCCATCTTTTTTGGAGGAAACGGGGCCTTTGTTCCAGAGTGGAGGCTGGAAACGTTGCCAAGACTGGCTTTCTGCAGGGTTCCACTGGGACCCCCAGACCTCCACCAGGGTTCCTGAGTGACGCTCCCTGGAGGCCAGTGGGGAGAGGCTGCCTTGTTCCGTCGAGGCCACGCCCCGTGCTGGCCTCCTGTTTCTGAGTTCTGTTTCTGGGGGGAGGCAGACACGCACAGACACTAGTGAAAATCTGGTGGGGTAAAACCAAGGCCCAGGGTGGCCTGAAGGGAAAGTGAGGTCTCCCTGGTGAGGAGGGGGATAGCTGATAAAGCTTTCCAGGGTGACTGGGCTTGTAGGCAGGCAGGGGGAGCGGGTGGGAGGGGTATTGCTGAGGGAAATGGGCGAACAGGGGCCGGGGATGCCGCCGGGAGGCAGGGGCTGCAGGCGGAGCCGGCCTCTGCTGCCGCAGCTGGGTGCCAGGCTGTGGAGGGCTCTGGCCGGTCAGCTGTGCAGTCAGGGCAGGGGGACGGGAGGAGAGCCAGTGTGGGCCGGGACCCACTGACCATGGACACAAACGCCCACCGTGGGTGGTGCCCAGAGCACGGGCCCAGGAGGTGTTCTCCCCAGAAGATGTGGGGCTCAGAGTGGGCGGGGCAGGTGGACCTCTGAGAGGCTCAGCCAGCAGATCCCGTGGGGGTCCTACTGGGGACCGTGGTCCTGAAGACCCGCTGTCTCACAGGCATCCGATCCCCACCTTGGTCTTGCTCCCTGGCCCCAGGGGGGCTGGGCAGTGAGGAGCCGCCGTGGACAGCTGCCCTCGGCAGAAGCTTCCTGTCTCTGAGTTCCAGCTCTGCCACTGCAGCTGTGTCCCTGAGGAGCACAGGAGGCTGTCTCTGTCCCCCCCTGTGTGGACGAGGAGGGCACTGACCTCCATGGAAGCCTCTTATCACGGCGATACCACCAGGTGCAGAGCTCAGAGAGGCTGGGTCACACAGCAGGAACTGACTCAAGACTCTTTCCCTGGCCACTCACCCCAGAGAACTTTGCAAATGCCCCCACCGGTGGCTTCTGCTGCCCAAGCCCACCCCTCGTCATTGCTACCTGTGCCAGGCTCCATCTTGGCCACCCGTTGTGTCCCTCTGGTCAGGAGTCTCGAATGGTTTCCTGTCAAGGTGGGGAATCTTCTAGTGAGCACAGCGGCTTCAAGCCCCCATCCCACCCCACTAGAGCCTATGGTGTGTCCATCTGTGCGCAGAGCAAGGACGAGCAGGGCAGAGCTGACCACCTCCCCCACAGGACCTGCGGCCACCACAGCTGAGGGTGTGTGGCTGTGTGGCTCTCCTCTAGGCAGCGAGGCCAAGGCTGGGGGACCAGCGAGGCTGACCCATCAGGACCTGTGGGAGCCGCATGGAACCAGGCCGGGCACCAGGGCAGCTGGGCAGCTGGGCTCAAGGGGCAGTGGGGCTGAGACCAGAGGGCCTGGAACTCTGCCTCCAGTGAGAGAAGGGGGTGTCCCTGGGACAGTTCCACTCACGTACTGGGCCCAGGTCAGGATCCCCATGGAATCCAGGGCGCCCACCTAGAGCCTGAGGAGCAGCCCAGCAGTGACCCTGGGATATCCCCAGGGCAGTGACCAGGAGCAGCGGTGCGGACAGGATCCCAGGCTGAGTACCCGGCAGGATGGGGCAGGATGTAGCCCAGCAGCCCCGTCCAGCCCAGGAGGTCCTCGGGGGTCCCGGCCAACCTCTGTCTCGGGGACACTTGCTGAAGTCTCCGGGTGTTGAGTCGCTGTGACCGGCACAGTGTAGAGGAGGGAGAGCTCTGGGGGCTCCCGGTTCCAGAGGTCTCAGTCCAGGGACAGCGGACTCCACTGCTCAGGCTCCAGGTGAGGCCGGACATCACGGAGGGAAGGTGTGGCCCAGGGAAGCTGCCCATGCACACCCCCAAGGCACGTCCTCGGGGACCCTCCTCCAGCACACACCTGCCTCCAGCGACCCCTCGGTTATCGGGGGTCAGCTCACTGACGGGTCAAGGCCTCTCAACCAATCATTTCCCCTTCGAGCCCTCGCATGTCATCCCGCACGTGAGCTTTTGGGGGACACCTCACATCCCACCGCCACACGGGTCTCCAGTGTGGTCAGGTCCACGTTGGGCAGGGCAGTTGGGTCAGTCCAAATGGCGGGCGGGGGCTTAAGGGATGGGCCCGGAGCTGGGCGTTCCAGCCTCAGGAAAGACACTGCACACTCAGGGCAGGGTAGGTGTTCCCACTGCCCCACGTCCATCTGTCCTCACAATAGCCCTTGAGGGTCCACACCAGCTCCCCGCACCATGTGGCCCTGAGCAGAGGTCAGCCCAGAGGAGAGAGCAGTGGACGCTCCTGGGTTGATCAGGTCAGGCCGTCTTCGGGGAGGAGGCAGCTGCCATGGGCACAGACGTTCAGGTCCAAGCAAGGCTGGCCGGGGCTGCTGGGTGTGGACAGAGTGGGGCTGTGTGCCCGAGATGGGAGGGGAGGGCGGGAGGGCTGCAGACCTCAGGAGCACAGCTGGCCTGTCCCCTACACGCCACCACCTGCAGGGCGCCCGCACGTCCACCCGGTGCCCACCATTCTGCCCGCTCTGCAGCAGGCCAGTCCCTGGCCTCCCCCGGGCCCTCAGAAGTGCCAGGGGATCACAGCAAGGGGTGCTGCTGCAGGGCCCAAAGCTGGCAGAGGCGCGTCTCAGCCTGAGAGCTGTCCCCAGCGCTGGCCGCAGAAAGGAGCCTCCTCTCTGAGTCCTCGTGGGAAACCTGCCCGAGCCGAGCACGTCAGCACAAGGACCCCACGCCCGAGCCAGTGACAAGCTGACCCTGCTGGCAGCATGGTGAGCAGACGCCCTGAAACGCATCGGCTACCTGACCGTGGGCAGAGTCCACACGTGGACACCACCCCATTGCCCAGCTCAGAGGCCCCCCTTCCAGAACACACTCAACTACCCAAAGACAGCGGAACCAGGGACACCGGCCGCCTGCATTTCCCTGGGCAACAAAGTGCCCAGCAGAGGGGAAGGGACAGGACCGAAAACGTCCCCCAACCTGCCTGTCCCCATAGGGAGCCCCCGGGGAGCCCCAGGAGTCTGCCTCAGAGCTCTGGGTGGGAGCAGTAAGAGGGTGACTTCCCTGAGACTCTGTTCCCTCTCCCAGCGTGAAGTTAGACAGTGAGACCCCATCCTACGTCAAACGGTCCCAGATCAAGAGCAGGCCCTGAGGGTCCACACCAGCTGGAAACCAGCAGAAGGAAATGGAGGGTCCCTTCTGGAGGTCAGTGACCCACTGAGGCCTTCAGGATTCTCACAGTTGAAGTGCAACCAAAAACGAACTTGCCATAAAAAGGAAAAGACCAGACTCAAAGAAACACGGCCCATGAGCGTCAAGAGACATGGCGAACAGGTGTGGACCCCTGAGAATTCAGATGTTTGGATATTTGAAATAGAAAAGTAAAAGACAGAATTAGAAAGAAGATCAACCTGTGATCCCAGTGGCTTGGGAGGCTGAGGCAGGAGGATCGTGAGTTCAAAGCCAGCCTCAGCAAAAACGAGGCACTAAGAAACTCAGTGAGACCCTGTCTCTAAATAAAAAAAAATTAAAAAAAAATAGAACTGGAGATGAGGCTTATTGGTCTCATCAGAGTGCCTCTGAGTCCCATCCCTGGTACCCCCCAAAATAAATAAAATAAAAAGGGCTGGGGATGTGGCTCAGTGGTGAAGAAACTTTGGGTTCAATTCCCAGTTCAAAAAAAAAGAAAGAAAGAAAAAAGATCAAAAAGAAGAGTCTGCTAAAGAAAGATCATATTTGAATAAGAACCACAGAGACTTTACAAATCAAAATTAAATGTTGACACTATAAACTCCATGGATTAAACAGCTGAAGAGAGAATCAGTGAATTGGAGAAGAGATTTGAAGAATTTCCCTAGGGCGGAGCATAGAAAGAGGAGAGGAGAGAGGCAGGGAGGATAGAATGACAGTCTAGTGTGTGTCTAAACAGGATTACTAAGATCCCAGTCCCACATAGCAAGGCAGTCCTAGGAGGTGGGGAGGAGGGCCGGCTGGGTGGGCTGTTCCTAGCAGGGTGAACAGCACGTGCCAATGCCCTGAGGAAACCAAAGTGTGTCTACTGTGACCCTTGCTGTGTGCTGGCCTTTGCAGGCAACACTAGGGGGCGCCGTCCCTGCCCGTGAAGCAGTCATCTCCTGAGGAGCCAGCAAGGATGCCATGGCCAGCTGTGTGGCCAGCGGTGACTACCCCGTCATCCCATCCTCATGCCATGTAGCCCAGCAGAGCTAAGCTCAGTCCTTCATGTTTTGGGGATAGACATGTGACCTGAACCAGCTCACCCACAGCCAGGGAGACCCAATTGTGAAACTCTGGTTAAAACTGTTGTACAGAGAACCTCAGGCTCTGCCACGGTTGCTAACAGGGGGGATGTTGGCCCAGACCTGCCATGAGGTAGAACTAAAGCAAAGAGATGCTGCCCCTTGGTCCTGTCTGGATCCAGCCACGCCTGAAGGATACCCTGGACTTGGCAGCTGTAAGAATTGATACACTTCCTTTTCTGCTTGGCTAGTCTGAAGTGGCTTTTGAGTCGGATGTAACTCCTCACTCTGTTCCCCAGGCTGGAGATCCTACAGGACCTCACCGCCCAGGGCTGGGGAGGCTTGCTGGAGAAGGAGATGGCTGGGTGGGGTCTTGGGACGGTGTCCCGAGCAGGCTGCTGAGGGGCGGGCTGTCTTCCCGGGAGCTGGCGCGGCCTGCTGGCTGGGCACATCTCTGCCCAGGCAGGCCCGAGCTCCCAGGGCACCTCTCAAAGCAGCTTCTGATGGCCTCGGGCCTTGGTGGAGGCTGGAGACCTGGAGGGTGACATCTGAGGAGCATTACGTGGAGACGCAGGCCAGACCCTGAGGGACTTGCCTCGGAGGCCACGTTGGTGTCAGGACCCCAACCCCAGGATTCACGTGTTGGGGGTCACGAGGACCAGGCTGCTCCCTCCCTAGCCCTGCCTGGCCGTGGACCCCTGGGAAGCCATACCTGGCAGGTGCTTGCACAGGTCACCCAGCCCCTGGGCTCAGGTCCACTCTCAGCCGAGCCCTGGGTCCCTGCTGACTTAGTGCCACCGACCTTCAGACTCCTGCGGAGGTGCTGGGGCTGCACAGGCCGTCCGGTCACAGGCTGCTCTGTCCCCCTAGAGCAGGCCCATGCAGCAGTAGCACCTTGGACACCTCTGAGGGGGCCCCCTGACCACAGGTCAGCTCTGGGGCGCTGCCTGGCTGACACTGGGCCCTCTGGGCCTCTGGCCTTCTTGACCCATTTCTCTGGCCTCTGAGGTTCAAGAGCTGGAGAGTGGCAGAGCGTCTGGCCAGCGAGACACAGGGCAGGTCTGCTGGGGGCCCAGGTGAAGCAGACGCTGGAGCAGCGGCTCGCCTCTCCCACTGGACACTGCCCCCCAGAGTGTGAAGTGCCGGGCGCATCTGCCCTGGGATGATGAGGCCGGAGCGGCCTCATGCGCCAGGCACGGCTCTGGGGGTGTCACAGAGACCCGAGTCAGGGGTGGGGCTTTCCTCACGGGCTCTGGAAACCCGCCAGGGGGAGGGGTGTCCTGCCCCGAGGGAGGATGGAGCCGGATGCACACTGCGGTCTGGATCCGTGCTCTTGCGTCGATCACCACCGCGTGCGGCCTCCAAGGCCCCTGGGAGGCCCCGGGGGGCTGCTGCCCCCCATCACCAGGCCCAGGCTCTCGGTGGCCATTCCTCCCCGGCCACCCTGAAGCCTCCCAGCTCCTGAGCCTCTAGCCCACGGCTGGGCCTTCGCACACTCTCTCGTGAGACCAGTTGTCTTGTGGTGGGTCTCAGTACAAATGTCCCCTCCCCGAGGGACCTGTGTGGGTGGGCCGGAGGGAGTTTTCACTGATGTGTTTTGTGCCTTGTGAGCTTTGAACCACCCGAGTGCGTCACCCGCCACCCGCCTGCTCAGCTCAGGGTGGGATCCCAGGGGCTGGTGGCCTAAGCAACAGCATTGATGTTTCACGGCTCTGGAGGCTGAAGTTCCAGTGCTGGCCACTGTGGTTCTTGGCAAGGACCCTCCCTGGGGGAGACGGGAGACTCCAGCTGTGACGCCCCTTCTAGCTGTCCCTGTGTGTACCCGCAGGAGGGGACGAGCCCTCCGGCTTCCTCTTGCCACAGGCCATGACCCTCGCAACCATCGCACCCAGTCGCCTCCCAATCCCCATCTCCAATGCCACCACGTCCTCAGCTAGGGCTGCCACCTAGAGATGGGGGCGGACGCAGCATGTCATCCTGGACACCTCCCCCCAAAATAAATAGAATTGTAAGAACATTAAAAAGGCGCACCGACTCACCCGGAACACAACGTCACCTCCCACTGCCGAGGACACGAGGGGTCAGTCCTCCTGCACTGTTGGCGGGACCTAAGACCCCCACCCACGGCGGAAAGCTGCCCAGCACCTCCTCAGAACGCTAAATGGAGCGTGACCACGTGGCCAGCAGCTTCGCTCCTAGAGTGGACCCTGAGGAATCAACCTCACGGCTGCATGTGCCCAGCAACCAAAGGGTGGGAGCAGCAGATGTTCACTGACAGACGGACAGATGGACAAGATGTGGTCCTTCCATCCAGGGGACCTCCCAGCCACGAAGGGAAGGAAATACTGAACCGCGCGAGCGGCTGGGCGGAAAGGTGAGCCGGGCACCGTCCCTGTCCTGGGCCGCCGTCCAGCTCACGGAGACAGGAAGCCGACGGGGTCGCCAGGGGCCGGCCGGAGAAGGCAGTGTTTCCTGGGTGCGGGCTTCCGGGGGCTTCCGTTCTGCAAGGTGCAAAGCGTTCTGGGTGGGGCTGGGCTGGGCTGGGGCCCAGCGGTAGAGCCCGGCACGTGCGAGGCCCCGGGTTCGATCCTCAGCACCACATAGAAATAAATGAAACCCAGGCATGTGTCCAGCTACAGCTAAAACATAGCTAACTATTAAAATAAAGCGTTCTGGGTGGACACTGGGTCCTAGTGGGCTTCACGTTACCTTCAGTGGCTAAGACGGCCAAGTTCACGCTGCGTGTACATCACCAAGATCCAGGGAGGTCTGCGCTGTGGGAACAGTGGAGTCAACTTCTCATGGTGCTTTTATATATATGTGATTTTTTTTTTTCCCTAAATGGAGAGAAGCCACCATCCTGACCTCCTTCCCAGGGCCTGGGAAAGGAAGGGACAGTCCCAGAGCAGAGTCCCGGTGGGCGTGGTCAGTCACCCACAGCGGCCAGTCGTGCGGATGGCAGGTGACCTGGACAGGATGCGGTCAGAAGGGCTCCGTAGCCTCCTCCTAGAGCCCACGGCCTCAGTCTGACCCTGAGGAAAACAGGGCACAGATGGCAACGGAGGGACATTTATAAAATCCTGTCACTCCTCAAAACTTTCAGGATCATCAAAATCAGGACAGAGTCTGAGAGAGTGTCCCAGCCAGGAGGAGCCCAGGGAGCTGTGACGACTGGATGGCCCGCGGGACCCCGGGACAGCAGAGCGTGCGGGGTAGAGACCGAGGAGGGTGAGTGAAGAGGGGGTCACCGCCTGTAACAAATGGGCCACAGCAATGGAGGGGGCTACAGGGCACCGAGGTGAGATGTGAGGTGTCCCAACGGCTCACGTGGGGGGCCGGGGCTGGGGTCAGCGGTAGAGCACTCGCCCAGACGTGGAAGGCCCTGGGTTCCATCCTCAGCACCACAGAGACATAAATGAGTCAAATAAAGGTGTAAAGAAAGAACAAAGCTCATGGGTGCCCAGGGCAGGAGGGTCAGCGGTGAAGTGGCTGATGACGGGAGCCGTGCCCTGCCAGGGCACTGACCCCTGACAGGGACAGCCTGGGCGGAGCAGGCAGGTGGGTGTGGCTGGAGCAGGTGGGGCCCTGGGGCCTTGCTCCTTGGTCGCAGGCTCTCTCTGCTTCCTGGTAGCCGAGTCCGGAGCCACTGTCCCCACCACACTCCACCATGATGTTCTGCCTCACCTTGGGCCAGAGCAACGGAGCTGGCCGCCTAAGGACTGAGACGCTGGGACCATGAGCCCCAAGTTAACCTCTCCTCCTCCACTTGTTCTTGTCAGTCTTTTGGTCACAGCAGTGGGTCAGCTGACGGAGACACAGGGGAACTAGGCGTGGGCATAAGGGCACAAAGTAAAGAGTCCACGAGACAGACAACAGTGGCTGGCCCCAGAGGCCTTCCCCACAGGAGGCGCCCCTTGCTCACTCCCTCCAGGGCTTGGCCCCTGGGCTGCAGTGGCTTCTCTGCTGGTTCACGGGGGCTGGCACGGTGTGGGTCCTGGTGCCCAGCACGGTGCCCGCACCCAGGAGGCAGGAGGCGGGTGCTGCAGTGGGGCTGTGTGAGCAAGCTGTGGCAGTCCCCAGGGGCGTAGGGGACACTTCCTGGGAGTGGCTGCCAACCGGACCCCTCACCCCACCATCTCTGGGAGGCCGTGGCCTCTGTCGGAGCAGGCCTTCCCAGGCAGTCCCCCCGGGTCCCTCCACCCAGCCTGTCCTCTGCGGGCCAAGTGGGGACAGAGTGATTTTCCTGCCCTGACCTTTGAGGGCCCCGCTGGGGTCGGTGGTGGGTGCTCCTGAGGCCAGAGAGCACAGCTGTCCCTGTGAGCCCTGCATCCTGTGATCATGGGAGCCCCTAACGGGCAAGCAGAGAGGTCAGCAGAGGGAACAAGGACACAGACCGCCCCGCCAAGCCCCCTTGCTTCCCTGAGTCAAGCCCACACTGACCCCTGGATTACAGGTGGACCCCAGCTTGGCTGAGGGACAACTTTTCGACTTCATGACGATGGGAAAGCAACACACATTCAGCAGAAACTGTGCTTTGTGTCCTGACCTCGGTCCTTTCCTGGGCTAGCAATTCTGTGCCGGGCAACCTGGTGAGGGCGGCTCGCGGTCAGCCCTGCCATCCCAGGGGAAGCCGGGATGCTCCCCAGCGAGTGGCGTGGCTGAGCCGGGCGCTCAGCGGGTCGGGGTCTGGGGGTGCTCAGGGCGTCTTCCCCAGACAACGTTTCCGAGTTGTGGTGGGTTTATTGCATGTGGCCCCAACATCTGCAGCATGGAGCGGATCCAGGTGGCGGTGAATCCGCGAAGGTTCAGTGTGCAGGCCAGAGACAGGGCTGCCCTGTGGAGACAGCACAGCGATGCTCCCACCCAAGATGACCCGCCCTGCCACGAGGCCGTCCCTTCACACACAGCGCCACCAACGGGCTCCATTCCCCATGGGCCTCTGCGGGTCTCTGAGGCCTCCCTTGACCACGTGTCCTCTCCAGCTTCTTTCTCTAACCTTTGCTTGTTTTTAAGAGACTGCGCTGTGAGTGTTGGCTGTGTGCCAGCTGTGGACCCAAGGGACACCACGTCACTCTGTTCCCCTTTGCTGCTGAGTGGCCATCAGCACTAAGGTGGTCCTGTCCCGTGGATCTTCCTGTGAGAATCCTCCTCACTGTCCAGCCCTGGGCACCAGCCATGGTGGCAATGGCACAGGTGGAATGTGGCCTGGTGATGAGGATGCGTCTTGTTCTGATGGGTCTTACATGTGAGTAGCTGGGGGGACAGTGGCTGCCGTGCTGGGCAGGGCCCTTTCCAGTCTTGTCAGATTCAGGTTCAGTGCCAATTGCCTGGACGCCTCCTGGGTGTGGTGGGCCTTCAGCTGGAGTGGCCACGTGCTGCAGGGTTAGGATGAACGGATGGTCATGGCCACGGTCCCCTAAGCCACAAGGAGGTGCACACTGGAGATATCCAAGTTCCAGGGTCCCCTCTTCACTCATCAGCTGAACGCGATTAGGAGAGACTTCCCCTCCTTGACTCTTTGTCGCCCTGAGTTCCAGCCACCTAGGAAAGGGGGAGAAATGCCTGATCTCCTCACTTTACCGACGGTTTCAAAATGACAAGCTGCGTTCCTCCTGTGACTGTGATCTTTCCCGCAGCGTCTTGACCTCATGGGTTTCAACCTGTGCCGGGCCCTGGTTGTGGTTTGCAGATTCCCACAGCAAAAGCTCCAGAAAGAGATTTTCCACGTCCTGGCAGCCTCTGCAGCCTTAACATGGACGGCTGGGCCTAGGATTCTGGTCTGTGTTCTCCGCGAGTCTCTGCGCTGAATGTTGCCGACACGCTGGGTCGAGCACTCTGCATGGAAAGTTCAAGGCCCAATATTCTGGGTCTAATATGCTGGTCCAATGTTCCGTGTCTCATGCTCTGGGTGTGATATGTCTACTTTCTGGGTCTGGAGTTCTGGGTCTGGAGTTCTGGGTCTGATGTTCTGGGTCTGGAGTTCTGGGTCTGATGTTCTGGGTCTGGAGTTCTGGGTCTGATGTTCTGGGTCTGATGTTCTGGGTCTGGAGTTCTGGGTCTGATGTTCTGGGTCTGGAGTTCTGGGTCTGATGTTCTGGGTCTGGAGTTCTGGGTCTGATACTCTGGGTCTGGAGTTCTGGGTCTGATGTTCTGGGTCTGATGTTCTGGGTCTGATGTTCTGGGTCTGGAGTTCTGGGTCTGATGTTCTGGGTCTGGAGTTCTGGGTCTGGAGTTCTGGGTCTGATGTTCTGGGTCTGATGTTCTGGGTCTGGAGTTCTGGGTCTGATACTCTGGGTCTTGTGTTCTGGGTCTGGAGTTCTGGGTCTGGAGTTCTGGGTCTGATGTTCTGGGTCTGGAGTTCTGGGTCTGATGTTCTGGGTCTGATGTTCTGGGTCTGGAGTTCTGGGTCTGATGTTCTGGGTCTGGAGTTCTGGGTCTGATGTTCTGGGTCTGGAGTTCTGGGTCTGATGTTCTGGGTCTGGAGTTCTGGGTCTGATGTTCTGGGTCTGATACTCTGGGTCTGGAGTTCTGGGTCTGATGTTCTGGGTCTGATGTTCTGGGTCTGGAGTTCTGGGTCTGATGTTCTGGGTCTGGAGTTCTGGGTCTGATGTTCTGGGTCTGATGTTCTGGGTCTGGAGTTCTGGGTCTGGAGTTCTGGGTCTGGAGTTCTGGGTCTGATGTTCTGGGTCTGGAGTTCTGGGTCTGGAGTTCTGGGTCTGATACTCTGGGTCTGGAGTTCTGGGTCTGATGTTCTGGGTCTGATGTTCTGGGTCTGGAGTTCTGGGTCTGATGTTCTGGGTCTGGAGTTCTGGGTCTGGAGTTCTGGGTCTGGAGTTCTGGGTCTGATGTTCTGGGTCTGATGTTCTGGGTCTGGAGTTCTGGGTCTGATACTCTGGGTCTTGTGTTCTGGGTCTGGAGTTCTGGGTCTGGAGTTCTGGGTCTGATGTTCTGGGTCTGGAGTTCTGGGTCTGATGTTCTGGGTCTGATGTTCTGGGTCTGGAGTTCTGGGTCTGATGTTCTGGGTCTGGAGTTCTGGGTCTGATGTTCTGGGTCTGGAGTTCTGGGTCTGGAGTTCTGGGTCTGGAGTTCTGGGTCTGATGTTCTGGGTCTGGAGTTCTGGGTCTGATGTTCTGGGTCTGGAGTTCTGGGTCTGATGTTCTGGGTCTGGAGTTCTGGGTCTGGAGTTCTGGGTCTGGAGTTCTGGGTCTGATGTTCTGGGTCTGATGTTCTGGGTCTGGAGTTCTGGGTCTGATACTCTGGGTCTTGTGTTCTGGGTCTGGAGTTCTGGGTCTGGAGTTCTGGGTCTGATGTTCTGGGTCTGGAGTTCTGGGTCTGATGTTCTGGGTCTGATGTTCTGGGTCTGGAGTTCTGGGTCTGATGTTCTGGGTCTGGAGTTCTGGGTCTGATGTTCTGGGTCTGGAGTTCTGGGTCTGGAGTTCTGGGTCTGATACTCTGGGTCTGGAGTTCTGGGTCTGGAGTTCTGGGTCTGGAGTTCTGGGTCTGGAGTTCTGGGTCTCATGCTCTCTCTCCCAGCATGGGCTGGTGCAGGGAAATGCAGCCTAGCGACCCTGTCTCAACCTTCGACCTCTCTTTGGTGTCCCGACCTCTTGCTTGGTTGTCTGAGGGCTTCTCTTCTCTGTGCAGCCTGACAGCTCCTGGTGCATCAGCTCGGCTCCCAGTGGCTGTCCTGGTCTCTAGGTCGCTGGTTTTACCCTCCGGGAGCTTCTCCTGCGTGGTGGTTTGCCTGTGGACACAGATCCGTCTTCTTCTCCAGGGACTTCTCTGGTCAGGTGTGCCTTAGGCCTTCGGGTCTGTCTTGCACTTCTCCCACTCTCTCCCATCCCTTTCGGGTCTTTCTCGTTTCTTGGTGATGAAGGAGGCCCGCTCCTTCTGCCTTCTGTTCTCTCGGGTTGACCCACTGTGTTTACACCTGTGCTGCCTTTAGTCTTATCATATCTCTGGATCCTTTCATCCAGAGCTGGGGATTGACCCAGGGCCTCACTCGTCTGAGGAAGCGCTTGACTATTGAACGGCCTCACCCGAGCCCTTTCAATTCTTTGTCTTCAGGCAGGTGACCGTCCTTCCTTGCGCTCCCCCACCCAGCCCCCTCCCTTTGACCCAGTGTCCCTGTCCACTAGAGGTGGGCTCTGTGCCGAGGGTTTATCCTCAGAGCAGGGGTGTGTAAGCAGGAAGGTGCCTTGTTTTAGAGTCCTCCAGGCCCAGGCCCCCAGACCAACTGTCCTGCCAGATCTGTGGCCCCCTTGCACCATTCCAGTTTGGAGGCCCCGAGGTCCCCACAGTCTTTGCTGCTCTCAGAAGGAACAGGAGCTTTCCAGGAGGACCAGTGCATGGTGCCCGGGACATCCAGGACCTCAGGGCTGGCCAACCAGGTGCTTGCTCTGCCACCCACCCCATTCTGTCCCTCACGCTGTCCCTGCCTGCTGTCCCATCCTTCGGGCACTGGTTGGGCAGTTGTCTTGGTCCATTTTCCGTTGTTAAAACTGGAACCACAGGCTGAGTAATGAGAAGGAGGTGGCTCTCCGTGCGCGACTATGGAGCAGGCGAGGGCAGGAGGAAGGACGCAGCTGACCACCAGAGAAGGGAAACTGAGGCTCAGAGAGGTGCAGGGACTTGCCATGGTCACACAGCAGGTAAGACCCAGAGCTTAGACTAGAACCCAGGCCAGCAGTCTGTCCCAAAGGGGACAAAGTAGGCCCTGTGGTCACCCGCCACTTGCCACTGTTGCAAGGAGGCGGGCGGGGCTGCCCTGGGCGCAGCTGTGGGCCCTATGCTGCATCCTCGCCTGCGGCCACGAGGTGGCACACTCATAGGGTCGAGTTGACGTGGCCTCTCCCACCCCTGGCCTCTCCCTGGGGCTTGAAGAAGGACCTGCGGGGCACAGTCCCTGAGGGTGCACGTGGAAGAGCCTTTGTCTCCCAATGTCCACGCGGGCCCACCTGGACA
This sequence comes from Marmota flaviventris, assembly GCF_047511675.1. Classification (NCBI taxonomy): domain Eukaryota; kingdom Metazoa; phylum Chordata; class Mammalia; order Rodentia; family Sciuridae; genus Marmota; species Marmota flaviventris. The sequence continues at coordinate 3,433,244 of NC_092500.1, read as the reverse complement.
TTTCTGTGATGCCACTGTAACCCAGGGTAGGGGTGGACCTCCCGGGCTGCTTCAGGTTTTCCTGAAAAGCAGTGAAGCCGGAGGGGGGTGGGAAGGAGGAGTTACCCACCCCCATGGCGTTTCTAAGTCTATCAAATGTGCGAATGAGCTTTCTGGACTGGACGTCTTCTGGCCACTCACTGGTCCCACGCTTACTGCCCACTGTGGCCAAGCCTCCAGGCACTGCCACACAGCACTTGCTGATCTGCAGGAACACAGGCCCCTCCGACCGGTCAGACCCTCCTGGCAGAGCAGGCTGCATGCCTCACCTGCCCTGTGGGCTGCTGGCCTCCTCACACAGCCTCGGCCATGCCCCCTCACCTTACAGACGGGAAGCTGAGGCCCCGGCAGCTAAGTGGTGTGCCCAAGGACCTGCAGCCACCACCACAGCCCAGTCCTGCCGCTGCAAAGGCAAAGAGCAGGCAAGGTGGTCCTGACCCTCACTGAGCAGCAGCACCCTCCTGGTCCACTGGGCTGGTGCAGCGGTCACACGGCTTGGACCGCCAGTGGTGTACACCTGCATCTCAGCTACTTGAGGCTAAGGCAGGGGATTGAATATTCAAGGCCAGCCTGGGCAACATCGCCAGACCCAGTCTCAAAATAAAATTAAAAGATTAAAGGCCTGGGGGTAGAGCTCAGGGGTAGAGCGCCCCTGGGTTCAATTCCTGGTACTGGGGGGGGGGGGAATAAAAACCAGCCTGGGGCTGGGGTTGTGGCTCAGAGATAGAACACTCACCTAGCATGTGTGAGGCCCTGGGTTCGATCCTTAGCACCTCATAAAGTAAGATAAAGACACGGTTCCACCTGTAACTAAAACATAAATATGAAAAGAAACAGCCCGGACCAGCAGCTGGCAGGAGAGAGCTGTTCCCCAAGAGAGAGATTCAAGGACAGGGCTGCAGCTTTGAATTGGGTCCACGTCCAAAGGGCAGGGTGGCGTGGCTCTGGCCAGAGCCAGGTGGAGGAGAAAGCCCCTGTGGCAGTGGACTCTGGCTGGGAGGGACCTGTAGACAGACTGGCTCTTCTGAGGCAGCCAGGGAGGGGCAGAGTGGCCCTAAGGGAGCCTGGCAGAGACAGGCCTGGAGCAGTGGGGTCCGAGGGCACTCCAGGCTGTGGCCTCAGGCTGGGCAAAAGGCAGCAGCTGGAAGCAGCCCTGGGGCACCTGCACATGGGAGTGGGGGCAGCTGGGGCAGTAAGTGCTGGGACCAGCAGGGAGAGGTGGCCGGCGAGCCCTGCCCACAGTGTGCGGAACACCCAAGGGCGGGGCAGAGCTGCTAATGCAAGCTATTACAGACTTGGTGGCTTCGAGGACACAGGTCCTCTCTTATTGCCCTGGAGGTCAGAAGCCTGGACTGGGCTCACTGGGCTAGAGTCGAGTATCAGCAGGACCCGCTCCTTCTGGAGGCTCCAGGAGGAGCACCGTCCTGTGCTGTCCAGCTTCCGAGGCGCCTGCCCTCTGGCCTGCGCCCCTTCCTCTGTCTCAGGACCAGAAGTGCAGCATCTTCAAATCTCCCTCCCTCCGTCTGTTTTTCCGTCTGTCTTTCTCCTCCTCCTCCAGCTCTGCCTCCCTCTCGCCATCACACTGGGATCCACTGGGTCATCTGGAATAATCTATTTCAAGATCTTAGTTTAATCACACGGGCAAGGTCCCTTTTGCAGGTAAGGTGGCATATTCACAGGTCCAGGGACAGGTGGCCGACGCCTTGGGGGCCAAGATTCTGCCTGGAATGCTCTGTTCTGGGGGGGAGCAGAGCAGGCGAGAAGGCCGGAGAGCTGGGAACAGGAGAGGTTCCCAGGCAGGAGCCAGGGTGGACCTCAGAGGAACGTGGCACTTGAGCGGGACTGCAGAGGTGGACGGAGCCATGCACACATTGGCAGGACGGCAGGGAAAGCAGGGACAGAGCAGGGACAAGGCCTTGAAGCAGGATTGTGCCAGGTGTGCCCCAGGACGGAGCGAGGCCGTGTGCCTGCTGGCGGCCCAGTAAGGACGTAAGCAGGAGGCCCTGTGGCCAGAGGAGCAGGCGTGGCCCCAGGGAGGTGGGTGTGGGAGGGGAGCCTCACAGAACGTGGATGGGGTCTAGGCTGGGAGACTTTAGGGAGCAGGGAGGGAGAGTGGCCTGGAGGTCGGGCATCTTGCACTCACAGGCCCCTTGCAAGGGCCGTGGGGACCAAACAGCTGCCCAGAGAGAGCTCCCAGGAAGCTCCAGCAGAGCAAGGGAAGGAATGGTTGGAGCAGGGCTCTGGGAGGAGCACAGAGACCCAGAGGAGGCTGGGAAGGGTGGGAAGGGAAGGCCAGAGTGGGCTGTGTGGGGTCTGGGGCGGCAGCTTGGTTGGTCTGAACCTATCTCCCCTGGTATGTGCGGACTCCTGACCCCTGAGGTCAGTGCACCCTGTTGGCAGACACTGAACTGGCCCCTGAACCTCGCCCTTCCTCAGTGACCGCTGCCAGGCCACCCCTCCACATCCACCTGCCCCTGGGCTGGGGGCGCCCCTCTGTCCCGCTGGACTTTCTCATCCACCAGCCTTAACCTGTGCCCCTTGGCTCCCCTGGAGGCTGCTGTGATCCACTCTGTCCTTCAGAATGGAAGGACCATCATGCGCTCTCAGCATGCACCCCTGGCTGTGTGTGGATCTCCTAGGTCTCTGCAAAGCCCCTGGGGTTATCTTTTTGCCATGTGGCACATCACTTTGTCCCTGTCCCTGTCTGTTCTGGCTGAGGAAGGGTCAGTGCATAGCGGCCCTGGGCTCCTGGGCAGCCCTAATCCAGCCTGACTGGCCACGTGATGCCTTCTCAAGCACATGACATCCTGGGACTCGGCTTTCCCATCTGCTGAATGGCACAGTGATGCCCCACCCGCTGCTTCCTGAGCAGGGCCAGCCCCCAGCTTCCCTCCCTGTCCCTGCATCTTCCCAAAGCTGGGTCCCAGGTCAGGTGCTGGCTCCAGGGGGGTCCCCCTGCCCAGATGCGATCCGGCTCAGCGGTAGAGCGCCCCTGGGTTCAACCCCCAGTACTGAGAAAAAGAACCAAAGAGCCCTCGGGGACCAGGACGGCGCTCGCTGTCCCCTGCCCTCCCCACGCGTCCCCAGCACAGGCCAGGCACTGGGTGGCTTGCCATGGGGTGCTCGCAGCTCCTCCTCTGGCCGAGCTGGGCGGTCCCGAGTCCTTCCTCCCCCCATGACCACAGAGAGCCACCTGCAGGAGCAGCTGGGAGGTGTGAGGGTGGGCTGCCCGCTGGCCCTGCCGTGCCTGGGTGGGACCAGCGCGCGTCTGAGTGTTGACCGCTTTTCTACCTCTCGGCTATCCAGCCTCCTGAGTGGGCACCGTGAGCCCGCCCTCTAGGCAGCTTCCGTGCCCTGAGCCGTGTGGGCATGGTGACAGCAGAAGGGGCCACCACCTGTGCCCTGGGGCTGGGAGAGGCCAGGGCAGCCTCTGATCTTTCCAGAAGCCTGGGAGCCGTCTTGTTGCCTGATGGGCAGTGGCCCAGTCTGGGAAGCGCACGAGCTCTGGACTCCCAGGACAGGCACTCCTGGGGTAGTGTCTCAGGGGAAGGGGATCTGCCTGTGGCCCTGCCCCTGGGAGACAGAGGGAAGCTGTGGCCTGGCAGCCCCTCCGGCTGGAAGCCCTGGAAGGTGCTGGTCCTGGTCATCAAACCCTTCCTCTTTACCTCTGTCCAGGGGTGTGGAAGTCAGGGGGTCCTTGGGCTTCAGATGTACCAGAATCACCTGCTGCTCAGAGTCCAGGCCTGCCTCCTGCCCCCTCAGTGTGTCTTGGGTCCCTACAGCCTGGCTCCTGGGGAGCAGGGTCCGCTTCAGGGGAGGTGAGGAAGTGCCTCCTCCCTTCCTGGGCTGGACAGGGAGGGGCTCCAGGGTATTGCTAGCACAGGGACGGCAGGGCCAGCCCTGGGCCGTGCGACTCCAGGAGAGGGCTAGGCGGGCCCCCCATCTCCACCAGAGCTCAGAGCGGCCTCACAGCTGCCCCACGCTGCTCCCACGGGAAGTGCACCCCGACTCCTGGCCTGGGGTCCTTCCCTCAAACTCCCGCCGCCTCCAGTCTTCAGTCCTCCACGCCTGGGCACCTTCCCTGCCCGAGCTCCGCCTCTCCTCCCCTAATCAGGATGAAAATAGAAGGCACAGCCACTTCCCGGGGCCATTGGTGCCAGGTGCTGGCGTCTCCTGGGACGAGGTGACGTAGAAAGAGGGCAGTAGTCTGGAGCTGGCAGGCCCCTGATCCTGCGCCACCTCCGTGGTGGCCTCAGGCAGCTTCCTGGCAAGGCTGGCGGCCTGGGGTCTCATGCATGTGGAAGGACAGCTCTGATGCCCCTGTGCTGAGGTCAGTCTAAGGAACCTTCCTGGGTCGCTTCCTGGCTGCCAGGTTGGGTCTCAGAAAGTGAGGGAGGAGCCGGGGCTTGCACCTGCACTGGGCGGACCCTCGGCTGTCCAGGCCACTTCTGACTCCTCTCTGCACGCCTGCATTTGGCCACCAACACCCCTGCTTCACTGTCACCCGTGTATCTCAAGTGCAGTCATCGTGTCCTTTTGGGGCTCTGGGGGCAGGGCAAGGGGCTTGAGGGCCCAGCAGTGCTCCCTCCAGGTGGGCAGGCTCCAGCCACCCTCCAGGCTCAGAGCTTGGCAGTGCCCACTTGGTGCACTGTCCTCTGCCACCCCTGTGTCTAGCTCGGCTCCTAGCAGGGGAGGTGGGGAGCGACTGCCTGGCTGTTTGGCCTTAGCATCAGGCAGCTCTGCCCCCGTGTCCTCCCATGAGTTTGCCTGGTGCCACCACAGACTAACTCCTCGTAGCTCTGGGGGGCTGGTGTGGGCACAGTCACCATGTGGGCAGGGCTGGAGCTGCTAGGCCTCTCTGCTGGGGGTGCAGGAGCTGTCTTCCTGTCTTCATGTGGCTTCCCTCTGTGGGTCTCTGTGCTAATGGCCTTCTTCTGTTTATTTATTTTGTGGTGTTGGGAATTGAACCTGGGGTGCTTTATCAGAGTCACCTCCCCAGCAGCCCTTTGATGGTGTGTGTGTGTGTGTGTGTGTGTGTGTGTGTGTGTTACTAGGGATCTAACCTAGGGGCACTCCATCACCAAGCTACACCTCCAGTCCTTTTGAGATAGGGTCTCACTAAGTTGCCCAGGGTGGCCTTGAACGCGCAATCCTCCTGTCTTGGCCTCTAGAGTCACCGGATTATAGCCATGTGTCACTGTGCCTCGCCCTAATCTTTTCTTCCAATAAGGACACTAGCTCTTTTGGATTAGGAACCCCCTACAACCTCATTCAACTTAGTGACCCATGTAAAGACCCTGACTCCACAATCGTCATTCTGAAGTCCAGGGGGGTCAGAGCTCCAGCATATGGATTTAGGGGAACACAGTGCAGCCCACATCAGCCCTGCTGGACAAATGGGGTAATAGGATGGCTGTGAGGACCTCTAAGCAGGGTGGTGGGTGCTGTGTTATATCAAGTTGCTACTTGGTGTGGGGGGGTATCTGGTCCAGATCTGTCCTCCAGGAGGCGCTGGGTCTCAGCTGTCCATCAGTTGTGGACCTTGTCAAGCAGTGTCTGGTTGGAGAGGGCACCTGGTGGATGTTCATGAAGTGGACTGAACATGAGGGTTGGGGATCCTGGAGGCCCCGGGAATGGGCTCCCTCTGGCTCCTGCCTGCTCCCGCCCCATCCTGACCATTCGTGTAAAGAATATTCCTTGGGCACCTACTCTGTCTGGTGCTGGGTGCAGAGCTGACATTTTTACCTGCTGTGCCCTTTTTCTATTGGGGTGCCACCTGCCAGCCAGGAGGTTCGTCTGGCACTGCCAGTCACATGCCCTTAGTCCTCCGGGTGCCACCACGGCTCAGGCTTGGCATGTGACCATGCAGAGTCAAGCAGAACCCTTCCATGAGACGTGCTGCAGGGGTGTGGCCAGGAAGGAGGTCTCTCCCTGGGACTCGCTGAAGGGGCAGCGTCCGTCTCCAGGAGGAGATGCAGGGAGGCCCAGAGGTGGAGGACTGAGACATCCCGCTGCACCGCCAACCTGAGGAGCAAACGGGTTAGCTGGGCCTGGTCGAGGCAGGTTTCTGTCTTGTGTGAACAAAGGGCCCTGACGGTTCCACAGAGCCTGGCCAAGGCCTCATGCTGGGGAGTGGGAGTGTCTTGGTCTATTTTGTGTTGCTGTGAGAGAATACCTGAGGGCTGGGGTTGTGCTCGGTGGTAGAGCTCTTGCCCACCATGTGTGAGGCACTGGGTTCGATCCTCAGTACCACATAGAAATAAGAAAAATAAAGGTATTGTGCTCATCTACAACTTAAAAAAAAAAATTCTTAAAAAAATAAAAAAGAGAGGCTGGGGTCGTGGCTCAGCGGTAGAGCACTCGCCTAGCACATGCGAGGCTCTGGGTTCTATCCTCAGCACCACATAAAAATAAATAAAATAAAGGTATTGTGTCCAACTACAACATATATATATATATATATATATATATATATATATATATATATATATATATATATATATTGTGTGTTTTTTTTTTAAGAGAGAATACCTGAGACTGGGTAGTTGATAAAGAAGAGATTTACTTCTTGCAGTCCTGGAGGCCAGGAGAACAAGGTCCAGGGCCCAGCTGGGGAGGGCCTTCTTGCTGCCTCATCCCATGGGGAAAGCCCAGAGAGAACAGAGTGGGACATGCAGGAGGAGGACCACCTCACCTCTTGGCAGAACCAGCTCCTGCCAGAACAGCACTAATCCACTCCTCTGGGCAGAGGCTCAGCAGGCCCCACCTTCAAGACTGTTGCCTTGGGGGTTAAGTTTGCAACTCGAGGACTTTGGGGCACCGTTGAACCCTAGGGGGGTGGGAAGCACACGTGAATGCTCTGGGCTTTTTTTTTTTTTTTTTTAGTGGGAGCTGCCCAGTTGGATTGACAGGGAGAAAAGAACCCAATCCTCAACAACAAAAACCATTAAGACTGGTCCTCGTGTTGGGGGTACGATGGGCAAGGTGACCCATGGGGCTTCCGAGAGCTCTGGCTGCAAGGGAGGCTCAGACTGTTTCTGGCCAGGTTGGTCAAGTGGGGGCTTCGTGGAGCTGGTGGCTTTGGGGCTGGCCGTACAGTCTGGGTAGTCAGAGCAGGGAAGGTGGCCCTAGGAGGACATGGCCAGAGCAATGAGCTGAGCAGGAAAGGAGAGCTGGTGTTTGGGAAAAACAAGTCGTGTTTCCTTGGAGGACAAGGAGTCAAAGCAAGGAAGGCTTGGTTAGGAGAACTAGTGAGGTTGGGCAGCTAGGCCTTGTGCTGGGTGAGGGCTGGCACAGATGTGACTCAGATGTGGTTCCTGCCCAAAGGAACGCTCAACCTGCAGAAGACACAGTCCTGCATACAGCTCACAGTCACACCCCATGCTGCAGCTGAGGGCCACATGACAGACCCCAGGTTGGGCAACTTGGGTGCATACCTAGCTTCTTTCCTGGAAACCATTTGCTCCTCATTGGGCTCCTCTAGAAGCTGGCCCCAATGCCCACCCCTGACCCAGGTCCAAAGAGCTGTGGGGAAGGTGGGAGATGCTGGAGGAGGATCACAGGGACCCACATCTCACCCCAGGGAGCTTTAGGGGCTCTTGAGCTGGGGTGCTTGACGGGGGTGGGGTGGGGGGTCCAGTTCTGGATCCACTGGGTTGGAGGTGACTGCAGGATCCCAGGTTAGTGGGTGGGGAGCAGAGCTGCTGGCTGGACTGGGGACACACAAGTGGCAGACAGGAAGGGCAGAGCAGACAGGACCCAGCTGGGGAGGGTAGCAGAGCCCCCACCCTTCTGCTGTCTTTTCTTCCTTCAGTCCCTTCTACCCTTCACCCCAACTCCAGCCGATCAGATCTGGGGAGGGAGCTGGCAGGGCTCCTCCAAGTCTCCACGTCTGGTAAAGGATTGGGATTCCAGAAGTGTTCCCCTCCACCTGGTCTGGGGAACTGGAGAATCCTGAAGCTACTGTGGAGGGGGTGGGTTTCTACGGAAGGACCCCAGCTCCTAGGCACAGGTGGCTTGGATCCTGCGGGAGATGCACGGCTGGGGGCAATGGTCCTGGGGTTTCCCCTGAATGACTAAGGTGAGGATTAGAGAAAGCTGGGGGGGGGGGCGGAGCAAGGGGCCCAGATTTCTGGGGACAGAGAACGCCCCCGGGAAACACGGAGTCATTCTCAGCTAGACTTCGGGTGAGTCCCGAGGGGGACGGTGCCCACCTTCCCTCCAGGAGCGGGCTCCAGGTCCTGTTCGGGGAGGAGCTGGGTTCTGGGGACGGTCAGGGGATAGGTATCTCTGCCCGGGATGTCGTTGTTAACAGGCAGGGAAGTCACTGAGACGCCTCCAAACCCACAGGCCCGCAGGGGGCGACAGTGTCGTGCGTGCGTGTGCGTGGCTGTGTCCGTGGCGCCCGTGGCCGCGACTGGCGGGCGGCCGCGCGTGCGCGTGGGTGCAGGCGGCCGGGACCCACGTGGGCCACCCAAACAAAGGCGGCGCCGCGTGACCGTGCGGGCGCGCGCGGAGACGGTGGGGCGGGCGCGCCCCCGCGGTGGGCGGGGCGGGGCGCGAGGCGCGGGGCGGGGCGGCGGCTGCGCAGGCCGGCCCGGGGGCGCGCAGACTCCGCGCAGCGGGACGCGAGCGCGCGACCTGGCGCCGCCGCCTCCGCGCTCGTGGCCGGGACCCGCGGGGCCGCCTCCTCCCGGCTCCCCCGCGCCGCTGGGCTCCGGGGCGGGCGGCAGGTGCAGCGCGGCCGGCGAGGGGGGCGCCGCGGCGGCGGGTGGATGAGAGTTGGCCCCGATCTCCGCGCAGGGTAAGCGGCGCGCGCGGACACCCACTCGCTCCCCGGCCGCACTCGCCGCGCTCGTCCCGGGCTGGCGGGCCGCGACCTGGCGCGCTCGGTGGCGCTCCCGCCGCCGCCGGGCCGGGAACGGAGACCCCCGTGCAGGGCCCCGCGCGGGCGCGCCCCGCACACACGCCGCCGGGTCCCGCACGGGCCGGGGCGCTCGTCACGGCCGCTCCCCGCGCGCCGCAGGCGCCGGCGTCGGCTGGTGGGGTCCTGAGGGACGAGGGGAGGACGTCCCGCGGGCACAGGGCCAAGGCTGGGGCGGGGGTCATTGCGCTGGGGTCACGGGGAATAGGATGCTGGAGGCAGACAGGAAGGACCACTGGCATGGCGAATGTCGTCCTACTGACCCACTCCTCAGGGGGACAGGAGAGGAGGAGGGCATCCCAGGCCCCTGCGACCCCAGAAATGGCCCCACCAAAAGTTGTGGAGATGTCCCACTTCTCAGCACCCCCCTTTCTGCTCTTGTCTCCCCTCCCTTTGTTTGGACACTATTCTGGGGCTCTCTGGGGCCACTTGGCACCCTGGCGAGATCCTAAGTGTGAAGGCCCTGGGTGTGTGGCAGCCGCCACCCTAAGGTGCCCACTTGTCTAGAGCAGAACAGGACAGCACCCCTGCCCCATCAGAGGAAGGCCCGAGTGGGCTGGCTTGGGATTGGTGCACCTGTCTCGCCTGGTGGCTCTGTGGCAGGAGGAACAGCAGGCCCCCAGGTCCAGAGACCTGAGTGTGACCGCCCCACCCCAGGCTAGTCTACCTTTGGAAAGGCTGTCACCAGCCCTCCATTTCTGGAGACAGGAGAGAGTGAGTTTGGGGGACTTCCTTATGCAGGATGGGGTTCCCTTCTTGCCTTCCTGTGCAGGCTGGGCAGGAAATCCAGAGTTGTGTCTTCCACATGCCAAACAAGGCCCTCCCTGGGCTGGGGAGCGGGGTCAGAAGCAGAGAGCAGTTGAAAACATGTGTGGCTTCCTCCCCCACCTACACCATGACCTTGGGCAAGGCAGTGAGTTCTGGGGCCTCAATTACTCAGTGCCCGCCAGCTGGACACTCCCTGGTCAGGGGTCAGGACAGGCTGTTGAGGCCAGTAGTGGCCTTTGCCCCCAGTTGGCTGAGTCTGACCTGTGGAGTTCACCGGAGAATCCCTGCCACTGGCCCCTGGGTTGTGGGCCCATTTGGAGACATGCAGTCGGACTGGCCGGGCAAGTGTGTTCTAGTTGTTGTCCTTGCGCTGTAGTTGGGATGAAACCACGTTCCACAAGGTCTCAGAAATCTGCCCTTCTTCCTGCTGAAGACCCCTCTGGAGACCCCTTGTTTACCTTCAGCAGAGCTCTGTGGCCCCAGGGCAGGGCTTTGAGCCCCCATGGCCAGGATATGCTCAGCTCATGGCGATGTGGGTTTGGTCCTGGTGGCTCAGGGGTCCGTGCCTATGGTCTCATCTTTGGTGGCCATCCCCCTGCTCTGCCTGTCTTTCCTCAGTGCTCTGGCTGATGGTGGGAAGTGTGGCTGTCCCCATGATGCCTGTCTGCTTGCGCGCCAGAGAGCCATTTCCTGGAAGTGCACCAGAGAGTCTCAAAGTTGAGAGTTTCCACTCCGCCCTGGGCTCCTGCTTATCCTACCCCTGCCGTGCGGGTGGGCGGAGGGGAAGGGCCAGGTGGCCTCTCTCCAACCCCCTCAGTGTCCTCTTATCTGTAGAGTTCAGCATGGAGTGGGCGCCAGGGGACGGCTCGGTCACCAGTGCTGGCACCGTCTCCAGTGTCCTCGCTTGCACTGCCCTCTCACCTTTGCCACCTAGAAAGCGGGGAAGAGCATCAGGCCCCTTCTCCTGAATCACCGCTTTTGCTGCACCGTAGAAGAGAACAGAGCAGTGGTCAGGCACAGTGGACACTGTCGTCAGACTCTGAGACAGCGTGGCCAGCGAGGCTGGGCCTCATTCTCTCTGGAAGGGCTCTAGAGCAGTGGAATCCCTGCGCCCCGTGGAATCCATCCGCAGGAGTCCCAGGGCCTTGTTCCGGGCAGACCCCAGGAAACGTGTTGCTCCCTGGTGTCATCCCTCAGGGTTGTGTCTGCAGGTGCCCTCCCCTTCCCTGGAGCCCCTTCCTGAGTCCCCGCCCCTCGCCCCACACTCCTGCTTGGTGTTTCCTGCAGTGGCCTGTCTGCTGGGCTGTGCACAGGAGTGGGTGTCTGTCCTGGAGCCTGTGGCTCTGGCCAGAGGCTCAGTTCTGGGGCCTGTCCCCCCCCCGCCCCCCGCCAGGAGCTGGGCAGGTTTTCCCTCCCATGGTCCTCTGGCCTCTTGTCTCTGGTGTTGGACCATCTGTGTCTGGTTGGGGCTTCTGACTAGTGGCCATTTGGGAGCACTGCTAACATGAGGGTGTGCTGACCAGGAAGGGAGACACTGGGACGGCATGTGGCCAGGTCACCCCCTCTCTGAGTTTCTGCTTCCTTCCCTGCAGGACACTGGAGGCCCTGTTAGCAGTTGGGGGGCCACTGCTCTGGAAAGCCCGGGCACATGTCTGTCCTGTGGCAGCAGCTGATGGCACTGGGTGTGTGGCAGAGCATCCCTGTGCCGAAAGAGATCACTAACCAGTCGAGGGAGGTGAGACGTGGGCCTGCAGCACCAGTGACAGGCGGATACGACACCAGCGCTGCTGTGAGGCAGCTTCTCCTTCTCTGGCCCAGAGATGGGTGTCTCCCGGAGCTGCCCTGTCTGCCATGGCCACTCGTGAGGCTGCAGAAGGCCTTTGGTTTGGGCACCCTGCAGGCTGGCTTGGGGGCTCTTGGGCACCACAGTGGGCTCAGGTCTGCTTTTCCTTGGCTTCTCATTGGCAGAGCAGTGACACTCTTTTGGGGTCTTTGTTCTGGGCAGAACCTAGAGGACACTGCTTGTGACAGGGGTTGGAGTTCAAGTCTTGCACAGTCAAGTCCTGCTGGCCTCTGTGGGAGGAGGCCTGGGTCCCTGAGGGTGACAGTGCTCCAGGGAGCGTTCAGGGCCCAGGTGGCCGGGCCCAGGGCACGTGCCCCACCTGCTGGGAGCCTGCAGCTGAGGTGGGGGGGCAGGGCAGATTCCCCACCTGCTGGGAGCCTCTGGCCCAGGTGGGTGGGCCCAGGGCAGTGGCCTCTGCTGGGAACCTTGCTGGTGGAGTATGTTATGGGTTTCCTTGACATGGGAAAGAGGGTGCTTGGACTTCCCTTACAGACAGACATGAAGAAAGAGAGGTTTCCTTGGGTGTACATAGCCTTCCCTGGGTGTAGACGGCCTTCCCTGGGTGTAGACGGCCTTCCGTGGGTGTAGACAGCCTTCCCCGGGTGTAGACGGCCTTCCCCGGGTGGAGATGGCCTTCCCTGGGTGGAGACAGCCTTCCCCGGGTGGAGACGGCCTTCCCCGGGTGGAGATGGCCTTCCCTGGGTGGAGACGGCCTTCCCTGGGTGGAGACAGCCGTATTCTTTTCACTTCTGTGTCCGTGGGGTGTGCAGAAGGCTGGGTGGGGACTGCTGGCTGTAATTCACCACTAATGGCATTTGCCATCCCGAGGCCTTTGGGGGAGTGTTGGCATTGGAGTTATTACCAGGGTTCTATTATGCTTAATCCCTGTGATTAAAGTCCCCTGCGGTCGCACAGGAAGAGAGGCAGTGTTGGCCTATTAAAAAGCAATCAGAGTGCTGGCATTCACTCGGTCCGTAGCCAGGCAGGCGCTGAGTGCTTTACAGGACTGTCCCAGGAAGTCCCCACAACAGACACTTCTCCCTGGTCTCCAGGTGAGGAAGCCGAGGCACAGCGGGTGGGGCAGCTCGCCCAAGTGCCTGAGTGGGGTTTGAACTTAGGTCTTTTGGCCCCAAGGGCTGTGCTGGTCACCACTGCAGGCCGACAGTCTCGCTGGTGATCCCCTGGGGAAGTTCAGCTGCGTGCTGGGGGTCAGGCGTGCTGGAGCGCCCTCTGCTCCCAGCCTGCAGTGATAGCAAGCTGTGACAGCATCTCTCACCCAGGGCACAGGGCACGAGGGCATGCTGGGCACTTGGCATGATTTATCTTCATGATGACCAGGAGGGGTGCCGTAGGGGGCTCCATTTGACAGATAAGGATGCCCCAGCAGAGTGGAATTGGGTCACTTCCTGAGGCCCAGGTTGAGCCGAGTCTGCCCCGGTGGGCGCTGCTCCTGCCCCAGGCCCTTGAGCAGGGTGGTCAGGGGAAATGTCTTCATCTTGCTGCTCTTTTTTCCCCAACATGCTTAACCTCTGTAGGCCTCAGATCAGTCACCTGTGAAAAAGGACCTGGCCTAGACTGGGAGCCGGAACCTGGGGGCTGGCCCCTGGGCTTTGGTGACAGGTTTGCATTGCCCCCACTGGAGGAGGAGGTCTGGTGAGGAGCCGCCTGTCCCCAGTGTGTGGCCTCGTCTGGTGCTGAGCCGGGCAGTGTGGGCTGCCCACAGGGACCGTGTCCATCTATCATTAACAGAATCCAAAGTTCACTCAGATTCCCCAGGTTTCCCAGTGTCCTTGCCCTTGGCGTGGCTGTGTGGGGCTCGCTGAGACGCAGGGCTCTGGGATGACACCTGGCCCCCTCAGTGTCCATGTCCTCTGTGAAGTGGGGGCCAAGCACGGGGCCACCAGGAGACTGAAGCACGGTGCTCTTGGGTTGTTCCTGTCTCTTGGGGGCGGCTAGGAAGGGAGGCCCCACCCAGCTCCCTGTGCCACCACTGGTGGAGAAACCGAATGTGCTTGGAGACTGTCCAGGGCCACCGTGGAAGGAGGGCTCTGGGGACGCTTGGCCCTTCCTGGTGGGTTCCTTGATATGGGTGGACTGGGCCTCTGCTTCTGCCTGTCCCTTGGGTGGGGCCTGGCGCTCTGGGGTGGTATTCCCTCGGGGTTGGGCATGGCAGTCCCAGCCCCCACCTGCACACCCCTCCTGCCTCGGCCTTATGGGGGACTGCTCTCAGAGGCCGGGGGCCCTCCTGCCTGTTCAGCATCATTTCCCTGTGACCTGAAGTGGCATTGTGTGGGCACCTTGCTCTGCCCCCTGGGTCGCTGCAGCCCTGGCTTCAGGGACCAGCAGCCTCAGTTCCCGGGACCGTGGCTCTGGAGCCCACCTGAGTCTGAGCTGGGCGGTGGGCTGAGGGGCCTGGCACTCTGGCTTTTCACTTTTTACTGGAGACAGAGTCTCACTAAGTTCCTAGGGTCTTGGTGACTTGCTGGGGCTGGCCTGCAGCTTGCACCCTCCTGGGCCTCTGGGATTGCAGGCGTGGGGGCCAGCATGCCCAGCGAGTGTGTTCTTTGAACAGCTTTGCTCAGGTGTCGCCTACCTGCAACGAGCATGCTCACTTGAGTGTCCAGTTCAGGTCTTGAACACCGAGTGCCACGGTCTGGTTTTAGAGGTTTCCATCATCCTAGAAGGAAACTTTTGAGCGCACCCTGCGCCCCTGCCTCTTCCCCCAGCACGGGGCAGCCACCTTCTAGCTCATGTCTGTGATCTGCCTGTTCTGGACGTTGGACATAACTGAGGTCACTTTGCCTATGGCCTTTTGTGCCAGGTCCCTCTTGTGGATGCTGCAACAATGGTGACAAGGTTGTGCTCTGGTGAAGGGTGGCAGCTCCTCTGCACCCAGTGGCCCTGGGCCACTTTCCCTGGCACCAGGGGTCTGAGTGCCCGCCCTCGGCGTGGCTGTGTGGGGCTCCCTGAGACGCAGGCACCGGGAGCCTCGCCAGCCACCTCCCTGTTGTCATTTGTGTCACCTCCAGGAAGCCTTCCGGGCTCTCCCAGCCCCACGCCCCTCCTTCACTTCTGATGCCTGGAGTTGTTGGGGACAGCATCTGACAGGTGTACACGGCCCAGTGTCTGCACCTGAGGGACCTGTGGAGGGGTCCCTTAGGGCTCTCGCCACTGCCCCAGAGTGTGTCCTCCAGCCCACCCTCTCTGTCCCTTCACGTCTTCCCTTATTGCACAGATCTGGGGCCTCAGGGCAGGTCCAGCGCAGGCTGTGGTGCCTGGATGCTCAGGTAGAGCTGGCCCAGAGCCGGAGCCCGTCCACCCGCCCTGCCCTGGGCGCCCCGGTCTTGTTTGGATAGACTGCAGTTCCTGAAGGAGCCTCTGAGATTCACAGGGGGTTTCAGAGCTGATGTGAGAGCTCCTGGTCCCTCGCGCCCCACACCCCTCGCGCCCCACCCTTTGGGGTCCCATTAGCCCCTCATGTTGGTGTCCTTGACCGTATCCATCTACTATTAACAGCATCCAGAGTTCACTCAGGTTTCCTCAGGTTCCCCAGTGTCCTTTTCTGTCCCACGATCCCACCCAGGTCCACATGACAATCGTCTCTGCGTGTCCTTAGCTGGCTCTTGGCTGGACAGCCGCTCAGACTTCTTGTTTTTGCTCTTATCTTCTTGCAGCCCTGGGGCTGGAACCCAGGCTCCCACGTGCTGGCAAGGCCCCGTCCCTGAGCCACACCCAGCCCTTTTTATTAGTTTTCTTTTGAGATGGGGCCTCTAAGTTGCTGAGGCTGGGCTCGAACTTGCCATCCTCCTGCCTGGGCCTCGCAGATGTGGCCCTGCACCTGCCAGACCTTTCTTACTTGTGAGGACCCTGACACCGTAGGACCCCCTCGGCTGGAGTTTGTCTGGGCCAATAGACTTCCTCTGTTGATCTGGGGTGCTGGTTTGCGGGGAGATCACAGAGGGAAGGGCCTTTCTGTCACACCAGGCGGGCACCTGCGGTCACCATGACTCATCGCTGTGATGCCACGTGGGTCCCCCCTGCAGCCCTCCCATTCCTCCATTTCTACTTTTTTAGGTGTTGTTGTTAACAGGGATTGAACCTGGGGCGCTTCACCACTGAGCCACATCCCTAGCCCTTTTTCATATTTTTATTTAGAAATAGCGTCTCACAGGCTGGGGTTATGGCTCAGTGGTAGAGCGCTTGGCTAGCATGTGTGAGGCTCTGGGTTCGGTTCTCAGCACCACATAAACATAAATAAAATAAAGGTTCATTGACAACTAAAAAAAAATATTAGAAAAAATAGTGTCTCGCTGAGTTGCTTAGGGCCTTGCTAAGTTGCTGAGGTTTGAACTTGCGATCCTCCTGCCTCAGCCTCCTGAGCTGCTGGGATTGCGGGTGCGTGCCACCACACCTGGCTCGGTTCCTACTCTTGCAGCCTGGTGAGGGTGGGGCTCTGCTTCGCCTCCTGGGGCTGAGTAGCTGAACTCTTTGCAATGTTGCCTGTGGGAGACTTGTCCCTTCACCCCGTTTATCCAACCTCCGATGGCTTCTGCTGTGGATTCACTATTACTTAGTTTACACTTTAGGTTACAGTGTAATGGCGCTTTATTTATTTTGTTGCTGATTCTTCTGTTCTGGCCGCTGGGTCCCTTGGAAACCCCATCCCACTGTGGGTGCTTGAGCACTTCCATGCTCCCTGGCCCTACAGGACGCTCCAGCTGCTGCCCAGGGACCAGCCACTTCTCCAGGGAGCCCTGGTTCCTTTTGGTGGAGAACAGTATCAGACACCCAGACCTGGGTGTGGGTTTGGTGGTTCTAGACCTCCAGCTGGCAGAGCAAGGAACACGGGGGACACTGGGCACCACAGGCCTGCTGGTGTCCACGGCCACTTCCTCATGTGACTCTACCTGTGGTGAGGGCATGTGAGTTCATGTGATGTGGAACTCAGACTTGGTCACCCCGGGATCATTCCTGTCCCCTCCTCTTGCTGATCAGTCCCTCTCCTTCCCAGCAGTGGGGAGCCAGTCTCCCTCCACTAGCCACCCATTTATCGATTAATCGGTCAATGCCAGTGTCCATGCAGTGGGAAACTGGGGTGCAGCGGGCATGTGTGGGTCAGGCTCCTGCACATGTGACCACAGGGTCCTGCAGAGCCTGGGAAGGCACTGCCACCTCCCTGAGATGGTGCTGGGGTGGAGGAAGAGGAACAGGGGGAGGCCACAGAAGCAGGACTTGCCCACTGTGCCCAGCCTGCCTGGCTGTGGCATGGGCACCGACCCTGCATCCCTTTGAACCCTGTGAGTGGCTGACTTTGAAGCCTCCTGGCAGTCCGGCCTGCTGGGTCAGGGAGGAGCCTGGGTGCAGTGGGTGCTTCAGAGCTCCGAGTGTCTAGGACTCTGACCCTGGCAGGCTCTGTTTCCCTTCTGCCTCTGAACTTGCCACCTTAGCAGGGGGCAGTCTTTGAAACGTTGGGGGGCGGTGGCTCACCTGCCCGCTTTTCTAGGAAATGCCATTTGTGCCTAGGATGATTTTGGAGGCTGTGTGGGGAAAGGGAGCTGGGCCAGCACCTTCTCTGCTGCCCTCTGCGACTCGTTTCTGTTCCTGTACGGGGGCTCAGTGGCATGCGCCCTGGCCAGGCTGTGAGGTCCCCGGCAGCTGGAGCCCTGGGGAGGGTGTGGGGGTTTGGGAGCAGAACCAGGCAGAGTGGTGGAGCTGGGCCCAGGGAGACCCTGTGGCCCAGTGGGTGGCAGGCTGGCTGGTGTGAGGGGTCCTCCGTGAGTGGCCACCTGAGCAGCTGGAAGAGCAGCTGATGGCGCGGCTTCTCTGGGCTGCAGCCCTGTTCAGAGAAGGTGAGGCAGCACCGTGGAGGGATGCCAGCAGGGCTCAGCAGGCCGGTCCCGCACCTGGGCACCTGTTGGCCGTGTGACATGGGCAGATCTCTGAGCGCCTTGGGAGGCACCAACCCTTAATGGGCTGGAGCGAGGTGGGGGGTGCAGGGGGCGTGCACTCTGACCTCCCGCGTGGTGAGGCCTGCGCCTGCTGTGGGCGTGTTGGTGGTGCTGTCTCCTCAGGGTCTTGGGATCTGAGAGGAGCCCATGTTCACCCGCTGTCGGGTGAACCTCCGCTGTGGAGGGGAGGGCTTCTTTGGCTGAGGACCCTTGCTCCATCTGTCCACCCCCCAGCTCTTCAGCTGCCCGATCCTGATCCCTGGTCTCCTCGGGTTTACTGAGGACTGCTGTGTTCTGCTCTGTGTCCCTGCTGCCCTCAGAGAGCCCAGGAAGACCTGGTCAGGTGGGAAGTAGAGAGAGCCCTGGGCTCTGGGATGGGGAGGCTCTGACTCAGTGGGGCAGGGAGGGCTCCCTGAGTGGGGACAAGGGCCTGAGGGTCACACCCTCCGTTCACCTGCAGAGCGAGGTCTGTGCTCACAGAGGCGCGAAATGTCGTTGGGTGATGTGCCAGCCCGATGGTGACCACTTGGTGGCTGTTGTGCCACATGGGCTGTGTCTGTGGTGCTGCCCAGCCAGTGCCGATCAGAGGCGGCCCCGGGGGCTGCTGGGTGGAGCAGGACCCCTGTTGCTCCAGGCAGAGAGCCTTCCAGAGCTGGAAGACCTTGTCCAGATGTCCTGTCCCTCTAGCTGCCTGCCGCCCAGTAACTGCCCAGGGCATGTGGAGTGGGGCACTCCTGCATGGCTGCCTGGAAAGGCAGCCCAGGTGTGTGTGGCTGGACGGTGAGGCCTGCCACCTCCATCCTCCTGCCTACAGCCAGGGAGGGGACTGAGGCCGCCGCTCAGGGGTGCTTGGGATCCACAGGTCAGGAAGACGTGCACCAGCCATGGCCCCTGGGCAGGCAGTGTGGCATTTATAGTTCTGAAGCGACCTGATTGGTTGAAGGAAGACATACACCTTCAGTGTCACAAAGCCCAGACCTTTCTAGAAGAGCTGACCCCTTAAGGACAGCTGACACCTGGGAGCTGCCACCAAGGCCACCAGCTGCTGGTGGTGAGCCGTTTGCTTTTTGAGCCGGTTTCTCCTGTTCTGGGCAGCCCTGACAGGGTGGCCAGGGCTCTGGCCAGGGCCTGCCCTCTCAGCTGAGCCAGAGGCAGAGCAGACAGAGCCGCTGTGGGGTCGTTGACACGGGTCCATCCAGCAAGTGGGGCTGAGGCTCCTGTGTTGGGCCAGAGGTGGGGAGGCCTTGCGGGAAGCCCAGTGTCCAGAGGGACGCTTGCCTGGGGCTGGGAGCTGCCTGTGCTGTGTGCACCCTTGAGAGTCCTCTGGATGTGTCCGCTGGGGCCCTGTGCTGGCCTCATGGCTGGCTTCTGTATCAACTCTCCTGTTTGACCTGAGGGCAAGGTCAGGGGCCAGACAAGGGAGAACGGAGTAGGCCCACATCACCCTGCACTGGGCAGCCAGGCCGCCAGGGCTGAGGCAGATGGGTGGAACGAGGTCCTCGGCGGCCTGCCCTGGGGCTACGTCCTGGCCTGTAGCAGCACAGGCGGGCGCTCCTCAGCCTGGGTCAGGAAGAAAGGTGACGTTTTCTTCAACGGCTGCTGCTCAAGCACGCAGGGGGGATCCCTTCACAGTGTTCCACCCTGTCCTGAGCTGAGTGTGGCTGTCGGGGGGCAGAGATGGGAGGCATGGCCCAGGGCAGGGGGTGGCCACCGTGCAGGGGTGGCGGGAGAATCAAAGGAGGACGTTACTGGGGGCCTGCCTGGGGGTGGGGGGCACACGTGTGCACACACACAGTGAGGGGAAGTGAACCCTAACTGCCAGCAGCTTGGGCAGTGGCAGGGTGGGGGTGGGGACAAGGGCCTGAGGGTCACACCCTGTGACAGCCTCACTCTCCTCACAGGATGGGGCAGAGGCCGTGGGGCACAGGAGGAGTGGGACAGGAGCGTGGTGTCCAGTCGGGCTGAGGCAGGGCAGGCGGGTGGGGCTCCCCCTGGTCCGTCCCCTCTACGCTGGACATCTAGGACTGTGTCACAGCCCACCTGCTGCCAGACAGGGTGGGGAGGAGTGAGGGGCAGGCCTGGGAGTCCTGGTGGCCGTCCAGCATCCCCACCTGCCCTGGACGCCGAGGAACCTCAGGTCAGCAGGTGACAGGACTCAGATCCCCTACGGGCTCCTCTGTCCGCCCCTCCTCCATCTGTTGTGCCTGGGGTTTGAAGCCTTGGGGCTGGGGAAGCTTGTGGGCTGGGCCCCGGGGGCGGGGGCAGAGGCATGCCGGCCTCTGGGAGGTCAGTGTGTGCCAGCTGGTGAGGGACACGCCTGCTGGGGCAAGTGCCCTCTTTCTATTGACGTCTTTGGGGCCGGGCAGGGCTGGCCAGGCTGTTAGACAAGAGAACGGGAACATGGCCTCCGGCCAGCCCCTCTTCCAGGCTTTTAAAAGGCCCTGCCCCTGTCTTCTGCGGTCACTTGGGCGGGGGCTGCATTTGGAGAATGGGCTCTCTTAAGATGGGCTGGGATGGCTGGTGTCCTCCACTGCGGGCTGCCCGACCCTCTCCTCTGGACTCCTGCCCGAGTCTGCCCCAGGCCCCTCGCAGCTCCCTTCTCCCACCCCTGGGGTCCCACAGCCCGGCTCCCTGGAGCCCCACCTCACTTGGAGCAGCCCCTGCTTGGGGATGTGGACATGAGTGTGGTGCTGGACGGGGCTAGCAGAGCCACGAGGTCCTGGGTGGGCTAGAGCCAGAGCCTTCCTGCCTCCAAGTCACGTGTCACTGTGGGGTCTGGGCTGGTGACCCAGCCTCTCCCAGCCTCCTCCCTTCCCCTGCAGAGCGAGGTCCATGCTCACAGGTGCGCAGATGTCGTTGTGTGATGTGCCAGCCTGATGGTGACCACTTGGGGCTGTTGTGCCACATGGGCTGTGTCTGTGGTGCTGCCCAGCCAGTGACGATCAGAGGCAGCCCTGGGGGCTGCTGGGTGGAGCAGGACCCCGGTTGCTCCAGGCAGAGAGCCTTCCAGAGCTGGGAGACCTTGTCCAGATGTCCTGTCCCTCTAGCTGCCTGCCGTGGAGCTTCCTTGAAGGCACCAGGGGGTCCAAGGGCAGGTGGCGTGGTGGGGGCTGGGCTGGCAGGGGGCACTGGGAGGGCTGCCTGAAGTTGGCCCCAGGAGAGTGAGCAGAGTGTCCCATGAACACCTGCAGAGGGACAGGAATGTAGAGGGTGGCACAGGGCCCTGTCCCCACTTTGCAGATGAGGAAGTGGGCGTCTGAGGTCCCCCTTCAGCTTTCTGCAGGGCCATGCTCCGTCCTCTCCCTGGGTTCTTGGGTGTATGTGTTTCAAAGGCCAGTGCTGTCTTCTCGGTTATCCCCCAGGGGCCTCGGGTGGATCCCAACTCTGCTTGTGGCCCACTGCTCAGGTTTCTGGTGACCACCCTGTGCCATGTGCACCCCCGAGGGTCCCACCGCAGCTCCTGGACCATGGCTCCAGGAGCCTGGGTGCCCCCACCTCCGTCGGCCCTCTCGGAGACCCCCATTCAGCACCCCTCTGTACTGCTGTTGACTCCCCACCTGATCCCGCAAGTTGCTCCCTCCCCAGAACCCTTCCAAGATACTCCCCGGTATGTGACACAGGGTGTGTACTGAGGGGGGAGACCCTATCAACTCATTTGAATCCTGGATGTTAGTGAGGCTGGTTCATAGAGATGAGGACCTTCTCTGAGGCCACATAGCCAGAGAGCTGTGGGGCTGCAGGTTCGAAGCCCTGTGCTGCCCTGGGTCGCTGAGCCGTGGGCGTTGAGCACAGCCTTGGGTAGGGAGGCTGGAGACCCCGGGGGGTGAGTGCTTCACGCCCATGACTACTTGCTGGGTTTCCTGGGGGTGTTCCCTGGGGACACATACAGGGGTCCTGGACCCTGATTCTTCCCGGTGGGCTTTGGCTGGGCCATTGGGAGAACTCACGGTGACTTTCCACGCTGGCCTCCTGTGTCTTCCAGACAGCAGAGACCTGGGCTTGTGCAGAGGGCCCAGAAGGTGCAGGGTGGGCGAGGCCTCTGCTGACCTGAGGCTGGGTGGACCAGGAGAACATCTTCAGGAGGGGGTGACCAAGGCCCGGGTCACTGCTGTGTGTGCCTGGCCCTGTGTTTTCTGGTTCCTGGTGTTCGACTCACTTTGGCGGCTTGGTGGGGGGAGTGGAGAACGGCAGGGCTGGGACCAAGGGGGTGGTAGCAGCCACTGCAGGGAGAGCGGCCAGGTGAGGACAGGCATCAGCGAGGGCTCCCTGTGAGGGGTCCCAGAACCAACTGGAGAGGGCTAGAACCCGGACTGGCTGGTGGAGCCAGTTCCCCCCACCATGCTCCCATCTCAGCAGTGGGGTCCAGTGTGGGACCGTGAGGTCCCTCTTTATCTTGCAGTGTCTCACTGGGGCTTAAAAAACTGATCACTGCTGCTGTGTCAGGAACTCGGGCTTCCTGCTTTAGACCCGGAATTGATGGCGGCCGAGCAGGGAGGCCTGGACCGTGGTGGTGGCTCCCTTGGGAAAGCCTGCGGCCAGCTGGGGACCATGAGAAAGTCCCAGGTGGCGCTGATGGGACGTTGGGCCTGCCTCACCCTGAGGACTGGAGTGGCTGCCACCCCCTCGCTCAGCTTCAGGCTCCACGGGGCAGGGGCCTCCTCATGTCCGTGTCCCCACACTTGGCTGAGGGCCAGGCACAGATGTTGAGGGCGCCAAGGTGTGTCCGAGGAGAGCCTGTTGATGCCAGCCACTCGTCCCCATGCTGTGCCCCAGGCTGGCTCACAGACCTCCCGAGCTTGGCTGGCTCTGTGCCCCAGGTGGGGCCACCTCTGCAGGAACCCACGCACCAGGGGAGGGGGCCGACCTCACTGCCACCAGCCGCCGACTTAATTGACAAATAAGTGTTGTTCCTCTAGGTTAGGCGGTTGTGTTTTAATAACTGACGACTTAACTGAGGATTAGAGATAGTCAGGCGAGTTGCCCGCCCTGGTCTGTGGGGAGATGGCTCATCTGTGTTGTCGGGGGACCTCTCCTTCGCAGCTGGGCGGGCTTCCTTCAGCCTCTGTGGTGTCCTTGCCATTCGGACTGCGGCAGGCCAGGTGGCACCGTGTCCCTCCGCACCTGCCGAAGCCAGATTCCGTCCCACGGCTTTGAATTCTGTGGCCCAGGTCAATGGGGACCAGCCCTGCAGTTGGCTTGGAAAGCCCTGGAGCAGGGGTCTCGACGGGCGCCGCGTCCCACACTCCAGGGCTGCCTGTTGGTGGCCAGCTCTGCGCGGAGCGTCCACTGTCGTGTTGCGTGTGAGGAATTTTGGCAACAGAACGAGCCTATTATGACCTATTTATCAAGTATTTCAGAATCACATGAATATTTTGTCCTAAATTCTGTATAATTAGAAGACAGAGACTCCACGCTCATTTTTCTTCACCAATGTAACCTAAATTACAACTCTCTCTGTGTGGGTTTCCAAAAAGAAAGCATTTGAACGAAAACAGGAGGGGGAATTGCTCGTACCTGCCCTGTTGCAGGTGCCTGAGGGGAACTTGCCGGCTCAGGTAGCCCGAGACCTGTTGACGCTCCTGGGCCAGCAGGGCCTCTCCCGGCAGCACGGGCACCTCTTACTGACACAGGGTGAATTGGGGCTCTCTTCTGCCATGCTTTCTCCCTCGAGCCTCCCCTCTGGCTGGGTGGGGGCTTGCCCACCTGGCCTGTGCTTTGCTGCAGGCCATCTTGGTGTGAAGGGGACTGTGGTTCTTGTCCACTTAGTGGGTATTTCCCTGGCACCTGCTGGACCCGAGCTATTGTGACCGTGGGGTGGCTCTCAGAAGAGAGACTTGCAGGGTGGACCTGTCTTCCTCTTGTCATGGTTTGGACCTCAGGTGCGTAGGAGAGGATATGTCACCACCCTGGGTCACAGTGTGCTGCCGTGGTTGGTCCAGCATGGCTGTCTTGTCTGTTCATTGAGTCATTTTTAAGGGAAAGGGCAGCCCAGAGCTTGCCATCAGAATAAGCACGGCCCTGATGGTCCCCACCCTCTACCCAGAGGTCCTCCCGTCTCCTGCACCTAGGGCTCCCTCCCACCTGCCATGTCCCATGTCCCTGTCTCCCCTGGGTGCACCTTTCTCTGGCCCAGTGCTACATTGTCCTAGCTCCTGAGGCTTGCCCCGGGAGCCCCCTGCCTGCCCCGCATGCCCTCCTCCTGCTCCTTTTTGCACAAGGAGCTGTGGTAGCAGTGGTCTGATCAGACGGGGTGGGTGGGTGGGAGGCGATGCGCATCCTGGGCCAGGGCAGGTATGGAAGCACACGGGTGGGGGCTGGGTGGGTTCCAGGGCGCTGGGGGAAGGCCAGTGGCCAGAGGAGAACTGGGCAGAGGCAGGAGCATCAGTGCCGTAGGCAGGGAGTGCTGGGTACCCTGGGTATGCAGGTGACTGGAGAAGTGTCAGGCGTGGGTGTTCAGGGGACAAGCAGAGCTTGGACTCGAGGTGCTTGCCCTGGCTGGGGCCAGGAGTCTGGGCTGGAGGTGGAGGCTGTGGCTGGCCATGGCCTGGCGAGACAGCAGGTCACTGCAGTGAAGGGGAAGTCCGGAGCCTGGAGATGCAGGGGTGCGAGGGGCAGGGCGGGCACTGGCTGGGAGGGGCCCGCCATCTCCTCCCGGGCAGCAGGCTTGCTCTGTGACCTGCTGGGTGCCTGCCACCAGGGCCTGGGACCTTCAGGCTCCTTTAGCTGCTCCAAGTGAAACGCCAACTCACTGTGGGCTCTCCTGTGCCCACTGCCGGCAGACCACCTGGTCCACCCACGGGGCAGAGCCGTGGGGGAGGCGGGGCTCCATACCCGCCCAGCACACGGCCACAGACTGCGCCCAGACTGTCTCAGAGACACTTGGGCACGTGGAGATAAACAAGGGGCACTTCCTCCGACACCAGGGCAGGCTCCAAAACTAACCAGAGAGACTTGTCCTGTGTCCTGCAGGGCCTGCGAGAACCCGCCCCTGGTCTCCTTGCCTCAGGCTATTGGAGGTGGCAGGACCGGCCATTGAGGTGTGTTTAATTTGGCAGCTTTGGGAGGTAGAGGCCTTTTCCTGCCTTGGTTCCTGGGTCACCAGTCTCCCAGGACGGGCCCTGCCCACAGGACCCCATCTTGTAGCCCGTGGGCAGGCTGTGCATCTGGAAAGTGGGGTGGCCTTCTGGGCCTTGGGGTCGGTCATCAGGGCACTGGGCCCAGGGCGGGAGGACTCAGGACTGAGGAACGCGGGCTCCCGTGGAGGCGCTTAGCTGTCGCGAGGGGAGGCCCTGGGCGCAGCGTGGGAGGCCTCTCTTTCTGCCCTGGCACTCCTGACCCCTCCTCCCAGCCACCAGGAATACAGCTTTTGGGTTAGGTCTGCCACCGTGGGCACCCTGCGACCTGCCGGGGGCCGGAGGGTGAATGTGCAGAGATCTCCAACCCTGGCCCCGCCGCCAGGCAGCCACTGGCTTGGATGCAAGAGAGGCCCACTTTGCCCAGGACCTCGTGGCGGTGCCAACCAGGTCCTCCAGGTCCTGGCTGTCCACCCAGCCCCTTCCCTACATTGCCCTGCCCCCATCCAGGGAGACGGAGGAGGTGGGCTTCTGGGAGGGGCCTAGGTCAAGGGAGGTGTACAGAGCCACTGGCTGGGGGGCCCACTCTGCCTGCCCCTGGCTGTCCTCTGAAGTGTTGACCCGGCACATTGGACTGGGTTTTCTTTACTGAAATGCACTCTGTGGCCACGTTGTTGGGGTTGCTTGTTGCAGGTTGGTGCCCTGGGGAGGTCAGAGGGCCACCTGACTCTGCGGTGTGACTTCGCTGCTTCTTCCTGGCAGAGCACCAGGACCCACACTAGCCGGGCCCAGCTGCTGCTCTCTGGGAGGGGGCTCTGGCCACCAGCTGGTGCCACCCGGGGCTTGGAGCCCTGTCCGGTCAGTGGCACTTATGAGGCTGTCAGTTTCCACAGGTGTGTGTGTGGCCAGGATGACAGATGTCACTGGCCCTGCCTGCAGTCGGGACATGAGGCAGAGGACTACGTGAGCCTGACTTGGGCGTCTCTTGTCCCCTCCTCTCCTGGTGGGTGGAGGCTGGTGCCTCCCTGCTCCCTGGAGTGTGTACCTGGCCAGGGCTTTGGGTCTTCCTCTGACCCGGAGCCGACTTTGTTTGCTCCTGGAATTCGGAGAGGATGTCCCGGGGCAGAATTCCTGTGTCTCCCTGGGCGCTTTCCCACTGGTCAGGAGATGCCCCCATCTTGGCGGAACTTTAATGTCCCAGATGGTCTCACTGGCACCGCCCTTCTCAGCCCTGTCAACCCGCTCATCTGGTTACGCCGGGTCCCACGCCTGCCTGTTGAGCCCTGCCTTCCCGGGAGGCCTCCGCCAGGCCCCTGGGCTCCGGGCCCCTTGGCTGGGAGGCTGCGGAGAAGCTCTGGCCTGGGCTTGGAGCTCACAGGGTGCTGTGGCGCTGGGCTGGGGAGACCCTGGCGGGGTGCCATGCGCAGGTGCTGAAGGAGCGTTCTGCGGCCGACTTCCGGGGGCCGGGTTTCCCTAAGAGAAACAGGTCTGGAGCCGAGAGCCGAGGGAGTGAGATGATGTGGTGAGTCTGGGCTTCAAGGGCTCTCCCTGCGGCCTTGCAGGTGACTTCCCGGCAGGGTCTTAATTAGGACAGACGCAGCGCGGGCGGGTGGCTGGGTGGGCGGGAGCGGGTCTTGTTTCCACCTCCTTGGGGAGCTGTTTTTCTACCCATTACCTTGGCGGTGTTTGGGGTGAGACTTGGATGACAGTTCTAGCGAGACGTGTGGGGGTCTTGCTGCTCTGCAGAGGAATCGGGGGTCAGGCTGCTGGAGGGAGGGAGGGACGTGTGGTCAGCTTATGCCTGGGCTTATAGGCCGGGGACCCCCGTTACGGGAAGCCGAGGACCCCGTCCAGGGCGGTCCTGACTGGGAGCCCCTGGGTTGCTTTCTCTCCTCTTGGAGACGCTCACCACCTGTCATGGGTTTGATTGCTCCTCGGGGGTCTGACGGCAGGAGCCCCTTGTAAAGGCAGCAGCAGCACCAACTGAGGGCTGCAGCGGGGGACCTGCTGGGGAGGGGGTCGCCGAGCAGGATGCGCTCCTTGGGGGGCGGTCACTGATACGGGAACAGGAGCTGCCGCTGGAAACCAAGTGCTCTCGCCCGTGCGGGGGCAGGCAGGGGATGGAGAGGCCTTGTGGGGACACTGCCTCTGTCACCTGCAGGGCTGAAAGAAGAGGAGCTGCGGGCCAGAGAGTCATGTCCTGGGGTGGGCAGGGGGTTAATGCTGGGGACAGGAGCCACTGCCTCATCCTGTGGTGTCACTGACCAGAGCTTGGCCGCCCTCTGGAGCAGGCCAGGGTGCTGGGCAGGATGGGGGTCCCCGGAAAGTGTCCGCACGGCGGCAGAGCCTGAGCCCCAGGGCCAGCAGACCAGGACGTCGTAGACCTTGCCAGAACCCCTCGCACAGCGCAGTGACCCCGGGGCCTGGTCCACAGCGAGCTGCCGGGGCCTGCCCAGGCTGGGTGTGCGGCTGCACAGCACTGATCCTGTGGGACCTGGCTCTTGATGTCAGCCCTCGGGCAGCGTTTTCTCAGGGGCACTTTGGGGTGTTATCATCACTTTGAAGAACTAAATCAGCCAGTGACCTGCGTTGACCAGTGAGTGCATTTTCCCCGAGGGAGGCCCTCAGTGCCCTGTGGAAGCTGGAGGTTAAGACATGGCCAAGACCAGCCCACACGGTCCGGCAGCCCCTCCTGCCCATGGACTCTGCTGCGTTCGCTGCGGCTGGACACAGCAGGTGCTTCGATGTTTAGCTTTCTCTGTGGGATGGCCATCGGGGCCTCTCCCCATGGGCCTCTTGCTACTGAGTTGGGCGTCCTGTGCCTGGCGCCCAGTGGCCTTTCTTCCTGCTGAGTGGCTGGGAGGTGGCTGGCTGCAGGTCTGCCTTACCTTGAAGCCACCAGGAAGGCTTGCTCTTCACAAATGGTGGCCAGGGGTCCTGTGGAGGGGGAAGCCCTTGGGCCACAGAACTCTCCCGGGTGCCTGTTGGAGAGCGGTTTCGTCTTGATCTCCCAAGGCTGGGGGCGCGTGCCCTTGGTTGAGAGGGGGCTACCAGCAGCTGGACCTGGAGCTGCCACCCTCTTTCGGTGGCAGGATGCTGGGCCATCATCCAGGGTCTCCCCAGAGCCCCAGTATGGAGGTCACACTGTTTGAGCAGAGGGGACGTTTTCCGGCTTGGCCCTGGGCCTGGGTGCGGAGCCGTGTGGGGTCTCAGGCCAGGGTCTTGTGCCCTCATCTTCCTTCTGGTGGCCTCCTGCCCACCCATTTCCCTTCTGCTTCTCCTGTGTCTGCAGGCTGGGCCCCAGGATGGCCGCAGCTCTTGGCTCTGGGGTCACAAGGTCCCTTTTCCACAAAGGCTGTGGTTTGACCTGCAGAGCTGTGGTCAGTGCCGTCCTCCCAGCGGGGCTGGTCATTACTGAAAGAGGAGGGAGGTGCTGGGTGTGGAGGCCCAGACAGGTCACCCCCTGGGCGCCAGGTCGCAGATAGCTGTGGAGGGCTGCAGAGCACGGTGGCCGGTGCGTCCAGGCGAGCACAGGTGTGGACCCCCAGGTGCTCTGAGCGGTGGCTGAGAGGAGGGATCAGGAGGGCCCTGGGGGAGGCAGGGGAGGCTGCTGGCTCCAGGCCAGGGGTGTATCTGGGAGGCTGAGGGTTTCCAAGGGATGCGCAGGGCTTGGAGGGCCGTGGTGTGTCCTGCCCCGTGTGAAGATGGCATGACCCTGATGCTGACCAGGAGACGGCCACTGGGGCCTTTCTGGGGCTCTGCCTCTGCTCCGAGTGAGAGGACGAGGTGGGTGGAGGGAGGGTGTGCGTCTGTCCCAGGAGGGTGGAGATTCAGGTCCCACACTGTGTGGGGCACCGTGTCCCTGGGGCGCTGGTCAGGAGTGGGTTCACTGTCTGTCCTGCTGCTCTGTGCCTGTCCCCTGCTTGTGCTGGGTGTGATGGTGACCTCCCCTCCTAGAGGTGTGAGCCCCCTGGCACCCCACTGTGTCCTGCCAGCCTCGGCTGCCTTGGCACCGATGGCCTCCGGCTGGTGTGGTCCTCAGCCAGGTGGGGCCTGGCACTGGCCCCCTTTCCCTGGCCCCCGTCTTCCCCATTGACCACACCCATTCGGGTTCAGGCCAGTGCCCACCTTGCTGGTGCCTCGACCCTTGGGTCCCTGTCCCTCCCAGGCTCAGCCCTTGGAGTGGGTGTTGTGGACCCTCAAGCCCAGTTGCTGCCCTGAGCCCTCCCTGCTTGACCTCCTTCCATGTGACGTCCACTGAGGGTGAGCCAGGGTGCGCCCTGGGCCTTGTGTGGACCCACCCCTGTGAGCCCTGGACTGTGACCTGGTGCCGACTCGGTGCTGCATGGGGAGGGAAGGCCATGGCGCAGTGGACACGCCCCCCCAAGTCAGAGAGACGGGTCAGGCCATGAGGGACTGCGGTCTGGAGGAGGGGAGCCCCTAGCCGCCTCTCACAGGTGCTGTCCCCTTGCCTTCCGGCCCTGCCTCAGCCTGCCCCAGCCTGACGTGCTGTCTCGGGCGTGCCTGGACGCAGCTGCCCACCAGAGCCCAGCTTCAGCCCAGAGGCCTGGGTTGTGGTCAGAGGTCACTAGTGGGCTGGCCAGGAGTGCCCCGAGGATCCAGTGACCCAGGGTCAGGCCTCCTAGCCTGTCCCCAGCTCGACCTTGGAACCGCTGTGTGGACTGGCCTTGGACCCTTAGAAGCCCTCGAGTGCTGCCTGTGGGCATGTGTCCATTTCTGTTCACCATGTTAGAAGTTTAAACTAAAGAAACTAAAATGTTAATCTATTGAAGAATGAACGTCCACATACGGAGCTCGTTTTTAGCATTTAAAGAATTACTATTGAAACAGAGTGACTGGGGTCATGCGTTCCGTATCTGTCCCCAGCTCCGGTTCTGCCGGAGTCTCCAGGTGTCTGCTCCCTCATCAAGGGACGCCGTGGCAGCCTGGAGAACAGCATTCTAGGTTATTACTAGGGTAGACCTGACTTTGTGGGTCCCCTGGAAGTGCCCCCTGGGCCACACTTTGAGAACTGCTGGCTTGCGCATAGCTGAGGCTCTCTGCGAGAGAGGAAGTGTTGTTTTTTATTTACATCCTTATTTTTTTTCAAACATTTAATTTAGAAGTTCAATTTATTTATTGAATTATTTGGTTCTGGGAATTGAACCTAGAACCCAGGGGTGCTTTACCACCAAGGTACATCCCCAGCCCTTTTTTAAATTTTGAGACAGGACCTCACTACGTTGCTGAGGCTGGCCTTGAACTTGTGATCCTCCTGCCTCAGCCTCCCCAAGTTGCTGGGATTGCAGGTGTGGCCACTGTGCCTGGCAGGAGATTGTCTTCCATGTGAGCTGCCTCTCTCCGCGTTCCCCGTCTGTCTCTCCGGAAAGCCCTGGGCCGTCCCAGGGTTACAGCACATCCCGTGCCCCTCCTGCTCTGCCTCTCTGGAGCGTCCACTGTCGTCCATGCACGTCCTGGGTTCATCTGAATTCATCTTGTGAAGGTGAGAGGTGCGGAGCCGGCTGTCCTTCTCCAGAGGGCTTCGAGTGTCCCCATGTCATTTGCCGAGCAATGTACCTCCTCCCTTCTGGTTTAAGATGTCCTCATCACAGCTGGGCCTGGGCCTGGCCTGTGTGCGCTGCCCGCCCCAGGGCTCTCTGTCCCCCCCAGGGCTCTCTGCCCGCCCCGGGGCTCTGTGCCCCGAGCCCTTGTGCATCTGACCTTTCAGATTGCCCTATTTTTTTTTCCATTTGTCTTTCTCTAGAACCTTCCTGTGGTTCGTTCAGGGTCTCGTGGTGGGTTTACAGATGGCCTTTGTATTAGGGGGTTCTAGAGGAACAGACCCGTAGCATCTATAGACAGACAGACAGCTGGTCCACCCACAGTGACCGTCGCAGGCCGCAGAGCTGAGGAACCAGTGGCTGCGCGGCCCCAGCAGCTGCAGCCTCAGGACAAGAGGGATCAGGGAAGCCAGCCAGCCCAGCACAGGAGGCCGGACACTCCCCGAGAGTCGCTGGTCAGAGTCGGCTGTGGAAGCGAGAAGGGGCTGGAGTCTGCGTCCTCAGGAAAGGGCAGCCATCAGGAGCCCGCCCAGAGGAGCCGAGCGGTCTGGGCCTCCTTGTTCTTTAACTGGTGAGGAACAGGCGCAGCGGGGGCCAGACGGGCAACGAAGGGCCACCGTCCAGGCCCCCGTCCTATTGGACAGTGCCGCCCACACCTGGGGAGGGTCTCTCCTTCAGTTCGCTGTCCCACCTGCCAGTCATGCCTGCAGCGCCCCCAGGGAGACCGAAGCCTCTTAGGCCTCTTAATCCAGTCAAGTTGACAATTCAGATTAGCCACCAGCCTCAGAGGGCACCCAGGGCCCGCGACTGAGTCGTGGTAGACAGCATCAAGTTTGCCTCTTACCCATTTCTAAATGTGCCACTCGGAGGCGTCAGGCACATTGCCCTCAGCTGTCACCACCGTCCCTTCCAGAACTTCATCTTCCCCACCTGGAACTGCCCCTGTGAGACGCCAGCTCCCGCCCTTCTCTGACCCTTGGTGGCTGGCCTACTCTGCTGGCTCCCTGTGCTCCTGGCCTGTGCGTCCTAGAGGGCTCGAGTCCCCTCTTTCTGGCCCCGTGACCCTTCATTGCCCGTCTGCCCCCCACTGTGCCTGTTCCTCACCTGCAGGAGGACGCCTGGGCCGTCTGCCCCTTTGGGCTGCTGTGACGGGCAGCCGGGGACGTGGGGGTGCACGTGTCTGTTGGGGCACCTGTGTCGGTTCTGTAGGGGTCGATCCAGAGGCAAGAGGAATTGTGTTTGAGTTTTTGAGGCCCCCATACCGTCCCTTGTGGCTGTGGCCTATCCCCACCTTGTCCCCAGCCAGGGGGGCTGGAACCAGGCCAGAGCCTGCCGAGGAGTGCTGTGCCACGCGCCACAGCTCTGCTGGGCCTCGCTCGGTCCCTGGATGGCCCTTGCAGGTGACAGGGGCAGTAAAGCCCTGGACACCATTCTGCACCTGGCGGTGGCTTCATCTGCCACCCCTGAGCCTCCGTGTCCCCATGTGCTTAGAAAGGGGGACCACAGTGACACTACTGTGGTGACCGTGTTTTCCGCGTAGCCAGGCCTGGAGATGTGAGGAGGGGCCGGGGCCGGGCTTCTCCTCTGGGAAGGCCGCTCCTACCAAAGTCCCGGGGGAGGGTGGGGAGGGTCGGCCAGCGGGGCCTGCCTCCCCCACCCCAGTCCTGTGCCTCCAGATGAATCCCAGATGCCCACCGGCGACACCTTCAGCCTGGCCCCACCCTCTCCTGTCCAGGTTTCGGGTTGGTGGGGCCCATGCTGACCCGGGCAGGACAGGGCTCCCCAGTGAGGCTTCCCCTGCTCCCCACTTGCTTTCGGCTTGTTCGGGCAGAAGAGCTGCCTTCCCCTCAGTCCCGGCCCCTCATGCTGTCAGCCTGGGGGTGGCCGTCTCCACGGGTGGCCCCCAGGTGCTGTGGCGCTCAGAGCCACGCTTGCTGCGGAGAAGGAAGCTCTGTGGTTTATCAGCTCGCCCGTCTGCACCCTGGTACCAGAGCCCAGTCGTGCCTGGCCTGCAGTAGGTGCTCATTAAACCCCTGTTAGGTGGCCCAGTCATTTTTCTTGGCGTCCGGCATGCCAGAGTGTGACTCCACGCTCCACGACTCTTTCCCCTCTTCCCGCCTGGATGGGGTGCAGCCTGGGCAGTCCACAGCCCCAGCAGGTGGCAGAGACAGGTGTCCGAGCACTCGCAGGCCCTGCCCCACCCGTCAGGCAGTTGGGAGACTGAGCTCTCCGGCCCCACGGGACCTGGTTCGCTGCCTGGGTGCCGAGTGGACCTGGAGGGATTTTGTCTTGCTTTTCACTGTACGTGGGACCTCGCACTTTGCACAGGTATAAACGCAGGCTGTGGAGTGGCCGGCCAGGCCCTGGGCTGTGTGTGGTCTTCTGCCAGTGGGAGCCTTGTCTTGCCATGTGCTGTGCTATACCCTGAGAGCATTTTGTGGTGGCCTGTGTTGGCGTGAGAGTATCCGGGGCTTGGCCTGTGAGAGTCCGGGCAGCTGTGGGAGCCTCTGGGCCGCCCCTGGGCCAAGTCAGGAAACTAGACGTTGCCGGAAGCAGATTAAGCCCGAGGGTCACTTAGGTGCTGGGTCTGCCCAGGACCGGGAACTTCTCTGAAATCTGCTGATGCCAGATGAGTGGGAGCCCGGGGGGTACCCAGCTGCCACCCGAAGGCCTCCTGAATCCCTTCACACCCCAGGCTCGCCCCCTGGATGCATGGGTCCAGTGCCCCGGGGCCTGGCGGACCATCAGGGGTGTCCTGTCCTGGGGCCCAGCACACACTGGCGCCAGGTGGATCCCAGAGACGTTCCTGGTCCCCGTGCGACCCAGCTCCTGACGAGGTCCTGGTGCCAGTCCGGTTGGCTGCTCTGGGCTCCTGGCGGGGGTGGGGGTTGGAGAGTGAGAGGCACCTCCCTGACCCTGGAGGGGCG
This sequence comes from Marmota flaviventris, assembly GCF_047511675.1. NCBI lineage: Eukaryota > Metazoa > Chordata > Mammalia > Rodentia > Sciuridae > Marmota > Marmota flaviventris. The sequence continues at coordinate 3,400,162 of NC_092500.1, read as the reverse complement.
CCTGGCTGCTCCTAGGTGTGCCCGGGGCTGGTGGCTGTCCAGAGCTGGCTGTCCTACGTGGCCTCTGGGGTCCCACCTCCCTTGCTAGCTGTCTGCCTCAGGTGGCATATGGCAGGAGGAGAAGGCCCAGCACATGGCCTGGGGGGGACCCCTCACTGAGATTGTTCTGTCTTGGGGTCCTGACCTCGCCTGGCCCCCGCCTGGCCCGCCCATCCCTTGAGAGCACCCCCAGGTGGCAGGACCCATGCCGAGCGGGACCCAGGGCTGCGGGAGCGGGGGCCTCCTGGCCTGCTGAACCGCGGGCACGTGGCCCTGGGCGCTGCGGGCCGGGCCAGAGCTCCTTCCTTGGACGTGGTCACACGACCTCGGCCCAGGCCCACCTGCTGCCAGCTGTTTCTGTGGCTGTGTCTCTGGCACGTGGCTGTGCCCCAGGCCCTGGAGATTCACACCTGCCTCAGCAGCACAGGCTGGAGCCCCTCGGAGCTGCTTCCCGCCCTTCAGCCTGCGCCGCCCGGGCTCCCCGAGGCCTGGGGAAGGGCCTGCTCCGCGCGGCTGCAAAGCTGACCCTGCTTCCTGCTTCCAGGAACACGGGCAAGGGCAGCCACAGGGAGAAGGACGCGTCGGGGAGTCCGGAGCTGCCCCCTCCAGCTCTCATTGGCTGCCTCTGCTGGGGTCTGGTTGCCTGGAGCGTGGAGGGTCGGGGAAGAGCACCCGTGCCAGGGAGGGAGTCTGTGGGTTTCCTGAGGCTTAGCTGATTTGCTTATGCAGCAGAGGCTTTTGCCTGCTCTTCGCTCCTGAGACTTAGGTTTTCTTGCTGGTTTTGCCTTGTTAAAGTTGTGCCACCTGGCCACACAGTCCTACGGGCAGAGGGGCCTGGGACTGTCAGAAAGTGTGATGGTTGCGTTAATAGAGGCATATGCTGAGGAGGGCATGGCTGGCCTGGGAAGTCCTGGAGCCTTCAGAGCCAGGCTGTTTCTTCTTCCTGCCTTGCCGTGCTCCTCTCACCCCCCCTCCCAGCCTCCGTTTCCCCATCTGTCAGTTGGTTTAACAGCAGCCCTTCCCCCTCAGCACTGTGACCAGGACAGAGGGAGCCAGGAGTAGGGAGATGGGCAGTTGCAGGAGTTTGTCTCCCTTGCCCTTTGGTCCTGTGCTTTGCCTGTGGGTGTGGTGCTGGTGGCCTTGTCATTGTGACCTTGGTTTTCTTGCTTTGCTCTGACTGAGATTCAGGTGGTGTCTGAGTTGTGGGGAGAAGGCTCCCTGGTGCAGGTGGTCTGGCCCTGAGCAGGCTCCGGGGTGCAGAGGCTGGAGACATGCAGGCACAGTGGTGGGTCCCCAGGACACCCCTGCTGTGGGGTCGGACCCAGGCCGGGTGCCCAGCGCGTCCAGGCACCAGAGGCTCAGCTGCGCCAGGCGCCCTCCCCGCGCACAGCCAGGGCACGCGGCTCAGGGAGGCAAACCTCCCGCTCAGCTCGCGGGGACCGCCGAGGACAGGGTCGGAGGGCGTGGCCGTCACAGGGTGGTGCCGGCCCAGGGCCCAGTGTGGTTCTGTGACGGTGCCGGTCAGGCTGGTCACTGTTCTGGGGGCGGCTCTCGCCAGGTGCCCTGCCTCAGCAGCCCAGTTACCCCTGCGCCTGGGGACCCTGGCGTGGAGAGAGCTCCCATCCTGCCATGCAGCCAAGGTCGCCTGGCCACAGGGGAAGCGCCCCACCGGGAGCCCCCGGGGAGGATCCTCAGTGCCATGGCACAGGTGTCGCTCCACCTGGCGTGGTGTGGGGCACGATGAGGGTAAGGCGCCCCCCACCCTGCACAGGAGAGGCCACATGTGGGGTGGCTGTGGGTCCCCCCAGCTGGGTGGTGGGGCTGAGGTGGCAGGCGGTGGGGAACACAGGTGAAAACAGTGACCTGGACGGGGCAGTGGCCAGGCAGCGCCCCAAGGCCGGGAGGCCTGGCACCGCCCGTGGGGACCTGGCCCGGTCACAGGAGCAGTGACAGCAGGGGTGGCCCTGCGTTCCTTGTCGTGCCCCTCCACCCCCCGGGCTGCTCTCCCCTGCAGGCCACCGGGAGCCTTGCACCTCGCTCCTGGCTCTGCCTCTGGCCCTCCCCGAGCTGCCGCGGGAAGTCAGGTAGGTGGCGCGTCGCAGTCCCACTCCACGTGTGGCGCCACGGCCGGGACTGGCTGCGTGCAGAGCTCAGGAGTTCCTGAGCTGGCCGTCACCGAGCACCCGAGTCGGCAAAGTGAACATTAGGCAGGGTCAAAAGCAAGCGGGGTGCGAGACACCCGCGGCTGTGTCACGCCAGTCTGTCTGCTGGGGCACGTCTCCGGGCTGCTCAGGTCTCCGCGGGCGCTTGGCACATAGTGAAGGCTGCCGGCCAGGGCAGACGGGCGGATCGGGGCTTCACATCCCTCTTGCAGGGTGTCCAGACTTGGAAGGTGATGGGCCATGTTGATGTGCAGTGGGAAGCTGCAGGAGGCCAGGAGGGTGCAGAGTGGACAGCATATGACACCCAGGTCTCCCTGCAGGACCAAGTGGCGAATGTGGCAGGGGAGGTGGCCACCAGTGACCAGGGCTGTTGGGGGTGGGCTCAGGCCCATACCACAGGTCCCAGCGCTGCAGGGGCCAGGCGGCCCGGGAGACAGGACTGGCCGGCCTGAGCTGTGTGCGTGGTGCCAGGTCCTGGGCGGCTGGGGCACCCAGGTGTGGGCTGGAAACCTGGGTGTCGAGCAGGACCGGCCCTCGTCCTGCTGCTCCCTGGTCCTCTGGTCACCTTGCACGGCCACAGACCCTGCTGGTTGCTTGGTCCTCACCCCCTCTCTGGCGGCCCCATTTGACTGGCCTTCTGGGGGTCCCAGGCCTTGACGTTTAGGGCCACTTTCCCCAGAGGACTGAGACCTGGAAGAGCCTAGGCAGGTGGGTCTTGCTGGCATCTTGAGCCCTCGAGGGCACTGGTGGGAGCGCGAGTTGGTGCCTGTGGGTGTGGTTCCCTGGGATCAGCGGGCGAGCCACCAGGCTGTGGGCTTGTGTGGCTGCAGGGCTGCGAGTCCAGAGCAGGCCCACCTTGGGGGGCGGTGCAGTGGAGGGGCCGGGCTCAGGCAGGTTCGGGGGACGGGCGATGGATTTATTTTTTCAGTCCTGGGCTCAGGAAGGGAAGCGAAGCCCTGTGGTTCCAGGCCCAGGACCCAGACACTGCCTCCTTTGTGAGTCGGCCGCTCAGCATGCTGTTGTGCTCCTGTGAATGGGGTGGGAGCCTGGCGGGCTGCCGCCTGAGCTGGGGTGTCCTGGCAGCTGAGTCCCCCCCCCACCCCGCCCGGGCAGGCTGCGGAGGCCCAGGAGCAGGCGCCCGTCCCTGGGCCTGTGGTCTCAGGCGGATGTCAGGCATGTGGTCCCTGGGAGCAGGTCCCCGTCGCCGCACCTAAGGGGGTCCAGGCACGTCTGCTTCCAGGTGAAGGCCCCGGAGGTGGGCTGGGGGCCGCCATCTCGCTCTGAGTGGGTTCGGCTGCTCAGAGGAAAGCTGCTGTCCCCTGGGGGCAGCAGGCCCCGGGGGCGTCTCCTGGAGCCAGGTCAGATCCCCGAGCAGCCCAGGGAGGCCTCTGAGGGGGGAGGCGGGGCCACCTGAGAACCCTGTGGCACTCGGGGAGCCAGCAGGGGAAGGAGCGGGTTCCACTCGGTGGCAGTTTGGCTCAGTGGCCTAGTGGAGTGGGGTGGGCCGCGAGGGCACGGGCGGGGCAGCGGGGCAGGGAAGGGGCCCGTGCAGGACACGGGGGTGTGGCTGAAGCCGGGCAGGACTTGGCCTGTGGGGGGGCCCCTGCTCTGGGGTCACAGGTGGAATCCGAGATCCCGCCCCGGGAGCATCAGCACCCAGGAAGCCACCTGGGTTTCTCCTCCTGAGCATTGGGTGCTCTGGCTTGAGCAGCCCCTCCCAAACTCACGCCACCTGCAGCCTGTGGGTGCACCACACTTGGAAACTGGGTCATTACCGGTGTGCTGGGGTCAGGTGGGACACTGAGGAGCCTGGCACGGGGTGCTGATGTGGCGGGGGGCGTGGGGCCATGTGTAGGCCAGGTGTGGGGGGAAGCACAGCCTGGACTGTCCTGCTGGCCTGGTTGGTGGCCTGGACTCTGGCCTCCTAGACGGAGCGTGAAGAGTCCATCCTTCTGAGGAGTGGGCGGGTCTGGGCTGGGAGGAGCCTGGCTCTGGGGGGCTGCATTTCAGTGGCCCTCCCCGGGCCCACGTGCCCAGTCCCGTGGGGTGGCTGGTGTGAGGCTGAGTGGGTCACAGGAGCGAGTGGGTCCCAGGCGTGTGTTGGATTCAGATGCCTTTGTCCCCTTGACCTTGCTTGTGACCCCTTGCTGCCTCTGTCCCCTCTCCCACTGCAGCCACCTCCTTGGCTTGCCCAAACGGAGGGGGCAGGCAGCCCAGTCCAGATTCCCAGGCAGGGCCCTCGGGGAGCAGGAAGCTGAGGCAGGAGGCTGGTGTGCCTCTCGCTCTGCCCAGGCGTGCGCAGCCCCGGCACCCGGCAACCTCCGCCCCCTTGGCTGCTGCCCCCGCCTGAGCGTTCTCCGCCTTTCCAGAACGGCGATGCCGCACTTGACCCCTGTCTGGTCCTGGGCCTGGGCAGGACGCAGCATTCAGGTTTCGGTTTTCAAGACCAAGCGTCTGCACGTTCTGGACGCACTCCACGTCCCTGGGCTCAATCAGCCCCCAAAGTGGCTGAGTTGGTGGACTTTACGTTCTGTGGTTTACCGTCATGGACAGTTTAGAAGAGCGCAGGGGCTGCGGCACAGGGGGGGCTGGCCTGGCCCGGCTCTGCAGGAGGAAACTGCGCAGGTGCTTACAGAGCTGTGAGGACCCCCCCGAACGCTGTCCCGTGCAGGCCCTGGCCCTGGGTCCCCTCCACGCCTGGTGACCAGCTTGTTGCGCTGGGCGGTGGTGAGGGTGACGCTCAGTGTTGCCATACGCACTGTCCCCGAGGGGCATCGCCACGCCTGAGATGCCCCCTGCACCCGGGGCCGGGGCCAGGGTTCTGTCTTGGAGGGGACCATGGTCGGGGTCTGACGCCCGGCCCCGGGGGTGGCTCCCCGTGGTGGGTGCTGAGGTCCTGTCGTCCCGCAGCCCACGCAGGCTCTTGAGGCAAGGCCGCCGTCCTGTCTCCCCGCCAGCGGCTCGCGTCCTCCCCTCGCTGTGCGTTTTTTCTTTGTTTTTTAGTAAAGGTAGGTTCTCACATTTGACAGGTTGTCCTCTAGACTTTTCCACTTTGTGACTTCATTTTTCGGTCCTTAAATAGACCGTTGTCTCTCCCCTAGGATTTGCTGAGGAGAGTTCTCTCCTTCTTAAGTGTCCCTTGGTCCTCTGGGATCCTCTGTCCCTGTACGGGATATTTGTCCACGTGGCCAGCATGAGCCCCACCCTCCGAGCTGTGGCCACTGCCCCACCCACAGCACCGCCCACTGGTGGGCTCCCCTGGCTCCCAGGGGACACTGGGCGTCAGGAGTGGTCATGCACATTCTATTTCCTTTGTCCCACACCAGGGCCAGCGGCAAGCTGCCTGTTGTGCCCAGTGAGCTGGACTGGTCTGCTTGGCAGCACCCCCAGCCCCTGCCCTGACACCATGCGCCTCGACAGCCCCGTGGCTCAGCAGGTTCTGGTACCTCCAGGCTGGGTCAGGGGTCCCCACTGTGTTAACCCTGGCCTGGCCATGATGCCAGGTCCCCACCTGGCCTGGCCATGATGCCAGGGGCCGTGGAGGAGCTTGGGCTGGTCAGGGCTGCAGACGGTGACAGTCCCGTGAGGACTTCCTGCTACTGCCCAAACAGGAAGCTGTTCCCACCTGGGCGCTCGGCGGAGACCATCCTGCTCCCACCCGGCGCTCTCCCTGCGTGGACACGGCCTGAGTCCTGGGATACTGCCGCCTGGCAGGACCGCTCCTGTTCCAGAAGGAAGGCCTCTGCTCAGGGAGGCGCGAGCGCCAGACGGGCTGGGAACCCAGGTGCACCCGAGCCCCGCGCTCCAGGGGGACCTGGGCCTCTGCTGCCACTGGGTCAGAGTAGTTTGCTGGCCCTGACGCGACACTGGCCCTGCAGCCGTGTGACCGACGCTAGGGTTGGAGCTGGGGAGCCCTCCCTGCCAGGCCAGCCCTGCTGCAGGCCTGGGGCTGAGGCCTGCTGCACGTGGGGAATAGCCACCTGCTGCCCCCCGGAGTTTGCGGTTGCCATGGCTTCCTGGTTCTTTTGGGCCAGAGGTGTGGCAGGTGGGCACCCCAGGGCACACGAATCCCTTTGTGCACAGACGTGTGGATTTACACACATCCTTCATGCAGCTCAGAGCACAAGGTGTGGCGGGGCACCAGGCCCATGTGCTGTCACACTGGGCTTCTGCCAACTGCCCGGGCTGGACAGGGAGGAAGCTAAGGTGGCCAGCACCCTGCATCTGAGGTGAAGGTGGCGCCCGACCCAGCAGGTGCCAAACTGGGAGGGCTTCTCTAAGGAGGCCCCCGCCGAGTCTCCATGCAGGTGAGGCCCAGGGGAGGAGGTTTCAGGCCAAGGAGAGACGTGGGCCAGCGTCTGCAGCCGGGGGTCCACCCGCTTCCTGATGGTTGGTTAGGACCTTGGAGAAGTTGGCCCTCCTGCTCTCAGGGCCATTCCTTGCCTTGCCCTTGAGTCGGGGGCTGCTGTGTGGGCCAGCCTGGCTCATCTGGACACGAGGGTCCCTGGCTTTCCTCCTGCCCTGCTCAGGCCAGGGGTCCTTGCTGTGGTGGAGGTGGCCAGAGGTTCTCAGCTGCCAGCTGGGCTGGCCTGGGTGGGTGACAGTTGGCCCTTCCTGGTGGGAGCCAGGTAGGGGTCTGCAGGCTGGACTGTCCACTCTGAGGGCAGGGGCTTCTTGAGAGCAGGTGTGACTGCACCTCCCTCTCTTCCAGGGAGCCCGCCCGTCATGTCCAGGTGAGACAGAGGCGCTCGGTGCTGAACATGCTCAGGAGGCTGGACAAAATCAGGTTCAGAGGTCACAAGAGAGAGGACTTCCTTGACCTAGCCGAGTCTCCAAATGCCTCGGACACCGAGTGTGGAGACGAGCTCCCCCTGAAGATACCGCGGACCTCGCCCCGCGACAGCGAGGAGCTCAGAGACCCTGTGAGTACACCACCCCATGTGTCCTTGCGGTTCCTCCGTGCGGGCTGGGTTGTCCCTGTCCTCAGGTGGCCCAGCAAGGGTGGATATAGGCAGATTCCTGTCCTGCCCTGGTGGCTCGAGACAGAAGCCCGGCCTGATTGTCATCTCGGCTTGCTGCCCCCCCGCCCCCACGGGGCGCACTGGCAGGGCCCGGTCCTGGGTTTCTGTTCGTCACCAAGGTTTGTCCCATGCTGCGTTCCTCTGCCTTCCCTGTGGGCTCCTCTGGGTGGTCGGCACACACCTCGTGCTGAGGGGGTGCTCAGGTTCCACCTGGCCCCTGGGAGCAGCCACATGGGCCAGGCAGGGGCCTTCTGGAAGCTGCTGGCGCCTGGCTGGACTGCCTGGCCATGCCATGCGTGTCACCAACCCCCACTGCTGGCTGGGCCCTCCTCCCCGTGTGTGCTGCCAGTCACACACGCGGAGCCCGTCATCGGGCAGCAGGTAGCCTCTGAGCGCCTCAGCTGGGCCTGTGGCCTGGGCAGGAACAGTGCTGAGTCGTCTGCCCTGCGGAGCCTATGTTTCATGGGGGCGGGGTGAGCGCTCGGGCCCCTTGTCTCCTGGGTCCCTGTGGTGCTCGGGTTGACCGCAGTCCTCCCGTCAGCCCAGAGCCGTCTCCTGCCGGCTGTGGACGCCCCCATGTGCGTGTCAGGTCTGGTGCGTTTTCTCCCAGCCCTGAGCCCGGGTTTCCTTCCAGATGTGCTCGTGATCACCTCGCTCCCGGCTCCCTGCATTATTCATGCTTCATAATAGGGTGGTGCCGGCGCCTTGCTCTGCAGGGGGTTAATAATTTATTGGCACCATCTCCTGGGAGCCTGGCTGCCCGCTCATGCTGCCCATCCTGGGAGGGTGACTCTGCCCCAGCCTTCGGAGGCCGTGATTGGTCCTCTGGGTTTTGGGTGGGGACGGACTGGGCCCTGGCTTGGTGCGTCCCGGGCACAGGGGATGTGGAACAGTAGGGCACGTCCTGACACAGAGCAGTCTTGTCTGGCTGGTGTGTGGGGCCGTGGCCCTAAGTCTGGAGTGGTAGCTTTTGAGCATCTCAGAAACAAGAATCTGTCGCCCCAGTATGTGCTTCTGGGGGCAGGAGTCGGGGACCCCACACGGAGGCTTAAGCTAGGCCAGTTCATCCATCTGTCTGTCCAGCCAGGGCCGCAACAGCTGCCTTGCCCTAAGTGTGGCCTAGGCAGAGGCCAGGACTTCCGGCCCTGCCATTGGGGTGAGTGTGAGGCAGTGTGTCAGAAGAGACAGTGGCCTGGGGTCTCCGGGGCCAGCCACCCTCAGCCACCAGCCAGCTCGAGGCGGTGGGCTGGCACCACCTGTGCCCCTGGCACCATGCAGACAGACCACAGGCACAGTCGTGGGAGACCGTGGTGCCCTGACCAGCGCAGCCACCCCCGTGATGTCTGCCCAGCTCCTCCAGCCCAGGGCCCTCTCCAGAGGTGGTCGGTGCCTGTGGCCAGTGTGCCGCCAGAGGTTCTGAGGTTGGGGCCAGCCTGGGGGCACGTGCAGGGCGGGGGGCCTCTAGCAGTGCTGCTTTGGTGTTGGTGACGGTGGGCTCTGGCCTGGCTGGCGTGGGAACGGTGCCCCTGGACCTTGCTCCAGCCACTGCCGTGCCCTGCTGTGCCAGGTCTCTGTGGCCAAGTGGGGAACGTCTGGTTGGGGGCCTGGACTGTCCGGCTCCGGGACTCCCAGTGAGCAGGCCAGAGGGCTCATGAGCAGGAGCCCTGAGGCCTTGGCTCCAGGTCCTGCCTTCAGGGGGGTTACCTGCTAAGTCCATGACAGGGAGAGGGCCTGTCCCTGGGGTGCGCTGTGGCCCCGTGGGGTGTGGTGGTGGGTGGGTTGGAGGGTCAGCAGATGGTGGCTGGTCCAGGGGTACAGATCTGGTTGGAGAGTAGGATGCAGGACCATGGGGTTCTGGGACCAGGGAGTCCCAGCAGGGGAAGGTCAGTGTTGGAACTGGCCACTCTAGGTTGGTTATTTGAAGAATGTGGGTTCCTGGGGCAGCAAAGAGAGCAAGAGGGACCCTGCCGGGGCATGGGGCTGGTTGGAGGGTGGACTGGTCATAGGAAAACAGGTTGTGGTCTAGGGCAGCTCCGATGTGCCAGCCAGTCTGTGAGGCAGGAAGTGTCCTGGGTGACATGTTGTGGGGGGGCTTGGCACCCTGGGCATGGCTGAGGGAGAGGCTTGGGCAAGGTCAGACTGTGGGCCTGGTGTCCCCTCCTTGGAGCAGGAGGTGCTGGGAGGGACATCCCCACCCTAGATTCAACCCTGAAGGAGAAGCAGGCCCAGAGACCCCAGGGGGACCAGGGCAGGTGGTTTGGCCTCAGTGCCTCAGGGCTTTGGTGGTATTGGGGGTTGAACCCAGGGGATCTCTGCCACTGAGCTGTACCCCCAATCTTTTTTTTTAAATTTGAGATAGGTCTCACCAAGTTGCCCAGGCCCGTCTCAGGTTTGTAAGCCTCCAGCCGCAGCCTCTGGACTGTGGTGTGCGCCGGGCTCGGCAGCACCCTTGATCTGCCGGGCAGCACCGCATTCCGCCTGGGTCTGCCTTGGAGAACACAGGGAGGAGAAGCCCGAGCCGGGCAGCCGGCACCCGCCTGCTGTCAGCCCGCGCTAGTTGTAACTGTTCATGACCATGAAATATTAATTCAGAACCGGCCAGTCCTGGGCTCCCGCGAGGAAGCCTTGTTCCTGAGGTCATAACTCCTAGGGCCTGGCACGGGGCAAGCAGTGGTTGCTCAGCCAGGCCTGGGGCCACCTCGCATTGCCCATCCCAGGAGGTGATGGACGCGCAGGTGCCTTCTGGGTGCCTCAGCCTGAGCGGAGCCCGGCTGCCCTCAGTGGGAGTGCTGGGCGTGGGTGTCCGCATTTCCTCCCAAGGGCTGCTGTGGGCTGCCTCCTGTGGGCTGTGCAGATCGTCCTCATGCCCACCAGGGCCCACCTGCCCTCCCCAGCACTGGTGTCCTCAGGCTCCTCTCTGCTAACCGCCGGACAGAAGTGGGGGCTCCAAGCGGGTTCCCCTCGCGTGGCTTCTGCTAGGAGCCTTGGGCCATCTCGGCATGCAGTTTGGCTCCGTTCATCTTATTTTATACTGATAAAATCAAATGGCAAATGTGGTAACACGTGTAACGTAAAATCTGTCACTTTAATGATGGGTCCGCAGTTCAGTGGCCTCCGTCCCCAAACCTCTCCTCACTCCAAGTGGAAAACTCCACCCATTCACTCCCTCCTGCCCCTGCCCAGTCTGGCTCCCCAGGCCCTTTCTCTCTGTGGCAGGGACATCCATGAAGACTCCACAGTACTGTCCTTCTGTGCTGGACTTTTCCCCTGTGGAGTCCCCAGGGTCCCTCCCTGTCGTAGCAGGTTGGCTCACCTCGCTTCGGCCTGGGGCATCGAGTTCTGTGTGTTCCTACTGGGAGGGAGGTGGGCTGGGCAGGGGTCCTGCGTGAAGGCCCAAGAGGTGGGTGTGCCGGGAAGGTGCAGCGGGCAGGGTGTTGTCCAAGGGAGGCCGGGTGGGGTGGAGATGGGGGGCGGGTCATGCGCGTGGCAGTGCCAGGCCTGCGGGGAAGGTGGGCACTAAAGTCCTTAGAGCTGGGGGGGGATCTGGGGTGGCCCCGCCCGCGAGGCAGAGGGGCAGATGACTTGGACAGTGGGAGATTGAAGAGGGTCCCCACAAGGTCCCAGGCTCCCTCCACACACAGCTGGAGAGCTCTGAGCAGGACCTCACAGCAGCTTCCCCTTCAAAGAATGGCTCCAGGAAACCAGAATAAGGGAGACGCGGCCACCCCCGGCTGTGCCAGGAGCCCCAGTCCCCTGCCACGTCCAGGCTCCTGGCTGCAATCAGGCTTGCTCCTCTGATGTCTGAGAGGGGGGCAGCTGGTGGCCTTTCAGAGGGGTTCAGGCCCCAGCATTTCAGAGTAGCACCCTGGGGTCTTGTCACCCAGTTGGGGACCCTGACCTGCTGGTCATTTCCCGCAAAACCTTTCTTAGTGCCCCTCATGCCCAGCCAAGCTGCTGCCCCTTCTGGACCAAGGCTGCCAAAGTCCACAGGGCTGGGCAGCACCCAAGGCGCAGGCCTTCCTGGTCCCAGGTGCCAGGGATACCCACCGAGGGACGTGGACTGGCATGCTCGTGTGCTGCCGGTCGGCCACGGGGCACACTGCTGGCTTTGGCAGAGGCTGCTGGGAAAGGTAGGTTGGGTGCCCCGCCTGCTCCCCGGGTGGAGCTGCCCCACACCAGCCTACCCTCTGCTCTGTGCCTGGCACGTGGCCACCCCACGCCCTTCGAGGCACGTTGCTTGGCAGGGCGAGTGGGCAGGGGTATGGGGCACCTCCCAGCTTCCTTCTCGCCCCTCAGTCACTTGAGCCTGGCCCTGCCCGGCTGGCGTGCTCAGAACAGGGTGGCGTCACAACCTGGTGTGCTCAGCTGCCCTGAAAACATGGCTTCAGCCGTGGCCCCGCGGAAGCCAGGGGGGCCGCACCTCCCGTCTTCCTGCCGTCAGCCTTGCGGCTGGAGCGACGGTGCTCGTGCACAGGCTGTCGGCAGGGCCGGGGTTGCCGTTCCACACTCTGGGCGGCTCCTTTCTGGGGCTGTCACCCCCATTTGAAAGATAAGAAAGCTGGTGGTTGTCACAGCAGAGCCTGGCTGTCCTGGGCTCAGTGGGGCCTGGGGGCTGGGGGCTCTGAGCCCTGTAGACCCTCTGACCACGCCCTCCTCTTCCTCTGAGGCCTGTCACCTGTCTCCTAGTCACAGGTGGGCACTGATTCTGGGACTGGGACGTTTTCTGGGGGAACAGTCACTTCAAGCGTGATTTGTTCTCCTTCCTTCCTGGGGAGCCCCCAGTCGTAAGGCAGGGGCTAGACTCGGGGACACGGATGTACATGCTGGCTTTGGCCCTGATTGCCACTGACTGTCCCCACCTCCTTCCTCTCCCCTGGATGGGCAGGGCATGTGGGCCACTGGGCTTGAGCAGGTTGGCCCGTGGCTCTGCCTCCCGCTGCCTCTCCAGGCTTGGTATCCTTGCTGTGGACAGGGGTCCCATGGGGTGCAGGCCCAGGCCACGGCTTCTTGGGACTCCAGCCTTGCCTTGTCACAAAAGGAAGGACCCTTCTTTCTCTGCGTTGCTGGAGCAAACGCCAGGGGGAGCCATCCCCTTGGTGGGTGGGTTGTTTCCTGTCCTGAGTGCATCGCTGCCCGGGGTCCTTGGTTCTCCATCTGGTGCTCTGTGCTGGATCGTTCACAACCACTCCCCGGTATCTACAAGTCTTCCGGGAAGGGCCCTCTGTGCCTCTGCCCGTTCCTGGGACAGCCGTGGCACGGCTTGCCTAGGTCACCTGCTGCGGGGCCTCCAGACAATGGGGAGCATCGAACAGACCTTCCAGGCCCCGCGTGGCACGCACTCCTTCTGGGTGCCCGCACTCCTGTGGCGTGCAGGTTTCTTCAACAGAAAGAGCAAGTGAAACATTGAAAACGTGGGCGGCCAGGGGAGGGGCAGTCAGAGCAGAAGGCCGCGGGGCGGGAGCTGGGCAGGCTGGGGCTGGCCGCAGAGCCTGGCTTGCTGGATCGCATTTCAGTTCAACATTTATCACCACCTTGTCCTTGAGACAGGCCTTGCGGTGCCATACTGGGGGCAGGGTGGTGAAGTGTGACTCCAAGAGAAGGGGGGGACCTTCCAGGAGGTGCATAGATGTTCGGGGAAAGGGAGATGGGGACCAGCCAGAGTCAGGTCAGGTGGCCTGGAGTTGCCCAGGGTGCCTTGGGATGAGCAGGTCGCATGTGGCCCAGCGTTTGTTTTGGGGATTAAAAAGGGCGTTTTTTGTTTGTTTGGGTTTTTTGGTAATAAAAAAATGTCTCAGACGCCCAGCGCACTTGAACCAAAGGGGAGTGTGTGTGAACCCCACGTGCCCTTCATGCACAGTGGTCCTGGTCTCCTGGTCACTGCCTGCCCTCACCCTCTGGATGATTCTGGATTGAATGCCAGGCATTTGGTCCTCTGCCCGTCTCTGTGGCGTGGTGAGCTGGTCTAAACACTGAGGGCCGAGCACAGCCATGGCAGCATCCCCGCCTGGGACAGTGGGCGCTGCACTCGGCTGCTGCCCACCTGGGTCTCCGTGCCTGGTCCAGGCTTTGCGATTTGTCTGGGGCTAGCTGTGTGGAGCGCCTGGGGATGGGCGTCCCAGGGTTCTGAGTGGACACCTGGCTGACCTCACCCCTGCCTTGTGAGTCCCGTGGCTCCGCCCGGGACAGACCGAGGTGAGCCACACAGTCGTGGGGCGCAGGGATTTCCCTGTCCTCAGGGTCCTCTGAGAGCGTCTGTCCTGTGGACAGTGTTTCGGGGTGTGCCCCCTCTTCCTGCCTGTGGCCTCCCAGCAGGTGACAGATGTGTGCAGGGTGGACCTGCTCTCCTGGCCACGCTCTTCCAGCACATGCTGTGTTAACCATTGCCCAGCCCTGGAGGAGGTCTGGGGACCAGGAGGGGAAGGCAGCTCTGCTGTCCTTGGCCAGGCACTCGGGTCAGCAGCAGGATGCATCTGTGGAGTGACCATGTGAGTGCCCGTGTGGACAGGCCTGGCTAGTGGGTGGGCCTCTTGTTTTCCCTGGGAAAGGCGCAGGGTGCAGAGCAGCTGCTGGCTCTGGGCTCGTGGCCGTGGGCAGCGGTGGCCGTGGCTGCAGCCTGCCCCGGCTGCCGGGACAGGACAGTGGTCACATCAGTCCTCACGGAGCTGGCAGGGTGAGGCCCTGGTGTGGACTTTGCTCTCACTTGTCCCCCACAGGCCTGGTCCTGCCTGAGAGCCCTTCTCTCCAGCTTGCTCTGTATGGTATGGACATGGCCTTGGCTCAGCGCCCACTGTGAGGGCAACGCTGGACACTGGGCACTTGGCTTAGATTCTGGTGTCTTGTCTTAAGGTTGAGCTCCTGTGAGCTCCGGGGTGTCCACGTGGTGGGATGCTGAGGCATGCTGGTGAGCACCTTATGGTGCAGGGCCCATCTCCTGGCCTCATGGACTGGGCGCTGTGGGGCCCTAGGGGCCACCGTGCCACCTTGTGCCCAGGAAGCTGCGCTCCCGTCCCTCGCAGAGCTGCCGCTGCTCTCCCGAGGCCTTGGGCCCACGGAGTGGACTGGCGGGGTGAGGGCTTCTGTCCAGGGTCCTCTGAGCTCTGCCTGTCTCTCTTCCAGGCTGGTCCGGGGACCCTCATCATGGCCTCAGGGGCCCAGGACTGCAACCGGACAGAGTCTGACCGGCTGAACGAGATCAAGGGCCACCTGGAGATCGCCTTATTGGAAAAGCACTTCCTCCGTGAGTACCAGGCGCCCCGGGAGGGCACAGGCCACTCTGGGCTGGGCCGAGCTGGGGCATGGTCCTGCGGCTGCGGGCCAGGCGCTCTGCCATGGACATGGGACTGGGCCAGGCACGGCCCACATGGCTTTTGGGGCCTGGAAGTCCCCGCACGGCCCTTTGCCTCTGAGCCTGCGTCTTTGCCGGCTGCTTCTCTGGGCCTGGTCCTCGTCACCTTTGCTCAGTGTGAGGGGTAAGAGAGGATCCTGTGGGGAAGGACCAGAATGTTCCATGAGGACCTGGACCCTTCCAGTCAGTCTGGCACGGGCGTCTCCCACCACTCAGAGCTTGTCTGGTATTTTGTAGGAATCGGGTTTTGTGTTCTGGGGCTGGGGTTGTGGCTCAGTGAGAGGCACTGGGTTCCGTCCTCAGCACCACTTAAAAAATAGATGAATAAAATAGAGGTATCATGTTCATCTGTAACTAAAAAAAATACTTCTTTAAAAAAAGGTTTGTGTTCCATTAGTCACAGGTCAGGGAGGGGGTGCAGTGGATTCCCGGTCCTTGGCCTCCCGCACAGCCCCGACTTGCTGGGGCCTGGCCTCTGAGACTAGAGGTTGTTCTGGAGGGGCCTGGGGGGCCTGGCAGGGAAGAATCCCTGGCTGCTCACTTTGGATCCTCTCTCCTCTCCTCCGTGTCCTCTGGGTGTTACGGGGAGGGCAGGAGGCAGGGAGAGCTCGAGTTGCCCTCCTGCGGGGTGGAGTCCCTGACCAGTAAGGGCCTCGAGCAGGCAGACCAGCCCTGAGCCCACGCAGGAGCCCATGCCCGTGACCCTGCGTGGGGCATGTTCACAGCTGGTACGATGGCTGATGCGCTGCTCTTGGGAGGAAGGTGCAGGAAGGGGCAGCTTCAGCTCTGCGCACCCAGAGCTGGGCACTGTGACCTGCGCAGAGCAAGGCCCAGGGGAGGCCCACTTCGGCCAGCTGCCCTGGGCAAAGGGCAGGGCTGAGGGCTGACAGGCAGGCCCCTCCCTTCTGGGGGTCCTTCACGGCTAGGGCTCCTCAAGGCTCTGGCTGGCAGCTGGTGCCTGACTGGTCTCTGTCCCTCTGTCCTGTGCTGACGGCTGCTCGGGGGGTCTCTGTCTCTGATTTCTCTCCTCTTCCCGGCCCAGGGCCTGTGCTCGGAGCCCTCCGTGGATTCAGTAGGATGCAGACATACGAAGCCTGATGTCCCAGGGGACCAGGTTCTTTCACTTGTGATATTGCCTCGGCTCCCCTCCGGTGGGCCCTGTGGTGCTGGGCGTCACACTCCCGCTGTGAGGCTAGATGACCAGGGTGCCCTGTCCTGTGGCTTCCACCTGCCTCTCCTGCAGGCTGGGGCCTGGCTCAGGGGAATCTGCACACTCACCTGGTGGTCAGGGACCCGTGTCGCACACGGCTCTGTGGGTTCACCTGGCTGGAGAGCAGTAGGGAGGTGTGTGTGTGTGTGTGTGTACGTACGTGCGTGGCAGCGGTAGTGTAGGTGTGCAGGTGGTTGACCATGGCAGTAGTATCTGTGCGTGAATATCCAGCAGTGGTCAGCGTGTGTGGTGGCTGGGCCTATGTGTGCTCGTGTGTGCGCGTGCACAGTGATAGCGCGTGTCTGCCCTGGCCCCCAGGGACAGAGTGTGAGTGGTTCTGGTGGCTCTGTGGCTGCGCTATGGAGTGACTTGGTTTTCCTGAGTCTGAGGTTGCCTTTGAGCCCACCTGGGTGGAGAGAGCTGTGGGTAGTAAGCCCTCCTGGTTGCAGTCCTGGGACCTGCCACCTGTGGCCTTGGCCAGCTCTGCTGGGTTTGCATGGGCATGTGGAGCTCATCCTGTGCTGGCTGGAGACCTCAGCTGGGGTCAGGTCAGCAGCTGCAGGAGGCTGCCTCTTCCCGGCTGAGCCTTATGACATTGCCTTTTTGTGGGCCAGAGCTGTCCAGTGTTGGCGGTTTCATGGGGCTCGGTGAACCTGCAGAGTGCATGGCCCCCAGCAAAGGCGACGGGCTGTGGAGCATCCACAGGGGCCTGGTGGGGCAGAGAGGTGTCCAGGAGAAGCGGTCCTGGGAGGATCCACAGGACACTGTGCACTCACATTCACTTCAAGGCAGGTCATGATGAAGTTGGAGAATGGAACAGCCAGACCCATGGGCGTGCTTCTTTGGGGCTGTCCAGATCTGTGACACAGATTGGGGCTGTGAGGAAAAGTGCAAACAAGGCTGCCTACTACCAGACGTCGTTGCTGCCTCCGGCACTCAGGTTCTGGCCTCAGTGCTGCCTAAGAGGCCAATTGTTGGACTCCTAGGTGGCTCTCACAGTGGCAGTCAGAGTTCCACCTGAGCTGTGAGCTGGCTCCATTACGAGAGGTTTGATTGTGCACCAGAACTGAACAGATCACTTCCCGTGCTCTCTTGTCCACGTCCACCATCACCTCCCGGGGAGCTGATTCCCGCCCTCCTGGCGTCCTCCACCACCTGTCACCAGTAGGTGGCCCAGAGTGCTCCAGACAGAGGCCCTGAGTCCAGGCTGTGACAGAAGGAGCTGCTCCTTGAGTTCTGCAGATGTCCGGGGTCTTGGTAATTTTCTGGCCCCTGCGCCGGCTGCACGGGCCCCTTCCCGCTCCACTCATGAGCCGACCGATTCTGAGCTTTATAACCTTCATTTGTAAAATGAATCGCCCCCTTCATTTTCCAGATTTGAAAGAATGAGCTGCATCTTCCCCTGAGACCAGCGGGTGGAGGGCTCATCCTCAGGTCGCGGCTCTGTTGGGCCCAGGCAGCTCTGCCTGGCTGTGGGAGCCTGGTCAGTGCTGGTGGGTCTTCCTGGTGTGGCAGGAGAAGTGCCCGCCTGGCCTGGAACTGACCCGTTTGCCTCATCAGATTCTTACCAGGTCTCTCTGGTGCTAGAAATCCTGGTTCTCAGAAGGCGACACCGCATGCGGGCTGGTTTTATCGCACGACAACATCCACACCCTTCAGAATCCAAGCCAGCGCTGCCCGCCGGCGTAGGACTGCCCACCAGCTGGTATCCAGTCCTAGTCCTTGTGCTCCCAGGGGCTGCTCCCCTGGAGGGGTGCAAACCACTCCGTTTGAAGTCACTCACCCTGGCCGAGGGACCAAGTCAGTGCAGCCTGGCTCCCTTAGAGTGTTACACTTTAGTTTCAGAGGTTGCCTTCGTTTTCTTTTAATTCTGACATGATTTCAGGTTTACAGGAAAGTTACAGAAAGAATACAAATGATTCCCTTGTGCTTTTCATCCAGTTGTTCATCCAAGATTCACGTTTTACACATTTATCTATCTCATTTACCTGCCCACCCACCCCACACCCATCTATCCCTCGGTCTGTGTGTGTGCCTGCGTCCATCCATCCACCATCCACTCGAGAACCGTCATCCCTCCGTCTTCCATCTATTCCTTCACTACACATCCACCCACCCACCCACCCATCTATCCCCCACCCACCCACCCACCCATCCATCCCCCACCCACCCACCCATCCATCCATCCCCCACCCACCCACCCATCCATCCCCATCCATCCACCCTCCCATCCCCCATCCATCCATTCACCCATGCATCCCTCCCTTCCGGCATCCCTCCACCCACTTGCCCACCCATCCATCATCTGTTGGTTCCTCCACCACTTGCCATACATCCTTTCCCCACCCACCATCTAGCAGTTCTCCTGTGTATTTTCTTTCTGTGACCTGCTTGATGGTCAGTTGCAGACTTGATGGTCAGTTGCAGACGTGATGGTCAGTCTCCACCTAACCGCAGTCATCAAGGTCAGTGAGCAGTGAGGATCAGGCTGCTGGAGGGAGACTCACTGCCCTCCAGGGAGGAGCTCCGCGTGGGCTCTGTGCGTTTCTGCTGCCTCTTTGGACTCCTTCTCCTGGACAGTGGTCAGCCTGTGTCTGTTCCCTGACTTGGTGTTTTCAAGGAGTGCTGGTTACTTACTTGTAGAATGTCCTCAGTTTGTGCTTGTGTGCTGTTGCCTTGCGGGGAGACAGACGCAGGCTGGGCCATCTCATCCAGAGTGTCCCCGAGCCATGTGTGGCCCCTGAGGCCGTCTCCTTCCATCTCATGTTTGTCAAGAGCTTTTTCAAAAATGAAGCTCTTACAGCTGCTAAAACAGTCTGCTGTGGTGTCACCTGTGGTCCCAGCTACTCGGGAGGCTGAGGCAGGAGGACCACTGGAGCCCAGGAGTTCAAGGCCAGCTGGGCAGCATAGTGAGACCCCATCTCAAAAAGGACTGAATTAATTTCAAATTGTTTACATGGATCCCAAGTCGGGGTGTGTTCAGAGAGCTAGAGTTCCTCTGCCTGCTCCCTCACCTACACCGCCCCTCCCCTGTGGATAGCCAGTGGTCTCTCTGTTTATGCCACTGACCCAGGGGCACTCTACCCGAGCTGCACTCCCAGCCCTTGTTACCTTTAATTTTAGGGCAGAGTTTTGCTAAGTCACTGAGGGCCTGTTAAAGTGCAGAGGCTGATCTTGAACTCAGGACCCCATCTTGCCCCTCAAGCCCCCAGGCCCCGCACCTTCCGCTGAATCTCTTTCCTTTCTCCTGTTCTTTTAGCATCATATAGAACGCAGAGCTGGGTCCCCACGAGGCTGCACATGCGTGGACTTCCCTTTCCTCCGCCGGCCTCCCCCCCCTTTCCCCCTCTCCCGGCCTCCTCTCCCCCTCCTTGTGTCCGCTTTGATGGGTCCTTCCACTAGTTCCTGAAGGTGGGGCTCCCTGTGGGGTCGCATGTGTCGTGCACCGTGATCCTGGAGGTCCACTCCCCTCCCCTCCCCTCCTGCTCCACCGCTGCCCCTCTGCCCCCTGGTCTCCCTTCCGCCCGGTCTTCCCCACTCCTCCCTCCCTCCCTCCCCTGTTTGCTCCAGTCCCCGTATGAGGGGACACCTGACCCTTGACTTCCTGGGTCTGGCTCACCGCAGACCTGCCATCTCCAGCAAGTGCCGTGATCTCCCTCTTCTTGTGGCCGAGTAAAGCTCCATTTGTCTTTATACCACACTTTCTCCATCCCTTCGCCTGTTGACAGGTGGCCCCACGACCTGGCTGTGTAAACTTGCTGCTGTGACACTGGGGTGGCCCTGTCACTATGGTAGGCTGACTTTAGCTCTTTTGGATGAATCCCAAGGAGTGGGCTGGCTGGGTCATGGGTGGATCCATTCCTAGTTTGGGGGAGTCTCCCCCCTGCTTTCCAGCGTGGCACTAAAGGCAGTCCCACCGACAGGAGACGAGCACCCCTTTCCGCCACGTCCTCGCCGGCGTTTGTCATGTATGTTCTTGAGAATCGCTGTGGTGACTGGAGTGAGCCGAGAGTCTAGCCAGTTCTGGGTGCGTTTCCCTGATTGCTGGAGAGGGTGCTTTCCAGGTATTGTTGTTTCTTGAGAAGTACCTGCCGGTTCTTTGCCTGTTTACTGATTAGGTTATTTGTTCAGCGATTTCTTCCAATGACTTTGTAAATGGAAGCCAGGTGATATCTGATCTTATCCCTTAGGCAAACATCGGCACACCCACACCTACACCTAGAGGCAGTTCCTGGTGTGGTCAGCCCGCCTGTTCCCCAACCATGGCCTGTCCCGCGGTCTGCGGCCTTGGGCTGCTGCAGTGCTCGCAGGTGGTTCTTACCAGGTTCTGCACCCTGATGACACAGGTGGCACTCATCTCCCTGCCCTGAGCATGATGCCCGGGTTGGGAGCAGTGCGGGGGGTGGGGGGCACAGGTCGGCTGCAGGAAGGTCATCACAGTGGAGCCTGCAGGGTCTGGCTTCCAGCTCCATCCCCAGGAGCAGGCCGTGTGTGACCTTGGGGTCCACCAAGATGTCCTGGCTGCTTGGCTGTCCCTGCCCCTCAGTGCGGCATTGGGACTCTGGCTTCTGGTTCGTGTCTCTGCCACTTGTCAGCAGACAGTTGAACACAGTCACCTAAGAGGACTGCAGTGCCCCTGTCCGTAAGCTCCACGTGGTCATTCAATTATCTGCGGCACTTTCTCTCCCTTCACGGAGGAGAGGAAAGGGCCGATTGCACGTGGCCTTCTTGGGTGGTTAAATATTGAAGAGGACAAGTGTTCCTGGTAGACGGGGCCCAGGCTGAAGAGGCGAGGGCGAGCTGCGTTTAGCCCTGGCCTGGGTGTGTTAAGGAAGTCCATAAATAAACCAAAAGCATCATTCATTTCCAGTCATCCCGAAGCTCACCCCAGTTGCTGGTTGCTTTTTGAGCCTGTACATGAGTGTGCGTCTGTTGACCTCCTGCTGGCACGGGCTCTGGAGAGGGAGGCTGTCCGTCTCACAGGTGCACACGCAGCCCTACTCAGGAGCAGTGTGGTGTGGCATGGCATGGAGCTCCCCTTGCTGGACTGTTCTGCTGAGGACCCCGGGGATCCAGGTTTTTTCCTCCTATTGACGTGAAGGCCTGCAGGGACCTCCCTGGGTGGCCTGGCAGAGGCTCCTCTAGGGAGCCCGTCTCTGGGCCCTTGGCACCCACACAGTGGGTGGATCCTGACTTGGAAAGAGGTGCTTTTGCTCCTGAGCCCCCATGCTGCTCTGAGGAGGCTTCCCCCTGCTCTGAGGGTCAGAGTGGCCGCCCCCACCCTGCACCCTGAGGAGGACTCCTCCAGGAACCTGGGAGCAGGTGGGTGGCCACAGACATGAAGGGCCGTCCTTTGGATGCACAGACTCAGAGAGGGCCCCTGCGGGGCGGGCGAGTTTCGGCATGGCCAGCCTGGGTGGTTGGAGGTGAGGAAGACCTCACCATTGCCGTTCTGAAGACAGAAGGGTCTTGGGAGCCAGCAGCCATGAGGCCTGATGGAGCTGGGCTTGTCCAGCTGCACCTGGACCCACCCGTCCCCCCAGCCTGCAGATGTCTTGCAGAGGTTTGGTCTCTCATCTCTTCCTCCTGCCGATTCAGTGGTGTTGAGCTGAAGAGGTGAACCTCCGGGGACAGAGGCTTGGCAAGTCTGGCTCTGTCCCCAGGGAGACACGCAGAGGGCCAGGTGGGACCAGGCTGGATGCACAGATGACTGACAACTGAGAACGGGACTGGACATCAGATCCTGCAGAATTGTGTAGGAGGAAGATGGAATTGGCCCCAAGAAAATTAAAAGCTTGCTCCACTGGGGCCAGGGCTCCCTATTTTGGGGGCTGGGGCGTGGCTCAGTGCGAGGCCCTTGCCTGTCATTTGTGAGCCCTGGTTCCTCCCCCAGCACCCAGTGAGAAGAACCTCCACCCTCCCAGCTCCTTCTCTTTGTGGATGATCAGCCCTGAGATTCCTGGTGGCCCTGGTCAGGAGGTGCTCAGAGCCAGTGACCCCATGCCAGAGCTTCCACGGTCCTGCCCCACAGCCTGCGGCCTGGTCCTCCTGCTCCGGCCTCCCTGCTGTGCTCCCCTGCTGCGCCGAGGGGCCGAGCCAGGAGCTGCCCTGTCCGCGCTCTCCTGCTGGCTTATGCTGGTGGGGTCAGCAGTGGACAGGTGCTTTTGATGACAGAATTGAATCCCATGGGGAGAGTTGAATGGGGAGCCCCCGCCCATCTCTGGGACTTCTCTGAGTGATCGTCAGGTCCCACGGGGCTCATCATGAGCCCCTAGCTGTGAGGGGCTGGGGACGTGTGCGTGCTTCCAGATGGCACCGCAGAGGTGTGGGTGGGGGCCAGGAAGTTGTCTGGGTCCGTGGCCTTCTGTCCTCTGCTGTCTCCCTGGGGTCCCTTGTTGAAACTGTCGTCTGCACAGAGGAGGCCACGCTGACAGAGAGGGTGTCCATGGGGAGTGCCAGGGTGGCCCGGCATGTCCAGTGTTCCAGCTCGGGGGGGCACCCTTGTTCATCCCCACTCGTCTCCTCCATGGACTGGACTCACGGGCAGTGTGGATACCCTACCTGTGAGTTCTGCCAGCTTGGGCACAGAGCCTGGCCGCCTGCTGCTTGGTGCACATCTGGGTGTGTGTGTGTGTGCATGTGCAGGGGTGGAGGATGGGCAGGGGGTCACTGGATCGATGGCTGGCTGGACGGATCAGTGAGCATGTGAGCCAGGGGTGGGTTGGGAGTGCGAATGGTTGGATGGATGAATCAATGAGAGGAGGGTGGGCAGAGGGTGGAAGGACTGTTCCCTCCACGGGGCATACCCCCCCTGCACACCTTCATGGCCCCACTGGGGCCTCCCAGGGCCCGACTCCTCCCTCTGCTCCCATGCTGTCCCAGGCGCATGTGTCCTCTGTGCCCCTTTGCTCCCTGCTGGCCCATCCACTCGGAGCCTGGGGCCTGACCTCACTAATGGAGCCAGGGTGTCCCTGCCTGTCCCCGCCCACACTGAGCGGTGGGTGGCTGTTCAGCAAAGAGCCTGTTGCTTTGGGACAGGACCAGCCCAAAGGGCTCAGCTAGGGACCGAGTGCCTGGCCAGAGGGGAGCCCGGCGGGAGGAGCACCTGCTCAGTGCTGGGCCCAGCCCGGCATCCGGCCCCGGTGTTAGATGCCCTGCGCCATCTCGCGCTGAAAGGCCATTATCGATTCCTGGTAATCCGTCCTTGTGGGTGAAAGCACCGGCCCGGATCCCATTTCTTGTTCTTTACGTGGCAAGGTCTCGGTGCACTACGGTCCCCGCAACCCCACGATGGTTTCCTACGGTGCAGCGCTCACTGGGGGCATGCGAGCGGCAGCCCGGAGGGCAGGGAGTGCAGGCCAGGACCAGGCGCTGCCTGGTGGCGTCTGTGCAGCGTCCACGGCTTATTCCTGCTTCTGCCGAGTTGACCGGGGACAAGGGGCCATGCGAGGGAACGTGGGCAGAGCAGGGAGGTAGTTCCAGGGTGAACCGTTTCCTTCAGGCAGAGTGGATCACCGGGCCACCGGCGGAGGGGCGCTGTCTCTTCCCAGGGCTGAAGGTGCAGGTGTGGCTCAGCTCAGGAGTCCCCTTGTACCTGTGTGTGTGGGGGGGCCTGGCTTTGTCTTCTAGAAAGGTCCACGATGGTGCTGGGAGGAGTATGGGGCCCGAGAGTCAGTGAGTCCGGGAGGCGCAGGGCCCAGCCGGCTGTGGGGTGCGCAGCGCCACCTGGCCGGGAGCAGCCTCCTGTTTCTGGGGGTTTGCGCTCCGGGCTGGGTGGGAAGGAGTTTATTTAAGGGTTATCACTTGATTTTTATTTCTGGCTGAGGCTGGCCGTGGAGTGGTGTGCCGGGAGGACTCCTGCTTCAGAGTTCTACTTTTGCAGGTTTAAAAATAGCCTCGAAGCTGCTTTCCTTCCTCCCACCAGCTTCCCTGTGGGCTGGGTGTCGCTGAGCCCAGGGTGGTGGGTAGAGCCGCCATTGCGCTGCCCGGGCCCGTGGTGGGCATGGGCCAAGGCGTCTCCTCTGCCTCCCCTAAGATCAGAATATGGTGGGGAGGGTGCTCCAGAGTGCCAGTCAGCGGGTCACCTGCCCTTCTCCCTCCAGACCCCGGGGTGAGGTGTGGCCCGGGTGGCAGCCTGGCCGCCAGCTGCCCGGGGCTTCCTGTAGCCTCCAGCAAGTGAGCTTGGTGTGCAGAGTGTTGCTGGGCATCTCTCTCGACTCCAGGGTCTCTGAGCCTCATTTGCTCCACCCTTTGGAGGCAGGAGCCTGTGTGCAGGGCTGGGACGTCCCCCTTCTCAGTGTCCCACAGAGGTGCCACCAGAACTTGATTGGCTCGTCGACTGCTGCAAGGCCTGTGGCCACAAGAGTGCCTCGGGGCCCAGACCGCCCTTGGCCTCCTTCCCTCCTCCTCTCACCAGTCACTCTGTGTCCCCTGACTGTGCTCCTTGTACCCTTGGGGACCGTCCCGGTTTCCCTCTGGGGCCATGCACCTGGGTGATCTTGCCTTCCTGGAGAGTGGATTGGCTTGCTGGGTGGGTGTCGGTGCAGCCCAACTTGAGCTGTGCCTAATCTCTTCTTTTTGGGGCACATCCTTGGGCGTTGGGGGTTCTGGCTGCCCTGGCCTCCTGCAGGCTCCCTGACTGTCCTTAGCTGTCTGTAACCAGGTCACCTGAGTGCGCGGAGCCCAAGGCCAGCACCAGGCCCTGGGAGAGGAGCAGGCCCCTGGGCTGGGAGCTGCCCCGCGTGATCTACGGCCTGTGATATAACAGCATCCGCAGCCCAAAGTGCTGGGTGGCGGCCTTGGCCGTGGTCCTTACCTGTGGCTTAGCTGCTGGCCAGCGTGGGCAGTGCCCACCTCTGCAGCTTCCTGGCGTAGCGTGGCCTGTGTGGGGAGGAGGGTCAGGCAGCTGGAGCCTGGACTCTGAGCTCCCATATGTCTCTGCTCCATGGTCTTTGAGTATACTGCAAGGTCACACACGGCCCACCTGCAAGCGTCCCCTTGGTGACATTCTGCCCCCGCTGATCCAGAGAGGTTACCATGAGCGGTTCTCTCCAGGGCCACGGGTGCGGTCCTGGTGAGTCCTGCTTCAGGTGCGTCTGGGGCACAGCTGGCAGTGGGGAGAAAGGGACAGCTGGGGTCTGTGCACCCCAGGAGGGACAGCCAGCCCGGTAAAGGAGGCTCCTTGCTTTGTGACCCTCGAAATGCCAGGGGCTGGAGGACAGAAGGTCCACTGTGGGCCGGGGGAGCCGAGAGGGCTGCCCCATCCCCCCCGGCTACCAGGGACTTTCCACCCTGCATTGTGTCTCGAGAGTGGAGCAGAGAGCGACCTGTGAGTGTCTGCATGCTGCTGCCCGAAATATGAATGGGACCTCCCCAGCAGAGGGGCGTGCTGATGTGACGACGATGCTGGTCTGAGATGGGAGGTGACCCAGGATTGTCCACCAGAGACGACCTGGGTCAGTCGTCCCAGGGGTCCTCAAACGGAGGCGGGAGGGTTTGAGGAGGAGAGGTAGCCATGGGGTCAGAAGTCAGTGATGTCATTGCTGCTAGGGTCCTGAGCTGTAGGTGCCTCTAAAGTGGGCAACACCAGGAAAGGGGTCATGCAGCGGAGCAACCCCACACTTGCCTCGAGCCCAGCCAGACCCCTTTGGGGCCTCTGGTCTCTGGAGCTGTAAGGGAAGAGCGGTGTTGTCTAAGCCACCAAGTCCGCGGCGATTTTATGTATGTATTTATTTATTTGTTCATTCACTCTAATGAGGTACATATGGCAGCAGAATGCATTTTGATTCATCGTGCGCAGTTGCTGCACAACTTCATTTCTCTGGTTGTACACCATGTAGCATCACACCATATGTGCAGTCACACATGTACCTAGGGTACTGACGTCCATCTCATTCCACCATCTTTCCTGTCCCCATGCCCCCTCCTTTCCCTCCCCTTTGCCCAGTCATAGTTCTCCATTTTCCCCATGCCCACCCCCCATTATGGATCAGCATGCACTTATCAGAGAGAACATTCAGCATTTGGTTTTTTTAGGATTGGCTTACTTCGCTAAGCATGATATTTTCCAACTCCATCCATTTACCTGCCAATGCCATAATTTTATCATCTTTTATTGCTGAGTAATATTCCACTGTGTATATATACCACAGTTTCTTTACCCATTCATCTATTGAAGGGCATCTAGGTTGCTTCCACAGTTTAGCTATTGTGAATGTGGTTCTGTCACTATAATATGCTGTTTTTAAGTCCTTTGGGTGTAGATAATGGAGTGGGATAGCTGCGTCAAATGGTGGATCTATTCCAAGTTTTAAGGGCTCTCCATACTGCTTTCCATATTGGCTGCACCAATTTGCAGTCCCACCAGCAATGTATGAGTGCACCTTTTCCCCACATCCTCGCCAACACTTATTGTTGTCTGTATTCTTGATAACTGCCATTCTAACTGGTGTGAGTAGTTTTTTAAACTACTCACACCAGTTAGATTTGCATTTCTCTACTTACTAGAGATTTTGAACATTTTTTTTCATATATTTGTTGGTCTGTTGTATACCTTTTTCTGAGAAGTGTCTGTTCAGCTCCTTAGCCCATTTATTGATTGGGTGGTTTGGTTTTTTGAGTTCTTTGTGTGTCCTGGAGACTCGTGCTCTGTCTGACGTTTGAATCCATCCCATTTGTTGATTCTTGGTTTTATTTCTTGCGGTTTAGGAGTCTTGTTAAGGAAGTCGGGGCCTAATCTGACCTGATGGAGAATTAGGCCTACTTTTTCTTCCTTTAGGTGAGAGGTCTCTAGTTTAATTCCTCAGTCCTTGATCCACTTTTAGTTGAGTTTTGGGCATGGGGAGAGAGAGGGTTTAGTTTCATTTTGCTGCATATCGTTTTCCAGTTTTCCCAGCACCACTTGTTGAAGAGGCTATCTTTTCTCCAGTGCATGTTTTTGGCATCTTTGTCTGGTATGAGACGACTGTATTTATGTGGGTTAGTCTCTGTTCTGTACCATTGGTCTACATACCTATTTTGGTGCCAATACCATGCCAGGTTCTGTCACTACTGCTCTGTAGTGTCGTTGAAGGTCTGGTGTTGTGATGCCTCTTGCTTCACTCTTCTTGCTAAGGATTGCTTTGGCTATTTTGGGTCTCTTATTTTTCCAAATGAATTTCATGATGGCTTTTTCTGTTTCTATAAGGAATGACATTGGGATTTTAATTGGAATCACATTTGGGTAGTTTTGGCCATTTGACAATATCAATTTTGCCTCTTTGTGGTGATTTTTTACAGCAGCCCCAGGAGGTTGGGGAGGGCTCGCTCCCCTGCACCCTGCTCTGGGGGACCTCGCTCCTGACTGAGGGAGCAGGAGCCTGAGTCTGTGGGGGGCTGCCCATTGTGGGGTGGGCTGGCTGGTGTCCTTGGTGTCCATGAGCAGCTGAGGGCATGTGGAAGCCCCAAGCTGTGGATGCCCGCAGAGCCCAGGGCCTCGGCAGCAGCCCCAGATCTGCAGGACCTGGGTCCAGGCTCCCGGAGACGGGGGCAGGGTACTATTAGCACCACCGTCAGCTCCTGGTTGGGGGGTGTCCCGCGCATAGAACCCTGGGGGGGCTGGTCCCGGGAGGCTGGTGAGCCCCGGGCCTGTAGCAGGACCAGCCCAGTCCTTTCCACTTAGCAAGAAATCTTATTTCCTACTCAAGAGGAAAAAGAAAAACCAAGAATGAGCATTTGTGTCGCCTTTGTCCTATGGCAGGATGGTGGGGCTGTGCACTGTATCTGACCTAAATATGTCACTGGTGGCAGCAGGCGGGCCTCAGTGCCAGGCCTGGGGTCGACTCATTGTTTGAGTCTGGGAGGGAGATACTGGGCCTCGGCAGGGGGCCATTTGCTCAGTGGGAGAGAGAGAGAGAGAGAGAGAGAGAGCGCCCGCCCCTGCGTGCAAGCGAGCGAGTGAGTGCCAGCCCACATACACGAGAGACGAGTGGTCAGAAAGCTGGCTGGCTTCATTTTTCTGGCTCTTGTGTCACCAGGAAAAGGTGGGAAGCCTCCGCTCTGCTGGCCCAGTGGGAGGAGACGTGTCTGCAAGGCTGCCCAGCCAGCCCGCTGGCCTGGGCAGGGCTCGGGCGAGGTGGGAGGAGGGCAGCTTCGACAGTGGGCGCTAGCTTCCTGCACTCAGTGACAGCGAGGGCTGAGGCCCATTTGCTGGGAGATGCAGGCAAAAGGACCCTGGGCTCCTCTCTGAGTTCCCTGGGGTACAATGCGCCCTTTCACACTCATGGGCATCCCGTCCGTCTCAGGAGGGCACCACACCCGTCCACCTCTGTCTCTGGGGCTGGTGTGGCCACCCTGGCTCAGGCTTTGGCTAACGTTCCATTACATGGTGAGTCATGAGATGACCTTTCATGATTTAGTGACAGCAGGAAGGGGCGCTCAGGGGCGGCCCCGTAAGGAACATGTGGTTTCCTGTTCCCCTGCGCTGGGAAGAGCCATCATCTCCTCCTGTGCACATGCTGGAGAGAAGGTGTCTGGCGGCCTTGACCTTGGGGGGGGGTGGGCTTTGGGGGTTGGGATGTGGGGATGGGAAGCGTCTGCCCTCCCCTGCCCAGCCGCCCTGTCCAGAGCAGGCCCGCCCCATGAGGTGTTGTCCTCTGCCCCGGGTGGAGGGGGTGGAGGCGCTGTGGGACGGAGCAGCTCCGCGCCAGGCTCTGACGGTGGAAGGCAGCTGCTTTGAGTGCCCACGTCCAAGGTGCCTGCTCACCTTTGGGAGAAGCGCCCACCCAGGGATCTCTGCAGCGGCAGATGGGACAGTTGGTTGGTCCACCTGCTGCTCGAGTGAGCCTCAGTTGAGCCCCTGCTTTATGCCGGACTGCAGGAGGGGCCTGATGGCTGAGAATAGGGTCCTGGGAGGTGGCCTTAGAGGGCCCTGGGGGATGCCTGTCTCAGTGGGCAGCAAGGAGGCCCAGGCCCTCTTCACTGTCATCTGCTGTGTGCCTTTCCCAGAGGAAGGGCCCTCAAGGTGACAGGGTCCCTTCCTGTCAGGGACATGGCTCCGCCCACCAAGCGGGTCAGGCAGGGTCTGGTAAGATCTACCTGAGAGGGGCCACTCATCCCCCTGATGCTGTTCTCCAGCTCCCCCTTGGACATCTGCCCTGGCACTGTGTTGTCCCCTCTTTCCCTGACTGTGTCCCTGCACAGAGCTGGGCACAGTGTTTCCCAGTGAAGATACATATCAGTGGGTGTCACACAGTGCCAGGGGACATCATGCACAGGACTCTCGAGTGCCCTTGAATCCTCTGGGGCAGTGTCCCCTGGAACTCTGGTTTAAAGCCAGGCCAGGTGCCAGGGCAGAGGCCCTGCAGATGGTCAGGCCTATAGCTTGTCGAGTTCCCCCTGTGACCCCCACCCCGACCGACGTCCTCTGCACCAGCCCAGCCCAGCGTCCCTGGGGTCAGCCTGTCCCCCTGTCTCTGGCGTGTGTGTGAGCACTTGTGGAGCTGTCCCTGCCCTCCGGCCGTTCCCCTCATTCTGTCATCTTCTTGAACCAGGCTGGGTCCTAGGGCCAGAGCCAGCAGGGATAGGGTGGAAGTCCTCCCTAGGATCCTGCCAGGCTTGGGCTCAGCTCAAGTGGACACAGACTGGGAAACGCAGCATGCCACCGGGAGCCCGTGCTTGCTGTCCCCTTCTCTGTGGACCTGGGTTGCCTCGGGGATCCCCCCTCGCACCCCGAGGAGGAGCTGCAGCCCCCCTTTTGTAGGCCCACCCTGGTGCCAGCCGTGTGTCCAGGGATGTGGCAGCAGCTTCCTGCCCGTGTGCTGGCTCACGGACACTTAGGGGCCCGTGTGAACACCTGAGCAGCCTGGCTCACCTCACCCGCAGTGTGTGCCTGCCCCGTGGGGCCAGGGCAGCAGGTCGGGGGCCTCGGTCCTCAGTCCCTAGGGAGCCAGGCAGAGCTGCCTGTGAATTGGCCAGCTCCCCGGGCCACCTGGGGCGGGTCTGCTCCAAGCTTGCCTAGCTGCCCGGTGGGCTCTGCTGGCTCCAGATGTCCACCCCGGGAGTGGATGCCAGCATTCAGCCAGCCTAAATGTTTTCAGAAGGTTTGCTGAGCTCTGGCCTCTCCCCTGGTCCACTGCGACCAAGCTTGGCCTGGACGGCTGTTCCCGGAGGGCAGCCTGGGCCGTTGTGCTGACCTTGGCCTGAGCTTCAGGGTCTCCACTTGAGGCTGTGTCTCTAGCTCTGGTGAGGAGGTCAGGAGCGGGAGTGGCTCGGTTCCCATGAACCCCTCCATGTCCTACCCAGGGGTTCCAGGCTAGCGAGGGTCTCACCTTGACCACCAGCAGGGGGCGGCTGCCTCTCCGCAGGGCCCTCTGTTCCTACTCACAGAGTAGGTGATGGGTCGGAGCTTTGGTCTGAGGAGTATCCTGTGCAGCACAGGCCACTGCCGTCCCCTGTGGGTTTCCCTTCTGGAAGGGCTTTGTCTTTCAGCCCTGGGGGTCCCTGGGTGGGACTGGGGTGGTCTGTGCCATCAAAACAGAGGCTAACCAGTCACCTGGACCCACGCCTGCCCCTGCTGATTCTGTTGGGGGACCAGGTTGGTCCTGGCCTCCACAGGAGGACATTGTGGAGACGGGACGGCCGGGTCACCCCAGGAAGATGCCCCCTCTGGTGTTCTGCTCTCGGGCTGTCCCAGGCACCCCACCTCACGTTGGTGTCGTCAGGGTCTCGGTGCCTGCCTGCCGCTGTGTTTCTGTGGGCGGGGTCCTGGCTTCACCTGCTGCCTGCCCTGCCCTGCCCGGAGGCCTCTCCCCTTGTGACCCTCGTCTGCTGTGGCTCCAGGCTCTGAGCCTGAGGCGTCACTGCATGGTGAGGGGTCCCTGCAATCCAGGTGCTGTCGGAACCTCAAGGACTGTCTTCCTCCTGGGTTGGCCGTTGTCCTTGTGAGGGGTGATGGTGTTCCTTGGGTCTGCGGGACTTGAGGGGGCTGTCCCTTTGGCCTGGATGCCACTCCCCTGTACCCCAGCCCCAGTGGCTGGGTGTTCTCTGCACCTGGGCCTCTTCCCACTGAGTCCTCGAGCTCGCCAGGTCGGAGCCTCTGCCCAGGGGGCCTGCTGCTAGTGGCCGCTGTTGGCTCTGGTGCTGTCACCTCCATAAGTGTGGTGTGGGCCTGCCACCTGTGTTTCCCCCGCAGCTGAGACAGTCACCAAGTTATTTCAGTCCTGTAAGAAGGAAGGAGGCCCGAGGCATTCTGAAGCCATCCGCCCGACGCCCCCTTCTTTATGTCTCTGCTCCCAGTACCCCAAGCCCTGGGGGGCTGGTGCGCAGCCCCAGCTGGTCCCCAGACTCAGGGGGGTGGGGTCATTCAGGAAAGGCCTCAGGACCAGGCATCCAGGGAGCCAGCCTGGAGGCCACGGGCGGGAGGTGCTGGAGGTCGCCAGGCTGCCCGTGTGCCGAGCGCCGTGGCTGCTGCTGAGGGCTGTCCTTCCACAGCTCTGCTGCCAGCAGCGGGCGCCGACGCGCTTCTTTGTGCCATCCTCAGGGCCACACGGTATGGGGAATGTGGCCGTGGGCAGGGCTGACCTGAGGCCTCTGGGTGAGCTCAGCAAGATGAATGTGGTCACCGAGGTGTCGGTGTCTGTGCTCCATGAGGCTGCAGGGGCCTTGGGGCTGGGATGGACGGCCACCCTGGCCAGGGCCCTGCTGGCTGAGAAAGTCGCCCCTGGTCTTCGGGGCTGCCCCGGGGCCCCTGGAGCGCAGCTCAGGTGTTCCCAGGCACTGCTCACTAGGTGGCTACGCAGGAGTGTCGCAGGCTCCTGGCACAGCGCCGTGCCCACCAGAGCACGGTGGGGCTGGGCAGAGGCGCTCCTCGGAGACGCCCTCGGCTTTGGGCTGTGCACGGGCCCCACCCGCCTGGCTCCTCCCCGCCCCCCTGTCCTCAGCTGGCCGTGCTGGTGGCTCCTCTTGCTCTCATCGTCCAGCCCAGCGGCCACGTGCCAGGCAGTGCTCGGTGCGCCACACAGCGTGTGCCGGGCAGGGGGCAGCAGCTGGGCTCCTGGACCTCAGGGGCTCATGGGCACCCCGATGTGGACCAGCAGGCTAGAGGGTTCAGAGAGAGCAGGCTCCTCGAATAGCCCCGTGAAACCTGAACAGCTGTGTGGGAAAAGGACCTGTCCCCAAAGCACAGGCTGCACCTCCCAGGGGGCAGGGAGCATCCCGTTGGCCCTGTGGTGGGGGCAGAGGTGCCTTGGAGAAGGAACAGGGACCCGGTGTCTGCAGGCAGCGGATCTCTGCTTCCCTGAGCTCTTCCATCTTACGTTTCGAGTGTCGCCTGCACCAGCGCCAGGAGGGCAGCAGGGGGGCACGCAGCCTTGGTGCCAGGAGGGGGAGGCGGGGGGGGCAGAGGAGGAGGAGGAGACGCCTGTCTCCCGTCCCTGCCTGGCGCAGGTGGGCAGCAGGAATGGGGGAGACCTGAGGTGGAGGGAGGAGCCTGAGCAGACACATGGACCTGTGGCCAGACCCCAGACCCCACGCCCTGCTCCTCAGCTGCCAGCTCTGGGTCCTGGGTACCATCTGCGAGCATTTTTCTGCCACCCATGCTGAATGCCTAGGCTGACCCTCAGTCCACCACCATGGCCTGCAGTTCCTGCCCTGTCCTCTCCCCACAAGGGCCTAAGTGGGACCGGGGAGCCCAGGCTGCTGACCGCCCCTCCCCCTGCCTGTGGGAGGACTCCAGGGCCCTCAGGTGGACTAACAGCTGCCCGGTGCCCTGTGACTGAAACCTGCCCATCTCCTTCCCTCCCGGGCAGTCCTGCTCAGGCCCTCTGCTGCCCCAGCCTCTCTTCTCCTAGAGGAGGCTTCTGCTCTTTCTGCTTCCTGCCAGGATTTGGGGGTTCCCCAAGGTAGGGGATAAGTTCTTGTCACTCAAGGCTGTGATGCTGGCTGAGCCTCAGCAGTCTGTGGCGTCCCCCAGTGGCCAGTATTGGAGGGAGGGGCTCTCCATCCCCCCATCATCCATCCACCTGTTCTCCCTCCTCCTTCTGTCCGTCACCCACGCCCCTAACCATCTCCACCCCCTGCACATCCCAAACCAAGCCCATCCCCACACCCCTGTCCACACCCCTGCCCACCCACACCCCTGCCCACCCACACCCCTGTCCACCCCACACCCCTGCCCACCCCACACCCCTGCCCACCCTACACCCCTGCCCATCCCCACACCCCTGTCTACCCCACACCCCTGCCCACCCCACACCCCTGCCCACCCTACACCCCTGCCCATCCCCACACCCCTGTCTACCCCACACCCCTGCCCACCCCACACCCCTGCCCATCCCCACACCCCTGCCCACCCCACACCCCTGCCCACCCCACACCCCTACTGCTGCCCACCCCACACCCCTGCCCACCCCACACCCCTGCCCACCTTACACCCCTGTCCACCCCACACCCCTGCCCACCCCACACCCCTGCCCATCCCCACACCCCAGCCCACCCCACACCCCTGTCCACCCCACACCCCTGCCCACCTTACACCCCTGCCCACCCCACACCCCTGCCCACCTTACACCCCTGCCCACCCCACACCCCTGCCCACCTTACACCCCTGTCCACCCCACACCCCTGCCCATCTCCTGGCCTGTCTTAGTGCTGGGTCCTACGGGCTTCTCCTCTGTGTCTTCGCGAGCCGCAGCGGGTCATGGTGAAGTGTCCTCCCTCTGTGCTGGGGACAGCAGGACGCTGCCTCCTCTCTGGTCCCCGTGTCTGCCACCCGCTTCTCTCCCCTTCCCGCCTCACTGAGGACTGGCCCAGGTCCCGCCCCTTGGCAAGGCCTCCCCAGCACCCGCCTGGTGGCCTCGCGTGGGTCGGGGTTCTCCTCACAAGGCGGCCCAGAGCTGCTGTGCCGCACAGGCCCTCTGCACGCAGGTGTCGGCCTGTGGGTGGGCGGCCAAGGCCCTGGTCCTGCCCTGTGCCCTGGGTGGCAGTGCCCCGGTGGCTGCACCTGTGGTCCTGATGGGCGTGCTGCCGGGCACCGTGGAGAAGCCCTGGGACTGTGTGGGGGCGTCCAGGGAACGGCTCCTTCCCCTGAGCACCCCAGAGGGAGGCCGCGGCCCGTCAGGTGAGGGCAACTGGGGTCTGGACACGTGCCATGGGCGTGAATGCCACTCACTGGCTGCTCTCCCCGCAGAGGAGGAGCTGCGGAAGCTGCGAGAAGAGACCAACTCAGAGGTGCTGCGGCAGGAGGTGGAGCGGGAGCGGCAGCGGCGCCTTGAGCTGGAGCAGAGACTGCAGGAGGCGCTGAAGGCCAGGTAAGGCCCGCCTCCGTCGGCTTCCGCTGCTGTAGCGCAGCACCTGAGGCGAGGACTCAGAAAGACAACAGGCTTCCCCGGGCTCGCCCCCTGGAAGGTGAAGGGGATGGTGCTGGCATCGGCTTCGCTCCAGTGAGGGACTCTTGGTGACGCTGTGTGGTGGCAGTACATGCAGACAGAGGTCCCATCACAAGACAGGAAGTCAGAAAGGCCGGCTTCTTTTGTGGCGACTCTCTCACGAGAGCCGACTCAGACCCACGAGAGCGACCTCACTCCCTTCTGAGAGCAGCCCCTGAGACCTGAGGCACCCCCCAGGCCCCACCTGTGCCCCACCCCTACCCAGGACCAAGCGTCCAGCACATGGGCTTGTGGGAAAGACCAACCCAGACTCTCGTGGGCAGCCTCTCCTCAGTGGCCAGGGTCCTGGAGCTGAGCCCTGCTCAGACCCTTGAGGTGGCCCTCTCCCTGTGAGTGGAAGTCTGTCACCACCCAGGCCTGGACACAGAACCTTCACCAGGAGGCTCTGACGGGCAGGGACGGGCAGGGCAGGACTAAGGGACATTGGTGTGGGGCCTGCAGGGACGCCGGCACCCCCATCCCAGCCTGGGCCAGCAGGCGTGCCATCCTGTGGGGCTGGCCCCAGGAGGCTGGCCGGGCCTCTCAGGACCCCCCGGGACCTGTTTCCCCTGCTTGCTGTCCCTTCCAGGCCCTGCTGCCCACTCCGACACTCTCCAGCCTCTGTGGCCCCAAGATGGGTCCTGGACACCTCGGCTTCCCCAGCCCCCCCGGGTGCAGCAGCCTCAGAGCTGCCTGCCGTGTCCCCCGTGTCCTAGCTGGGCCCCACCCCACCCCGTGCCCTGGCTCCGGTGGGCTACTCACAGTGACCTTTGCCCTTGGACATGGGCCCGGGCACTACTGCGCTGCCCCTGGGCTCATGGCCTCCTTGCTCACCACACCTCTGCCCACCTACGTGAGCATGGCCTCTGCCTCGGGGCGCCAGCAGGAAGCGGGTCATCCCAGAGCAGCTCTGCAAGTTACAAAACCAGCCTGCGCCTGTCCCGACAGCCCCAGCCCGTCCTCCCTACAGGGTGCCGCGGGGCTGGGCTGCGCTCAGCGGTGAGCGCTGGCCTGGCACCGGGAGGCACTGGCTCGCTCCTCAGCACCACGTACAAATAAATAAATAAAGGTTTGCATCCACCAACTACGAATATTAACAAACAAAATGCCGGAAGGATGAGGCTGGAGAACCCAGGCCAGGCGCCCTGGTCCCGCCTCCTGCACCCGCACCCTCAGCACTGCCCACCCCACCCTTGCCACAGCCTGCCCGACCTGAGGGACCTGCTCCCAGCGGTGGTGGCACACCTCTCCCTTGGGGACACTGTCCAGACCCTGGCTTCCTGTGGGAAGAATTTTGTCCCTGGGTGGCAGCACCAAGGGTCATCTGCGGTGCCAGATGCTGCTCCCCCTCTGGGCTCCAGGCGGTGTCAGCTCTGCGGAGCTGCATTGGGAGGAGTGTCCCTGGTTCTGCTGCCTCCCCCACCCCCCACTCCTGGACACCTTTGTGCTTTCCGGGTGCTGCCCATCAGGCCACACTCCCCCGTAGCCCAGGCTCCCCGGGGCCTCCTGCAGGTCACTGGGGCCTGTCTGGGGAGGAGTGACCCAACCTTGCCTGCCGTGGCTGCGAGGTCAGCGCCCTCCCCAAACCAGACACCAGCCGTGTCCAGTGAGCATCCTGGGGATTGAGCCCTGCGCAGGGGAGTGGCAGGGGCCTGACCCAGGCTGCGAGACCCAGGGGCGGACGGAGACTCAGGCGCTTGCTGGGCATGGGACTGTGTTCTCACCCACTAGCCAGGGTGCCATCGTCCCCTGCTGCAGAGCGTCCCGTCCAGCTTCGCCTGGGGGCCGAGCGCCCCCTGGTGGCTCTCAGCTGACCTGTGTCCCTGCTCCCATAGCAGCGCCAGCACCTCCACTTGCCCACCTGCCAGCACCCCTGGGTGGTGCGTGTGCCCGGCCTGGGCCGCTTCTGAGGCACGAGGGGCCAGCTGGGGTGGGCAAACAGGAACACTCAGGTCATGACCCAGGAAGTAAAATTGAGGGTCCCAGAAGCACTATGGGGCCCCTCCCCTGCTTTACATGAGGGTGAGAGTTTAGATCCTTCTGGAAACCTGAAGTAGGGGGTGGAGGGAAGAGCAGGTTCTGGGGGAGTGGGTGGCACTGGGCCATCCGGGGGAGGGCAGCTCAGGCAAGCCGCCGTGGAAACTCGGCAGTGATGTTCACACAAACCTCTGTTTAGTCGCTAAGGAAATCCCAGGAAATCACCTTCCTCTGTGCCGACTTGTTAGTAGACAATGACTGTCCAGGGTCCAGAGCCTCCTGGAAGCTTCTGGCTAGCCTGTGGTCGGGCCCACCCGGGCCCTGCCCTGATCTCCCTAGGAAGGACCCTCGCTCCTTGGCCCCTGCCCCTGGACAGCCCAGAATCGGGAAGGTGGGGGCCCGACGGCTCACTGTGGCAGGCGGAAGGCAGGAGGGCAGGCGTGTACAGGGAGGGAGTGAGGCCTGGTGACCCAGCTGGTGCCCACCTGGGCTGGGTCAGCAGGAGTGGGGCAGCTCCAGGCCCGGCTCCCACACCTTGAACTCGCTTAGGTCGCGGAGGCTCAGGAGGCCAGGCCTTAGAAGTCCGTTGTGTTCCGCCCAGACTTGTGTTGCGCATCCAGCGTCAGTGCAGGCCACTGGTGAGACATCGCAGTTAGCAGCCAGCAGTCCTTTCCCACCAACAGGGCCCGTGGGTGCTGGCTTTGAGAGTGCCTGTGCCCTCCACGTCTCAGAGTCTGCGAGGCCCTGCCTGCTGGGATACCCTGACACACCCCGCCCCCGGCTTCCCTTCTGCTGTAAAAGAGGCGCTGCCCGGCAGCGTTGTGGTCAGTCTGCTCCCGACCTCTCGTGTGGTGTGCGCTGCTGGCAGGCACTTGGTGGGTCCTGTGGCTGGCATCCTGTGGAGCAGGTAGAGTCCCTGCTGCTGGACCCCAGCCTCAGGCCCGAGGGCAGTCTGTAACTGAATTCCTCTTTTTCTCTAGCAGGTCATTGAGTTGGGAACGGTCACCCGGCCAGTGGCCTGCATTATTATTAGAGGTGAAACAGTACTGGCCACAGCCCCTGGGGAGGCCTCACT
Source organism: Marmota flaviventris (assembly GCF_047511675.1). Lineage (NCBI taxonomy): Eukaryota > Metazoa > Chordata > Mammalia > Rodentia > Sciuridae > Marmota > Marmota flaviventris. Next base: position 3,362,932 of record NC_092500.1, on the reverse strand, counting down.
GGCCTCTCAGAGACGCCCCCAGTCCCCCAGGGCCACCAGTGCTGAGGCGAGGCCCTGTTCCCCTGGCCTTGGATCAGGTGCCTGCCTGGAGAATTGCCCTTCCAGAATCCCTCGCTCCTTCAGGGCGTGTCCTGGTCCCTCTGCCCAGGACCAGAGGGACACCCAGCTGGGGTTCTGGAGTTACCGTGTGCCCTGGGCTGAGCTTCTGTTCCCGGTGAATGCCCCTTTAGAAGCCCCTCTGGACAGAGACAGTCCCTCTGCTCTCTGGGAAGGGTGGGCCTGGCCCCTCCTCCATGACCGTGGCTCCTACCTGGGGACCCCCCTCCACTCTGGTGCCTGCCCAGCTGCTCCTGAGGCCCTCACCCAGCACCAGCACTACCTGACCTGCCTCATCCACGTGGCAATCACCGTCACCGTGGCCGTCACAAGCCTGGGGACACTGGTTCATGGTGCTGTTGGAGTGTCGCTGTGGGATGGGAATAGAGCAGAAAGCACCCCTCCCTCTACCAGTGGTGACCAGAGGGACAACACCCTGCGCACCCCCACCCCTGCCCAGGTTCCTGCAAGGCCTGGGAGCTCCGAGCCACAGGAGCAGCTTCAGTGCACCTGCAGCCATGACCAGTGCAGGGTGAGGTGGGCGGAGGGCCGCTCAGAGAGGGCCCGGCAGGCCAGAGAGCCAGGACAGACAGCACCCAAGGGACCGGCCCAGGACCCAGCTCCCTTGGAGCTTGTGGTCAGAGGTAGTTGGGATCCACAGTGGACAGAGCCCAAGGGGCTGTGAGTACAGCTGTGGTCAGGAGGCGGGGCTGGGGGACAGGAAGCCAGGCACGGGCAGGTGGCTGACGTGGTCAAGCTGGGGCCTGGCCCTGGCAGCTGACATGGCCTGGCCCCGCCATGCGGGTGAGTAGGTGGTGCCGGCCGTGTCCTCTGTGAGCAGAGCTGTCTACACTGAGCATCAGGGTGGGAGAGGCAGCGGTGAACGCCAACAGGGAGCAGAGTTGGTACCTAGGGTCCCGTTTACTGGGTTTTTCAAAGCAGAACACCTGCGCTTCAGGAACGCAGCTCAGCTGCCCGGTGCCATGGGACCTGCCCATGGGCACTCGGGGCTCCCACAGAGCCAGCCATGCCGCCCACATGCTGGGCGTGGGCGCCTCCCCCGCACCGCGTTTGCACTAACGCACTGACGGCTGTTTGGCCTCTTCTTCCTTCTCTTTAAGAGCCGAGGAGCAGCCGGCGCAGGCTCAGCCGACGCCCAGAGGGCAGAGCCAGGCCAACCACGGAGCAGGTAAGCCCACAAGTGTTCCCTGGGCATCCAGCGGTCTCCTCCCAGCAGCTCTGGGTCAGTGCCTCTCCCTGGGGACCTGGCCAGTCTTCACAGCAGACTGCAGGCGTGAGACCAGACCGAGGCCGCGTTTTCGCATAGAAATGTGGTGTGCTGTCTGAGCCTGGCCCTGCTAAAGGTGGCCTTTCCCTGAGGCTGGTCCTCAAAACAAGGGCACAAGCAGGCAGTGGGGCTGGTGGTGGGAGTGCCCCAGCCCCTGGTCGGGTCAGCGCCCTTTCTCTTCCCCTTGCCTTCCTGCCCTGAGCACCTTTCTTTCTCCTACCCCACCCTAGCTTTCTTAAGTGTCCCTCGGAGCCGGGCTCTGTGCTACATGGGCCCTGGCCTCCGTGCCCTGGAGTGGCGTCTGTCCCCCCTGCTGCCCATGCATAGGGCCTCCCTGCCTGCACCGTGAGCCCAGCGTGGGGCTAGCTAGCTTGCTTCTCGGGGAGAAGCGGCCCACCCCTTTTCAGGGTTGCCAGGGCTGGACCCCCGGTGGGAAGCCTGGTCTTGGCTTAGCTACTGTACCTTGGGTGGTGGCCTCCTGTGGCACTTGGCTCCATGGCCAGCGGTCAAGACTTGAAGTCCTTGACCTGTGCATCTTGGTCATCAAGCCAGAGGCAGAGTAAGAGCCCCCAGGCCCCCAGGGCTGGGTGGTAGAGAGGACAGAGAGGTACGGGGTGGGAAGGCCCAGCTCCCTGGTCCTGCACGGGGCTGGGGACCCCTGTCCTCCTGTCTGTCCGAGGTCTGTCTGGACTGCTCATGTCGAGGGGGGGTGGGCTCTTTGTGGGCATGGAGAGAGGAGGTACTGGTCCTCCACGGTGGCCGTGGTCACCCTCCAAGGGGCGGGGGGACAGACACTTCGGTTGCTGCACCGCAGCCGGGGAAGGGGAGCCCCCAGAGCTGAGCAGCACTGGTGCTGGCGCAGGTGGGAAGCCTGGGGCAGAAAGCTGCTGGGCTCAGCCTCCTCAGAGCCAGTCCTGAGGGCCTGGCCAGGAAGGCCTCCTCGCCTGGGCCTCAGCCTCCCTACACCTGCCCCCAGCCCCTTGTCCCCTCTGTAAGCCTTTTGTGAACTTAAGCGTGAGAATCAGTCAAAGGAAGGCTGCTTCTTGACCAGCAGACCTTACGCAAATCTGGAATCTCCTGGCCATGAACCTCTCGGGCCACAGCCCCACCCACCTCCACCCCAGGCTGGTTGCCTGCCCTCTCCCGAAGAGCCCTGCCTGCTCCCGCAGGACAGGGAAGCCCCCAGGAGCCTCCACTGCCTCGTCCTTCCTGGGGACTGGGCTTCCTCCCCTGCCCAGATATCCGCAGGGGCACTAACCCCAGCCACTGAGTCTGAGGCACCTGGGGTTTCTGACCACTGACCACCTGCCCTGAGCCTACAGCACACCTGGTTTGTTTTCTTTAATTTTTAATTGACATATTATATTCATAGTTTATGGCACAAGTGTCCAGTGATCACCTGCCCACCTTTCCCACTCCTTATTTATGGCAGGACAGCAGGACATGCTGTTCCCTGCAGGCGACCCCCACGCCTACTTTCTGAGGGGACCATGGTCCACCCCACTCTGCTGCTGAGCAGGATGCAGGATGCCTGCCGTTCTGCCACAGGGTGGCTTTCTGAGGTCTTAGCTTTTGATGACAAGAGTGAAACCATCTGCACTAACTCCCTGCACTCGCCCCGGCCAGCTGCCTGGCTGTCTGGCCCCGACACATCCCCCGTCCCAGCATTCATGAGTGTCCATCAGGTCTGGGGCAGGGTCTGAGGCAGTGAGCCCACTTGGTCGCTTCCCAGACAAACCAGAGACAGAGAGGAGGTGTGCTGGGCACCTGTGGGAGGGGCAGACCCCGTGCCGTGGCGCTGGCAGCCGGAGCCGTGCGGGTCCACACTTCAGGGTAGCACCGTGTCTTCAGATGGCGGAGCCTTCAGCAGCCCCTCTGCTAGCCCCCGCTGCTCCATGGGGAGGTCCCTACCGTTCTGGGAGGTCCCTACTCATCTGGCCCCTGCTGTGCAGCCCCCTCCCTGCCTGAGATCTGGAGACACCCCCAGAACAGGCTGCCCAGACCCGTGGTGCCTCTTACCACCTCTGCCCTTTCCTCAGACCGACGCGGCCAGGGACTGTCCTCCCGCCTGCAGAAGTGGTTCTACGAGAGGTTTGGGGAGTATGTGGAGGACTTCCGCTTTCAGCCAGAGGAGAGCACCGTGGAGACGGAGGAGCCCCTCAGTGCCAGGAGGTGGGCGCTGTTCAAGCCTGCGGGACTGCCCGACATGGCTGCTGCGAGCCCCCGCGGCCTCTGGGTCCTTGTTCTGGGGGATGTGTCTGACAGGGGCCTGCAGAGCCCGCCCAAGAGTTGAGCTATCTCACATCCACACCAGTCCCCTTGGGGTTTGTGACCACCACGTGTGGGGATGCTGTAGGCAGGGTCCCATGCCCCTGCCAGGGCTCTCCTCACACAGTGTGGGCTTGTTGGGCTGTGAGCCTGGCCACTGCACCTTGGCTGTCCTTGCCAGGTGGCCTGGGACCCCTGAGAGGTCCCCTGCTCTCCAGGGCTGTGGGCCAGATGCAGGGACAGTCTGCTGGAGGTCTTGCCTTCCTACCTAGGGAGCAGCTCTGGGTGCCAGGCTGCCGCCATGTGACAGTCCCTGTGTCCCACAGCCAGGCACTCGCGCGTCCCCTGACCCCTGAGTGCCAACAGGGCGTGGCCAGGCGGGGTGGGGCTGGCCGAGGCACTAACCTTGGCCCGTCTCTCTCCCCTTCTCCTAGGCTGACGGAGAACATGAGGCGGCTGAGTAAGTGTGGGCGCCGTGGGTGGGCGCTGCTCTGGGCATGAGAGGAGCTGAACTTCTCTCCAGAAAAACGGGCGCAAGCAAACAAGACCCCTCCCAGGCCTCCTGGGGAGAGGCTCAGGTGGAGGGGTCTGGGGGCCTGTAGAGGGCAGAGCCCGCTCTGGCCAGCCTAGCGTGGGGTGGAAGCCGTGGCATCCCTCTGGTGCTCCCCAGGCCCTGGGGAGGGGAAGGGGGTGCTCCCAGCTCTGTCCCTGCCTCTTCTGCCCACCAGCCGCCCTGGGGAAGATGGCGTTTCCTCAAAGAACCACTGACCCCAGGAAACCACTGGCCAGTGTTGGGCCCCTAGGAGCCTGTGGCAGTTTGGGCCTTGGAGTGGGTACTACTTGGGCTGGGAGATGGGCCTGACCCTGAGCGTGTGCCATCTGTTCCGTCCCCAGAGCGCGGGGCCAAGCCTGTCACTAACTTCGTGAAGAATCTCTCTGCCTTATCCGACTGGTACTCAGTCTACACCTCTGCCATTGCCTTCACCGTGAGTGGCCCCTGCAGGGTGGGCGGGTGGGGGTCACAGCCTTCCAGGTCACAGCCTTCCTGGGGCCCAGTAGGTGCTCCGTCTCAGTCTCTGGTCTGCCCAGTGGGTCCACAGAGTGGCCAGGTCGGGTAGAGGGGCAGGGCCCTGGATGGGAGGTAGCCCTCACGTGATGGTCTCAGGAGAGGGCCTCTTGGTGGGCTCACCATTTGGCTGACCCTGTTGATTGGGGGGCCGTGGCTGCAAAGCATCCGCCCTGCTTGGGATCTGAAGCCTGTCCTCCTCCGAGCACCTGGTGCTGGGGGCCAGGGAGGCTCCTGCCATATGCATGGTGACCTAGGGACCCGGATGATGTCTGAGCCACCTGTCCCAGGAGGCAGGACATAGGGGGGGCTTTGGAGAAAATGGGCCCAGTGCCCTGCCTGGAATTAGCCTGCAGTGGCTGCCCCAGCACACACAGGAAGACCCGCCCACCTGCTGTGGGCACTTGGTTCTCCACTGGAGCCCATGACTGGAGACGGGGCCAGTGTGCTGGCTGCCCCTCACCTGCCTCTAGGCCTGAGGAGGACCATGGCCTCAGGGCACCTTCCAGAGTACTCAGAGGTAGCATTGTCCTGTCGAGGGGTCGGTCACCAGGGATGGCCTATGCCAGGAAGGGTCCTGAGAGCCACCGTGACTCTGGGTAGGTAGGATCTCTGAGCAGGTCCCTGGGAGGACTCACTGTCCCCCTGGGGGACTAGCACCTGGCACTCTCAAGATGAAGCTCATGGGGAGGACCCCCATGTGCTCGGAGGCCCCTTCCCCTGCCACCTTCACAAATGCTCGCTCAGCAGGGCCCCCTCCTGGGGTCCAGGAGTCCTGGTCCCACCTGCATCCTGTCACTAAGAGCTGTGCCTTCGATTCAGGCCCACCTTGCAGCCCCACCTGGCTGGCTCGGGACCTGCCTCCGCCCGAGCAGCCCTGTCCCACCCCTGCCTGCGTGGGTTCCCCTTAACCAGGAAGCCGCTATTCCCCAGGAGGCCCGTCCTGCGGGCCCTCGACCCTAGGAGTTTGGAAGCTGCTAGAGCCTACCTGGTTGGTCAGAGGAAGAGAGGGAAGCAGCTTGTCCTGACCCCTCTGCAAGGCCACCTGACCCACCCCTCCCTCCCGCCTTCTGCCACCTGCAGGTGTACATGAATGCTGTGTGGCATGGCTGGGCCATCCCCATGTTCCTGTTCCTAGCAATCTTGAGGCTGTCCCTCAATTACCTCATCGCCAGGTAGGTGCAGGGGTGGGGGGTTGTTGTGTGTCCCCATCGCATGTGCCATGTGCCTCCCTCACAGCTGTGACCTGAGGCACTGGCATTTGGGCATAGTCCTCTGATAGGCTGCAGGCCCCGGCAGGACAGCCTCCTCCTGGGGTGCTGAGCTGGGAGACTCCCGAGCTCTTTCCCTGCACGGCCGCCACGGGCCCCACACCCTCCCGTCAGGCTCACGTCCTGCATGAGTTTCTCCCCAACCCCGGGGTGGGTGGGCAAAGTTGTGGGGCTCCCCCCAGCAGTCTGGTTGCTGTCAAATCCGCCCCCAGGCAGCCAGTCACGGTGGCCAGCATTGAGGGGTGAGGACCCCTTCCCCCAGCTGGGAGCTTGGGGCTGACAGTTTGAGGTTGTCCCCTGACCCCGCCACTTGCAGGTGACACTATTTTAGATTGTGATGGCTTCTGTTTGCCAGGGGCTGGAGAATACAGTGGAGCATTGTGCCAGAAGTGTCTGAAGCCGTGGTGAGTGCTGGTGGGCAAAGTGTCCCCCGTCCCTCCCACTGGGGCAGCCTCGGAACCTGCAGGCGCCATGTGGGGAGGCCACAGATGAGTCCTGCCCTGGCAGGAGGGGCGGGGTGGAGGCAGCCAGCACCCAGCCCTGGGAAGCCACCCACTCTGACCCCAGCTGGGTCAAAGTTAGCTGCAGAAGAGCAGGTCACCCTGTCCCAGCCTGTCCCCGCCAGACTCTTCCTGACTGGGATGTGGTGGGTGGGGAGGTGGACAGGAAGTGAGGTAAGTAGACCTGTCCCCACTCAGGGCTGTGGAACTCACACCCGGTCCACTGCCACGCCCACCCACTTCACACCTGGCTGCTCTTGCCCAGCTGTGCAGCAGCTGTGAGGCCCGTGTGGTCCAAGAGCAGAAGCCATTCTCAGAAGTTTGCTGGAGAGGGAGGCTTGGGCCCTGGGCGACACCCCTGGGCATCTCCAGGGGCCTGTCTAGTATTTGAGCTCCTCCTGTGCACATGCAGCACAAGGTCACAGAGGTGTCTTTGAGGTGACGTGCCTATACCTGCCTGGCCCCAGGAGCCCACAGGCCTGATGTCACCATGGGCACTCACCTTTGCTTAGATCAACAGGGATGAGGTCAGGCCCCCATTTGCCTGGGCCTCAGCGTCCTGCCTGTCAGAGCGCGCAGGGGCGGGCGGGTACTGTTGAGGTGAGCCAGGCAAGGGAGACCGCTCAGCCCCGCACTCTGGGCCTCTGCACCGTGTGAAGGAAGCTGCCACCGCCAGCCAGCAGGGTGTCCTCCTCTTGCTAGGGCCCCAAGCCATGTCCCATCCCGTCCCCTGTGGCTATGCGGGCACAGCAGAGTGACCTGCAGGCACTGGGTCTTGTGAGAGTGTTCTGAACTGTTGGACCTCAGTGGTTAGATTCCTTTCCCTGTGCCTGCAGGAACCTCCGAAGGAAGACCTGACCGTGTCCGAGAAGTTCCAGCTGGTGCTGGACGTTGCCCAGAAGGCCCAGGTGAGTTGCCAGGCGGGGCTGGTGTTGCGGGCAGCACCCCAACCCAGGCCTGTCTTGTCTGCTGCCTGCCAACCGACCTGCAACTGACCTGCAGCCGACCTGCCCGATCACCTGTGGCTCTTCCCGATCTCCGCAGGGATCTGACCTCATGTGGAGGGAGCCCTCCTGGTGGCTGGGCATGTGCTCCCGGAAGGCAGGACTCAGCTGGCCTGACGTCCACCACGGGCACACTCACCTTTGCTTAGACCAGATCCCCCAGACTTGGGCATGGCTGGGCAGGACCTGGGGGCTGGTGGCCAAGGAACCCTGTGTCTTAGGGCCCTCCCCGCGTCTCGGTGTGACTGGTGGGCACAGGGGCCTGTAGTTATCACTGTTTCTTCTTCACACAGAATCTCTTTGGCAAGATGGCTGACATCCTGGAAAAGATCAAGAAGTAAGTTGCCACCCCTCGGTGACAGTGACAGTGGCACCCCGGCGTGCCCTGCCTGACCCCTGTCTCCCTTCCAGCCTGTTCATGTGGGTCCAGCCCGAGATCACACAGAAGCTGTACATTGCGCTGTGGGCTGCCTTCCTGGCCTCCTGCTTCTTCCCCTACCGCCTGGTGGGGCTGGCCGTGGGTAAGGAGGGGTGCCGCGGGCCTGCTGCGCCAGGGCTACTGGGAACGTCGCGTAACGGGGGACGCCAGATCCCAGTTCTGCAGGGTGTCTCATGCCTGCACGAGCCAGGCTGGCCTTGAGGTCCTGGCCTTCCTCTGCGGCTTCTCGAAGCTGCTTTCATGTGGGAGAAGCCAGGCGCCTGAAGTCCCGAGCGAGGCAGGGCGGTGGCTCCTGATCAGGCTCGTCCTCTGCTCGTCAGAGGACTGTGTGGCGGGGCTGCTGTGCTGGCAGCCTGGCACCAGGTGGGGAGGCCCGGAGCCCGTTTGAGGGGCAGTGAGCCAGTGGCTGATGGGATCAGTGTCATGGCGTGAAGCCAGGGGCCACATCTTCCTGGAATGCTGGTGTTCTGAGGGTGACCCGTGGTACGGGGAGGTGGGTGTCACTGTGGCAGTGACCTCTGGATCCACTCGCACCCTCCTTTCTCTCCCTCATTATCAGTAACTGGCGTGTGATGTGGCCAGGCCCCGGCAATTAGGAGAAAGCCACGGGCCTGGGCAGGTGGGGTCTCAGCCAGCCCTGGGTGGTGGCACGAGCAGGGAGTTGGGTGGGAGGAGGTCCGCTTCACGCTGAGCTGGGAGGTTGTGTGTTGTCACCCAAGCGCTGTCAAGCCAGGCAGCCACTTAGAAAAGTAGCCAGGTGACCGTACTGCGCTCACACACAACTGACCTTTGCTATATGGATGGTCACCGGGAGGGCAGCCTGTCATGGAGGTGCAGGTCTGGTTCTCCTACCAGGAACAGCTGGGTAGCTCCCTGGGAGCTCTGTAGGACATAGTCTGCCTCCGGTGGCTGCCTCTTATGCTGTCACTTTGCTTATTTCTTTCATAGTATTGGTCATGACCTATGATGGTTTGGACACTTGATTAACTTATTTGCTAGCTCCCCAGACTACAGCCTGGGCAAGAGTGGGTATGGCCTGTGGTGGGAGGAAGGTGGCCTGTGGTGGGGGGTTAGGGCCTATTATGGGGGTGGCCTATGGTGGGGGTGTGGCCTATGGTGGGAGGATGTGGCCTGTGGTGGAGGGTGTGCCTTGTGGTAGAAGGTGTGGCCTGGTTTGGAAAGTGTGGCCTGTGGTGGAGGGTGTGGCCTATGGTGAGGGGTGTGGCCTATGGTGGGAGGGTGTGGCCTGTGATAGAGGGTATGGCTTGTGGTGGAAGGTGTGGCCTGGGTGGGAGGGTGTGGCCTGGGATGGAAGGTGTGGCTTGTGATGGAGGGTGTGGCTTGTGGTGGAGGGTGTGGCCTGTGGTAGAGGGTGTGGCCTGGGTGGAGTATGACTTGTGGTGGGAGGTGTGGCCTGTAGTGGAGGGTGTGTCCTATGGTGGGAGCATGATCCATGGTGGAAGAATGTGGCCTGTTTGAGGGTGTGGCTGTGATAGGGTCTGGTCTATGGTGGGAGGGTATGGCCTGTCATGGGAGAGGGCTGGCCTGGGCAGGAGTAGCCCTAGTACTGGCAGTGGGCAGTGGACCGTGGGTCCTGACTAGTACCCATTGGGAAGGCAGAGCCAGGGGTTAGCAAGCAGATGGGTGAGGTTGGGGAGGAAGTCTCGGAGCAGAGGACTCTCTTTCCTGTTGGGTAGGTGACAGTGCCCACATCCACTGCCACAGAACACGCTGGGGAAGGGGGCAAAGTAGCCCTTTGATCCTGGGGTCGGAAGGTATGCAGAGTATGGCCATCTTGCCATAGGTCAGAGTATGCAGGACAGCCCCACCTGGGGTTTTGATCACAGAGTGGACGGGTCTCCAGGACAGTGAGGCTGGGGCCAGTGAGGGCTGAGACTGAGCTGGGGGTGGACTCTCAGGTCTGGGAGCTGGCCTGAGCTGAGCTAAGATGGGCTCAGGGAGCAGGTTGGGTCTGGGAGGGGTAGGAATAGACAGGAGGAACACTGGTGGTGGCCTGCAGGGAAGAGGGCCAGCGTGGGAAGCCACACTGAGGCCATTGGGAAGCTGTGCAGGGAATGTGTGTAGAGGGTGCTGGGTGTGGGGCATTCAGAGCCCCAGAGCCCAGCTCCAGTGGGTGACGGCAGGGCCTTGGGGGAGTCTGGCGGGGAGGGAGGGTGTCCCTGCGTTCCCAGGTGGGAGATGTGTTGAACCCCCAGCCCAGGACCTCCACAGAGCAGGAAGGAAGAGGGATGGCCTTGCTCAGATGGGGAAGGTGGGAAGGCCACCAGCAGCCTGAGATCATGGTTCTGAGAGTGCTGAGGGACCTGGCCCCTGGACCACTCAGCTCACCTCCCCCAGGCAAACCCCGAGCCCTGGTCCACTGCAGGTATCAGGGCCCTCCTGGCACCAGGCGCTGTCCACGATGGACAGGTGGTGGCTGCAGCAAGAGGCACTGAGTGTGATGGCCGCGCAGTCCGGGGCCTCACAGCCTATGGCCACCAGTCCCCTCCTGCTGCGGGTTGGGAGCAGGTGCCCTACCTGGCCGCACAGCGCCCCCCAGAGCACCTGGTGACTCCAGCCAGCAGGTGCTGAGCGGTCCCCCATTAGGCAGGCAGGGCTGCAGGGCCCTGGGCAACGCAGACCTCCTCTCCCTCAGGGCTCTATGCCGGTGTCAAGTTCTTCCTCATCGATTTCATCTTCAAGCGCTGCCCCAGGCTTCGAGCAAAGTACGACACGCCCTACATCGTCTGGCGGAGCCTCCCCACGGACCCCCAGCTCAAGGAGCGGGCCAGCGCCACCATGTCACGGAGGGTGAGTCCCCCCACTCCAGACAGCCTCGGTTCGCTGGGCAGCTGATCTTCGCCAAATCTGTGCCCACAGGACAGCATCCGAGGGCATCTCGAGGTTTCCTCTGTGCCCTGTTCTGTGGCCCATCTGTCCCTGTCGTCTCTTCTGTGAGGCCAGCAACCTGCAAGCCCTTGGGGACTTTCCCTCCAAAATGTTCTAGGAGCCAGGACTGGCATGCCTGCTGCAGCCAGGGGCCAGGGCCTTGGGGAGTGACCACTGTCCCTGACTGTGAGACTCGGTATCAAGGTCAAGTGGCACCTGGGCAGAGCCCGTAGTTCAGGCCTCATGGGTGTTGGGCACGGGGTCCTGAGCTGGGACAGGAGGATGAGTGAGCCTTGGTGCTGTCCTTGGGGTCTCAGAAGAGTGGGGAGGGTCCAGGCCCAGCAGGACTCCCAGCGAGGTCCAAGAGGGCTTGCTGAGGAGGCCACACTGGAGCAGTCTCGAGGGGAGGCTATTCCAGTGACCCACTGATGGCTCTATCTGGGGGAGGGAGGCTTTGGGTGGGCATGGGTTGTGCTCCCAGGTTCCAGAACAACAAAGCTTGGTGGGACCCTAAGCTCAGCAGGACCCTGAGCTCGGCCCCAGGGGGCCCAGCCTGCCACAGGCCCCCCCCAGGCTGATGGCTGTCCTGTAGGTGAAGGTTGCTCGAGGAGCATAGATGCAGGATCCTGGCCCCTGGGACAGGATGAGGGGTCATCTTTGCTGCTGGGTGGCTGGGACCGGGGCCTTCCTTGGGCTCAAGACTGGCCACTCAGGAGAGATCAGTGAACCTGGGTGGAGGCCTCCCAGGATGGAGCCAGATCCCGTGTCCTGTGGCCCTTCGTGCCCAGCTCTGCTCCACGTGCTTATGTCTCCTTTCTGGCCAGTTGTCAGGGCATGACGAGGTGAGGTGTCCGTGTGGAAGTCCCCTGACCTCTGTGATCCAGTGCTGTGCCACTGCGGTGTCTAGTTTTCTGAAGTTGCTGTCGGTGGCCAGACTTGATCTCCGAAACGTGGGGTTTAACTGCCTCCACGCAGACCACGTGCCAGGCACCTGTGTCCTTGGACTTTGTGTCCAGGCTTTGCCCCAGCACTCGGGGCTAGGGAAGGTTGTGGGGTGTCACCGGGGAAGGAGAAGTTCTCCCACCACTGAGGAGTGGAATCTGTGCAGCCCAGGGCCTGTGGGGGCTGTGGCGCCCACATTTGGACTTGAGCTTGCAGGAACACATAGAGCCTCTTAGCTGGTCGGTTTGCAGCTGGGTGCGAGCAAGGAAAGCCCTGTGTCCCCTCAGTCACCAGCAGGGCCCGCTGCCTCTGCCCAGAGCCTGAGCAGGCCCCTGTGTGCTGTTGGCAGCTACAAACGGCCTCATCGCGGAGCTGCGTCTCCAGTGCGCCAGCTGGCCTGGGCAGAGACGAGGACGCCGGTCGCTGCCACAGCACCAAGAAGGGGAACTTCCACGAGATCTTCAACCTGACTGAAAACGAGCGTCCACTGGCCGGTATGTGCACAGGTGCTGATGGAGGCCAGCACAGAGGCCCAACCAAAGCAGAGGGGTGGCCTCTCCTGGGACAGGAGGAGGCGGTGCAGAGCCCGGCTCTAGCGGGCTGGCCCAGGCGGCCGGGGATGGCGTGCCCTGGAGGGCAGGTCTGCTTGGCAGGGGAACTCCCAGGGCACCCGCTCCCCACAGGGGGGAGGTCCCAGGAAGGGGGCTCTGCTCTGTCCACTGGCTGCTAGAGCCCGTGTCAGCACGGGGTTCGCCAGGGCCAAGCCGCGAAGCTCCTGAGCCACACAGCCCAGTCACAGAGCTTTGAGTGTGGCCGTCTCTCTGGCGCTGTCCTCTGCGGGTCGGCAGGTCAGCGCTGGTCTGCAGCAGCGTGGGCTAGTGCTCCTGTCTCACGGTGCTGTCAGCCTGGGTGCCTGCTCCGCACGCCGGGAGGAGTGGGCGACTCCCAGACCTGCAGGCACCGCCGCCTCCTGGCCCTGCACCCTCCTCCCACTGTGGACTTTCTCTGGTGCTGGGAGAACCCAGGCCCCTCACGCTGGGCGGGGAGCTGCACCCGAGCTCATGCTGAACCTCCGGTGGCCACTCACGGACGTGTGCCCCGGGTGATGGCTGCTGAGGGCGGCAGCGGAGGCAGTCTCAGGTGCTCTTCTCCCCCTTAGTGTGCGAGAACGGCTGGCGTTGCTGCCTGATAAACCGAGACCGGAAGATGCCCACGGACTACATCCGGAACGGGGTTCTGTATGTGACCGAAAAGTGAGTGGGGCCACAGCTGCACCTTTTCCTAGACCTGGTGAGGTCCCTCTGCAGGGCCTTGGCGGGACCTCGGAGTGTGACCAGGTCCCAGGGCTGGCCCAGCAAGTGTCTCCTCCAAGGCCACGGGCCAGCCTGGCTGCACTGCCCTGCCAGGCGCCCGGGGGCGGGTACCACCTGCACGCCCAGCTGTCAGGGCAGCGGTGTGCTCCCAGGCCCCGTGTGCCGTCTCACCGGGACGCTCTTGCCAGGGTGAGGCTGTTCAGGGGGCACAGGACAATCTCCCAGGAAGGGACTGTGCTCTGCCCCGCTGAGCCAGGGCCCCAAGGCTTGCTGCAGTCTGGACACAGCAGTCAGAGATGGCCTCATCTCTCCTCTGCCAGGCAAGACTGTCTCAGCCCCAGGTGTGGGAGGAGGGAGTACAGGGCCTCAACGTCACCTTGTCCCCAGCCTGCAGCAGCGGCCAAGGCTCCGCTGAAGGATCTAGTCCCAGAGCCATCAACGGGCCCCTGGACTCCAGCGCACCTTGCGGGGAATCCTGTGGGCAGGGAAGCCGCGGTTTAGCGTGGAGCCCAGGCCTCTGGTTTTTCTGTAGGTGCTGTTTGCTGCAGCGGGGGCACGGCTGGGCTGTGAAGCAGCAGCCCGGGGAGCACCCGCTTGGCAGGAGCCCCACGTGGCTCTGGTGTGGACTGTGCCTCTCGCTTTCCCCCTCTAGTTATCTGTGCTTTGAAAGCTCCAGATCTGGGTCTTCAAAGAGGAACAAAGTCATCAAGCTGATGGACATCACCGATATCCAGAAGGTGGGTGTGCCCCCGCCCCGCCCCGCTGCATTTCTACCATCTCCTTTCAGTTTTAGGGACAAAAATCCTCAAGGGCCACAAAGCTGGTGGGTTTTACTGTGTACATTGGGGCGTTTGCTGTCTGGAGACTTCCTAGGCCCAACTGGACAGACCCGCTGTGGGGGGACCCAAGCAGTCTGCTGGGTGGACTCCCTTCCCTCCGTTGCATGTCAGGCCCACCCAGGCTGTGGGTGCTGTGGTCACCCCCTCTGCAGAGAAAAGGTGTACAGTTGGGTAACCAGAGGCACAGTCAGGCCAGGGCCCTCCTGGCCTGGCCTCTGGGTTGGCAGTGCTGACAGGGGCCCCTCTGGGTTCAGGGCCTGGGAGTCAGGTCTGGGCTCCTCCCCGCAGGCAGTGTCCTTAGGATCTGCCCTCTGAGAAGCGGATGAGCCATGCAGGTCTGGCTTCTCAGTCGCAGGGTACAAGGCACTCCTGGGTCCCTCCGCCTGTGGCTGGGACGGCTGTGCTTAGTGAATTCCCTGGGCCTGTGGAGGGCCAGCTGCGGCCCCAGCCCGAGAGAACCCTAATGACGCTCTGCTGCCCTTTCAGTACAAGGTCCTGTCCGTCCTCCCGGGCTCAGGCATGGGCATTGCCGTGTCAACACCGTCGACTCAGAAAGTAAGTGTCAGGCAGCTGCTGTGGGGTCGAGGTGTGGCAGGGGCTTGGCTCTGGGGACCCAGGGGACACTCCGAGCTACAGACCAGCTGTGGCTTCAGTGATGGCAGAGGGCCCCATCTTGACAGCAGGAACCTGTTGCTGTGGCCCAGAGGACGCCGACGGGGCATTCAGGGAGGGGCCTGAGCCTGTGGGGTGCCCTGCCCCCCGCTCTGTGAAGGCTGGAGGCCGTCTGCCACCCTGTGGCTGCTGGTCTCCTGGCCGGATTTGGCCTGGCCCCAGCCTGGCAGCGCTCATCCCTGGTGCCTTGCTCACCGGGTGCCTCCTCTGCCAGCCGCTGGTGTTCGGGGCCATGGTGCACAGGGACGAGGCCTTCGAGACCATCTTCAGCCAGTACGTGAAGATCACCTCGGCCGCGGCCTCTGGTGGCGACAGCTAGTACTGACCCCCACCACCGCAGGACCTTCACGGCCCTCGACACGGGGCAGATGGAGTTGCCACGCTGCTCCTCGGCCTGTGGTTGCTGTGGCATTGACCGTGCTCCACAGACCCCTTCACTGAGGGGCTGCAGCTCACGAGGACGGCACAGATGCCCCTGCCAGGCACGTGGGGCCCCTTGGTGGACACCTGTAGACACAGGTGGGCAGAGGATCCTCAAGGCCTGTTAGAGGATGACATGCAGGACCCTCGCCATCCCCACCAGGCACAGCTCCTTGTCCATCCTAGCCTCAGTAGAGACCTGGCCCCGGCCACCCCAGGGGCTCCTGCAGCCCCCGAGTCCCAGTCTCGGAAAGCCAGAGGCCGCCCCCTAAAGCCATAGCTGAGCATGTCTGTGGCCCTCCTGCTGGGGTTAGGAAGTGTCACTGATGGGTGCGGAGGTCCCTCCCCACCCCCAGTATGCTGGTCCTCAGAGTAGGGGGTTGGGGAGCAGGGGCTTCCCTCACCAGCTGCCGCATCCACCTGCCCATCTTGGCCCCTTGGCTGGCGACCCTCGAGGGTGCAGGGCGCGAGTGAAGGCACACCCTTCGACACTGTGCTCCCCGGAGAAGCCCAGGAGAACACTGCCCAGCTCTGAGTCTTGGCTGGTCAGGTAAAGGTCAGCCACAGCCTGGCCAGGCTTGGCCTCCAGCCACAACCATGGGGGTCAGTGGGGTGGAGTCGGGGCAGCCAGAGCTCCCTGGCCGTGGAGGCCAAGCCTCAGTGCCCTGCCCGTGAGCTGCTGGGAGGCTCCGTGGGCCGAGGCCTGCCCCAGACATCTGACAGTATTTCTCTTCCTGTGTGCCCACCAAGCACTCATCTGGGCCCAGACCACTCCCAGTGCCCAGCCGCCCCAGGGCAGCCCTTGCTGGCTTGGATGAAAGACGCGTGCTACCCAGGAACACGGTGGCCCGTGGGGGAGGCCGAGGGAGCGTCTCGCAGGCTCAGAGTATCCTGGGACATCTGTGTTTTGTCTGAAGTGAGAAGCCACGTGGGGTCCTGGGACAGGGCCGGGCCTCCAAAGGAGTGACGGTCTCCCTGTCCGCACGCTTTCCAGGTGGCCCTGCACCTCCCCGGCTTGTCTGAGTCCTTCGGGTGTCACTGAGATAGTTGTTTTTTGAAGAAACAGAGATTATATTTTTACAGAGAGCAAGCTGTCTCTTATTTTTGTATCGTTTTTCAGGTGACATTTTTACCTTAGCTCTGATCCTCATTTGCTGGCTCGGGTGTGAGACCTGGTGGGGGCTGCCGGGTCACACTCTGGTGCGTGGGCCGAGCACCCCGACCAGCCAGGTCAAGCACACATCCCACCCAGAGGGTGGAGGCTGCCCGCCCCGGGCGCCATGGGTGCCAGCTGCCGGATGGCCCTGCTCGTCAGCCTCCGTCGATGAAGGCAGAACCTGCCCTGGGCCAGGGCTTCGGCCCCTGCAGGGATGGTGCGCTCAAGTGCATGGGGCGAGATGGGGGCCGCAGGACCCCAGGGTGCCCAAGGGGAGGCAGGGTATCCGTGACGTGTCCCCAGGGATGGCTGTGGGGTGACACCCCTGGGTGGTGTCAGACCTCTCTCTGGGCCTTGGCAGTGCCCCAGGCTGGGTCCTGGGGACCAGGGTCAGTAAGTCCTCCTTGTGGGCACACTGGGGTGCTATCCCCACACACAGCGGGGAGGGTCCCTGAGAGGAGGGGCCTCTTGGCAGAGCGAGTAGGTTAGTTCGAGTCCCTTTCACAGGAAGGGAGATGCAGACTGACCACACTGCACCCGGGAAGGCCTGAGGCCTGTTGGGGAACAGGGGTCCACAGTCCAGCGGCTGGCAGGCAGCCGTGTTCCTTGGAGCCCATGGGCCTGGCCAGGGGCCTGCTAGGGTCTGGGCTCCCTGTTAGAGACCAACAGGGTTTTCGCTGAAGTGCGTGAATCTGGACAGATGTTTAATTTCTGTGACTAATCGCTGAACTAGATGAATGTTCGATTTTGTATGTCCGGAGCTCGAGTCTATTTTGGATCTGTAAATAATCATCACTGGTGTCACTTTTGTTCTACAAAAGGATTGTACTGTATGGAGAACTGATGAAAAACACCCTGTCACATTTTTTAAGAAAACCTTGTTTAAAGAAAAGTCTTGTATAAATTATAATTTTTATTTAAATAAATTAAAATGCTTTGTGCTAAGGTCTGGGGTCCGCAGCTCTCTTGGCGGGGCGCGGCCTGGGGGCTGCTGGAGCGGCTGCAGGGCCCCCTCTGCCACAGGGTTTGGGCAGCAGGGCCACCTGGGTGAGGGAAGGCTTCAGGGAGGGCTGGGTGGGTAGCCAGTCCTGCTGGGCTGTGGGCATCAGGAGGCAGGCCCAGGTCTCAGAAGATGGAGGCCAGATGGCAGGGGACAGCTGTCAGGAGGGCACCAAAGGCCAGCTCTGGGTGGGCAGGGCCAAGGCCAGGAAGTGCCTTGGGGTTGGGTGCAGGCCCTGGCCCCACTCAGCTGCCAGGTCCTGGGTTCCTGGCCAGAAGGGTCCCTGGTGACATTGTGACTTGGTTGATTGAGACACTGATGTTGACACAGAAAGACAAGGAACCCACCTGGCCTCTAAAACTGGAGACCTGTGTGGGACACTGACAGTGCCTGGCCTCCCAGCTGACCGCCCGGCTTCCCCAGAGCCGCTGGGAGTCAGTCGGTGGAAACCTCGGGAGTGTGGCCCTAGGGGTCAGATGCCCACACCCCTGCCCTCCCTCCCCCGTCCACTGCAGCCTGTCCTGGGTGCCGGGAGACAGCAGAGAAGGGACAAAGGTCCCTGGGGCAATCTACAGCACCCACAGCCCCTCCTGAGAGCATGCTTCTGCCACGGCCAGCACAGCTGCCCCTCTGCCCTTTCCCGGCACCATCCTGAGCCCCAGCTGCACAGCTGGACCTTGTCCTCAGACACTACAGCCCCTCACCTGGTCCCAAAGGCAGGTGTAGCAGGAGGGCACAGGTGGGCCATGGGTGTCATCCCAGGTGGGACCTCCTGGGAGCACCCTGGCCTGAGGGAGGCAGGGGTCTCTGGAGGCTCCCGAGTGGTGGGTGCAGTCCAGCGTGGCTCAGTCGTGCTGGTGGGGGATGAGCTGCCCCAGCAAAAGCCACGGGTTGGGCCCAGCCCCCAGTTCCCCAGGTAAGCAGTGAGGCCCACAGCTCACGGTCGGCCTTGGAGGAGCAGCGAGTCACACCAGGCGGTTTCAGCTTCATGCCCTGCGTGGGGAGGCGGGGAGGCTCGCCCGGGCAACACGCAAGGCTCTGGTGCCGCTGGGTGTCCTGGCACAGGTGCAGCACGCACATCTTCACTCGTTTCTTCTTCTTTGTATATGAAAATTTTTCATTTTCATGAAAAATACTCTACTTTGAAAAGAAATTTGTAAAAGAAAGAGAAAATGCCAAATTCTGCCCAAAGTAACTTTATTTTTGTCTTCTCAAACGTATCAGATCAAATACGCTATTTACTAATCTTGAAACCAGCAAGATTAGGCAGAAAATTAAGCCCTCTCCACGGCGTTCCCAGCCGCACTGCCCGCCCCCACTTCTCGATTTGAACCGCAGTCACGGGGCAGAACTGCTGCCTGATTGTTTCACACCAAAAAGCCACAGAGGAAGTTTAGAGACCATCCCATCTCAGGGGTCCCAAGTTGTCACTGTCTACCATCACTTCTGGTGTCCTTCTGTTAAAGTCCCCAAGTCCAGGGCTTGGGGTTGCTGTGAGGCCTCCTGGCAGACAGAGCCCATTCGTTGGAATGGCAGAGGCTGCCTCCGTCCTGCGTGCAGTCCCAGGGGGCTTTGGGGGCATCTGCCACAGCCCCCTGTGCAGTCCCAGGTTGTAGAATCAGCCTGCCACTGGTAAGTTCCACCGCAGCGTCTTCTGCCTGGGCCATCCTCCGAGGTTGGCAGGGGTTCTGGGCAGACCAGGCCCTGGGAAGCATTTAACAGGGTCAGGACTCCGAATCTTTGGGGAAGCTTGTAAGATGGCCCAGTTCTCAGGGGCAGCCACAGCCTCCTCAGGACCCTCCACCTGAGCCCTTCTGGAATGGCCCAAGGGAAGCAGGAGTCAGGGTGTCATCCCAGGTGGGACCTCCTAGGAGCACCCTGGCCTGAGGTTGCCCCCTGCCTGTCGGCTGCTGAGCACAAGTGGTCATTGCCCCCTCAAAAGCTGCCACTCTGGCTCTCTGGTTTCTTCCCAACCAGGAGCAAACCTGAATACAGAGGCCCGGTCTGCCCACTGTCACCCAGCCGGTGACTCAGCCTGGGCTTACTGAACCATCCAGCCTGCCGTTGCCAACCCGGTCCACTAATACAGAAGCCACGGGAAAAGCCCGGGTGGGACCGAATGACAAGACAGGAGGCTTTGTGTCTGCCTCAAAATACAAATCAACGCAAAGAATCCCCAAAACAGATGCTCTCTGTCGGATGCGGCAGCCACCTGGGGGCCTGTGGAGGAGCCACCCACAGCGGCAGCAGTGAACCACGGTCTCCTAACAGGTGGTGCCTTCTCTTCCAGGCCAGAGGTCAGGCTGCCTCACGTGCCACTCCACAGGGCTCATCACACGTCAGTCTGAAAACAAGGAGGACCGGCGCAGTCAGGAGCCCAGTGGCGGGAAGCCTGCAGGGGGCCGGTCCCTGGCTCCAGGACCTCAGCAGGAAGCTGCCATCATGGCTCAGGGCTGGGGAGACGGCAGAGACACCACTGTGCTGGGCCCACTGAGGACGGCAATGCTGTCGATACAGAGGTCAGCGTGAGACGACAGGAGACTGCAGGCCGGCGCCAGGTCAGCCTGCTGGAGTCAGGGCCACCCTGTCAAAGCGAATGTCCCCGTGGAATGCCCGCTGCTTTCTGCTCCCCAGAAAGCCCACGTTGTGTCCATATACGATGTCCATGTTTTGCCTTTAAAGAGAACGAGCCCTCACCAGCGCGTTTCCAGCCGTCTGCATAGCCACCGCGGAGCTGCCCGTGGACGGTCTCACGAACACAGCTGGGAGGGCAGCAGGAAAGGAGGTTTGCAAGGTCAAACGTTGCCCTCAGGGGCTCCTCAGGCCTCACCAGATGGCAACGCCCTGACCACAGGGAAGGTGGACGTAAAATGAAGAAATACCTGTTTCCCAAAACCTGCTCAGACCATTCCAGAAGAATCTTATAAAGCAGATCGGTGACCCAGGCCCCTGCATCCAGAAGGTGGGCCTGATTCCTGGAAAGTACTCCTGTGTCCCTAAAGTCATTGCCCTGGAACCGCTAGGGGCCGACCTTAGATCTGTGCTGTCCGAGTCGCTGAGCTCCGAGGCCAGGCCCCACGCCCGCGGCACTGGATGCTGAGAAACCAGTTGTGTGCAGCGCCACTCAGCTCCCAGGGAACCCAAATGCCAGATATGTATGCAGAATTGTTGACAAAACGAATCTTGTTCTAAAATCAAGATCCAACTATCAAAAATAAATTTCTAGATGTAAATGTAAATATCAACATAATTGGTCTGTGGTCATCAAATAGTCTTCACACCTCCGCGCATGGGGCGGGTGGGGCCCTCAGCTGCAGGGCTCCTGCTGAGGCGTCTCTTCAATTCCTCTTGCAAAGAGCTGAATGAGCTGGCAGTGGACCCTGTGGAGACAAAGGGCCACACTGTGACTCCTGTGTGTCCCCTACCTGGACGGGGCAGGTGCTGACTGCCAGGGCACAGGCACGTGGCCGTCCTGCACTCCAGAGCCTCTCTGTAGAGATGCTCTTCGCCACTTGGAAGATCCAGGGCACCAGCAGACCTGGGTCTAATTCCCACACCCCTCCACAGTAGGGGGACAATCCCAAGTGCCTCTATTCCATGTGCCGTGGCTTCCCCTTCCCGCACAGCCTCTCCCCAGCAAGAGCCCCCCAGAGGGGAGTAGATCAGGGGTCCTAGAGGTCCCCTGACCAGCAGCGTGGAGGTCCTGGGTCCCATGCAGGACAGCCCTGTTGGCTTCATTCCCCACTGTTACCAAAACCACAGATTATTGTAGCAACTAAGACCCCAAGAGTAAGTGGCACGTGCCAAGGTGCAGGGTAGATGGGCTATATGTCAAGAAGACCTTCCTAATTTGAGATCATTATAATTTTTTTACCTTTATCTATTTTTATGTGTGCTAAGGATTGAACCCAGGGCCTCACAGGTGCTTGGCAATGCTCTGCCCCTGAGCTCAGCCCCAGCCCAAGCTTTCTATTTCTTTAATTCCACCTCCCTGACGTGTCAGGCAAGCTAGCAGAAAGCAATCCCTCGGTGCACAGCGGCTGCTGTGGTGACTTCCTGGGACCTTGTCAGCCCTTGTGCTCAGGCAGGAGCTGGCTGACCACCAACTGCCACATGCACCAGAAGGAAATGGAGCCTGGGCCCAGGGCTTGGGGACATCTAAAGACGTCCTATCCACTTGCCTTATTTAGATGTGAATGGTGGAAGCTCTTGGTGCTGGAGCAGAGGTCCCAGCAGCCCGTGGGCCCAGGGTCTCTGGGGAGCCCTGAGGCTGCTGCTCCACACCCTGAGCTTCCCCTCTGTGCCCCCCCCACTTTCTCTGCCAGCCTTGTGCTCTTCCCAGGCCCCTCTGCCCTCTGCCAGGGCAGCCGCCCCTTGTGCACCAGCATGAGGCCCCTCAGCAGGCCCTGCAAGGCCCGATGACTGCCCGTGGATGCAGGGGCCCAGGACTTGAGAAGTGCCTGTGAAGGCAGCTCACTCGTTTGTTTTTGAATGATTTATCAGAAAAGAAAGAATGCCCAGGAGAGACCATGCCCGCTGGGTGTCAGGTGTCAGAGAAGAGGAAGAGAGGAGAGGGCTTCAGAGCCCTGGAGAAGGCTCTGCCAGTGCTCCCCGCCCCTCCTGCGCTCCGCACCTGACCACCCAAGGAGGACTGCAACAAACCGGAGCTCTCCTTGGCACCCACAGCCTGGGCACCCCCGGAGCTGGGCCTCCGCTCACCTGACCTCGATGGCAGAGCTGTGCAGAATCTCCCCGTCGCAGTTCCAGGAGCTCCGGGGGGCCGAGCAGCAGGAGGCGGGGTTGTCACAGCAGATCTGCCCCAACCCCTGCTTTCCCCCGTCCTTGAGGGTGTGGTCCTCTTCATCCAGGGACTTGGAGGTGAACTGGAATTTCTTCACGCGATAGACTTCAACAAAACTGAAGTCAAACTACCGGGGCGGGGGAAGGGGAAGCAGGGTCCTCACTCACCGTGGGCAACGCCTGCTCCTTGCCCTCGGGCCCACGGGCCTCCAGTTCCTACGAGCTCGTGGTCCAGCTGTCAGGCAGCCACTCTGAGCCACCCTCTCCAGCTGGTCTGACCACTTAGAGACAGCCACCCAGAACTGCCCTCCCTGGGCCCTGGTCAAGCCACACCAAGACTTTGAAATGCTTAGCCCTTCGCAGGGACCACCACTTCTTAAAGAGCTCTGGTGGTTAACTAGCAGTGCTTTGTAGATTCTTCTGTCCTCTCAAAAGCTGTATAAAAATACCACTGGACTAAGCATCTAAAACACAATTTAAGCAAACAGCCAAAATTTCACTAAAATTAAGAGGCTGTGATAAAAAAATCCCAGGCCTCCCCTGACTGACCCAGGCCCCCCCGACTGACCCAGGCCTCCCCCAACTGACCCAGGCCTCCCCCAACTGACCCAGGCCTCCTCTGACTGACCAGGCCTCCCCCGACTGACCCAGGCCTCCCCCGACTGACCCAGGCCTCCTCTGACTGACCAGGCCTCCCCCGACTGACCCAGGCCCCCTCTGACTGACCCAGGCCCCCTCTGACTGATCCAGGCCTCCACTGACTGACCCAGGCCTCCCCTGACTGACCCAGGCCTCCCCCGACTGACCCAGGCCTCCCCTCCCCAGATTGCCAGTGCCGGGGGGCGGGGGGGGGGCGGCAGGGTCTGAACACAGCCCACTCCTGGAGCCGGACTTGGAGGGCCTGCAAGGAGGATCCGGAAGAGCAGCATAGGGAGAAGTTGGGAAATCCGCAGCCCTGAGTTTCTGTGCTCCAAGAGTGACATTTCAAAATGGACTTCACAAGGAGCAACTGACCAGTTTAAAACTGAAGAAAAGCAAACCAAAAGACCTGTGCTTGCTGCCTTCCTTGGAACTACACAACGCACTCCTGCAATGTGGGACCAGGACCACCCTCGGGAAGCTCCTCGTCCTCGCTGCCACGTCCACCTGTCCACTGACCTGGTCGTACTGGTTGGTGTGCCTGAGGAGGAATCTCAGGAAGTTGAACCTGGAGCACTTCCGGATGAGGATGAGGTCGAAAGTCCCATCTCCCAGGTGGGCGGCTGGGGACAGGCCTCTAGGGCTCCGGGGACAAGCACAGGACATGTTCGTGGCATTAATGGCCAGAAACTTCCCGCAGATGACATGCCACTCCTCCACCTTCTCTGAAGCAGAAAGAACAGGGCCGATGTCGCCGTGCAGTGGGGCTCAGGGCCGCAGCTACGGCCTGTGCCTTGGGTGCCCTGAGCTTTCACCCTGGTGACGTTCAGCACGTTTCTCATGCGACTGCCATCCAAACCAGTAACGTCGCCTAGAAAGGGCCACCTGCCCCAGGAAGCTGCACTGACGCTGAACCCCAGGGTCCCCAGCAACTTGTAGGTAGTGATCTAGAGCATGGGTCAGTGAACACCACCTGGACCTAGTCCAGCCGGCCATGTGCCTTTGGCCTGGGAGCTAGGAGTGGCAGAAGATGATAGCAGGGGTCCTGATGGGAGAGCTGGGCGGCGTTGGTGAGTCCTTGGCGCTGGTTCGGCCCAGTGCACATGCAGCCGCGGCCTTCCGGGATGGACGCAGGACCTGCCGTGCTAAACCAGCCCGCTCCCCCCAAGCCACCAGCCCAGCCCTAACACATGTTGGGGTACGGAATAGAGACCCAGAGCTCAGCTACAGGCTAACTGGCTGTGACGAGGCCACTGTCCGCCCCCCTCTGTCTGGGACTCAATGCTGATGACGGCCTGGTCAAGGACAGAGGCTCCTGCCAGGCCAGGAGCATTGCTGGCAGTGCCCCTCCTCCATCAGCTCGAGTCTCTGCCAAACGGCCCCCCAGTTGTTCAACCACGGAAACGGTTGGTCTGATCAGCAGGTGCAAGAGATTTGACAGAAGCTGCCACTGAACAGGCCCAGGAGGAGTCTGGGAGCTGGGGACGGTGAGCACTGGGAATGCGGGAGGAAGATGGACACACGGACAGTGGGGAGTGGACTTGTGTTTCCTCCTTGTCTCTGCAGGAAGCACAGCACCTTAAGAAGCAGGTGATGAAAGAGAGTGATCACCCCGGGTGCAGGGCAGCCCAGAAAGCGGGGAGTCCAGGTGGCAGAGACGGCCACTGTGGGACTTCGCTGCTGCCATCTAGTGACTGCATGTGCCATCGACCAGAAAAGAGGAAAAGTGGAGATGTGACCAAGGCAGTGACATGGCCCAGGCTCTGTCCTCGAGGGACTCCTGGGGACATTTCATGACAGGACAGCCCGGGCGATGGAACGCGGGCAGTGAAGCCCAACCTGGAAAGGGCCAGGGCGTCCTCAGCAGCGAAGAAAAGAAGGGGAGCTGAGGAGGTGGCTGGGGGTGGGCGCGTGCGCAGTGCAGGGGGCCCGGGCTCAGCCCCAGCCGCCAAGGAGAAAGCGCTCGCTGGCTCTGTCCTGCTTTGCCCAGCATGACGAAGTAGGCGGGCAGTGTTCTTCAACAAAGAAAATAGGGATAATGACATGTTGTGACGGGAAATCCCGGTGTCCGTGAGCAAGGCTTCATGGCGGCAGCAAGCGCAGTATCTGCGTGTGGCATGAGGCAGCTTGGCTCGGGGCAAGCTGCGTGGCTGAGACAGAGGACGTCCACAGAGGAGGTCCCCCAGGCCTCAGGCCCGCTGCAGGAAAGCCAGAGACACAGAGGCACGGGGAGCAGGAAAGGAAGAGCTGGGCAGAGGAGGGGGCGGGCACCCGGGGAGGACGGGGTGGGGGACTGACCGGAGTCCGGCGGGCCGCGCAGGGTTTGCTCCTGCTCCAGCTGCTGCCTGCTCTGCCTGCACACCAGGCATCTGAAAGACAGAGCCGTCACCGGTCACCCTCTCCCGAGAGCAGAGCCTGGCGCCCACGGTCAGGCGCAGTTCTCTTCCCGGGACGCACAGTTCAGTTCAAGGCCGACTGAACATATTTCTTTAGTGTGCCAACTGGAATTCTCCAAGTTAGACTGCTTCTGAAGTTTGGCTTCTGAAGTTCACCAGCATCCTGCGCCAAGGCGCGCTCATATCCCACAGGGCGCGGGGCACGGCGCCCGTGGCTCCCTTGCTGGGCGGCTCCAGCAGCGCCAGCGCCCACGGCGGTGGGGTCCCACGGAGAACTCGCCTGGAGCTGGGCGCTCAGGCCAATCCCTGAGGGGCACTGGTCCCAGCCAAGAGCAGCAGACAGGCAGCTCTGAGCCCTCAACCCAGATGCGGTCGCCACCCAGGTGCGCACTGGGTGCTGCTGGGCTACACAGCAGCCAGAGGCTGTGGACACTGGTGGCATTGGCAAGGCAGCAGCTAGACCCTCTGACTCGATGGCCTCGAACTCCTTGCTCACAGGTGAGGACGTGGGATGGTCAT
This sequence comes from Marmota flaviventris, assembly GCF_047511675.1. Lineage (NCBI taxonomy): Eukaryota > Metazoa > Chordata > Mammalia > Rodentia > Sciuridae > Marmota > Marmota flaviventris. The sequence goes on along the minus strand of NC_092500.1, from coordinate 3,337,415 downwards.
TCAAGGACTGTGTGTCCTCCAGAGCGTCACTGTCTCCTAGCCTCCGGCAGCACAGGTGGCCACGCAGACACATGCTGTGCTGTCACTGGGGTGGCCATAAGCCGGGGCTGCTCAGTCGAGGTTTCCTGGGGTTCTGTGCCCACAGGGAGACCGGAGCTCCTGGCCTTCCCCCTCCTGGCCTCTTCTCCCCCAGAGCTGCCTGGTCTGCCCCTTGGTGGGCACCTGGGCTCTTGCTCCGGCTGCTCCCTGCCTTCTGAGGGGCCGGGGGACTGGCCAGGGCTCCTGATCAGGGGAGAGCTCCCATTGTGGAGCCTAGCAGAGTGGAGCAGGGTCTTGCCAGGGGTGGGGACAAGGGCTGCTGAGACAGTTCCATCAGACCAGCCTTGCCAGCAGTCCCTCCCTGTGCCGGAGCGCACACGCCCAGCTGTGGATGAGACAGCTGCCCGTGTCCCTTCCCGCCTGCTCTGCTCATCCCAGGTGCCAGGGGAGGCAGGAGCCGGCCCGCGGAGCCTCAGGCCTCCACACCCTGCTCACGCCCATAGAAACCAGCGTCTTCCTATGTGTCCAGCTCCTACAGAACAAGCCCCAGCCCAGGCCCCGTTTCACCTCAGGTGCAACAGAAAGACGTGGAGGTGTGCTTACCCTGACCGGCAGGGCTTCGGGTCCCGTGGGGATCCCGTGGTGTGCTGGGCTGGGAGGAAAGACACTGTCCCTTCGTAGCAGTGATGTGAGAGAAAGGTCTTCAAACCTGGGGACAGAGTGTGGCCAAGAGAGAACGTCGCAGGTCATTGCCTGGCTGCGACGGCGACACAGCTGTGGACAGCCAGGGAGGAAAGGGAGCCCCCGGAGGCCAGCAGAGGGAACCGCAGGGGCTTGGCCCTGCACATCTGGGCAGGGACAACAGAGGTCAGAGCTGTGGCCCTTCCATGCTGGCAAGGCAGGGTCTTTGTGTCACTGCCCTGCAGGGCCTCCATGATGTGGCCTGCAGGTCCCAGTGGCCTGGGTCCTTGTCTCCCCACTTCAGAGTGGTCAGCAGTGTCCCCCTCCAGGTTTGGCCCCTGCCAGAGGCACCCACCATACGTGTGACAGCCTGGAAGGCTCAGGGCAAGGGCCAGGGCAGCTGTCCTATGGGTGCTGTCCACGGTGCTGCCCGCGGTCCTGGCTCTCCAGCGCTGGGCAAAGCCCCTGGAGGGGCCCGGGAAGCCGGAGCAGGCCAGCAGGGAGAGGCAGTGGGTGCGAAGGGCCTGGGGGGAGCCGGGCACGTGGGACAGGTGTATCCTGCAAGGGTGACATCACACCTCCTTTTCTGCTGCTGAGCCCAGTACAGGCCTGCATGGCCACAGTGTCCAGCCCACACCTGCTGTGGTATGATGCTGGCCTCGGGAGCCACTGGGGGCTCCACCTCTCCTGATCCCCAACACACTGACCTCCAACTTCCACACAGTGCCCAGGCCACCTCCACAAGCCCTCACCCACAGACCCCAGCACCTGGCCCCTGGGGCAGGGTTCCATCCACAGCCCTGGGCCAGCCTGGGCAGCTCCACGGCTTGCCACCCACCCTTTGTGCTCCTCCTGTTTGGCTCGCACCTGGCGGGGCTGGGCTCGGGGAACATGCCCAGGATCATCTGCTCCGTGAGAAACAGCTTCCCAGGTGGCCCTGCAGGGGCTCATGCCATTCTGCATGGTGGCCCTGGCTTCTCTCCCCGCTCCCCTGTAGGCCCCATGAGATGTCCAGTGTCCAAGGCCTTAAGGAGGCCGACCCATGGTGAGCAGCCTGGCATGTGTGTCCCTCACTAAGGCACAGGGTGCAGCCAGACTCCTGCAGGGTGCTTTGGGGACAGCCGCCTCACGGCACCAGCCACCTCTGTGGCAGCCTCATTGAGCCTGGGTGTCCCCACTTCTGCCCCCGCTAAACCTCCAGGTGTAGGATGGCACCTGCCCACTCAGCTCCACCTCCCCCAGGCTCTGCCAGACGACAGGACTTCAACCTCTCAGCAGCTGAACGCAAACCCACTCGCTCCAGACTCTCAGGGCTAAAGCCGGGCCACAGGGGTGGGACATGAGACTAGGGCAGGGACTGCGCTGAGGGGCTGGGGAAGGGGCGGCCTGCTGAGCCAGCCACCTGCTCCACAAGGGCAGCCAGGAACAGGTTGGCCCTTCATGGAGATTCAGGACTCCTTTCCTTAACGGAGGTGGGGTGAGGAGTAGCTTTAGCCCTTCACGCCATGCTACAGTCTCTAGGCTGCACAAAACCACCAAGTCACTCTCCTTCCCCTCAGGGGGAAGGGCCAGGCCCTGGGGTCTGGGATATCCCATCCACCTGAATGCAGTGGGGACCAGATAAGTGACAGTCACTACATACAGCAAAGGAACTCAGCCGGATGCTTGAGGAGTCCAACCTTAAATTCCACATCTTTTCAAAGTCCCTCTTTTCTGCATCTGAAAGCTGCACCCACCTCCAGAAGCTGGCAGCACCAACTTCTGTTTCCTGTTCATTCCAGCTGTGAGAGCAGGTGACAAGGTCCCCAGGGAGCCTGGTGGACTTGCTGTTCCCACACCTGCCTGGGGGTCTCAGGGTGGCCCCAAGCTCTGGGTTCTAACGTGCTGCCAGGGGACACTGATGGCCACCCAGTCTGAGAGCCGAGACCTGCAGGAGGGTGGTCACTCAGCTGTGGTGCCCGTTTTCTCAGCTGTGACATGGCAGTGAAGCCCCTGCGCGCCAGGCCTGCGCAGGGGGAGCCGGAGCGCCCGGCCTGGGGAGCAGGCGCAGCCTCACAGAGGCAGGCTCTCACCTGTCCTGCTCAGGGGCGCGTCCTGGGCAGGAGAGCCCGCCTGGCCGGGCAGGTGCTCACAAGTGAGTGCTGAGTGATGTGGCCCCTACCCCAGAACTTGGACAACAGAGTGCATCTGTTGGGGATCTGAAGGGCAGGCTGCCGCCCGTGCGGGGAGGGCCAACCCCCCACGGTGCGGTGTGGGAGGCCAACCTTACTGAGTTACACTCCCCAGCTGGGTGCTGAGGCGCTCAGTCACAGAAATGGGTGTGTCTTGCTACAGCCCCATGGGTGAAGCTATGCTCATCACTTATTCCTTTGTAATCTAACCCCTTGCCCTGTTTAGGATAGAATCATCCATGGAAGTGCCTTGTGTGTGTCCCCTCCTCTTACTGTGCCCTTGGGTGTGGCCTACCCAGGTGTCAGTCAACCTGCTGACAGTGGACATCATGAAGATAGACTCAGCCCCCTGAAACCTGACCCCTTGCCTCATTTAAATAACTTCTCCTCAATAAAAGGGGTCAGCGCGTGTGCTCTCTCTTTCTCTCTCTCTCTTTCTGCGGACCCTTAAGGTCAGAGGAGCCATCACAGCAACCCCAAAGAAAAAGGTATTTGTGTCTCTTGTGCGGTTATTTCGTGCAGCCCAGTTAGCCCAGTTTAACTAGAGTGACCCCTGAGCCTTTTAGTCGCGAGAACAGAAACCCAGCAGTGCGGGTCTTGCCACTGCGGCTCCAGTGATGGGAATGGACTCTTTCCTCCTAGGACTTTCACTCGAGCCATCCCCACGGGCTGGCCGCCCTGTGCAGACACCTGTGCTGGGTCCAGGAACAGGATCACACAATCCAGGGCCAAGTCCAGGCCTCACACTTCCAGCTACAGGTGGCCGAGGCCCGTGAGCTCCGTCTGCACAGGTGGCCTCGCTCGGGGGTTGGTGATTAAATCAGACCCCTTGGACTCAGTCGGCACTCGGCTCAGCACGCTCTTCTGAGTTACCTGAAAAGTCGTATCTGGCAGGCCCCATCCACCGCTTCTTCTCACTGTCCTCAATCAAGTCCCCATAGAAGCCGTAGCCCAGCAGGGACACTGAGTACCGCAGGAGCATGTTGTTGTGGTGCACCGAGGACACGTCCATGGACAGCGAGTCCCCTGCAGGAGAGCACAGGTGTGGTCAGGGCAGTTCCCAAAGCACCCTGATCTCAGAGGAGAAAGAATGTGACCAGCACAGGGTCCCTCTTTTGATTCCCTGTTTTTGATTCAAATGACACGTGTCTCAAATTTCCTGGGAAGCTGTTCCTGGGGACAGGATAAGCCTGTACCCATGAAGCTCACCAATGTCACTAACTGAAAGGGGAGGGTCTGAGACTGAAGGGAAGGCAGATAGCAAAAAATACAAAGTCCTAAGTGGCTATTTTAAAACACGAGGTCTCTTGGGTCCGGGTCAGCCAGGTTCTGTGACGGGGAGCTCAGAGGTTCCACGGCCCTCCTCTCCCTGCCAGGGGCTGGGCAGGCGCTGGGCACCTGCCACCTGAAGGAGTGAATCACCTGCAGCCTGGCAGATACTTTGCCAAGAGATGGGAGGGGGCCACACCCACAGCCACCCCTGACCACAGCACCAGGAAGGCCAGGCCACCTCCTGCCCCAGGCAGAGTGGGCACCCAGGGGCGTCCCGAGAGCATGCATGAAAGCAGCGGGATGGAACCGCAGGTGAGGCACAGGGGGCTGGCGGCCCTGGGGTGCTGCTAAGGCTGTGGGCGCGGAGCTGAGTGGAGGCCAGAGGCAGTGGCAGCTCGAGGCAGAGCGTGGCAGGAGCTCCAGGACCCAGCAGGGACAAGCACCGGAGCAGGGGCGCTGTGGGGTGGCGCCTGGTCCGTCACCAGGCCTGCGCCCCTGGGTGCTGAGAAGGGTCTGGCACGATGGGTTCATGTTTTCAAAAGGCCCCAGACGGGCCTGGGAGACAGACCCAGGGGGGCGGGCGAGGCAGTGTGGCTGGGGCGAAGGGATGCCAGGCTGGACTCCTGCGGTGGTGGGCAAGGCCACGGGGCACAAGGAAGCAGGGCCACTGAGAAATGGCAGCGCTGGTGGCCTGTGCCCTGGGGGTGGCGGGGAGGCAGCTCACCAACCACGATGTGCAGGGCGGACGTCTCGGCGTCGTTGGTGCCCACGGTGGAGTAGCACACGCAGTCGGTCGACCCTGAGAGGGAGGGGCACGGTGGGATGCGGGCACCCAGTGGAGGCCCTGCCTCTCCTCCGTGGCCAGCAGAAGAGGCGCACAGAGCTCGGCTGAAGGGCAGAGGAGGCCGGGAAGAGCGAGGGGACCTTGCAGTGGCACCCAGCAGCTCTTCACAGCGGCCATGCCTGCCCCTGCAGTCCCTGCGGCCCCAGCGGCTGCCCCAGCCTCACGGAGGCCCCAGGGAGCAGCGAGGCCCTCCTCTGCGAGACTGTGAGGGGTTGGTGCTCGCCCACCTCCGCGTGGCCGGCAGGGGCACCTTGTGACCCACACCTCAATGGCAGCAAGAGACTGAACGGAGCATCGTCCGCGGGAGAGAGCGTGGAAAGCAGGGCCGACCGTGAAGGTCACGGGAACACTGCGAAGGCAGCGTCCACACCAAGGCACCTCTCAGCAGCGGGGCTGAATTTCAGGGAAACAGTGGGCCCACCACAGGGCCTGGCTGCACAGCTCTGGGCCCTGACCACGCACACGCCTGCCTGTGGCCAGGGATCACGCCCTCCTCTGTCTGGGGGTGACCACAGTGTGGCTCTGAGTGCGGGGCGTGGGAATCTGCTCAGGAGTCACCACTGCAGAAAGCAGCCCTGACGGCAAGGGGCCCCAGCAGCAAGGCCCGGGCCTCCCTCTAGCCGGGGCACAGCCTCCACAACGTGGGGTTGGGCCACGTGAACATGTAACAGGTGTGCCCTGCGCCTGGGACACCCTAGTCTAGGTCTCCCTGGGACAAGGCCCATGGCCGTGTCTAGGCCCACGGAGCTTTGCCACTGGCACACAAGCATTCCTTAGGAGGCCACCAGTGTGACAGGCACAGAACTCCACCAGAGCCAAAGACCCTGGATGCTCAGCCCGGGCCCAGCACAGTGCTCAGGTCTTGTCATAAGTGACCCTGATCTCTTCGGAGAGTGCACAGGTCCAAAGAGAACATGGGACCTGGTTGGCATGGAGATGGCAACACAGGGCCCTCGGTGCGACCCCAGGTCACCTGAGGCCTTGGATGGTTGATGTCAACAGGTGCACACAGGCACACAGAGACCCACACTCACACACACTCATGATTCAAGGGTGTGTACCTCTCTTTGGAGTCTCTCAAGGACTTGAGTATCATCTTACTTCAAAAATAGAAATGTGCTTAGTGAGCACTTATGATCACAGAAGTGGCTGATTCTCCAAGTGTAATTAACAGTATCTAAGGAAAACGAGGTGCTTTCAGACCCTCTCCCCTCATTTTCATAATTTAAGGTGCCTGAGTAACAAGTGTCAACGTCCCTGAGAGACACTCCAGAGGGGCGGTGGGTGGACAGACTCAGCCAGGCCAGGTGGGGCGTGGCACCTGGGGCCTCGCACGCCCCTTCGAGCCCTGGCCAGGCTGCCAGGTGCATGGCCGCTCTCCTCACCGGTCACCCCTGGGAGCCGCAGCCACCCAGGGTTTCGTCAGCGGCAGCTTCTGTCCCCAACAGCCTTCTAGTGGCAGAAATCCAGCGACCTTCTCAGTCGGAAAGAAGAGCAAGACCCGAGGCCTCTGGAGCCTCCCTCTGTCACCAAACGAAAGGGAACTTCGTGGAGGGCCTTGTGCTGGGGGGAAGCCAGTATTTCCAACCTGGCCACGGCAGACTCTCCTAACAGAAGGGCCTTGTCTCTGCCTCCTGTGATGTGCTGCTAGAGGAGGCCACGCAGCAGCGTGCTGGGCAGAGGGCAGGGGGCGGGGTGAGGCCCACAGTGCCGGCCGGCCCGGGAGCCCCAGGGGTGCAGGACGAACGTGGCTCAGTGTCTGGGGTGCCAACACCCCTCACAGGAGGTAGCTGTGTATGGGCTCTACGGAGCTACAGGTGTCAGGCACACAGGACCCAAGGAGCCTGGATTCTGGAGGGCCCAGAGGACGTCACGGGACCTGCTCTACGTGCCTTGGTCCCAGGGGCCATGACCACGGTGGACTGATTTCCTGAAGGTCTGCAGATCATTCTGCTGAAGTGCCAGGTCTGCGAGGCACAGAAGGCTCCCTGCCCAGGTCACCGTGAGTCTCCCAGCAGCTCCACCGTGTCCCAGAAACCTGGACCTGGTCTGACCCTGAGCCCCAAGATGGCTGACCGCTCCTCCAGTTCACACCTGCTTCTCCGCCCTCCAGAGCTTCTGCTTTGGAAACAGCTGGCCAGTCGCTGCCCCGATTCAGTGCCTGTGCACAGCTTGGAGCGGCTCCTGAGTCCAAGGGACCAGAAGTCACCTCCCAGGTGCTGGTGGCCCCGACGTGGCTCTGGCATCAACCTCCGCGCAGGCCTCCCAGCCTCCAGGCTGAGGGCACGGTCCTCAGAGCCCCTGCAGCCTCGCCTGCGCCCCCCTCGTGCTGCCTGGGCCCTGTACTGGGCGTGGAAGCTGCCGTTTGGCCGGGACAGGGTCAGCACCTCACCACAGAGAAACACCCCAACCCAGAAACTTGTCTCTTTGGTCCTGGGGTGGAACCCAGGGGCGCCTGACCACGAGCTGCACCCCAGCCTCTCACTAAATTGCCCAGGCTGGCCTCAAACTTGCCATCCTCCTGCCTCCGTCTCCAGAGTCACTGGAATTAAAGGCTCGCACCACCACGCCTGGCTACAACCTAGAAATTCTGACATACTTTTGAACCAGCAGGTTCCGGAGAAGTCACACAAAGCCATCGCTGCTAATTTTAACCTGAGGACAGGTAGTTTGCACCCTGTTTGGCCTGACCGTCCTCTGTGGAAGGAGGCCAGATGTGGCTCCTCAGCCTCTCCACTGCTGCTTCACTGGCTCAGACGGGGGGGCCAAGGCCACTAGCCAGTCTGCACCCTGCACCCTGAGGGTCAAGTTCAAGAGGATGATTGATGCTCACGCTACCTGCCTTGCCCTTGGAACAGCTGCAGCCATCCTCACACCCCTCACACATCTGGCCTTGGGCCCTGCACCTGCCCACCCGCCAACCCAGCCCACACATTGCTGCTGGCACAGGAAGGACAGACAGGCTCCTGCTATGCACATCACCTCCTCGAGCCTCTTCCTGAGCCTTAGTTACAATGGCACACAGTAGGTGCAGCAGGGGGAAGGGCTTGATGTGCCCTGGATGGCAGCCTCCCGAGGCCGGAACACAGCCACGTTAACATGTGATTGGAAGGAGACTTACAATTAAGGATTTTTCTTTTTCTTTTTTCCCCAGGGCCTCCCTTGGCCAGGCGAGTGCTCCGTCCCTGATCCACACCCAGTCCAGGACTTGGGTTGCATACAACGTCAGATCAGGTCTCAGTGCACGGGGAGCGTCGCCTTCCCGAAGCCGGGGCTGCAGGGACCCATCAGACCCCTCCACCCCACTCCCAGTTACGGGTCACCCCGGGGCTCCCTCAGTCACTGGCAAGTCCCTTGGGCCACCTCCAGGCCCCCTCCTGGCTACACCTGCAGCTCTCAAGCTGCCTCCTCTCCAGGCCCAGCAGGGCCCGGCCTCAGCAAGGGTGGAAGGCCCAGAACAAGGAGGGGCGAGCTCCTGCCCCAGCGCCCCAGCTCCAGCCCTAAGGCCACGCGGCGGCAGAGCTGCTAACCTGCCACGAGGGCCGCAGGGAGGGGACGCACAGGTGCAGGGGCGGCCTGGGAAAGGAGAGAAGTGCAGACAAGGACGGCAACCAGACAGCTGCCACCGAGCCCCCGAGGGACTGCACGGCCACTCCCAGCCTGGGGAGACACAGGCCTCCGGGGAGACAGGCATCAGGTGATGTCCACCACGTCGCCTGGAGCCTCGTGGGCCACCTGTCACAGCACCCGGGCCCTAGTGAGTGCAGCAGCCATGGCAGAGAGAAGGACGGGCGAGGGGCAGAGACGGCGGGCTCTCCTCAGGGGCATCTGGCCTTATGGTGAGAGTCTGGGTCACTCAGGATTAGAACTGCCCTTGAACAGCCCCAGACAGCAAGACGAGTGGCCACCTCTGGCCTCCCAGGGCAGACCCTGGGGTGAGTAAGCATCAGCTTCGAGCTCAGGGACTAACCCTTCACAAACAGGCCCAGTGAGCTGTGACGCGGCCTTCCACAAGGGCCTCCTGTGCTGGGAGGAGCCCCCCACTGTGGGGCAGACAGACACCACATGGGGCCCTCCTGACTGCCCCTCGCCTGGCCAGCGGCCCCTGGCTGCCCCTCCCACCTGCTCCTAAGGCCTTGAATGCACAGAGAAGTCCACAAGACCTGGGGACAGGAAGTCCATCAGGGGCCCTGCAGCCATCCCTCAGGACAGTCTGCTGATGGCCAGGTCAGTTGCAGGGACCCGATAGGGAATGGGGGCCTGAGTGCTTTCTCTCATTGTCCTCAGCTGGAGACCAGGTTGGCCAGGGTCTCGCTGCTGCGCTGCTCCCATCAGACAGAACCGTCTGGCGAGCGGCTCAGGAAGCGCATCACGCCACAGGTGTCAGTCACCACTCCATCCAAATGGGCGGGATCTCAGATGACAACCCCAGCATCTCTGCTGATCGCCACCTTGGACTTGCAGGCTGAGCTGCTAATGTGGCCCAGAGGGAGGCTTTGTCCTGAGAACAGGCACAGGCCACTACCCACGGGGACGTCCTCGGCCCAGAATGGGGAATCATAGGTTAAGTGGAAGGGTCACATCTCTGCCTGAGAGGGTTCAGGGGCCAGAGGCTGGCCCAGTAACCAAGGCGTCCCTCCTGGGGCCGGATGCCAACTGAGGACTCTCAGCTCCCAACCCCTGAGCCCACCTGGTGAGTGGGCGACCCCTCAGTGCCTCCTGCCTGTGTCCACCGACTGACTTCAGGAGCCGTCGGGGTGAAGCTACCCATGGCGTGGGCGGTGGCTGTGCCGACCCAGGCACAGGAGGAAGGAAGCTGTGCCTGCTGCCCTGTCACGGGCCAGCTGGTCACTGTCTAGCTGAGATGTTTCTAAGAACAATCTGCTTCCTAGAAAGATGGTGAATACACCAAGCCAGATGGACACCTCGGGAGCAGAGCCCGTCCGCCAGGCCGTGAGGAGGCCCTGCCACTTGGCTGGCCCTTTCCCTCCCCACCCACATCCTTCCTCCTGCCCACCCACCCCAACAACCCTCCAGGTCAGCTAGAAGCCACCTCTTGCTGAAGACCACCTCTACAGCCTCACCTGCCCCGGGCACCAGGCGCCCCCCCTCCAGGGCTTCAGCCCCGACCCCTGGCTCCTGAGGAGCAGAGCCTGACCCCTGCTCTGGCTCCTGGGTCCTGCACACGGCTGGCATTCGGGAGCAGACAAGGTCCCTTACAGACCCGCCTGAGTGTTCATTTTATTGGACACACACTATCTTTCAAAAAAGAAGGCCGCTGGGGGCGAGAGATGCGGCTCAGTGGTAGAGTCCTGGCCTGGCATATGGGAGGCCCTGGGGTCCACCCCCCCAAAAAAGCCAAACAAACAAACAAGACCCAGAGGGACTGCGGTCATCGTATGGGGATAGTTTGAGTAATGAACCTAGAGGAGAAGCCCAGAAGGATTCTCCCCTGGAAGCGCCTGAGGCAGGACACGGGTGTGAGCGAGTTGGGTTCAGTCAGATGGCAGGATGTCAGGGCGCCGCCCGGGCTCCGTACCTGCGGGGATGATGCCGATCCTGAGGGGGCTGGGCACCAGCTTGGCGCAGAACTGGTTCTGGTCCACACCGGCGCTCCTCTGCGTCCTCTCGATCAGACCGTGCAGGACCTCGCTGAACATGCCGTCGCCACCGACACAGACGATGCTGCAGAGGAGAGGTGGTCAGCACTCCCAGCACCACCACGGCAGGTCGGGCCCTCCGCTGGTGTCGGGAACTTGGCCCTCCAAACGTCCCTGACGAGGAGGCCGTGCCTCCCTGCCCCTCCAATGGGACTGTGGCCAAGGCTGGCTTTCCCTCTGGGCCTGGGACTTCAGAGGTTGCCTGGCTGAGAGTGGCTACGGGACCAGCCCCTGCCAGCTCCCCTCGAGACCCTAAATTCAGGCTGGGTAAGTAGCCCAGAGGTACAGCTTGTGACCTGGTGCAAAAGGCCCTGGGTTCAACCCCCAACCCCAAGGAAAATATCCACTTCTAGAAATTCATCTTGAAAAAACCCCCCAAAACCAGAATATGCAGAGAGGTTTGTATTCAGTAATGTTCTCTTACTTAAAGAGCAAAAATTGGAAAGAGCCCAAATAGTGAGAGACTAGTTAAGTTACGGCACATCTATGTCATAGAAGATGATAAGGGCATTACGATAATATTTCACAGCTAACAGTAACAGAAAAGCAGGATCCCAAACCAGAGCAACACCACCTCAACTCCACGTGACAGTGCCCTTGGCCAGGTCACTGCTCTCCTACGTGACCACGTGAGAAGTGCTCTGGGAGACTGAAAGGCAAACAGAGCCACCAGGCCAGGGTGGTCTCTGAGGGGTGCCTGGGCCAGCCCCCTGCCCACCCTGACGTTCTGTGAGCAGCTCACTTCAGGGTCAGGGCTGCTGCCCAGCACTCACTCACCCATCATACTTGTCCATGCTGACCTCACACAGGGTCTCCTTGGCCTGGTTCGCACGCTCGGTCACTGTGGGGACATGGTAGGTTATGTCCATGCCTGTGAGCTGTGACTCACGTGGACGGCGAGGGCAGTGGCCAGAACCCTGCGGGGCCACCCAGCATTCCCCAGGAAGGGACTGGGTGGCCTGGGTGGGCAGGCCCCCTACTAGGCCAGTCTGACTCTCTTGGAACCTAACAGCGGCCACATCCGCCTCCCCTACTGTCCAGGCCACTTGTGCAATGTCAAAGCACACGCAAGCGTAGAGACGAACGTCAGTCCACCGTCTCTGACCCACGTCTGTGCACAGTTTTGTGTGTTTGCTTTCTCACAATCACTTTATCATCACTGGGACTACTTTGTGAATGCCCTTTCCCTCCCAGTCCCGGGGATGGAACCCAGGGTGGTCGGCCACTGAGCTGCTTTTTAGTTTATTTTGAGGCGGGATCTTGCTAACTTGCTGAGGCTGGCCTCAGACTTGTGATCTTCCTGCCTCTGCCTCCTGGGTCCTGAGGTGACAGGTGTGGCTGCAGTCTGGCCATAAAACTACTTTAAAAAGCTACTCGATACTCCCTTGGACTTGCCACAGTTGCTCATCATGTCCTCTGTTTGGGGGCATCTAAGTGGCTTGCAGCAGGCTGCTGTCTGGCAAGGACACCTGGACACCCCACTCAGGGTACAGCTGATCGCATTCCTTGGAAAGACTCCAGGGACAGATTATTGGGTCCAAATTCCTCCCTTTTCAGGCCCTGGGCCTGTGGTGTCAAGTGCCTGGGGTAGAACCCGGGGCCTTGAGCCGGCAAGGGCTCTGCCGTGGCCTCATCCTCAGCCTGCCAGTGTGACCCAGAACCCTCCAAGTCCTGCCGCCCGGCACCCCTCAAGAACTGGGCGTGCAACCTGGGACTGCACTGTCCACCTTGTACTTCTTCTTCAAGGACTTCCTGTCTGTGACCCTTGTCTGTTGTCTGCTCAGGTCCTTCCTGAGCACCTGATTGGCTAAGACTTGGCTAGAAGAGACGACACGATTTATTCCCTGCTCTTCCATTCTGGTGTGCAAACAGAACCCTGTTTTGTGTACACTGCTCTTATGGGACAAACTCTCCTCCAGTGACCACGTCTGAATCGTGCAGTTTCCTCCCCGCCGCCGTGGCCTTACCGATGACCTCGGTGGTGATGGAGGCCAGCGTGAACAGCGGCGCCACTTTCCTTTCGTATATCTGCTTGCCTTGGCCCTTTCCTCCGAGTGGGTTGATGAACACCAGCAGGTGCTTGGGTCTAGAAGCTGCAGAACCACACACGAGAGCCACCATCAGTGACTAAGGAACACGCAGATCAGACTCAGGACTCTGCCTCAGGTTGTCTGACACAGAAGTGCGTGTGGGCCTTTTTTTCTTTCTTTTTTAGAATGATTTGTTCTGGTGGGTCAAATGTGACAGCAGAATGATCTCAACTCCTTGTACACGAATGGGCAGGAGGACACAGCTTGTAGGTCGTAAAGAACAAGGACACACATCTCCCGCTACGGGAAGGGGCGAGCCAGAGTCTGTCCACCAGCCGGGAGGGGCGTGTGCCTCTGCCGGGGGCAAGGAAGGGCCAGGACTCCAGAATGAAGGCCCAGGACTCGGGAATCCTGCCCAGGGGACTCTCCCTGACCATCCCAGGTGGTCTGGGCACGGGAGGCTGCAGGGGGCAGGTCAGCAGAGAATAAAAAGAATGAGTCAGACGTGCAGAAGGGAACACGTGGAGAGACGGACAGACACCAAGTTGGTGCTGAGACGAACAGAGGGAGGGCAGAGCAGCACACGGGAGACCGGCAGAGCGCCGAGGCCCCAGTTTCCCAGACAGTGGGTTTCTTATGGCAACTTCCCCGCGTGTGCTGTGGTCAGTTCCAGAAGAACTGGTCAGCTCTGCAACTCAGAAAAACAAGTGGAACTAACAATCAAGAGGAACAAGAGGAACGCGCCCAAGAAGGTTGAAGACTTTGTAACTCCACAGCGAAACCAGGACCTAAACGCCTACTGCTGCAGGCCTCGCGATAGCCAGTGTGGGTACCCGGGTCCCTGGGAGGTGGCTGGACAAACAAGAAGAGCATTCTTCACTCACAAAAGGGAGAGAACCATAGAACACCACCAACGTGAAACACGCCAAGACCAAGCAGAGACCCCCACAGCTGCTCGCACCCAGCAGTCCACGATACAGGACGGGCACAAGACAAGTCCAGCCCACACCAGCCGAGAAGAGGGGCCTGCTGGCATGGACGTCTCACAGGTCGGAGCACAGAGCACAGGTGTGCTTGATTCAAGACCCAGTGAACACAATGTGTGTCTCAAGTCGCCAAGGTACGATGGATTCCACCCCAGAATTACAACCATCGCTGCCTCGACTGTGACAGGCATGCAAAGCGTCCAAGGGTCCAGCGTGCTGAACGGCCACTTACTTAGAAATGCAGCAAAACCATGACTATGCATCAGGGGTGGACACTACCGAACAGCCCAATCGTGGTGGGGCACCCAGAAGTGTGAAGAGCCGTCCCCCGGGATCTCGCATGTGCACAGTGTTCCTAATAAAACACGAGGGGACACCATGCCTGAAAACCCCAAGACCAAAGCTGGTTCCTTGAAAAGACTCATAAGAGAGATAAATCTCTAATCAATCCAAAAGAGAAGAGTGGAGAAAACACAAGTGACCCATCCAGGAGGCAGAGGGGACATCACTCCAAGAGGCAGATGGCGCAAAGGAAGTAGAGGGTGCTGGGAACTCACGCTGCAACTTCTAGATGTGCGTGAGGTGGACCCACATCTCCATAAAAAGCACAATTTACCAAAGATGTCAGAAGATACTTAAATCTGAATACTCTCATGCCTAGGAAAGACTGGGGAGCATTATAAAACCTCCACACGGGAACCTGGGCCTTGATGTTTCCACTTCAGATTCCACCACGTACTTCAAAACAACCCGTCTGAGGTTATATGAACTCTTCCAGAACACAGAATAAGGAGACCTCCGACACCCATGACCTAGACAGCAAGCAGGCAGGTGCCACCACCCAGGAGAAACCTCCGGACACTCTGTGACCTAGACAGCAAGCAGGCAGGTGCCACCACCCAGGAGAAACCTCTGGACACTCATGACCTAGACAGCAAGCAGGCAGGTGCCACCATCCAGGAGAAACTTCTGGACACCCATGACCTAGACAGCAAGCAGGCAGGTGCCACCATCCAGGAGAAACCTCTGGACACTCATGACCTAGACAGCAAGCTGGCAGGTGCCACCATCCAGGAGAAACCTCCGGACACCCATGACCTAGACAGCAAGCAGGCAGGTGCCACCATCCAAGAGAAACCTCTGGACACTCATGACCTAGACAGCAAGCAGGCAGGTGCCACCATCCAAGAGAAACCTCCGGACACTCATGACCTAGACAGCAAGCAGGCAGGTGCCACCACCCAGGAGAAACCTCCGGGCACTCTGTGACCTAGATAGCAAGCTGGCAGGTGCCACCATCCAGGAGAAACCTCTGGACACCCATGACCTAGACAGCAAGCAGGCAGGTGCCACCATCCAGGAGAAACCTCTGGACGCTCGTGACCTAGACAGCAAGCAGGCAGGTGCCACCACAATGGCAGTTCTGCTGTCGCCTATACAGAGGTGCAGCGCAGCATGGGCACAGCAGGTGTTCCTAGCAGCCGAGGGGCTCGGCTCCAGTGCACAGGGTCATCAGTAGAGTCTCTGTGTCCCACAGCTTAGCTCCAAAGCCCTCCATCATGTCAACATGCAGAAATAGCACCTACTCAACTCCCAAGCATGAGTTAAAAACCAAAGTTCTCAGAAAACTGGGGCTGCAAGAGAATTTCCCTAATCTGATTTTTAAAATATCTTCAGATCCTAAGAAACTGTCTTGAGGGTGAATGTGGAAAACCTTGCCCAAGGTCAGGACCAAGGTGTTGCCCCCAGCACTGTCGGCCCAAACCTGGCAGAAGGAGAAGGGAAAACGAGGAGACAGAACTGCCCCAATCACAGGGGACACCGCCGTGCGTGACAGGAAGCCAAAAGCTCCGTGTTGAGCTGTATCGAGCCAGCTGGCCGGGTCTCAGGAGCAAGGCAGGACAGCTCTGTCACACGGCTCCACAGCAGCCGCAAAGGGCAAAAGCCTAAGTGGCAGCACCATGGCCCAGAGGGCAAAGGCCGTCTTCCCCCGGTGGCGGGGCCCCGAGTGTGTCCAGAGGCAGCAGACCTCTGCCGGGCACAGCAGCACACCTGTGGTCCCGGCAACCCAGGAGCTGACCCAGGAGCACTGCAACTCCCAGGCAGCCTGGGCACCTCGGAGAGACACTGTCTCAAAAAAGCAAAATAAAATAAAAAAATAAAGATGGCTGGGGGTGTGGAGAGCAGCCCTGCCTTCACTCCCCAGTGCAGCAAAAATAACCATAGTATAAAAAGAAGATGAGCCTCGGCCACGTCCTCCATCCAAAGGGACTGTGGGCCACGTGCGTGAGGAGGCAGCGGGGCTCGGGGAAGACAGCACTTCCTGACCCCAGGGTGGGCGAGGCTGTCCAGTGGCCAGGCTGACCATGAAGCTAAAAGGAAACAGACAACCCGACTACGCGGTCAGGAATGCCAGTCCATCAGAAGGCACCAACAAGGGACCCGGGCGAGACACAGGCGGGGAGCCAACTGTGATTCTCAGACTGATGAAAGTCAGGTCCACAGAACATCAGGATCCCACCGACCACCAAGGAAAGGAGCAAGCCAACAGATAGTGGGCAAAGGGCCGACAGAAACCCCATGAGGATGTGCATCTGCCCGGCTTCTCGACCACTGGGGACATCGCGCAGCAGCATACAGGGCAGCTCACACAGCGGCTAAGGTGCAAAGGTGCGGTCGGACCCGGAGCAGCAGGAACGCACCCCCAGACAGAAGGTACCGAGCACCACCGCCACCTCAGGGAACTGTGGGGCTGCCCAGTCCACTGCTGGGTATCACCCCAGATACGCATGATCATGCACAAAAAGGCTTCACAAGATGGGGGGACGCTGACGTGCACAGTGGCCCACAGAGGGCCATCCAGATGAGTGGGTGACACAGTGTGCATTCCCTTCAGGGAATCCACACAGCTGGGGAGGAACCACCTGCAACCACACACCACGTGGCAAACGTCACACTCATGAGTTCAGTCCCATGCAGACACAGAAGAGTGCAGGTCACACCACCCAGCTGCGTAGGGTGCGCAAGGGATCTGGCTGTTTAGAAGGCAGCTAGCAGTGGCCCGGGAGAAATGGCCATAGGGCTGAGGCCTGGGGCACTGTGCTTCCAGGCCTGGGTGCGTGGCAAGCGTGTCAGTGCGAGAGCTCACCCAGCCCCTCGCTCAGCGGGTGTGTGTCTATGTTTTACTGCAATGAGACACTAGAGCAGCCACAGAAGAGAAGTTCAACTAGATAGTGGAATAACAGGACCATGTGCTATTTTTAGATGCCAGGAGACCATACCAAATGCACAATCATATGGGGTTTTCTAAGAACTCCATGGAAATAAAATCCACGTCACTCCAGAGGAGTCTACTCCCCAGGCCTCCAGCCTCGACTCCACAGCTCGCAGTCTCCTGAGAACAGACTGGGGGCGGGGGGTAAGTTGGGGCAAGAGGGGGGCCTGGAGTCAGACAGAGGAGGCAGGAGAAGCTGCACAGGAGGACAGGGAGAGGAGCAGAGCTCAGAGAAGGACCCTCAGACGGACTTGGAGGGCCACAGGGCACAGCAATGCAGAAACACAAGTCCTCCCCCCCAGGGGAGTCACAAGACACGCTTCCCAAGGAAGGCCTTCCTGTGAAGTGGGCGGGGGGAGCCTTCCTCGGAGGCACGACAACTCACTGTTGGACACAGATGCAGAGTGGTCCAAAAGGCCAAGGCTGACCAGCACATGCCACTCCCGCCCTGGGCTGCACCTGTGAGCTGGCTGCAGCAACACCATGAGGTGGTGCCGCGGGCTCAGCAGGAGCAGCGCCTGCCATTTTCAAGGTGACAGGAAGACCTGCCACTAGCACAGAGTCACTAACACACTGGGCCCCTGCTGCCCTGTAGATGCGCCCGGCCAGGGGCGATTCTTCCACGACCTGTTCCATCCTCACCTCTGGAGAAAGAAGCTGAGGCCCGGGAGGCTGAGTGACCTGCCTCGGGTCTGGCTGTCACGAAGTCACCTGGGGCTCACACCAGTGCCCTGCTGCAGAGCCCACCCACCTCCACCACTGCAGGCTGTCCTCTATACACCTAGCATCAGGAAACCACCCGTCGTGCCCAGGGCAGTCAAATCCTGGCCCTGCGCCTGCCGCAGCTGCCCTTCACCAGTCTGAACACACACATACACAGTCTCTCCAGCAGCTCCCGGAGGGTCTGCAGCCACAGGTGACACAGCTGCTCGTCCGTGCTCCAGAAAGTCACCTGTGCCCACTTCCAGCGGTGACGTCGAGCTCGCTTCACACAGTGAACTGCAAGAGACGGGCATGCACGGGTCAGGGTGGGTGACAGGCAGCGGGCGACACACCACCCACAGCTTCGCCCTGATTGCAAGCCAGGGGCTCACTCTCTAGTAGTCAGTGACAGTGTGAATCAGATACAACGTGCCACTTCTCAGGTCCTTCAAGCCACGTTAAAAATAAAGAGAATAAGAAAACAGACAGTGGACAACGACAAGAAGTGGACCTTGGGGAGATGAAGAGTCAACAAGGAGCAGCCAGACCACTGCACTAGTGGGCCTGGGGAAAAGCCCCCTCCCCATGCGTCACCTGCCCAGAGCCGAAGGAGAACCGGGAGGTGACACCCAGGTGCCCTCACCTGTGAATGCGCAAGGCGGTCCCATCTTCTGCCATTGGCCACTGGCGTGGCACTTCTTGTGAGTGTCTGCTTCCTCCACGGTGATGATCTCAGACACGGGCACCGAGAAGGCATCTGCAAAGACGGACGTGCGTCAGCCACAGGAGTCGGCTCGCTCAGAAATGCTGAGGTCACCTGCCTGGACGCCCTGGTTAGAGAACTGGGAGGGAGTCTGGACGCGGGTTATGGCTCAGGGATAAGAAAGAGCGGGCACCAGGGGTCACCAGACGACAGTGGCCCAAGCACCCATCAAACACCACTGCTGCTCTTCACATGACTCGCCCACAGTTCAAGCCGCGATGCCGACCCCCTGCCCAGCTGCTGCATGAAATATGAAGAGACATGTTCCAATGCCACAGTCTGTCCCGAGGGCAGAAGGGGGCACCTAGGATGCGGGACACCAGGGCCACCAAATGTGAGAGTCAGGACCCAGCTTGGGGGGCTCTGGAAAGGCTGTGGGTGCCTAGGAGCAGGGAGGAAGGGAGACGTGGTGGGGACATTCTCTAATACCAGCCCAGGAGCCAGCCGCCCGCCCGCCTCAGGTCCCCAGCAGGCTGCAGTCACAGAACCACAGATCAGAGGAAGTGCTGGGAGCTCAGCTGTGGGGATGGCAGGTCGTGAAAGACCCCCCAGGAGGTCACGGGGATGGGGCGGCAAGCAGGGCCCCTGGGAACAGGCAGGCTGGAGTCCAAAGCTTCCTCAGGAATCACTGTTATGTGTTAAGTCCTGATCCCCCGGGTCCTGAACAGTTGTCACCTTGGCAGTAACAAGGGCGTCACCCCAGCTGGAACAAGGCGTGGCTCCAGGAGGAGGCGTTACCCGTGGGGTTGACTACACCCACCTGTGACTTGTAATCCTACCCCTTTGCCCTATTTGGGATAGAATGTTCCTTGGAACCTCCCCCCGTGTCCCCTATATGAGAATAAATAATTCTGGTGGCTCTCTCTCTTTCCACGGACCCTTAAGGTCGGAGACCGTCCTAGATTTTGAAAAGGTACTTCTGTGTGTTTGTGTGCTTTGTCGCTCTCTCGAGTTATTGGAATAGTCAGATTTTGTGAACCCAGGACAGGTCACCAGCTAGGTTACATGGCCTCTGTGGTCACTTGCATCTGTTTTAAAGCCATTGTCTGTGGTAGCCAAACACAAGGACCCAGGGAGGGACAGTCCGAGCTGAGCTCCTGCTCCTCTGAAGCTCTGAGAGGCTGACAGCTGGGCCCTTGGGCTCCGGGGGGGGGGGGGGGGGGAGAGGAGGAGGCAGAGGCCAGCTGGGAGCGCAGCCTGCTCACGGCACCCGGGAAAGTCCCGATCTCACGACTGTCTCCAAAATGCAATTTCTGCCTGCTTCTTATGCGTCTTCTCCACTCTGTGAGTAAGTGGCACACAGGACCACCCCCCAGGCTCCCGGGCAGGTGTCCCGAAACCCACACCCACACACCCAACAGGTTTCCCACCCCCAGACAGCTCTCCACCACGGCTCCTCATCCCCAGAGATTGCCTTCCCAACAGGTCCCTATTTTTGGAGGGCTGGCCTCGTCCTCAGGGGCCCCTCCAAATCCAGCCTCAATATGACCCTGCACTCAGTCCCCCCGACTGCCCCGACCTCTTCTGTTTCCCAGGGGACCAGGAGCTAACAGGAGGTCTCTGTGTGTCTCAGCAGCAAGCTCAGGGCAGGCTGGGGCAGGTGTCAGGAGCAGGAATAGAGTAAGCCACACATGGACGTGGTCAAACTGTCTGCCGGGACCCCAGCATCTCCCGCTCCTCCGTAATCATCACAACTACGATGACAGGAGGGTCACAGGCTGCGAGGCATGAGTGGGAGCCAGGCGAGTGTCTCCACATCCAAATGGAGAGAGTTAGACAAGAGTCAGTACCACGCCACAAAATGACTGAAGCCTCAAGTGACTCACAGGATGACCCACATAAAAGCTCTCACAAGTGAATAATTCCTGGACCTGCAATTTAGATCAATAGACTTGAAAAATCAAAGAAGGAAGTACGAGATTTCAAACGCGTCACGCGCCACTCTGGCCAAACCCCGAGGCCAGGCTTCTCCAAGACTCCCGAGGTGACGTCCGGAGGTGTCTGATCCCCTCAGCTGGCCATCAGCTCCACCCCAGGGGAAGTCTGCCTTGGTTCCTGACCTGATCACGGCATCTGAGTGAGTGGGCATCTGTGGACTTGGAGCCTAAGGCCTGAGACTTTACACCCAGCACCTGAACTTAGCATGTAGAAGGAATGTCTGTCAGGAGCCTGTCATGACTGAGTGTGTTTGCAGTGCTTAGAATTAATTAATCTAGAACTGTGTGCTGTGAATTGATTATGTCTATTGCAGCGCCTTGCATTAAGGATCGTCGTTTTCTTGATCAAGAACCTACAGAGGGGCTGGGGCTGGGGCTCAGTGGTAGAGCGCTCATCTAGCACGTGTGAGGTGCTGGGTCCCATCCTTAGCACCACATATAAATAAATAAATAAAGTAAAGTTAAAAAAAAAAGCACGTGGACATTCTTTCTCTCCCCCCTCAACTGCAGATGTGGCCCCTTTTGCCCCTTGCGACAGGAGCAGAAAATACAGAGACAGAAGAGGCCACAGAGACACACAAGCAGGACTGCAGGGCGGTCTTCCCCTGGGGTGGAGCGGAGGCCTTCTGGTCAGCCACATAGTTCAGAAGGAGGGAGAGCCCAAGAGGCAGGGCCAGAGAGGGGAGCAGAGGCCGCGAGGGCCGAGGGGAGGGATGGAGAGGCAGAGGGGGGAGGCCGGCGAGGCCACAGAGCAGTCAGTGGCCTCCCTGGAGTGAGACGGGAGCTGGGCTGGCTTTGAGCAGAGGTGTGTGTGGTGACCTGGGTGTGGCAGGGACCACTGAAAGTGGGCTGGGGCGCGGGTGTGCTCTGCTGTGGAGGGCTTGCCAAACACGTGGGAGGCCCTGGATCCCATCGACAGTGGCACTAAAAATAAAATTAAAAAAAAAATAAGAAGAAGAAGAAGGTGCACAGCAGCAGGGACAGGGGCTGCTGGCTGCACCCAGGCCCACGGCAGGTGGTGGCTGTCCCCTGGTGGGATTAAAACAGAATCCCGGCAGGCTGTGCTCACGTGCGTGTTGCCTTGACGCGTGACGTGTGCACTAACACGAAGAGGGAAGGAAACCCAGCGAAGGGGTGAGAATCACCCTCACCTGGGGGGAGCGTCAGGGGGCGCAGAGCTGCCCTCCCTGACCCAGAGGCCCCGCGGCGCAGCCAGGCCTGGAACCCGGCAGCAGGTCTGCGTGGACCAGGGGATGTGGCCACGAAGGCCCATCATCCCCGTCAAGGACCCCTCTGTGTGGGCAGGAGCAGAGCCACAAATCGTCACCAGGAACAGGGCAGAGTCAGATTCAGCCCCAGGGACCCAAAATACAGGATGGGGAAGTTTCAAGCACAAAAGAAAAGTCACAGAAAAGCGGCTGCCGAGGGGCTGTGCCTCCCGCAGGCCTGCACCCTGGGCTAACCAAGGGCCACTCTGCACCTGGCACCGGTACCCCACAGAGCAGAAAGCCAGCAGCAGGCTCGCTAGGTCCCAGGTCACCGGGCACCTGCCCGTCCTGGCAGGTTCCTCCACGGTCTCGTTTCTGATGAGCAGGCAAATAACAGACGGCGAGTCCCTGGGGGAGCTCGCTGCGGTGCTGGGAGGGCAGCGGTGCTGGTCACTCTGGGCCAACACCCCAACCCGGGCTGCCTCTGGCCCCACAGGAAACCTTAACAGCACCGTAAGTCACCGTGCACTGAGGCTGGGTCACAGGGGCAGCGGGAGAAGTGGGCACCAAGGCCCTGGAAACAGGAGAGAGCAGCCAGTGCTGAATGACCCTGCTGGTCACCCCACGTGTGCTGGCCCACACAGGCACCACGCATCAGCCAGTGTTGTGGGGACACCAAGTGCAACAGCAGCATCATAAATAAGGGCTTGCACTGGGGAAGGTGTTGCGGGTGAGGGGCCTGGGGGTCAGGGCTCCCAATGCTTGTGTCTGTGCCCTCTGCACTGCACGTGGTTGGAGCATCCCTGGGGTCAGAGGCAGGATCTGCCTGGAGGAGAAGAACTGCCCAGGCCAGCCCGAACCAGCTGGGGCAAGGCCGTGTGGCCACACGCTGTGGGGAACTCCGTGAACAACAGTCACCCAGGGGCCATGGTGAACCAGGTGAGGCGGGAGGCGGGACAGGAGGCCAGGACCCCAGCTGCTGCTCATTGGTCCCAGCCTTGACCCACCCCATCTGCAGTGGCCTCCTTCTCAGGAGCAGTAGCCCTGCCAGGCGCTCTGCATCTGCAACACCCACCGCGTCCCGCTGCCCGGCTGGCTCCCCGGCACCTCACAGGTCACCTGCGGGGTGGTTACAGACTGCGGTTCCCCCTGCAGCAAAAACAGTCCAGCATCCTGGAGCAGGGGAACTTCTGACACTCTTCCCCCATTGCTCAAGCTGACCTAAGGCCAGCCTTGGGCACAAGTGTGGCCCCAGAGCCACAGACAATCCAGAGCCAAGGCAGACCACCTGTGTGGCCTCTGAGGGCCTCAGACCCAACCTTCTAAATCCAAGGCCACCCATGCTGCTCCTCTGCTCCTTCCAGAAACCGCTGTCCCTGTGGCACCCCGAGCCTGGGGAATAGTGCGCCACCCAGGTACCAGGTTGCCCACAAGCCAGGGCCCCTGGGCTCCTCCTCCATCTCCATCACCATGTCTGCCTCCAACATCCTACCCTGCTGCCCCGAGAGTCTCCCACGGAACCTGTCACTGCACAGCCACCTACTGTGCCCCTGAAACCTCCTCCTCAGGTGGCCCAGTGAGCACCCAGACAGGTCTGATAGATGTCATTGCTGTACCTGGGTCTGCCAGCGGCTTCTCCCACCCCCTCAGGATGTAGCTAGACCCCTTTGCACAGCCCCTGCCTGTCCCCGCCCAGCATCGCTGTGTCCTGCCCAGCCTGTCCCCGCCCAGCATCGCTGTGTCCTGCCCAGCCTGCCCCAAACATACAAGGAGCACACCCCGACCTCAGGACCTCCATCCTGCAGGCACTGTTGGAGCCCTGACAGCAGGAGGCTGGTCCCCGCCCAGCACAGCTCCAGGGTCATTTCATCCTGACCCGGGGCCCATGCTGCCCAGATAAGGCCAGCATTCCAGTGGCCTTGCCCGCTGCACAAAGAGCTGTGGGGGCGTCCATAGGGGCCTCCCCAACACCGAGTCAGCCCGGGACCTCGCTGGCAGCAAGCTGACTCCGCTGGTTTACCAGAGGCCTGTCCCAAGAGCAAGGGCCACCCTGAGTGTGATTCGTGCCCGCGTATGAGAGGCAGATTCCCCACAACACCCAAAGGTAGATGCCAGGGTCCTCGTGCCACAGACCAGGAACCAACGCGAGGGCAGATGACTCACCCAAGTCACCACGGGCAGCTTTGGAAATCTACCAGGAAGTTCTTTCCTTCACAGTCTGGAGCACAGGGACCCGTTACTCAGATGCCTGCGTCCTGCCCCGGATCACCTGCTCAGGTCTCGCCTTCAGCAGAGTCCCATCTGGCCAATCCTCGTCCCAGAGCCTTCCCACCACCACACGGGACACTGGCCAAGGCTTCCCCAGAACAGCCGCCTCGCAGCACCGGAGCTGGCTGGGGGACAGCCAGAGCAGGCGGCCAGCCGGGCACCCATTTTACAAGCCCCACTGTAAACAGCTGCACTTCTCTGCAGCGCAGCCATCACATCACGAGCCTGCTGGCCGAGCACAGCCAGGCCCTGATTTTCAGGCCCAGATAGCAAAGCTCACCTGACCCTCTCTCACCTCTGAACCCTCTGAACAGGTCTTTCCTCCAACAATGGGAGGACCCGCCTCCGGACAGTTAGTACTGGTTCAAATACCAGAACTGACGTTAGAGTGCATTAGAATGTCCTCCTGCGGCAGGCCTTCCCCAAACAGGAGACCTCATAACCAGACCTTGGTGAGAGTTTGCAGCTCTGACAACAGATGACTCCCCTGCGCCCTCAGGACCAGCGTGGCTGAGCCTCGGTGCGCACTCCTACAGTGCAGGGCGGTCAGAGGCCTCGCACTCCAGAAAAGCCAGGGGCCTGGCTCCCTATTCTGGCCAGTGGTTGAGTTTGCAGCTGCCCTGTCTGCTGACCACTGCAGCACGGGCAGCCACCTGGCCACGCTGGCGGGGCCCAGCGAGGGGACTCCGAGTTCCATCATCTGTGTTTTCCATCCCATTCTCTGTTTCTGGCTCTGACGTCAGGAGTTCCTGGACACACGGCATTCCGCGGGCTTCCTAGGTACCTCGAGGGCAGCAAGGTCTGTGGCGACACAGGTGCACGGGCACATAGATACCCATGTGGAGAGGGGGGCCAGGGGGGCAGGACGCGCTCCTCTGCGGGGTTCCTGGCAGCTATCTGGGAGGCCCCCGGGGCCTCAGTTCTCATGGGGACATGTGACAGAACAAGGGCACGCTGGGAGCTCTGCTGTGGGAGAGCAGGTGAGGAAGGGGGCCCCTTGCCCTGTGCACACCAGCCTAGGCAGGGGCACCAGCAACAAGGGCTCCCCTGGGGAAGGACACCTGAGAGTCACGTTTCCTGGCAACAGCCACACCACGGCTTCTGCTATGTGAACACCTGACCTCATTAAAATGACAGACGAGCATTTGCCTATGAAAACCACTGCCCAGTGCCACTGGACCCAGAAACACCTGCAGGTCGCGGTTCACCTGCGGGGCCGGGTGCGCAGCTCAGGGGTAGAGCACATGCCTCACAGGCTCAAGGCCCTGGGCCTAATCCCCGGAAAAATAAACAAACAAAACCAAAAAAGCCCATCACTTAAGAGTGGTCACACAATCCTGCCCTGTCCAAAGGTCCCGGTCAGGTGGATCCTCCTTAAGCTGAGACTGGCCTCCGGTGAGTCAGCCTGAGGCCCGGGGTAGCTCTGCAGATGCCCTGACGTGCTAGGGCTTGCGTGCTGATGGCTTGCTGTGTTTGGAAAGGAGTGTCAAGAAGACACTACAGTGACCTCAAGCGTCTTCCACACCCAGGGTCTAATCCACCGTCACCCACAGAGGCCACCACATGGCCACAGATTCCAGAACAGACAAAAACAGAGTCCCAGACGGGACTGCAGGAGCTTTGCATGGGTCCACAGAGCACGGGCACAGGTCCTGGAGGGGACAATGGAGGGGACGATGGCGGGGATGTCACAGCTCTGCTCCAGGAGGGAGGGCATGTGGTGCACAGTACCCCCCAGTGCACAGCGTGGGCTCACTGCTCTGACTGTTGGCAGAACACACAGGTGGTCACCTACGGTCCTGCCAGTCCCAAACCTCCATGGCCCTTTGGATAGACCCAATTGTAACCCTACAGGACAGAAAAGGACACAAAGGCAGCAGAAAAGCAAGCGGAGGCCCCTGCAAGGCCTCCTGACAGCAGGCCAGGCGTTGCTGGGGACCTGGGTAAGCTCTGCTCCTGACTGACCAGGGACCTGGGAGGGTGCTCCCAGCTGTCCCCAGCAACCCTGAGCACCCCCTGGGACCCAGCTCTAGGTACGAGCGGGGGCAGACGGCTGCTGGACCTCCTGCCAGGGCCGGGTGAGTGGCAGCACCCAAAACCGCAGTGTGAATTCAGAGCAGGAGGAAGGCCACACGTCGGGGCAGACCAAAGTGGCCTCAAGAGACCGCGACTTCCGCTGAGAACAAAGGGCATTGTAAGTCTTGCCCACACACGTGTTTCCCTGAGTGCGAATGTCACTTAAGGTAACTTTCCACTCCTAAACACGAAGCCAGGACCTTGCTGGAGTCAAACCCTGCTGCCAGGGACTCGGTGTCCAGCACTCACTGCCCCTGCTGCCTGGAGGCACCCTCCACCAGGGGATGTCGAGGCCGTCCCCTCACAGTCCAGCTTGCTGTGCGAGGGGGGAGTGGCACCAGCTGTGTCCCGTTTGATTTTTATGTGAAATCTTCTGATTTTAAAACGTTGGCTACAAGTCTAAAGGGAACAGGGAGACTCAGCCCGCCAGGCAGACACACCCACTACCCCTGGAGCCTGGGGGCCCCGTGCACAGCCCTGGTGCGGCTGATCCTGGTACTCTGAGCCCGAGGTGGCAGCAAACCCAGTCCCCGAGCCATTTCTCCAGTCTAGTCTGATGAAGGTGGGTCTCCACCCCACCCCACCTCCCTCCTCTTCCTCACCAAAGTCACGTTCACAGCCGTCTCTGTCTCTGGCCCCAAAGATGCTACTTGTTAAGGGGGACGGATGAAGTTGGGGTCAGGCCCTGAGGTCCAGCCCAGCTCCGGTGCCGCCCAGCTGTGCACCTTGGGCCCCTTGCTTCACTTCTCTGTGCTTCTGTCACTTCGTCTGCAAAGGGGGGTCCGAAAGCATCGATGGGTCGTCACCGGGAGCAAGCTGAGAAGGCGTCTGGCCTGGTCAGGGCTGATGAGTGGCAGCTGTCACTGCTGCCCACTCCTCTGAGAGCACACTGACTCACACCATGTCACTCACCTTCTGAAGAAACAAATGCCACCTGGGAAGGGGCAGGAAGGGGACCAGGGACAGGACTAAGCTAAAGAGGGACCCGGAGGGCAGAGGGCAAGCAGAGCAGCCAGATTCCCACTGCCTGGTCAGGCATGTGGAGGGGGCGCCAGCTGGGCACAGCTGAGGTCCAGCCAGCCGTGCAGTCCTGCTCTACTTTTCCAGATCCTTCCAGGCACAAGTCCTGGACCCTCTGCCCTGAAGTTCCCCGCTGTGCTGTCCTCCTGGGGGCAGTCAGCTCTCAGATACATGAGTGGATCCCGCGACCAAAGAGGGACCCCTAAAGCCCAGACAGCCTCCCTCAGCGCAGGCCCCAGCCTCCATTCACGGCTGAGTGTGCTGAGCCTCTACCCTGCAGCAGAGGTCGTCTAGACAGGAGGCACCAACAGGAAACCCTGCCCTCGGCAGTGAGCACTGTCACCAGAAGTCACAAGCCATTCGAACCAGTCCACCACTCCACCTGCTTAGCCACGGTGCCCATGCTATGGAAAGCAGGGCTGGCAGTATGGGGGCAGGGGACCTGCACAAGGAAGTGAGACCAGGGCAGATTGGATGGGGCGAATGAAGGAGCCTTACCCAGGGGCACAGCCAGTACAAAGGCCCTGAGGCGCCGGGAGGCAGTGGGGTTGAGCTGGGTTGGGAGCCTGAAAGCACAGGTTTGAGGCTCCCGAGCCGACTGCTCCTCCTGTGGGGGGAACTAGGGAGCCCTGAGGGCTGAACCACCACAACCTGAGCCCCCAGCCCCCTGCCCCTGAGTGAGGACGGCTCTGCCTCTGGTCATGCCAGGCCCAGTGCCTGGACACTTCACCTCCAAGAGAGGCCTGGGGCTGCCCATCTGGACCCGAGGGTTCCACCTGCAGGCCCAGGAGATGCTCATGGGGTGCAGAGCTGCAGGGAGAGTGGGAGGAGTGGCTGGGGGTGCACTCCACCCAGGGCCCTGGGACTTGTCAGGGAGGGTGGGCGGGACAGGAGCCCAGGAACTCAGTCCCCAAACCCAAAATCCTAACCAAGAACTTCTAGCAGAGCACCTCTCTGGCTGGAAAACTCGGCACCTTCCAGAAGGTTCCATAACGGTCACCGAAGACCAGGTCTGGCCGCCAGGCAGTAAGCCCAGTGTCCTCTCTCCCCCGTGGAGTACCACTGGATACTCTGGACAAGACTGAAGAAAGGGCAACTAACCAAGGACCCTAAAAGTCCATGTCCAGCAGGCGACGGCCAGAGAGGCTGGCCCTGAAGCAGCAGCAGTGTGCACAAGCTCCAGGTGCGTCCTTCTCCTGCCCCAGCTCGGGGCCAAGGGCAGCTGTGCTGTGGAGCAGCAGGGCGGGTGACTCGGTGAAAACCAGAAAGCACAAGCCCCTGGACAGAGGGTGGGGGACCTCGGCCAGCGGGGGCAGGACAAAGTCCCGGCTCACCTGGCTGCCCAGGTGCAGAACCCGCAGAGAAGCCCACTACTAGCCACCCGCCACCCAAGTGCAGCCTCACCTGATGACAAAAGCAGTGGCAAGGCCTGGAAGGCTGGGCTGGCGGGACGTGGCCACCCCACTGAGAGGGACTTGCCGTCTGTGCCCACCAGGCCGAGCACGGCTGGAAGTGGGGAGGACCTCCAACAGGGCGGAGTCTTAGCACAGTGTCGGGGACTCAAGTCAAATTCATCAGCATTCCCAGAGCCAGGAAGTGCCCGGCACCCAGGGAGCCCGTCACCTGATGCCAAGCCTGAAGGACCGGCGTGGGAGTCGCAGGTATAAATGGAGGTGGCTGTGGTCCCCACGCTCTCTTTGTGCAGGCAAACTTGCACATGCGGGAGGGAACGGAAAGAGGCTCCCGAGAGACAGGACACCGCGGGGCGGTGAGGACTGGAAAGTAAGCCCGTGAACGGCCAGGTCACCTGATGGCCAGAGCAGAACCACGCAGGAGGGGTGGAGCTCTTCGGAAATGTCCGGGTTTTAAACAAAAATCAGCGGAATAAAAACAGACCAGTAGGGCTGAGGCTGCGGCCCAGTGGCAGAGCGCTCGCCTAGCACGTGCAAGGCACTGGGTTCGGTCCTCAGCACCACATATAAGTTAATAAATAAATAAAGGTCCATCAGCAACAACAGCAACAACACAGACCAGTAGGTGACATCGCTGAGACAGCGACAGGGCAGGACCTGAGAACAGCCACCACACACTCCCACAAGGAGAGCGCAGCCTCGCAGAGGAGGAGGTCCAACCAGGGAGAGGTGCTGCAGGGAAGAGCCTGGTGGAATTTCAGAACTAAACACAGTGAGCAAACAGACAGTGCGGGGGAGCGCCCCCCGCCGACGCAGGGTCGGCATCAGCCAACAGGAAGACGACCGCGGGGAGCTACCCTTCCGAAGGACACCCAGACAGGTCCTCAAGGACAAGAAGGTGAGCATAGAGGGGAGACAGACTCAGTGCCACACTTCCTGCTGCCTGGAGCGCTCTTGGCTGTGCGCCAGGGCTGGAGCCTCACAACACCCCGTGGCTCTAAACGTGGGCGTAGGAAGCAGGGAGCCCACAGAGTCCCACAGGGAGAGCCACTGAAGGCCGTCCCCACTTCACTCCCAGGTACCTCGCCCCCCAGAGACCCTAGGAGGGGCACCCGAGCAACCCAAAAAGCCCACAGCGATGCTGGGAAACAGGAATGGACATCTTCCCACATGGATCACACGTATAAAATGTTTAAGGCACATAGATAGATCAAAATAAACTTCTACAAACACCTAAGAAGTGCCCAGGGCAGTGGGAAAAGGAAAGAGACGAACAAGAAAACAGAAAACAAACCAGACGGCAGCTTGACCCCTCGCATCCGCGGCCTACGTTCTGAAAAGCCCAGCAGGTCAGGGGTGAGCCCATCCACAGGACTAAGGCCATCAGGACAGACGGAATTTCATGCTGAGAAATCACTGCGAACCTCAGGGCGAGAGCCGTTGAAAGTAAAGGACGAGGACAGGGACACCATGCAGGCACTGACCAGAAGGAGGCGGGGTGGCCACGTCAGCATCAGCCAAGGGCACGACCAGAGATGGAGGGGTCCCTGCATGAGGACATCGTCCCCCATCAGTTGTGGACACCACCCCTCATCGACTTACAGACGCCGGTCCCCAGGTTAAAAAGCCAGCATATTCTCTGTCCTTTCTGGATCCCATCTTGGTCAGGAAGGCCACCCTCCATTCCAAGGCTATGAATTGTCCTCTATTTTCTTGTGAGGATTTACTTTTACATGCAAATCTTAAATCCATCTGATTCTGAATCCGGAAACTTTCTACCTTTAAACAGTAAAAAAGGTCTTTGTAGGGGCTGGGGCTGGGGCTCAGTGGCAGAGCGCTTGCCCCACGTGTGTAGGGCACTGGGTTCGATCCTCAGCGCCACATAAAATAAACAAATTAAAAAAAAAAAAAAAGGTGTTTGTAATGTTCATGTAAAACGCTGTACAACACGACTTAGGAATGTCCCGCCTCCTACCTGACCACGCACCCCCGGAGGGAAGGGGAGCAGAGGACAGGGCACCCGTACTGCACAGCCCCAGGTGGAGATGGTCCGAGAGCCAGGAACCAGCATCAAACAATGGACGCTGACACAGAGGGAACTCAGGACACCAGCAGGGACAGCACCGCTGCACTCCTGAGACACTGGCAGAGGGGCACCCCCCCTCCACTGCATGCACAGACACCTCAATCAAGTTGTTCTTTTAAAATCATGTTTTAGCCTGGCAACCATGGTGCACACCTCAGCTCCTTAGGAGCCGCAGCTGGGGCCAGTCGGCTTCAAGTTCAACTAGCCACCCACTTTGAGAACCTCCCCACCCCGGTTTCCTGTTTTCAGTCTGCCCTACTTCCGACCAGGCCCGGTCAGGGGAGCACTGCCGGCTCAGCCTTCTCAATGGAGGCCTCCGCCGGCAGAGCCCCGCCCTCCGCGCTGCTAGACCTTATCTCTGCTGCGGGGCCCCTGTCACTTTCCCAGCTGGGGCCTGGGGAGGAGTGTGTGCCTGGGTTCAGAGCCCGCTCCCCACTGCACACCAAGTGCAAGCGACTCTTAGCTTCCGGTTTTCAATCTGAAACAGGAGAAAATGAAAGAGCAGATGAAAGACCTGGGTAGCCTCCCCGCCTGGTGCCGTGCCCCAGCCCATCCCTGGATTCCAGGGCTGCCTCCTGAGTCCTCTCACACCCTCCGGGAGCCTGGTTTTGCACAATCTCCCCCTCCCATCACCGACCCAGTCAATCCAGGTGTGACTGCACCTGGGAGGGGCAGGGCCAGGAGCACCACCCACTAACATTAATTGAATGTCCTGTGAGTTGGCTCACAGTCTGCCCTACTGACCCTACTGACCTCAAATGGAGAACAATCTAACTCGGGCCTGATTCCCTTCAGGGCATCCAGCACTTCTGACCCATGAGGCAGCCCAGGCCCCTCTGCAAGGGCCACTGCTGTCACACCAGGAGGCTCAGGTGATCCTACGTAAACGCCCCTGCAGACTCAGCAGGAATGAAGCAGTGACCTCTTCAGCAGAGAGGAAGGGCAGCTGGCGGTGGAAGCACTGTCCACCAAACCAGCACCACACCAAATCCAGAATCTGGGGACCGGAGACTGCACTAGTGGCTGGCCACGTGTGCCACACAGAACAGCAAGCAGCTGCTTCCCACCCACACATGCCCCTGGAGGGGCTCCGTCCACGTCCACACGGCTGCTCAGGCCCAGGGGAGGCCAGATGGCCAGTGGGGAGGAGCGCGGTAGCTGGCACTGGGTCCGGGAGCCTGGCACCCTGCCGGGGCGGGCTCTTCAGGCCCCTGAGCTCAGTCTCTTCCCTGCTGAAACTAGGAGTGGCTCCCCACAGCAGCCACGGAGTCCAGCATGACAGGGCAGAGGCCCTGCGGTGTGCACTCAGTGGGCGCTCGGGGAAACCTACCCTCGCTGAAGCCAGAGGCTTTCAGGAAAGCGCCACCCACTTGGGCCCCAGGCCAGACATCAGTGTCACGGGCAAAAAAACAGAGAAGTGCGCCCTGGAAAGTGGTGTTGGGAGGCCGGGAGTGACGTCTGAGCACCACCTTCTCCCAGAGGGGACATGAGGAATGGGAACCAGACCAGTCTCAGCCACTCGGCCACAGACAGGCTCTCCAAGCCCACAGCTGCTGGAAATCGGGCGCAGGTTGTGGCTGCCCCTTGACTGACCCCACCCAGTTCCCCTGGGTTCCCAGTCCCACGGCCCTGACTGCCCACCACAGACACCGGGCTGGGCTGCAGCTCAGTGCACAGGCTCCAGGCCTAGCCGCTCGAGGCCCTGGATTTGGACCCCGGGGCTGCAAAATGAATTTTAAAAAGGCATCTCACACTCGGAGCGCCAGCAGAGCACGTGACCACCACTGTCACCCCCATGATTAGAAACAAAACCCTCATCTGCCAGCAGGGCCCTCCCCAGGTCTCGACCGCCAGTCCCTCCACGCGAACCCTGTGGCCACCAGGATCCCCACCTGAACTGGGCCCAAGGCCTCCCAGGTCACCTGCCTCATCCCTCCTGTCTGTTCTCCTTGCAGAGCCACAGGAATCCTTTGAAAAGTTAAATTGATTACAACCTTCCAGGGACTCCCATTCCACTCACAGTAAAGGCCAGTCCCCACTTGGCCCATAAGACCTCAGGGGACCTTGCTCTATTTTATCCCCCCCACCAACACACATACATGGCCCTCATTCCTGTCACATGGGCCTCTTGGTGTCTCAGGGCCTTTGCACTTGCCACTTGTTGTTCTGCTTTGTTGCACTGATCCCTCCCTGTCACACACAGTGCCCATCTCTCCAGGTCTCATCTAAGAAGACATGTATTTGAGGACCACTGGACCATCCTGTGCCAGAAAGCAATCACCCCGCCTGGTCAACCTGGACGCTGTCTCTGTGGGGCTCTTCTCCCCGGGGGCCTAGCTCCATCAAACACACCTGTCTCTGTCCCCGTTTCTCCTCTAATGGAAAATGCCCCACTGTAGCAGTGGCCCATGTCCTACAGGACCGGCCTGGCCCATCCTCAACAGGCACCCAGTGCAAACCTCAGGGGCAAGCGCATGGCTCAGTGGTGAGGCCCGCACTTTGCATGCCCCAGGCCGGGTTCCATCCCTAGCACCAGAAAGAAAACAAAAACAAAAACTGGCAGAAGAGGGAATGGATGAAGCTCACCACCCGGCACTCGGGCCTGGTTTCCTCTGCTTTGCTCATTGCTGCTCGCCCTGTCCAGTGGCCACCTTCTATAATCCCCCTTCCTCCTGGGGCCAAATGACCTCTCCTTTATAAGCCTCTGCCAATCTGTCGGCCACCAGACAACACTGCACAAGGGCCCAGGGAGGGCAGCCTGGGTCCTCTTTCACGCCAGCCACTGCACCAGGGCCCTCCAGGGTGGGGTGTTTTTTCATGTTTAGCTAAATTAGGTTTCTCCAAATCCCCAGGTCCTCAAGGTGGGCAACCTCTTGCCCCCAAACCACCCCACCCCCAAGCAGGGAGCACATCCCAACAGGTCAAAAGCCCCCTTCTCACTAGGGCAAGTTCCCACCCTGCGAGGTGCCTCTCCTTTTGAGATCCCTGCTAAATAGGAGCATCCGTCCTGAGGTTTAACCGAGATGGGGGAGGGGCCTGGCAGCCCCTGGGGACCCCTCCATGACCAATCTCCTAGCTCTGACCAGGGGACAGATCCCCGCTGTCCACTGGCTAGAGGGCCCCCAACGGGGGTCTCC
Source organism: Marmota flaviventris (assembly GCF_047511675.1). Taxonomy (NCBI): domain Eukaryota; kingdom Metazoa; phylum Chordata; class Mammalia; order Rodentia; family Sciuridae; genus Marmota; species Marmota flaviventris. Next base: position 3,303,849 of record NC_092500.1, on the reverse strand, counting down.
ACCACGGGGGGGGGGCTACCAGCGCTCCCCCTTCCCATCTTCCTCTGACATCTTTCTCTCCTTGAGGCTCATCATAGTCCTGGTCCCTGGACTATGTGCCCTCTGCCTGGGGACAGTTCCCTGCCAGCTGTCGCCAAGCACCCAGGCATCCCCTTTCCCATCCCCGTCCCCAGTCCTCTCTACCCCCAGTCCCTTGGCCCTTACCATCCCGTTCCCCGCCCCCCATCCAGGTCCCCCCACCCTGGTCCCTCTGCCCTCCCCATCCGGTCCCCCATCTCGGTCCCCCCATCCGGGCCGTCCGCCTCCACCCTCAGGGCCGGCCCTGCCGGAGCTCGGGCGGCGCAGGCCCCGGGCGGACGCGGCTCCGGATCCCGCCGGACCCCGGGCGGCCACACTCACCCGAGCCGGGCGCGTCGGGCCCGGGCCCCGGGCTCGGCCACCAGCGCAGCAGCGCCCGCGCGGGCTCCAGGCTCACGGCGCAGCGCTGCCGCTTCACCCACAGCACGGAGCGCAGCGGCTCCGCCGCCCCCATCGCCCCAGCGCGGCCGGCGCGGCCTGATCGCCAGGCGGGGGGCGCGCGGACGCCGGGGGGCGCGGGACCGTTAGCGGCCCCTGCAGTCGCCTGGGCGGCGGCGCGGGCAGGCGGAGGGGAGGCGGCGCTGCGTCACCCCGTACGCAGGCGGCGGGCGGCGGGGACCCGGGACGGCGCCGGGAGGGGACGCCGCGGGCCAGGTGCGGGCTGGGGAGCGGCCTGGGTGGGCGCGCCGGGAGGGGGCGCGGGGGACAGGAGGGGGCGGGACGCGGGGCGGGAGGAGGACGTGGGCGGGGGTCAGGGGGAAGGGGTCTGGGCGGGACGAGGTGTCAGAGGAGGGGACCTGGAGACAGAGTGGGCCTGGGCAGGGTCGCAGCGCAGCCAGGTGCGCTGGCAGCAGCGAGGGCAGCGGCCGGGGCAGCGGCGCAGGCGACCCTCCAGCCCAGCTGGACGCCGGCGGAGCTCAGCAGCGTCTGCCCGGAGGGCGGTAATGACGGGCGGGGTCGGGGCGGCGCAGAAATGCTGCCTGGCAGCGGTGCGCGGGCGTCCGGGGCCGCCGGCCGGGCTGTGGGGCCCCCGCAGCGGCGTGACCTTGGGCGTCGGTCCTCTTGGATCCCTGGTATCCTGTGGGCCCGGGAGGGGCCTGGCGCTTGGCAGGGAAGGCTTGCTGGAGAAGGAGGTCTCCTTCCCAGGGGCAGAGGGAGCAGGCCCTGAGGACAGCTCTGGAGCCTGCCATCACTAAGGAGACAGTGCAGGGGGACCCAACATCAGCTGACCCCTCCCCTCCTGAGCAGGCCCAAAGGACGAGAGCACAGAGCCTGAGAGCTTTGTGGAATCATCACCCCTGGGGCCCTGGAGTCTTCTGTCTCATTATCCAGCCAGAGCAGCATCCTCTTCCCTGGGAGGTGTCCTTGACCCCAGATAAAGGGACCCCCAGCACTACATAGGCAGGCGCTGCCGCCCGCCTGCCCTGTAAGCATGTCTGTCCCCTTTCATGTCCATCTCTGTCCCCAAGGTCAGCACATAGTAAGCACTCAAATACTGCTTTAGTGGGTATATCTATTTCTGACTTGTCAATGAGGGGTCTTCAGCTCAGACATTCAGGAACTTGTCTGAAAGTACAGGGTTTCTTGCTGGCACAATGGCAGTTGCCTGTGATCTCAGCGACGCAGGAGTATGGAGTATCACAAGTTTGAGACCAGCCTCAAAAGGCTGGGGGCACTAAAGGAGTAGTTCAGTGCTAAAGCACCCCTGGGTTTAATCCTTAGTATGGAGAGAAAAAGAGCCCAGGTTTCTGGCTTGGCATAGCCAGGGCTTGCCTCAGAGTCTTGCTCCAGGACTGACAGGAAAGCCTGTCCTCCCCCTGAGCTCTTTGTGTCCAGCCCTGGTGCTGTGGATGGAGGTGGGCAGGCCAGGGCTGGGGCCTGGATGCCGTGCCTGGCACTGGGTGGCTACATGTACAGGTCTGATCCTGCCAGCTCCCTGGGCCTGTCTACAGAGCAGGAACAGCTATGAATCATTGCTCCCTAGGAGCCCAGCTCCCACTCAGGCCAGTCGCAGCCAAGGCCCTAGGACAGTCCTGCAGCTTGGGATGGGCCCAGAGTTTGAACCACACCCTTGGGCAAGCTGGACCTGATCTCCCAGGGCAGTGGGTGGATGGCAGCAAGGCCTGCCCTGCTTCCTCCCTCCCACACTGCTGCTCTGAGCCTTGGGAAATATGGATATGAAACCTCTTTGGAAACCTCATGCCAATGTGAGACTGACGGGGGCAAGTGCCAAGGCTGCTCTGTGTGGAGGGGTTTCCAGGCAAGGCAGAGTGGGCAGGGGCTTGGGAATGCCAGCCTCCCTTCTGGAGCCTCTTCCTCCTCCTCCCTGTGGCCAGGGTCTTTCAGCTTCTTCACGTTTACTCATTCAGTGTCCTACATTGGCCACAAAGTCTTGCAGCCGGCTCGGGAGGCCCAGAGCCCAGGTCTCAAGGAACTGCGTCCAGGGAGATGGCCACATCAGCCACCAGACACTAGTGGAGCTCTAAGCAGCACCCTAGTGTGATACGGTCCTAGGATAGACCCTGCCCTTCTTCACCCAGAGGACTCAGCCGCTGGCCAGGCCCAGGGTCTTTCAGTGGCTGCTCTGGGCCTGACTGCATCCCCTTAAGTCCCAGTGCCTCAGAGCATGACCATCTGGAGATCATTAGTGGGCCCTGCCCAATCTGGTGTCCTCATAAGAAGGGAAAATTTCAACACACACAGAGACATCAGGACAGGTGTACCCAGAAGAAGATCCTTCTAAGAGGCAACAAGAGAATGGCCACCTGCAAGCCTTGGGACACCAGCCCTGCCAGCTCCTCGGTCTCGGACCTCCAGCCTCTGTGAACCATGAGGCATAAAACTCCGGCCTTTGAGCCGCTGAGGCTGAAGGTGTGCTGTGGAACCCAGTTGGCGATGGCAGAGGCCTTTCAGCCTGGGCACCGTCATCCAGAGACTGGGTGGAGCGGGGCCTCCAGAGCAGCACCCTGCTTCTGCTCAGGAGGAGAGGGTGAGCTAATGAAGGATGTATTTTCAGGGGAGGCACTTCCCGTAGTTGAGATGGTTGGTGTTGGACAGGGTCAGGTCCTCTGTGGGGCCTGGTGTTGGACAGGGTCAGGTGCTGTGAGCCATGACTGAACACAGCACCAGAATGGAGGGAAGGAGGCTGCTTTGCCCAGAGCAGCTGCCAGACCTCCACTGTGTTGGGTCCCCTGGGGCCAACAGGAACCAGGTGTGAAGGCAACCGGCAGAGCAACAGCCAGCCAGTGGACAGTGTCATGCCTGGAAGGCCTGCCTCTGCGTTAGGCTGCACCCAGCTCCCCCGAAGCCTCCAGCCACCTGGCTCACCGCTTCCCTGGAGGGCGTCTGTCTCCCATGCTGGGCTCTGGCCATGATGCCCTTCCCACACGTCTGCCTGGGAGACCCTGCTCACTTCCTTAGCCACATCTCCCCTTCAGCTTCAGAGGCCCCTGGCAGTGGGCTCCAGCGTGCTTCTGCCCGGCTGCCACAGGGCGTCACCTTTGCCTGTGTCCCTGCAGCACAACCAGTGTCCCAGCCTGCTGCTGCCCTGGTGTGGGTGCAGCTGGAGCCTAGGCCTACATGGGTGAGAGGCACCCGGAGCTGCAGCTAGACCAGTGGCCTGGCTTTAGCCCAGCAGCCCACAGCCCTGATGAGTCAGACCCTGCCCAGCCTCCATCACTTGAGCAGTCTAGAGACTGGGGACACTGGGGTGTCCAGCCTTGGCCAGCGCCCTCTGTCCCTAGTGTCCAGGGTCTCTCATGTGGGCCTCCTGGACCCTGAGGTCCTCTCTAGGGATATACATGACCACTTCAGATTCACTAGTGTCCCACCCTTTGGGTCATCCACACTAGAGGCTCCCTGGCCAACAGCAGCAGCAGCCAGCACTGTCCCTTCAGTGGCCTCTGACCTCCTTCTCCCCTCTCATCCTGGAGCCCTGCCCTTGTGTCCTAGAACGATACTGCTTGCTGAGCTCCCAGGCCTGCTTCAGCAGGACCATTGGACATCAGAAACTGGAAGACTTCTGTGGGGGCCTGACTCACCTCTGCCCAAGGCTGCCAGCCATGCTGCCCTCTGCCTCTGCCTCCAGAAGGAGTCTTCAAGCACCTTCCGTCAAAGCCCACTGCCTGCAAGGAATGTCCTGGGCCCTGAGAGGCCCGCACATTTGGAGAGTGAGTTGATGGTTACAGAATGCACGTCCCTGTGCTGTTAGGTGAAGGGAGGAGAGTAATTCGCTGGAAATGGGTAGCTTTTTTCCTTTTTACAGACCGAAAAACTGAGATCTGCAAAACTGAATTGACCTGCCCAAGTTATACAAAAAGGAAATTAGATGGGTGAGCACTGCAGGCTCTCTGCCCCAGGTGGCAGGGGTCACACTGCCACAGGACTATCTGACATGAGAGGGCAGAAGGTGACAGCCTTCCATCAGTGCCCTAGGCAGGCCTTGCTGCCTGGGGACTCTGTGGGACATCCCTTCAGCCCTCAATGGTGTGCAGGACAGTTCCACCTGAGCTGCTTTCACAGAAATAGTTCTGCCCACCCTGACTTATCCTGTGCATCTGGGAAAGCCTGGGTCCAGGGTGGAGCGCAGGTGTTCCTCCTGGGGCAGTTGCCTGAGGGCAGATCTGAGCTGGAAGGGCCAGTGAGGTAGGGCCAGGAATCGGGCTTCTCATGCACCTGGGGAGCTGGGGTAATGCCATACCCAAGGCTCCAAAGGCCAGCAGTGGCTCAGGTTTGTGAGATCCCCAGATCTGCTTCTGTGACCTCTGCAGTTGAGCACAGTCAGGATGCCTGCTACTCTGCTAAGTATTAGCTCATGTAATCCTCAGGTTTTACTAACTTCCAGGTAAAGAAATAGTCCCTAAAGTTTAGGTGACTGGGCCAGGCATAGGACTGGGAAGGAACAGAACTGTCAGGTTCAAAGCCTGCCTGCTTCACCACCTGCCAGCATGTTGGCTCCCTGGGAAGCATCCTAGGATTGGACCAATCTACTGTCCTCAGAGAAGGATGTCTGCCCTGCACCAGCCCCTCACTAGGAAAGAGGCGTGTTCCTACTGGGTGAACTCAGGGCCCCTCAGGGCAGGAGGGAAGTTCCTCCTTCCTGTCCTTGCAGCTAGAAGAAAGATGGACAGCTTCATGGGTCCATGGTACACAGCATTGTTAGAAGAGAAGAAAGACCAAAAGTACTGGCAGACACCTTGTGTAGAAAAGAGAAAACCTGCTTCAAACAAACTCGGGAACGTGGAGATGAATCCCTCTAAAGGAAGGACAGTCTTAGAGCATACAAAACAACCTGTGTGCAGTCAACAAACTGCAAATGGTAAGTATTGGATCCAAAAATAAAAGCAAAAACTAACAACAAATTAAATAATAAAACAACAAAAAAGCAAAATATATATATATATATATATCAGGAAAAAAAGCAAAAAGCACCTCAAAAATGGATCCCAGGGTGATCTTAGAGATGTATTGAAATGGGCTCCCAAGAAGACCAAAGAAGACAAAATGCCCTGGCCCCAAGAAAAACACACTCAAAGTGATCCTGCAGTGATGGTGGCAGAGAAGGATGGTGCAAGGCTCCGAGAACCCCAGGGCCAACGGTGCCCCACCCCCACCTCACAGTTTGCCAGGAAGTGGGAGGGGAGCCTGAGGAGCCCAGATGAGGGAGCAGGGAGCTCCCCTCCTCAGACAGGGAGCCCTCCTGAGAACAGTGCTGACCCTGGAAACCAGGGGACCTTGCTCTGCACGCCACCTTCTGCAGCCTAAGATGCAGCTCAGGGCACCGGACTCCTTACCTCTTCCCTGATCTCCCTCGATGCTTCCTTCCCCGTTGTCACTGGGCCTAGAAAACCCTCCTGGTGTCCCCTTCCTGCCTCTGTGCCTATCTGTCCACCCGTTGGCCTTTCCCAGTGGATGGTCTTAGTCTAGCAGGGGGAGAGTGAGTGGTGAGCTGTCTGCACTCTGTACTGCAACCCTTCCCAGCTCCTGTGGGTCAACCTTGGGGTTGGCCTCCCCAGCTCTGGTCCTCTGGCCCGTGCCCCACCCTTGGGTGCCAAGTCCCTGCTCTTCTGGGAGTCTGACCTTGTCCTTCCAAGTGCTACATGCCATGTGCTGGGGAAGCATGGGGACAGGTCGGCCTGCATGCAGCCAGTGGGCCTGCGACAAGGTACGGAAGGGTGGAAGGTGATGGTTGCAAACCAGAAGGCCCAAGGGGCCAGGGGCCTAGTCTTTCTCATTTTTGGGTCCCTGGTGCCAACTCAGAGCCTGGAGAATGGTAGATACACAATAAAAGATTGTTGAATGAATAGTAGAAGAAAATACAAGCACAGGAAGCCAGGGGAGCGATTCCCCCCTTTAGTCCTGGATGTTGAGCCGCGGACCTGGTGTGTGCTTATGAGTACCACACTACTGCTTCAGCCCCGGCCCTTTTTATGTTTATCATTTGTTTGTTTGTTTTTTGGTACCAGGGATTGAACCCAGGGGTGCTTAACCACTGAGCCGCATCCTCAGCCCATTTTATTTTTCACTTTGAGACGGGGTCTTGCGAAGTTGCTTAGGGCCTCACTAAGTTGCTGAGGCTGGCTTTGAACTCCCGATCCACTGGACTACAGGTGGCTGCCATGGTGCTGGGCTCCAGTGAAGCAATTGTGAGACCACAGTGAGTTTAAATCGGGGTTGTTTACAGAAACACTGATGGGGACAGACGTTAGGACACCGTGGGGAGGGAGGCCGACCAGGCAGCTCCTGCATGCCACAGCTGACAGAGCTGCTCAGCTCCAGCGTTGGCTGCCGTGTGGGAGCGTGGACCCTTGTCCCCGGTCTCAGAGCTGTCGAGAGAAGCCAGAAGCCCACATTTTTATGTGAGCTCTTATGATTTTTGAATCTTGCAATTAATATGATTCTGAAATAGGGCATATTTCTCAGGATAACACGGTGGGATGACAAAGCCCAGAGGCAAGCCAGAGGAATTCAGAGGCCCTCCGTTTGTGGCCTTGTCTTAAAACTTCAGAGAGTTGAGCTGGACTGTAAGGTTGTTATTTGTAATAGAGACCGATGAATGCATCTTGGCGTCGTGTGCATGTGTGTGCCCCAAACAGTGAAGAAACAAAACCACGGGGGAAGGCTGTTAGAAACACAGGAGGAAGTCAGACACACACACTAGGTGGGCGTGGGCTCGGCAGGCCGCTCTGGGAGGTGGCACCCTAGTGCACAGAGCCCAGAGTGCTGAGCTCACCCCAGAGACAGGAGCAGGCAGCACATGGGAGCTGTAGCCCCAGCTGCAGTGGGGTAGGGGACAGGCCAGGTCAAGGGAAGGGCCAGGGTAACCGGGACCTAGAGAAAGTCACTGGCCAGTAGTGGCCAGGCCACAAACCTGAGCCCAGCCTGCAGCCTACCTTTGTTGGACGTAGCACACATGCCATACAATTCACCTCTTGAGGTCACAGCCCTTTGGCTATCAGTGGATTCACAGATGTCAGGCCACCACCAGCACAGGTGACTTCAGAACACTTTCTTCTCCCTGGGAAGGATGCCTGTGCCCATTCTGCCCTCCACCTGCCCTGTGCAGACACTAACCTGCTTTCTGCTCTATGGATCTGCCTGTTCTAGACACTCCATATTAATGGAGTCATCCCACCCAGGGCGTTGTGCAGGCTAGGCTGGTGAGCCACATCATGGAGCCTCACCCCCAGTCCCAACACGTGGCCTTTGTATCTGGCTTCTTCCACCCAGTGCCTTAGTCGATTCCTGCTGCCATGGTAAAATACCTGAGGCAGGGGGTTTATGAGAAGAGACATGTATTGCTCACGGTTCTGGAGGCCAGGAAATCCTGACGGAAGCAACAGCGGGTTGGGTGTCTTTGTGAAGTGCCGTTCCTCACAGAGGGTGCAACTGGCTGTCCTCATGTTGCAGTAGCCTACTGAAGGTGAAACGTTTCTCACTGTGGGTGTTTGTTTTTGTGACAATAGGGATCTAACCTAGGCCCTCATGCATGCAAGGCAAGCACTCTACCTCTGAGCTACATCCCCAGCCCTCACAGTGGCCTTGATTTCTATTTTCTCTGTTGACTAATGCTACGGAACATCTCCCCATGTGCTGGACAGCCATTTATACATCTTCTTTGGCAAAATGTGGGCATTGCCATCATGCACGTGGTTCTCTATGTGGTACCTATTTCAGGTCTCAGCCCTGTCATGATTACTGCTATTTTGTAAAAGCACTGCTGTAGAGCTTTCTGACCCAACACAGCCTCCACCACTGGTTCTCTAGACCCCCACTGTGTGTGGTGCTGTCACCCCAGCAGTGTAGACATCACTAATCACCGTGGCACTCAGAGATTCATCTACTGGGTCCCAGGGGATGGCCAATGGGACAGGTTTCTGTCTTGAGGGATGATCTCACAGAGATGAGAAAAGACATGAATGGACCTCGGTCTTCAAGTGCTGCACTAGAAATCTGCAGAGGCAGTGTGGGGTCCACGTGGGGTGCATTAGTTCTCCCAGAAGGATATTCCACCAGAGGTGGCTGTGGAGATTTGGGAGTCTAATCAATAACAGCCCAAGTATCCAGAGTTGGAAAGTGACAGGTGTTGGCAGGAGTGTGGAGGACCGGAGCTGTGGAGCTTCACTGGAAGGAAGGAAAACGTGCAGCTACTGTGGGGAGCAGGGCGGCTCCTGAATAGCTGAACGCAGACCACGTGAGCAGGTGATCGAATGCGAGCAGGGACTCTCCAACTTGTGAACTGTTCAGAGTGGCACCAGTCACAGTAGGCAAAGGCAGAACCCGTCGAGTGTCCATCAACAGATGAGTGGACAAACAAGATGCGGCCTGTCGCCCGCCGGCCACCAAGAGGAACAGAGCTCTGACACACGCTAACAATGGATGATGCTGAGGGGCAGGTCCCCGCCCGACTCCAGGGACTCCCTGCTCTGGCTCTGAGTGTTTGGGGGCTCTGCGGGGTGGGCTTCCATGACTTCCAGGAGCCCCCCCCCCCCCCCCGAGGAGGCACACCCAGGTATCCCAGGCTGTCTCGGGCGACCAGCTCCTCCTGCTTTCAGTGCTTCAAGTCCCACGTTCAGGGAGCCTTTCTGTTCCAGGCTCTTGGTCACCCTAGTTGTCCTGATTCCAGGCTCGGGGCCTTCCCAGGGTTGGAGCCAGGCGGGCTGGCCCTGGGCCATGGAGCTCTTTCTTTGTTGGACCCCTGTGGGTGGCACCAGGAGGGTGACCTCTTTCAGGCTTAAGCTGAAGTAGAACAGTGGTGCCAATTAGCAGAGCCTGCGAATGGGCCATGGCCTCTCTGCTGACATCCTGGGACATGGAAAGTTCTTCGCGCAATCTTCTTTCCCTGGTGGGTGCAGTGGTGAGGATGGCCCCCCTCCATGGGGACATACGCTTTTTCACTGGGTTGGGGGCAAGGCTGGGACAAGAACCTGCATGTTTCATGTGCTCCCCAGGTGATCTGGACACAGGGGGTCCTCAGATTGCAGAGCCAGGCACAATAAGGGGCTTGCCTTGCTCTGTCCCACCCAAGGACAACGCCCTGAACCTGCTCTGCACCAAGGCCCAGGCCTGGGCATTTGCTTGCTCATGACCCCCACCTCCCAGAGGGCAGCTGAGAGGTCAGTGCCTGGATACAGCCTGGCGGAGCTGGGAAGGCTGCTGCTACTGCTGCCTCTGTGAGCCAGCCTTTGCCCCTGTCCATTCCAAACTTTGGCCTCTGGCACAGGGGGACGGATGCAGTAAGGGAAGAGCCCTGGCTGGGAGCTGAGGAACCTCTGTGGTCCGGGTTGTGCTCTGCCGGCTAGTCAGGTGAGCTTGGCCGTTTCCTTCCCCATGTTCAGTCCCCTTTCCCTTGAAAGCAAACTTGAGGGTTGAGGGAGCCAGATGCTCTCTCAGGGTCTGACCTGCTGACAGTAGGGCCTGGAATGTGCTTCTTGGAGGCCCCTCACATGACCTGGCTCTCTGTGGTCAGGGCCCAGGCTGCTCTGCTCCTCCCATAGGCAACTACTGAAGGATCTGGAAGAGGACTGACCTGTCTTGGAACTGACCCTCTGACTCTGCAAAGTTCCTGCAAACCCCCCTGGAGCCAGGGGTAAGAGGGGGAGCCAAGAGAGGCCTCCTTCCTTTGTACCTTCACCTGCCCTCTCCCTGAGACAGCTGCCCTCTCTGCCATGCCTTTTCCTCTGTCTCTGTCCTGTGTCCCTCCTCCTCATGGGGTCTGCTCACTGTCAAGAGTGGAAGGGTGGGCCTGGGTACAGCACAGCACATGTGTAGCATGCAAGAGGCCCCGGGGTTCCATGCGCAGCATCACAGACAAAACAACACGTCAAGGCCTAACAGGAATAACTCTGCCTGGGAGTCAGGGACCTAAGGCTGCTTGCCTTATATGTAACCTTGGTTTCTAGACCTCAGCCTGCCCATGTGCAAAGTGGGGGTGCAGGAGGATGAATCTAAGGTGCCCACCTGCTCTGACTCTAGGCTCCTTGGACTCCTCCTCAGCCTCCAGTCATTGGGTGATGTCTGCTGTTTTTATTATTAATTTTTAATCTTGTGACTTCCCTGGGAGCGTCATGTAGGAAGGGCCAAGTCTCGAGGTGCACAGAGCTTCCTTTGTCTCAGGCCTAAGCTTTTGCAGAAAAAAAAAAAAAAAAAGAAAAAGAGAAAGAAATCTACCCTTTCATTTACCCTCTTCCTCTCCTGATAAGGAAACAGCCTGCGGCGAGGATGGCCGAGCTTCACGGTGTCAATTCAGAGCCATAGGAAGGTACTTAGGAAAGATCCTCCTCTGCCAGGCTGCCACCGTCCTCTTGGCCGCGGCCTCCAGGGGGGCTGTGGGATCAGCTGACACTAGGGCAGGAGTTCTCTCCAGGAGCTGCAAGTTGTCACTGGAGGGAAACTCACCTGTTGCAGGTTGCAGCCACGTGGGACTGGGCTTGTGGAGGACCCGCCCTGTGCTGGGGGGAGACTTGGAGGAGGAGTCAGCAGAGGCAGGCGTGGAATCACCCAACCTCACACTCATCCAGGACTAGCCCCCGATGCTGGCACCATCAGCAGGTTCCTATTGATTGCCTCATTTGATCTGTAGAAGGTCATGTGCGGTGTGCAGGCTGGTGGCTGCCACCCACCGTACAGACAGAACAGGGCTGCGGCATGCCTGGGTCACATGGAGTGGGGGCTGCCTGACCCCTGGCCAGCTCTGTCTGCATCTGCCATTTCCTGGTGTACTGTAGGTGACCCAATGCCTGTGACTCAAGGGGGCCCCTAGATGAAAGCAGAGGGGCTGTGGGGCACCTCACAGGGCATGGTCAAGGCTTTCCCGGGCATCCAGCCAGTCCAGCATGGTGTGGTGCTAAGGTCCCGGGGCAGGCTGTAGGAGGCTGGCACCACCTTCCTGGGTGGACAGCATGAAGCACTGTGGTTCAGACATCTTCCTGTGCTGGGTAATACAGCAGCCAGTCTCCCTTTCACAAGTTCCCAGCCCTCTGTCACCAATGCTCCCAGCCCTTGTCCGTGCCCACCATCGCCCTCAGTGGGTGTGATGAATCAGCCGCACACTCCCTGGGAGGAGAGGGCAAAGGCCACGATTCCAAAGATACCAGACTCCTGCTCAGGAGGGGGGCGGGGGCAGGCAGTGGGAGGGGCACTGTGGGAGCAAGCCCTGGGATTGGGAGGCTGGAGGCCTTGGGGGGTTGGTGTCTGTCAGCATGCAGTGAGCTCTGCAAGTAAAAGGTGGGGGACACCAGCCATAGATGAAGAGGCACCCCGAGTGTGTTGAGGGGCAGAGAGTACCGAGGAGCCCTCCAACCTGGAGTGGCCTGTGGCTGGAGCACGGAGACTTTCCCACAGATACGGGTTCGCTGCCGTTTCTTAAGTAGAGCCTCGTGCGGTGGCCACGCACTTCTGGAGCAGGGTGGTCATCAGTGGTGGTGGAAGGTCCCTGGTGAAGGCCAGTGGGAGTCAGGGGCCCTTCCTTCTTGCACAGCCCCCACTGTGCCGTGGGCAGGACACCTGGCGGTTGAAAAGCCAGGTGTGCCTGAGGCCGGCAGGCATGAAGAGGCACCTGAGGTCAGTGGTTGACAGGAGTGAACGAGGAAACAAGGAAATGGGCAGGGCAGGGGGTGTGGCGTGCACTGGGCCAAGTCCCAATAAGTGCTCTGTCCACCATGCAATCCTGGCCTTGGCCCAGTGCCTGAGAACTGTCCCTGCTAGGACCTGGGCCACAGCTCAGTTCTGATAGCCCCTGGGAATGAGCCTGAAACCCAGAACCCATGAGGGTGGCCCCATTTAAGCTGCTCAAATGACACTTAAGATGACAGAGGACCTTCAGTGACCCTCCTCCCTTTCCCTTCCTCCGCCCTCCCTCCAGCTCCCCCCTTCTCCCTTGACCTGTGTTAGGGAGGGGCATGGCTATCATCCCCACTTTGCATATGGGAAAGATGAGGCCCACAGAGGGGCTCAGAGGTGCCACCACCACTTTCTCCCTCCCTTTCTCCTGTACCCACTAAAGTCACATTCTGTACCAGGAATAGTCTGAGGTTGGGTTTTGGGTCTTCCCAAGTGGAGCCAACTTTCCTGGAATTGCCATTCACGTGAGTAAACAGCCGGCCCTGCTGGGGAGCCAAGCCCCTTCTCTTTGATAACAAACCTGGCATCTGAACCCTGAGTCCTTCGCAGGTCGCTGTGGTCACAGGCTGGGCTCTGCAGTGGAGCTGGAGTGAGGCCCAGGAAGGTATGCAAAGACTCTAGACTTTGGGCTGAGGATCTTCAACCCTCCATGACCCTATGGGACAGCGGGCCCCGGTTCTATCCAGTTCATTTGATGAACATGTCCTGAATGGCCACCTGCTGCTACTGACCAAGTGGTCTGGAGGTGTCCTGATGAGGTACAGAGGAAAGGTTGTCACCTGTTGGTAATCCCAGGGGCCAGAGCGACGGGGACAGTGAGGAAGAGCTGGCTTGCAGACTGAGCTTGCTGCAGCCACGTGCAAGATGTGGGCTCAGAGCAGTGCAATGAGGGCGTGGCAGGCAGCTTGAGATTCCTGTTGGTTGGGAGGGCCAGGGTCACTGTACCCTGCAGAGCCCCCCGCCCCCGCCTGCATAGCTGGCCTGGCTTCTGACCCTGCTTACCAACACTGCCCACACATCGCTTGACATTTAAAGACTTGGCTCCCTACTGCCCTACACAGGAGCAGGCGAGGGCTGCTGGACGGGAGGGAGGACTTGAGGGATTTTGTGCAGGCAGTAGAGGGGCCCCTTCCTTGGCTTTCACATGGTCCAGGATTCTCTTCTCAAACACACTTGCATTCTTACTACTCAGGATCCACCCCAGGCAGCTTCAGGGTCCATTCATTCTGGCCAGGGCTTGCTCCTGATGGGCTGCAGGTGGCTCACAACTAGGCTCTGCCCTGCGCCACCTAGAGATGGCTAGGAGACATGGCAGGCCCAGGCTGGCCCTTGAGCACAGGCCCGTGGTCTCCTGCCTCACCACCCTCCCGTCTGTTCTGCCTTCACCACCTGGAGGCATGGGGACCATGCTGGCTCAAGGAAGTAAGTAGGTGAAGCAAGATGGGCATAGGAAGCTGGGGGAGCGGAGGGCTGAGCCCACCCTAGGAGGGGTGCTGGGGGCTCCTGCACAGGCCCAGCCCAGTGTTCCTGCACCAGGCTGTCCCCTGGAGACTCCTCACCATGCACCACCCTGCATCTCCCCTGGCCACTTCCCAGGCCCTGCTCACCCCAAACCCAGTCCCATGCCTCCCCCCTACTCTGCTCCCCATTCCTCTGGTCCCCGGCCCTGTTCTGTGCCTCTAACCCTGCTTCCCCCGTCACCCCTCATGTCCCCACCTGGCCATGCCTGGCTCCAATGTTCTTATGTCCCCAACAAAGCAGCACGGGCATGGGTTTGGAGCCTGGACCATGTGCTGCTCTCTGCAAACTGGACAAAGCCTCAGCCCGGCTGTTGCTGTGCCCCTGGCTTGCCTCTGTGCCTGCCCTCACGCTGCCTGTGGCACCAGCCCCCCATCCCCCCATGGGACTTCCATCCAGCTCCTTCCCAGGCCATGACCTCCAGGTCCCAACTGCCCAGAGGTGCTGTTTGGGCTGGCGACCTACCCACCATTGCCATCCTGGTCTGCAGGGTGCCAGGGATGTAGGACAGGCTCTGTGTCCCCTGTCCTCAGTGCTTGGACTGGCGCGGTCAGCAGAAACTGTTCTGATTCTTTGGCTGTGTTCCCTGGGAGTGAACGGACGGTGCGGCTTCTTCCCTTCGTTCCAGGAGCAGCTGTGGGAAGTCTGGGGAGGGCATTGTGCTACGGGGCATCCTGGTTGCCGCTGGTTGCTCAAACAGGGGTCATGTCCCTCACAGACTCACGATCCACTATGCTTCTCTCACACTTGCTCAGAGCTTTTGGTTGATAAAATGCCTTCAAATCCAATGTCTGGGGGGATTCCCACCGCCTCCCTGAGGGACACGTGGGCAGGGTCCTCACCTCTCCTTCACAGGAGGGAAAACAGGCTGGCAGTATTAGGACATGACGGTGGCCACTGTAGTCATTAGTGGGGGACTAGAACACAGCTTGCAGATGGTCAGTCTGGGCCCCCTCGGTGACCTTGTGCAGTTCTGCCTGAGTCACCCGGGGCCTGCTGGCTGTGAGTCACACGGACTTGTCGCTCCCTGCACATTTGCCAAGGGTGGGGGAGGGGACCCCCGTGACACAGAGGATCCTGGGACCCAGCTTGCATGGTCGAGGGAGGAACTGTACGGCTGACTCTATTTCCGACCAGCTGTGTGACCTTGGCTGAGGTCCGGCATGATGGAGGCAACAGTGAGTGGGCTCCAGACCCCATGCCCCTCTCACTAGCAGTGGACTTTCCTGTCACTTGGTCTCATGAAGCTCCAACTTTCTCATCTTTAAAAAGGGCCCTGGAGGCGACTACATTGCATCCCGAGCAAGACGCTGTGGTCTGCTGAGCTTTGAGATGCCAGACAGAGTCGTAGACTGCACATTGGAAGGGGACTGAGGGGTTGGGGAGCCCTGGGCAGGAGTGGAAGAGGTTTTCCTGGGTGAGCCCGAGCATGATGGCTCTGCTGTCTCCCCCAAAGCCTCAGTAAAATCAGTAACATTCTTTAAAGTGTTTGGTTTGATTTCCAGTTTCTCCTGGATGCCACAAAGTTGATCAATTTTAATTAAAGTTCTTTTCCTTCTGAGGATTCCTTTGCCTCCTTGCCCTTCCCCTTTTCCAACATCACTACTTGGCAGCAGAATGTGCATGTGGATTTAATGGAAGGGAAAAAGGGAGACAAAGCAGAACAGGTTTGGGTACATCCTGGCTACTTTTCCTCAGTTGGATGGGAGGGTTGGCTGTCGGCTGCCTGTCTGGGCAGAGGGCTGGGCACATTTCTCGTCTCTGGGGGTCACACTCCCTCCCCTTTCTCCTGCCTTTCTTTCTGGTGAACCTGATGGGGTGGAAGTTTCTGGTGTATAGCATTTACCTGACCTGGGAACCCAGAGGAAAGATAGCCAGCTTTCCTCCCGGTCCAAAGCCCACACCAGGAAAGAGGACTCGGGGATCCAGGAAACACCAGGTCCTGAAGTTCAACTCAGAGCACGTTCTGAGCGGCCACAGCATGGAAGACTGACCTTGACCGTGTTTGGGGGAGGGCATGCCCAGCTGCACTTCTTCACAGACACAGTGAGCAGCTGGTCTACTGCTGAGCATATTCCCATTTTCTGGGACATTCCTGTAAGAGGGAAGGGAGCCTGCAGGGCAGGCGGTAGGTGGGAGTAGATGCCAACTGCTAATCATTGTCAATAAACAGAAGTAAGAGCAGTTTATATCTGGTCTTTAACTTTCTTAATTTTCAGGACTATCACTGAGAATTTTTAAGCTGAACCTGAAGATGTACATATTTGTTTATAAATTATATACATATTCCTCTATCAATTCATGTGTCACTAGACAGGGTCCAAGGAGGTCCCTCCAAGGAGGTAGTGGGACCTCAATTTGGCCTGGGCAGGTTCTTGACTTAGGCTACTAAAAAGAATTTCAGGATGTGTTGAAAGTAAGTTACAAGTGAAGATTAACTAAAGGATAGCAAAGGGATATGTACCCCCAAAGCAGGGTGTGGGTGCCCCTCACTTCTCAGAGAAGATAAGCCTCACGCCCAAGGTTGAGCTCTGTACTGTAAGCAGGATTTTCCTGGGAAGAAAAGTGCAGATTCTCAGTCAGGCTTTTGTGAAAATCAAGTCCCATGTCAATCATTTGAGATTTGGGGTCCCAAATTTTAAGCAGTCCAGCTGTAAATCAGTTGTGAGCGCACTGTGACATTTGAACTTACAATGTTTCAGTTCTAGTCCATCTTGTGCAAGATGTGCAGCAGGGTTTATTCATCTAATTAGAGAGATGATTGAGCAGGGTGAGTCCTGCTCATAGGTCTGGGTTCCATCCGGCAAAGTTCTCTTTCTCTCTCTCTCTGAGAGCCCACCTATCTCATATGTACTGAGTAATAGTGAGGGAGATGAAGAAGGCGTGGGCAGCCAGGGCGAGATGGCGACGAGGAGGTCCAGGGCAGGGCCAGAGCAAAGGAGCATGGAGAGCCTCTTCTGACGAGGTCAACCTCCTGCTTGACCAGAGTGCTGGTGGACATGAGCGGGACCCATCAGATAGACACTTCCATACTCAGGCTCCTAAGTGGGGGATCCAGTAGAAAAACTAAAACACATGATGAGTGGACAGAAGGGAGCATCGTAGTGAGGAGAGCAGGGACGGGGAGGAGGTAAGGAAGGGAGGAAATTCAGAGACCATAGAAGGAACACGCCCCAACTCCCCCACCGGACTCCCAGCTCTGGGGCCCTTATCTTCAGAGACGTCTGTCTCTCCTTTTGGCAGTGAACCTGCTGTTGCTTGCTGTCTGTGTCCTGTTCTTTGATTCTATGCTAAACGGAGACAATGAACCCAGCACTCCTAGATGGTAACAGTAGCAGAATTTAATTTTCCTTCTTTAGGGAAGGGTGAGCACATCACTGGGGCTGGTTTACCGTAAGCTGGACACGTCCCGGTCTCATAGCTGAGCTCCACTGCACTGTCTAGAATTGACCCTGGCTCTCCTCCCAGAACTGGGCTGTCACTGCTCTCAAGGCCACTGTCTTGGGGGTGGTGTACTTCTGTGTAATGGAAGAGAGGGATGGGATATCTGGGGCTCAGGAACAACTGGATCCAGGGTCTTAAAGCCACTCCTTTTCTTTCTTCTCACCTTGTGCTTTTTGCATGTGGCCTTTCCTTGCACACAGCAGGGACCATCACGCCTAACAGGTCCCAAGCCTCCAACCTAACAGCTTCTGCCCTGGGGCAGGGCTAGTGGCCACTTTCTTTGCTCGAAGCTCTTCTGTCAGAGCCCCGCTGCTCTACCTGGTGACTGCAGCCACAGGGCAGGGTTCGGGGAGCACGTGGGGACTCCCAGGGAGATGTGTGCATGGGAGGAGGGGCCCAGAGTCAGGGTGGGCACTCTCAGGGGACACTTCTGCTTCAACAGGGCCTCAAGGCACCTGTCTGCTCACTGGTAATATCAGGCAGGGCTCTCAGTCTGTGCTCTTAACCTTTTTATGTTAAAACAATTAAAAAATTTATGATTAAAAATACATGACAGACTATCAGAAGTCACAGGATGATTTAATTTGGGGGCTGGATACAAGGAGGAAGCACTCAAGTTCCGCTTGCGGAGATGCCTAGGAAAAATATTGCCAGGAATGGGGACAGCCTATTTGAAGAAACTATAAGCCCAGCTGAAGGTCAGGAAAGGCATGGCCGGTTCTACCAGTGGACTTCGTTGTAGTAAAATCGGTCAAGTAATTCATGTAAAAGATGAACCTTGGAAGACGTTTCTGAGCGTCACCACATACAAAGTATTTCCAACTAATTTCCTGCTCTCCTGATGAAGTAGATAGAAGGAAGGACAGGTCGAGAGGGCCAATGGGAAAGGGAAAGAAACTCTAAACCCAAGAAGCCCCAAGAACACCCCACTTTGGTTCCCTGGGCCTGTTTTCCTCCGGACCCAAGTTCTTAAAAAGCCTTTGAATCCCAGCGAGTGAGTCTGGGTGTGGGTGCCCCTGTGCTCGTTCACACGACGGCTTCCTTTGGACGAGGTGAGGCCCAGGGTGGACGCTGCTGGGGCCTGGGTGACTGCAGGACGACGACCCTGAAGGACCCAGATCCCCCGACCCACCCTGGGTCACCCCCAGGCGCTGCCCACATTCTTGCACTGTCCCTCCTCCCTGGGGGTGGGTCCTGCTCCAGCAAACCCCTCTGCTTCCTCGCTGTGCCCCTCTTCTGATGCATCGCCCTGAAATTCCTTTCTGTGGCTAAGTCAAGAGCTCCTTCTCCCTCTGGGGACCTCCTGGGACCCTTTCTGAGGATGCTGCTCTCAGAAGTAGCCACTGCCAGTATTTTAGGGTGGACATTTGTGGTCAACCACCCCCCACCCCATTTTTAGAGGATGTGGGGAGTGGAGGGGGACTGTCTGGGGTGAGCCTTAGCAGGTCCAAGCCCATCCTGGCGGAGCTGGCCCTCCTCACACAGTGATTACTTCAAGGACAGCAAGTACAGCGACCCCCCCCACCCCCACCGTGGTATCTGCAGGAAATTGGTTCCAGGACACACCTCCTCGGGTGCTCAGGTCCTTGGCAGGAAATGGAAACTGCATGTTATCTGCACAGAACCTACGCAGAGCCATAGCCTTCCATAAGCTTTTTTTTTTTTGATATCAAGAATTGAACCCAGAGACACTTAACCACTGAGCCACATCCCCAGCCCTTTTCAATATTTTATTTTGGGACAGGGTCTCCCTAAGTTACTTAGGGCCTTGCTAAGTTGCTGAGCCGGACTTTGAACTTGTGATCCTCCTGCCTCAGCCTCCCTAGCTGCTGGGATCATAGGCTTCTGCTATTGACCCCGGATCCATATGCTTTTTTTTAGGGGACTAGGAATTGAACCCAGGGGGACTTAAGGACTGAGCCACGTCCCTAGACCTTTTTATTTTTTATTTTGAATCAGGGTCTTGCTAAATTTCCCAGGCTGGGCTTGAGTTGTGATCCTCCTGCCTCTGTCTTGAGTCTGTCAGGTTGGGCTCTATATGAGGCCATCCTTGAACGTCTACCCTGAGGTCTGCACTAGGAGCCTTGCAGCCATGAGAGCTGTGAACAGAAACGAGGAAAGAATTTCTCTCTGGGCGATGCCTACAGCCTCGACTTCCCCGCATGGAGAAGGCTGTGGTGGAAGTGTTGGGGGTGTTAAGCAGGTAGACAGCCACGCAACGGCTAGGCTATCTCAGAATTGGAGTTTTCTTCAGATTTTACCCTGGAAACCACAAAGTCATCCATGGCATCTGCTGGCTACCTCAGCAGCTGATTTGGGAACTGCCACTATGGAGTTATGTCCTCCGTGAGCCCCCTGCCTACCCAAGCATGCTGGAAATACTATTTTTTATTGGATAAAAACATTTTCAGTTAAAGCCTGGGGGGAAAGACCACAATTCATGGGTGGAAGTGAGTCCTTCTTTTGTCACTGCGACCTTCACTCTGAACAGTTCAACTCCCTGACTTTTTTGGTGGTGCCGGGGAGGGAACCCAGGGCCCCTTGGGTGCTGGGCTGCACCAGCCCTCAGCTCAAACTCCTGGACTCAGTTGAGGAGTCCATGGAAGCACAGCTAACCTGTAATGTTTAATGTGGGGTGGGGCAGGCCAGCAGGAGGGAGCAGGTCTCAGGTGGGCTCAGGGAGGGCCTCTTGTCCTCAGTAGAGAAGCACGGGATGAAACTGCCCTAGGTCAGCTGAGGACAGGGACCACATTCTCAGAACTCTGCCCAGCCAGATCTAACTAACTATGACCTGCCCCACTGAGTTCAGCTACATTGACTATCAGTTAAACTGGCCGATATTT
The DNA here is from genome assembly GCF_047511675.1 of Marmota flaviventris. Classification (NCBI taxonomy): domain Eukaryota; kingdom Metazoa; phylum Chordata; class Mammalia; order Rodentia; family Sciuridae; genus Marmota; species Marmota flaviventris. Next base: position 3,283,846 of record NC_092500.1, on the reverse strand, counting down.
GGATAGTCTTTTGTTGTTTTTAGTAAGTTTCTAATGTAAACTTGAAATTGTAATAATTAATTCATTTTTGGATGTTTTGTTAAACTAGATTTTATTACAGATTTCCTCTCTGAGAAGGATGAGTTTTTGGTTGATTTGCTAGGATGTCAGGATACAGCAAATTAAAGAGCTGGCATAAGGGACTGACAGCCAGGATCGGTCCTCCACGGAGCACCTTGGAAGGCGGCTTGGCTGGTGCCCTACCAAGTAGTTCTTATTTTGTAGTTTCTTCTGTGAATATTCGTTGGCCATAGACGTTCAGTATTGCCCAGAAAATCTAACTTCAACATACGTGCCCTAGGTTTGATAGAAGTTCTTAAAGAATAAGATAAATGTGTACCCATATACTAATATTAACTTTCTCAAACTAGACCTGTGTGCAATGTTTATATTAATTGCTTTAATATGCTTATCTTTTTAAATTTTTTTTAGTTCTATATGGACACAATATCTTTATTTATTATTTATTTATTTTTATGTGATGCTGAGGATTGAATCCAGGGCCTCACACATGCAAGGCATGCGTGAGCTACAACCTCAGCCCAATTTGCTCATCTCTCTATAAAATTGTGTCATTTTAAAGAATTGGTAGCTTAAAACACAGAATGAAAAACAAAATCGTTTTGGCAAAAACAACAAAAAACGCTTTGGCCAACAACAATGTGGTCAGGTGCCCCACCAGTTTTCTCCCATGGTTCCTGCTTTGGCTGTGTGGGCACTGGATTGATCGCTAACATCAACTCTCCATCTCCCACACTGAGTAGTAGCCACGAGATTTGCCCAGCTCCTAAAGGCCATCTGTAGTAGGATGAGTCTCTGAGTGACTCTGGTGACACAGTCCTTTCCATCTTGCTTGCAATTCTTGGGCAGAACTTACAGAGAATGCAGTGTCCTGATATCAGCAAGAGCTGTCTGCAACAGCCTAGGCTTTGTCCTTGGTCCTCCTAGTACAGGACATCCTGCAAAGCCTTGGCCCTGTAACATCTGGTACATAGTCGCTGCTGGTAAGCTCTCGGGGTCCTTCAGCTGCAGTGGAAAAGTGACATACACAGACGGGGCTTCATCTGTACTGAGCCTTAGGAGACTGGCTGGACAGCCCTCCCAGGTGTCTGTTGGTTCCTGCCACTGTGAGTGACGAAGCAGCTTTGCCTGACTCGTTTAAGTGTCCTGCCTCACAGGGTCAGACTCAAGAATGCAAGTAGTAAAGGTCTGGCTGTGGTGGGATCTGCAGTGAGTCCCTTCAGAGTCAAGACGGCCTGCTGATCTCAGACAGCTGGGCTTGTGCACGGCATCCTCTCTGACCCAGGACCCATGGCCCACTTAGGAACATGAGCAGAAACTGGTAAGGTATTTAGAGTCCTCCCCTGGGACTGGCACTTGGTGCAGGGTGCTCCCTTCCAGGGACTGACACTAGTGCACAGTAATTCTGCTTACTAGCAGACCAAGCCAGTGTGGCATTTTCTTGGCCACAGGTTGCTCAGAGGCATCCTGTGAGCTCAGGAGCCAACAGAGGCATCCTGTAACCTCAAGGTCACAGACTGCACAGAAAGAAAGAAATGGCCCCTGGATCACTATAGAGCTGCTTTACTGGCCCTTCTCCAAACCCTGAGTTACCTCTGGACTTTTCCAATCATATAACCAATAAATTCCCTTTATAGTGTAAGCCATTCTGAGCTGGACTTTGTCTTTCTTGCAATGAACAACACCCTACCTCGTGCAGAATTTCATGCCAGAAAGTGGGATGTTGCCCATAACTAACCCTATAATATAGAAGTGACTGGATAGATTTGGAGAGGGGGCAGTGAGAGGGAATTGAGGACTGTCTCCTGTTTCTTGAGGTAAGGAATTGAGGACCTTTGCCATTTATTATTAATTGTGGCCCCCCCAAAGATACCATATCCTAATCCTGGAGCCCGTTAATGCTTTAAATGGCCAGCAGGAAGCTTATGAATGTGATGAAGTAGGAACCTGGCTTGTCCCAGGGATCTGGTCCTGGCCCAGGGTTCTCTTTTTTTTTAATTAAAAAAATTTTTTAGTTGTAGATGGACACAATACCTTTATTTTTAAATTTATTTTTATGTGGCACTGAGGCTCGAACCCAGTGCCTCACATGTGCCAGGCAAGCACTCTACTGCTGGTCCACAACCCCAGCCCCAAGGTGTCCTTTAAAGGGAGATCCAGAGGAATCAGGTGTTGAGAGCCACAGCTGAAGGGGTCCCAGCCAACTTCCAGCTGTCAGCTGATGATTGGCTCACAGCTGCCTCAGCAAACTTCCAGCTGATTGGCTCCTCTCAGGTGATGCTCATTGGGCTGTTTCCCCGCCCTTTCAGACCAGGGAGCTGCTCATTGGGGAACTTTTTTGGCTCCGCCCAAACGACCCAGCCAATCAGCCTCAAGAGCAGGAGGAGTGGGGGGGGGGGTAGAGAGGCTTGTGGGAAGCCAGTGGTGGCAGTTGGGCTCTGAGGGAATTCCTGAAGAGCTGTGTGGTGCAGCGTGTGTGTGTGTGTGTGTGTGTGTGTGTGTGTTTTCTAAAAATAAAGTTCATTTCTGCTTGATAAGTGGCTCATGAATTGTGCCCAGCCAGACTGCTGCAGTCAGGAGAGAAGATACTGTGTTGATGGTGAAGAATGGGGGACACTCTCTTAGAACAGAGGAAGGAGCAAAAAAAAAAAAAATGCAGGAGCAAAAGGAAGCCAGAAAGACAGACTGTCCGTCGGAACCTTCAGAAGGACCCAGCCTTGCAGTCCTTGGCCTCAGCCCTGTGAGGCTCACCCCAAAACTGAGAGAGAATAAACGTGGGCAGCCCTCCGTCTCCAGCTCTGTGGCGACTGGATAACCACAGGAAGCACAGCAGGTGTCACTGGACCTGTTCACCCCAAGTGCAAGATAAATTCCCAAGGGCGCTGCAGCTCCAGGAAACCTAGCAGGGAGAATGAGCCCCTTGGGAGGTGCTGGCTGGTTACAAAGGCCTTCAGAGATGTGCCCTGAGCTGAAACGGCCCATCTGAGGGCAGAGAAAGCAGAATGCAGCTTTGCTAAGAGTTTTTTTCTGCCCCTCCAAGGCGCTTGGTACATGTAAATAAAGCATATAAACAGGTGAAAAAGACACAGACCCCCAGATCCTTCTCAGGACTGTTGTTCACCCAGGAAAGACACTGGTCATGGAAGACTAGAAGCCACCTAGCCCACGGGGACTTTGGGATCCCTTCTCCACCCTGATTTTGGCTTGTGGGGAAAGCAAGAGTAGAGTGTGGAGTGGTAAGCAAGAAAGCATGCTGAACACAAAGGTCCTTACAGCCCACCCTGGAGCTTGACTTTCCCCAGAAGGCAATGGGAACCCCTGGAGGGTCTCAGATGGGATACTAATGTCACATTATGATCAGATTCGAATGCCATGGCAGAGTTGTGAGGATGGTCGGGCAGAGGTGAGAAAATGAGCTGGGTGGTTCTGTTCCTTGAATTTCAGGTAATTCTCAGAGTCCTGACCAGCGGCTTCTGGCTTCTCCTACTTGTGAGAGTCACTTTGGTGACTTCCCCAGCCAACCCCATCCTCTCCTCTGCAAACAGAGCACTGCTTTTGTAATGTGCCAAGATTCATTCCTTTGAGGGAAAGTGGTCCCTTCTGGTTCCAGAGGGGAGGTTTTTATTGGTCCAAACTAGTCATGTAAGTCTACTCTCCACAGTGATTGGTCTATCATTTGCTGCTGAGTTAGTTCTGGCCAATGAGAAAGTTGGCTGGGTATAAAACACAACCTATGGGATAAAAAACTCAAGAGGTGAGAAAGGTTTTCTTCTTCTGCCCTCTTCTAACCCTTTTTGGTTGGGTCCTGGTGAGCCCATGATAGAGCCATGACACCACCTTGTGACCATGAGCCAACCAGTCTTGAATTTGATGTCTAACTTGTCTGAGACAGTAAATGTGGGGTGGTTCCCCTGCAGGAGGTTTGCTAGGGATGCACCTGAGAATTGGACATGTAAGGACTGAGGAGCAGAGCCCTGAGCAAAGAGAAGTTGAGTTGCACTGCAGTCACAAAGGCCTCAGCAGGTCTGTCCTGATGGCTAGCTTGTCAACTGGGACAGCTCTCCAGAGATGACCAAACTGAGGCAGGAGGCTGTCTTTCATCTTTCCACACTGACCAGTCATTGAATGTGGACTGTCCTAGTGCTGAGGAGGCTCTGTGGGCAAGGCTGATCCCCTGGGAGGGGCTCTGCTGTGTGTGGTCTTGAAAGAGGGGTCTGGGCACACCACAGCATCCCCTGCAGCACTGCCAAGCAGTTCGGCCAACAGCTGCCTGCCTCTGAATTTTTTCTGGAAAGGAAATAGATTATTTGTTTAAACCAATGTTGGTCAAGTGTTCTGTACTTTTAGTTGAAAACCTGGTCAGAGCAACTAGACACTTACGGACACAGAAAAGATAGTTAGCAGGTAAGAGCAAATAGGATTGGTGGGCCAGCAGAGGGAGAAGTCTGGGAAATAGAAATTGCTGAGTGATATGGTTCGTCTCATTTTGCCAGGTAGTTGGTTCATTTGTCAACAACTCCAAAGGTTGGTGTCTTTGGGTACACCCATCCTTATACTATTCACCCTTTAGTTCAAGTCATGGGAGCTAGTGCATTTTATAGGTGTTAGAGACCATTGTTGCTTACCAATATCCATCCTTCCAATACGCAACAGGAGTCTTCGGTCGAAACATGGGCCCCCAGTAGAAGACTCCCTTCCCATCATCCCAGCACTTGCATGGTGAGGGAGGATGTGATTCACTGGGTCTGTGTGGGCTTCAGAGTGTCTAGTCCACCCATGGGAGTGGCTGGGTATAAAACTGAAAATTTCTGCATTAAACTGAGGGTCCATCTTTTTGCAAAGGAGGTGATGAAAACATAAAAGGAGGCAATAGGCCTGTTTGCAGGACAAATTTATGATTGATTTTGGACACAAATGAATGTGAAGCCATAGATGTTAGATCTTAGCCATGCTCTAGATTAGAAAACATATTTTGTCCACAAATGACACAAGGGCTAGAAGGGAGGCCAGTACAAGTCAGAAGACTGATGGTAAGGAACAGGTCGATGTCATGAGCAACAGTCACAAAGACAAGGCCAAGGTAGAAACTTTCTCCACAAATCAGCAGCAGCTGGGCGAGAAAGCCTCAGTCCTAAAGGGGAGGTCTGGGCTGCACCCATGATAAGCTTCCCTTGGCTTCATTTATGTCCACCCATCTGGGAAGAGCAGCTCCAGGACTCTGGTTGATGCCCTTTCCTAGGGGAACTGATAAGAAGTCTGGAGCGTTCTTGGAGGTACGCAGATCCCACAACCCGGCTAGCACCTCTGCTGTTCTAGATGGCCAGTCTAGTAGAGTGACTCACTGGGTGTCTCTTGGTGCTCTGCTGCCCAACTCCAATGGCAGGTGGACCAGTACAATAGCCATGCCTGAGAAGGGCACAGCAACCATGGGTCCTGGCAGACAAGAAGGGAAGTTACCTTCCTTGGCAAATGCCCTCAGCCCAGGGCCACTTTGTCTCCTAGGATTATGCACTGCCCCCCTGAGGTGGCACACCCGAAGACAGTATGCAGTGCTGCGAAGGCTCCACTGACATCTGTCTGGAGGGCCATCTCTTGGGTTTGCCTGATGCCTATGATGTAGCTCATCACAGTTCAACTTCTCCTCAATAAACCACCTATGTGCAAGTATGTTTCACTACCTGTTCCCTATGGAATTCAACCTGTATCATAAATCTAGCCATTCTGAAAACCTTATCTGTTACCCAGAGGTTCAGTTTCCTTATCTCTTTGAGTTAGCACTAATGTTTTTTGCATTTTGTCCCATCAACACCTAAGCAATCTTCAACAATGGCCACAAGAGTCCTAGATGCGATCAGCTCTCTAGACTCCTGTCCAGTCACTGTTGTCTGCCTTTGCCTTTTCCTGCAGTTTGCAGTAGCTCCTTGTACAGTGCAAAGAGCTCAATAACTACATTTTTATGTGTTATGAAAATCTTATATATAGAAAAGTCATAAAACTACCATACACACCTGAACACATTCTATCTGCCTTAAGAAATAAGGCACAATTGTGCAACTAACCCTCCTGTGAGCTCCATACCGATCATTCCAGCAACACCCAGAGGCAACTACTCTTCTGCATTTAGCTCTTAACATTCTCATGCTTTGGAAAACTTGTTATTTACAGATTAAGAAAACAATAGTACTGGGGGCTGGAGTTGTGGCTCAGTGGTACAGCACTAGCCTGGCATGTGTGAGGCCCTGATTTTGATCCTCAGCACCGTTAAAGATCCATTGACAACTAAAAATTAACAAGAGAATTAGCTGGTATTATATCATATGCATTCATAAGAAACTTTTCTCAATGATTTGTGAAATTAACACAGATGTATGCAAAATCAATTTATTCCTTTTTTACTACCATATGGTATTTATTGGATAACTGCAATTTGTCAATTCTCCTGCAGATCACACTTTGAATGCTTTTCCCTCTAACCCCCCACCATCACTAGAAGCAATGGCACAACAAATATTCTTGTCTGCACATCTTGGCAAGTTGCTCCATGGCAAATGCCCAGTGGGAATTGCTGAGTATCTTTACTAGAAATTTCTAAATGGTCACTCAATGATATCAAACCATTTATACCTCTTCTAGCAAGGCATGAAAGCTCTTTTCACAAAACCCATGGGATCATCATTTTTTTTTGGGGGGGTACTGGGGATTGAACTTGGGGGCTCTCAATTACTTACTGAGCCACATCCCCAGCCCTATTTTGTATTTTATTTAGACACAGGGTCTCCCTGAGTTGCTTAGTGCTTTGTTTTTGCTGAGACTGGTTTTGAATTCACCATCCTCCTGCCTCAGCCTCCTGAGTTGCTGAGATTACAGGCGTGTGCCACTGCACCCAGCTTGTTCTCATCAATTTTGACATTGATAGATTTTAAATTTTTGCCAGTCTGTTAAGTGTGAAATGGTACATTAGTTTGCATTTGTCTTAAATAGTAGCAATTATAAGCCTAGTAAGTTTGTTGTACAAAAATTACTTCCCACATCTGTAGTTCTAGCTACTTGGAAGGTTGAGCTGAGAGGATCATTTGAACCCAGAAATTTGAAATCAGCTGGGTTATTTCTTAGATCTTGTCTTAAAGAGAGAGCTGGGGATATAGTTCAGTGGTAGAGCACTTGCCTAGTGTGCATGAGGCCCTGGGTTCCATCCCCAACACTGTGCACCTATATGCACTTCCAATTAGCATTTCCCCATGTGTTCCTTAAAAAAGAAAAATGAATAAAAAGGGTTCTGCTCATTTTGTAGCTCTGGGACTTGGGGATGTGTCCTGTTTGATATCTGCATAGGCCCTACTCCCAGATTCCACATCTGTTATCACTTTGGCTTTCAAACCTGGCCTTCTACCAGGCTCCGCTTTTGAATTTCATCTGTCCCCTTTGCTTAGATCCATCTCTGGAAATGAACTATCCTGGCTTTGTCTTTTTGACTGTGATGACCTTGACCTGCTTCTGATCACCAGTCTTCTCACTCTGCTCTGGTGTCCCCTCTAAGACCGTTTAAGCCAGTCTAGAAGCCTTCAAGTCAATGTTTTACTACTTCTTCCAAGACAGCAGTTAGGACACCTACAGTAAACTATGGGGAAGGACTGCATCTGACTAGTCACTGTCAATTTTTTCGGGCAAACTTTGTTTTCCCTTCCTTTCTGCTTCCATCATTTTAATTTCTGTCCTTACTGATTTTTTTTTTTCTTTTTTGCAATACCAAGAATTGAACCTAGGAATGTTCTTCCTCTAAATTACATCCTAGCCCTCTTAAAAATTTTTGAGACAGGGTCTTGCTAATTTGCCCAGATGGGCCTCAAACTTGCGATCCTTGTCTCAGCCTCCCCAGTAGCTGGAATGACAGACACGCATCACTTTGCCCAGCTCCATTCACTAATTCTTGCAATAAGTCAGACTGAGCTGTAAAGAACAGGTTTTTGGAGTTCATCTCTGGGGCTGTCCTGAATTCCACTAGCAGAGGATTCCAGGAGAGTTCCTGAGGCTATAAGTAAAGGGTCTTTTAGAAGTCATCATTTTACAGATCTCTGGAAATTCCTTGAGGTTGTGTAGAGAAATTAAGCCCAGGAGAGTTCTTATAGCTATGCCACAAAGGATCCCTGAGCACCTAGTAGTTGTTTGAAAGGGGTCATCAAGGATCCATTGAGATTGCTGGATGGAGATTCCTGGGAGTTTCTATCACCATGGCAAAAGGGGATACCTTGAGTTCCTGCGGTTGTCATCCATTTTTCAAGCATTTATGGAAGGCCTCCTGTGTGAGGTGTTGAGGCTGTTGCTGTGGATAAGGCACAGGCCATACTTGGCAATATCCTACAAGCTAAAAGTGGACACAGATATAATAAAAATGTGGTCAGGTAGATGTTGCAGGGCATGCAGAATTGTAGAAGGATTTGCTATTAGCAAGTATAAAAGTTGAGTGTTATGAGAGTTAATAGAGCCTTTCAGGCTGCTGTGTACCCCTGAGGACATGGTTGGAATGATTGAGGTTATGCATATAAAGTACCTTAGTGGGACACCTAGCATGGAACAAGTACTAAATTGATTATACTCATCAGTATATGAAGAGGCATGGAAAAAAATTTTTTTTTTTGGCACCAGAAACTGAACTCAGAGGCACTTAACCACTGTACCAAATCCCTAGCCCTTTCTACTTTTTTATTTTGTGACAGGATCTCACTAAGTAGGGCCTCCAGAAGTTGCTGAGGCAGGTTTTGACCTTGAGATCCTCCTGCCTCAGCCTCTCCAGCTTTCATTAATCAGAAAATATAATCAGGAGCTGAGGGTGTAGTTCAATGGTATTGTTTTTTTCCTACCAAGCAGCTGGCCTGAAAAGAATACAATGTAATTAGTTTCTAAATAAAACTGATGGTGTTTCCAGAAGCTCCTAAATGTTGTACTAAAACTCATCTATATGGGAAAACAAACAAAACTTCAGCCTGCAATGCCAGTCTCCCCCACCCCCAACTTTGGTTTAAGGCCACATAAACATAATGCAAACCCATATGCAATTTCAACTTTTCTGGTAGTGACATTAAAAAAAAAAAATTATGCATGACTGTAATCCTACCCAGACTGTGTCAAAATAAAAATAAAGATGTAACACGTTCACTTGATGAGATGCTTTGACCATATCCCGTGTGGCTTTGAAACACTTTTTTTTTTCTTTTACCCAATCTTCTTTTCCTTAAACTTCTTCCCCCATCCCATCTTCTCCTTCCTGATCTCTCCTCCCTAGTCTCATTTTCTCTGAATCACCTCTATAAAAGTCCCCTGGTTCCTGCAGATAGGCAGAATCATAGCCTTTGGGACAGGAATCTTCCTGTGTTTCTCTTTTTTCTCAAAACTGTGTCCTCCTTATTGGATTGGCATCGAGGAAAAGGTCCAAGCTTTTGGCAACAAAGAGAGCTCAGGACGAGCTCAGTGGTAGCGCGTTCCTAGACACAATCTTCAGGGAAAAAAAAAAAAAAAAAAACAACCCAAAATGATTTTAACAACACATTCTATCGCCTCCAGTATATCCAAATATTATCATTCAACATGCAATCAACGTAAAAGTTATTATTTTCACACCAAGCCACTGGAGTCCCGTATGCATTTCACCCCCAAACACACCCCAGTGAGCACCGGCCACATTCCAAGCAGCGTGTGTCCAAGTGGTCGAGCGCCGGCCAGGCCAACGCTTCAAGCTCCGTCGGTGCTCAAACTTCACCTGACGCCTGGTCAGCGGCCTGGGACTCGCTCCACGTCACTTCGTGGTTGTGTCGCCCGCCCCGCCGCATGGTACACGTGCTCGTCCTCAGTATTTACTGAAGCCCACTCGTGTCCGGCGAAGCGGTGCGGGGCGCACCTTCTGCGGGGTCTGCTTCCCAAGCGACAAACGGGCTCCAGGTCCAGAACCCGGCCTTGCCGCTTTGGTCTAGGGTCAGTCTTTGGAAGGCGCTCAATAAACGAACCGGCGACGGACACCGGGCCGACTTGGCTGTGGTAATGTTGCGCTCAGGCCTCCGGAGGGCCGGAGCCTCCACGAAGACAGCCAACTCACCTCCGCCTCCACCTCCGCCTCCGCGCCAGGAACGCGCTCACCTCCCAGCGTCGCGCTGTAATGACGTCACACGCCGCCTGGACGGAGGCGGGACTTCCGGGCGCGCGGATCCACAACTTCCGGAGCGAGGCGGAAGAGCCTCTGGGCTCTACGCTGAGGAGTCCCGGGAGTGCTCTGGGGCCGCCCGGGTTACGGGAAAGGGCTGCCGGGGGCGGGCCGGCCACACTCGGAGTGTCGGGGCCGCGGACGTGAGGGATGAGGAGGAACCATGGCCAGCGACGGGGCCAGGAAGCAGTTCTGGAAGCGCAGCAACAGCAAGGTCCCGGGCAGGTGGGTGTGACAAGGAAGACCGGGTCGGGTCAGGGGTCAGAGGTCAAGTGGCTGAGTTGACCTGCCGGGCTGCGGGTGGAGACGGGGTCTAGGGAGGGGATTCCGTAGGGTCCCGGCGGTGCCAGTGGCCGCCCGGAGAGCGGGCTGGCCAGGAGGGGAGGCGCCGTCGAGGGCTGTCCGGAGCGCGGACTTGGAGGCTCCCGGGCAGCCGGGCCGGGCGTTGGGCCGGCGCGAAGGGCCTCCAGCTCTGCTGGGCTGCGGCTCTGGCCTGGAGCCTGCAGGAGCGTTGGAGGCGCCCTGAGAATTCCCATCTTCCCACTTTCTGGCCCCAAAACCAACTCCAGAGTTGTGTCAACGAACGCATGAAGCAAATTACAGTTAAAAAAGTTAATACCTGGGTGCACCTTGGAAGTCGTACAGCTTCAAAGTCCTCTGTCGCTGGGCCCTGGGGAAGGAGCATGCTACCTGGGCCCTGGGGAAGGAGGGTGCTACCTGGGACCCTGGGGAAGGAGGGTGCTACCTGGGACCCTGGGGAAGGAGGGAGCTACCTGGGACCCTGGGGAAGGAGGGTGCTACCTGGGACCCTGGGGAAGGAGGGAGCTACCTGGGACTCTGGGGAAGGAGGGAGCTACCTGGGACCCTGGGGAAGGAGGGTTCTACCTGGGGTCCTGAGGAAGGAGGGTTCTACCTGGGGCCCTGAGGAAGGAGGGTGCTACCTGGGAGATACCTCGGGTGAGGTCAGCTATTGGTGGGAACTGGTTGGAGGCGAGCGCTTCAAGAGGCGAAAGCCTGCGATCTTGAAAATTAAGAATTGTGTAAAATAAGTAGAATCCTCATGAGCACGGTGAAGTGATCTGTGCGCCTTTGTTTCACAGTAGACCCCATCGTGTGAGTTTTAGAATCGTAAACTTTGGCATTCACTTCATCCAGTCAGAAAAGGTTGTTTTTCAGCGTCTTGGGGAGTTAGCCAGGAGTTACTGATGGTGCAGATACAGTGACTTGAAGGGAGCCATCAAAGGTGGCCAGAGTCCCTGTTTTATCTGCCAGTGTTAGGCTTGACTGAACAATATGAGTTTTCATCAAAACCAATGTTAGGGTCCAAGATAAAGTGAAAATTCTGAAATAGTAGGGTATAGGAGGTCCTAGTGGTGACAGGGAAAAGGATCCCATGGCAGTATAACTTTTATATGTTGCTTTTAGGGCTTGAGGTTTTGGACCTTTTCATCTAAATTCTAGTTGTTGTTGTTGTTATCATTATTTTTAAAAAATATTTATTTTTAAGTTGTAGTTGGACACAATACCTTTATTTCACTTATTTATTTTTATGTGGTGCTGAGGATCAAACCCAGGGTCTCACACATGCGAGGCCAGTGCTCTACCACTGAGCCACAACCCCAGCCCCTGTTATTATTATTATTATTAGTGGTGCTGGGGATAGAACCCAAGTCTTCCTGCATGCTAGGCAAGCTCTCTGCTACTGGGCTACATCCAGGGCCCTCTAATTAGTTCTTAACAATCAAAGGAGAAGGAAGAATAATAGAGCTGTTGTGTAGTTAAAACAGTGAATAAACCTTTGGATTGAAGACGGTGTCTCTTGGTAGTTTGTCTTTGTACTGAGTTGAGTAGTGTCTTCTCTAAGTTCATGTCTGTGTGGAACCTGTGAGTGTGAACTTTTTTTGGAAATGGGATCTTTGCAAAATTAACAAGTCTTGGATTTGGATCGGCCCTAATCCAAAGACCAGAGTCCTCATAAAAAAGGGAAATTTGAACACAGACTCAGAGACATAAGGAAGACGGCCATGTGAAGATGGACATAGAGGTTGGAGCCACGTGTTTACAAGCCAGTGAGAGCCAGGGATGGCTGGCAGCCACCAGAAGCTGGAAGTGCCTGAGAAGGATCCTCCCTTAGAGTTTCTTAGAGAGCATGGCCCTGCTGATACTTCAGTTTCACGATTGTGGTCTCCAAAACTGATAGTACATGTCTGTTATTTTAAGCCACTATATTTGTGGTGGCAGCCAAAGGAAACTAATATGGCCTCCAGTTTCTTTTGTGAAAGTGGCATTAGCCAGCCTTGGAGTTTGGTGCCATGCTGTGTCTTAGGCCCTTTTGAGAGCAGCTTCCAGGTACAGTTACAGAGATGCAGTGGAGTTTTGAGAGTTGTCAGAGGCTGTTACTGAAGAGGGCAAGGCAAATTCAAGAAGTTGGGCCCAAAAGAGAGGCCTCTCCAGCCTCTGGGTTGCTTTCCATTCTGTGGCCCTCACCTGTGACAGAATGGAACTCTCCATGAAGAAGAGTTGTTATGGTGTGTTTTTTCTATCAGTAGGTGGTGGTCACTGCCCACACTCTGGGTCTTCACCTATGCCAGTGCCGTTCTAGCAGAGCTGTTAACCAGGCTCCTGTGGCTTTGCCAGTGGTTTCCATGATAATGAACCTCCAGCAGGGAAACCCAGGAGAGAGACTACACCTACCATAGTGTACTTGACTGTGGAGGGACCTGTACAGCACAACCCTTAACGATGCTATGACATGTGGCTATGTTTATCAAGCACTCAGTTTGACTGGTCCTGTTCTTGGTGTTTCATAAGTGTTATGTTTACCGTTATTTTGTAGTTTGTAAAACACATGCTTTGTCCTCTAGGCAACACTCACTGAGGCAGACTGGGTTAAAACCCGTTGGTCAGTTCTCTTGCAATGTCATCCCACAAGTGGATGTTTTTGCATGACATCTAAGGCGCTTTATAACCTCATCACTACTCAAAATGTTTAGCCACATCTCCCACCCAGCCTTTCTTTGAAATTTGCCCTCAGCAGTGCTAATGGGCTTCTGGGTTCTTCTTTGTACCATGCTGTTTAGTGCCTCTCGCTTTTGAGCTCTTGTGGTCTACCTGAATGTTCCTTCCCTCCCTTTGCTGGGCTTTCTTTTCTTACTTTTCAGAATTCACCTGCAGCATGCCTCTTTTTAAAGCTTTGCCTGTAGATGTGCAGCTTGAACTTTGGTATTCTTTTATGAGTTACCTTTTTCACTAGGCAGTGAATTCTGCAAGGTTAGGGAGTGTGCCTCATCTTACATTGTTAGTACTGAGAAATGGTGGTTCATCCAGACTCTTTCACGTTGGTCTGAAGAGGTCAAGGTCATGTGCTGCATGAGAGTTGGTCTTATTGGTAAACCCTCTGTTCTGTGCACCCCCTGGTCTTTGGTTGTGTATTTGAGACTTTCTTTTTCATGTTAAATTTCTTTTCATCTTTTTTTTTTTTAGAAATTGCCTTTCTGGATGAGGCAGCCAAATGTGGTCTGGTAGAAAGACCTCTGAGTAGGAGTTGAGTGGGTTCTAGCCTTCTCTTTCTGTTATCTGTTTGACATTCACCATGTCTTGTCACTCTGAAGCCATTGGTTTCTGCATCCAAAATGTGAGGGGATTGTATTAGACCTGTGTGGCTGTGGTGTCCAGGGGAAGGTTTGTTTGGTCTAGGTGGATTCTCTTTGATTAGAAAAGGAGAGGCCTCTAGGACTAGTTTTGAGAGTTTGATAAGTCATTTATCCAGTGTTTATTTGACCCATGCTTTATGCCTGGACTGGCTCCAGGTGTGATGGTTACATCAGTGAACAAAATAAGATCTATGTTTTCACGGAGCTCAACGATGTGGAAGAGCAGAGGATCAGTAACCATCAAGAGAGAGTTTCACTGTTGGGAGGTGATAACTACTGTCAAAACTTTAGGTGGGAAAGGCGGGTAGGTAGCTCAGAGGCAGGTGCAAGAGGGAAGGTTTCATGGTGATAAGGTGCTTGGGGACCTCCTCACTGAGAAGATGCCATTTGAGTAAAGATTTGCAGGAGGTGAGGGAAAGCCCCCTGGGCAGCTGAGAGAAGAGCAGTTCAGGCAGAGGGATGAGCAGGCACCAAGGTGCTGACCCAGCAGTGGGGCTGGGATACTTGAGGAGAGGAGCAAGTGGCCAGTGTGACTACAGCCAGTCGTGTGGTCACAGTGAAGGATAGATTGTTATGCATTCATTCTGAAGGGGTGAGGGGCCTGTGGAGGCTTGAGCAGAGGTGTGGCATGGGCTGCCTTGGTGTAACAGGATGGCTTTGGCTGCTCCGTTGAGGCTGGAGGTATGAGGGGAGCAAGGGCAGAAGCCCTGGGACCAGGTAGGAGGCTCTAGCAAACCTCAGTCTCGGTGGTGGGGAGAGGCAGAGGCATGTGGTCAGAGTCTGGAACTGTGGTCTCTGACTCTCTGAGGCCTGCTCTTTCTTGGGCTGTGGACTCGCTTGGCGCTCGAAGGCTGTTGCTTTCCACAGTTGCATTTGGAATTCCACCGCAAGGCAAACCCTGTGCGCTGGGTTCAGGAACACAGGCAGCCTTTCAGCAGGGGTGTGGTGTTTGCTGTTTTAGCACAACTCTGCTGACAGGAGCTAGGCTTGAGCCTGGCATGTGTGGCATGACATTTGTAAGGCGATGTGTCAAGAAAGGCCAGCTTGACTACGGCAAGTCATGGTGCTTGGGACGCAGCTGGAGCAGAGGCAGGTCTGAGTGCCTGGTTCTGTCAGCTTCCAGCTTCCACTGTTGGACCCTGGAGGAATCTGAGCAAATGGGATAGTCAGCTCAGTAGGCCAGCGTCTGTCACCAGCTGAAGGAGAGGTGTTGCTGGGGGATAATGAAGTCATTCAGATGTGGTGAACGCCTCTGAGGTCCCAGCGGCTATGTTGAATGTAGGCAAGCAGACATGGCCCAAGGAGGCTAGAGGAGCAGGGGCAGCCAGCACAGAGGTACAAATGCTGGCTGGTGTGCCCTGGGAGGCAGCACTATGGGCACGTTGGCAGAATAACAGGGTCCTATGTGGATAGAATGGTCGTGTCCTCCCTTTAGAATGTGAGTGCCTTTAGAAACTGGGAATGGCCTTCCACTGACAGGAGAATGGGGATCTTAGTCCTGCAACTGTAAGAAACTTAATTCTGCCCACATCCAGAATGTGCAGGAAAGGGCTTCTTCCTTTGAGCTTCCAGGAAGGAAGATACCTGACTGACTCCCAGACTTTAGCTGGTGACATCCCTTTGGACTTCTGACCTCTACAACTTTAAGATAATATGTGTGCATGCGCGCACGTCTTGGGGAATGTGCTAAAGGGTATCTGAGGGGAAGGAATTGCAGGTTGCCTCCAGCATTTCCCTCAGCAGAATCCTGCTCTTGGACACGGGCAGGGGTACCTTGGTTAGCGGCCTTGTAACTGCAGGAGGAGCTCTGCAAAGTGCAGTTGGTCTCAGGTGACAGGAGGTGGTTGGAGGGCAGGGCCCAGGAACCAGGTAGAGGCTCTTGTCAAATGCTTAGCTGCGCCCTGGCACTAGGTCTCTGTCCTGTGTTCTTACAGCTCTTTATGTCCTTGCTTGTGGGTTTGAAGTGGCTGTTTTCTGGGAAGAACCCTCACTCCCGATTTTCCCTGTTTCAAAGCCCAGGAGCCCTGGAGTTTATGTCCTGGCAGGGATTGTGTATTGGGCGGGGAGTCGGGTTTTTCCCCTCGTCCCTCTGTGTGATGCAGGCCTTGGGAGCACTGGTGGGTGAGTTGTCACCATGGTCCCAGTCCCTTTTACTTGTTTTTCTCTCCAGTAGTCACTTTTCATGTAACTTAATGTCTCTGAGACACTTTTAAAAAAATTTTTTTAGTTATAGATGGACACAATACCTTTATTTATTTATTTTTATTATTATTTTTTTAATGTGCTGGGGAACGCAGTGCCTCACACATGCTAGGCAAGTGCTCTGCCAATGAGCCATAACCCCAGCCCTCTCAGAGACATTTTAAAGACAAATTTAAGGTGAATCTTATTTTTCCTCTTACATATTTGTTTAATACAGCAACTCTGTACTCTTGTTAATTTTATTTTTTTGAAACCCAGTGGTGCTTTACCACTGAGTTACACTGAGCACATTTTTTTTTTCCCCCAAATTTTGAGGCAGGGTCTTGCTAAGTTGCTGAGACCGCCTTGAATATATGATCCTCCTGACTCAACCTCCCCAGTTGCCGGGATTGTAAGTGGGTGTCACCATACTGGGCTCTTGTTAATTTTAAATGCAGACAAGAATGACTTAAAATAATAAATCCTTAATGATTTATTAAATCATGAGAGTAGAAAGTGGTGTCTTATACCTGCAAATTGTTAAGGAAAGAGGAGGGCAAGGTGGAAGCAAAGAAGATACAGAGTATGACTTGTTTCTTTTCCTTTTTCCCAGACCACTGTGGTCTAGCCTGGCCCACGTGCAGCCAGGATGAGGGCAGTGGAAAGTGGATAGGGCTGTCTTGGCTCTTGTGGGGCCAGAAAGTGACACCCCTCCCTACCTTCCGACAGGTTCAGTCTTCTGCTTTCTGGCTTACTTTATATTAGAAATTCCTAGGAGCCACGAGAAATCAAATGCGTGCTTGAAGATGGATGGGTAAGGCAAACTTGACTTCTGCCAGAAGGGCTCTAGGGAATCTGGCTAGCTTGCTCATGTGGGCAAGCAGTCCACCTAGTTTTATCCCTAAGGCAGCACTGCCTCTTGCCCTGATCCAGAGAAGGAGCTTGGGTTACAGTCTACATGATTGACTGATTTTAAAATTTGGGCCTGGCAAAGGGAAGGGCTGTACTTAAAATGGTTACAGTTGGACCTTATCAGTTAAGGCTAACACTGTATTCTGAAAATGGAGCAGCACACTTTCTGTTTCTCACACTAGTCAGCATTTATTAGTCAGGATTTGTTAAGTAATTTTTGTCTTCATTTAAAATTAAAGAGCTCAGTGTGGTGATGCCGCTTATAATCCCAGCAACTCGGGAGGTAGAGACAGGAGGATCACGAGTTCAAGACCAGCTTCAGCAATGTGCTGGTCTGCTCTGTGCAGCCCCTTTTGGTGCCGCGGGGTCCTGGAACAGTTGCTGGTGTTCCTGCTGTGGGGAGAGTGAGGGGTAGAGGACCTGATCGTCACTGTGTTTGGGAACAGGAATGACCTAGCACAGGGTTCACTCTTGAAGACTCCAGGGAGAGGTCTGTGCAGAGCAGTCCCAGGGCAGGTGTTCTGTGCTGTGCTCATGGTGTGGAGATGGAAGCCCAGAAGGACCAGGCTGTGGAGGATACCTCGTTCTAGTGATTGTTCAGTGCTTGCCTTGGGCCAGTCTTTATAGCTGCTGCAGTGGGGAAGGGGCTTACAGATGAGGAAGCAGACTTGAAAGCTGAATCACTTGCTCAGAGTCACTCAGTTTGGGAGAGAGCCTGGGCTTGAACCTAAGGAATCAGTGTCCACAGTTTGTGCTCTTGATGTCTTAGCACGTGCCTTGTGTCTGTACCCTGCAGCCCTTTTTTGCACATCTCTGAGGGCGTCCAAGGGTGGGGAGAACTCCCTTAGGACTTGCTGGGCCCGCTGTCCTTGGAGCCTGCTGAGCTTAGCCAGAGGCCTGGCTTCTCAGGGCCTGGAGACCTCTCTGGGGTTCTTCTGGGGCAAGGTGAGCAGCTGCTTCTAGGTTCAGTCTGGTGCCCTTTGCAGAGAGGAGGTAGAGGTGTCTGGGCCCTGAGGGACTGAGGAGGGAATGGGGCTGCTGCGTTCTTCCCATTTTGGGGGTGCCCTGTTAAGGGAGACTTCTGTTTTGAGTATGCCCAGCCTTCTTGTTCTCTCTTTCTGAAATGTCATTTCCTCTTTCCTGGGGAAATGTGTGGAGGTTCCACCCCCAAGTGCTGAGGGTCATGACGAGGCACATAAAATTTGATGTGCTCAGCTGGTTAGAGAAGCTGTGGATTCCCTTACTGCAGTCAGAGCCAGAGCTGAGGATGCTGTTGGGGCGGGGCCTGGGTGTGGGCGGGGCCCGGGTGCAGGCGGGGCCTGGCATTATGGGGGTTCTCTTCCATGACTGCCTGCCTCCCTGCTTGGGCAGCAGTGAGGAAGCTGAGCCTCTGCCCAAGGCCCATGCTCCTTGGAGATTGGGGCCTGCCTATGCTGGTCTGCCTATCTGAGGCAGAGGCCTTTCTGGCTCCCTGGCCCCTAGTGTGCCTGGGCACCTGAAAGCAGTTTCTCTGTTCTGCGTGTTTCTTCCCAGATGTTCTTGCTTGTCTCAGGGTTTACCCTCCAGGGTTGGATTATAGAGGGATATTTTGGCCTGGCATGTGAGTAGGATTCCATCTTTTTCCTCAAGCACACTGTACCAGACCCGTGGTAGAGCTCCTCAATGTGCCACCAGCCGCAGTTGCTTCTCCCTGGTGTGCTTTTCTTGCTGCATTGATGGGAAATGGACTTATACCTGGAGAGACAAACATGCTAGTCCCTGTCCTCTGGATGAGCGATGAGCCCTCAGCAGAGTGGGTTTGGGCATGGCACAGGTGGAGAGGCAGAGCAAAGGACTAGGTCTTGGAGAGGGGACAAGTCCCTCAGTGTCATTGTGGACTTCAGAGGCTGCTTGACCCATGGCTTCTGTTGTCTTCATGGAATGTGTTGGCAGGTGGCCAGCCGGAAGGGGGTGGGACTCCCTACAGATCGGCCCTGGGGGCAGGAAAAGGGAGCTGCTGCTTTGCTTCTTTCAGAATTGACGTGGAATCTGGGAGGAAGAGTGATGAGGAGCATTAACCATAGTTTTATAGGTTTGGCCATAGTTTCCTCCTCCTGTTGGGACCTCGGGACTTGCTTTTGGGGTCGGGAATAACACGTGCCCCCCTTCTGAGAGTATGTCTGACACTCAGTGTCCTCAGGCGCATGATAATCCTTGTACAGTGACTGCTGCTTGATGTAGTGGTTCTTAAAGAAATGTTGGTGTGAGCTGGGGATGTGGCTCAAGCGGTAGCGGGCTCGCCTGGCATGTGCGGGCGCTGGGTTCGATCCTCAGCACCACATAAAAATAAAATAAAGATGTTGTGTCCACCAAAAACTACAAAATAAATATTAAAAATTCTCTCTCTCTCTTAAAAAAAATTAAAGAAATGTTGGTGTGGTCCCTGTTTTGTTTTCTTTTTGAATTAATCCCTGTCTTGGTTAATTTTCCATAGCAAAGCAGTCACCAGAGCCTTGGTAGTGTTTTGTGTGTCAGCCAGATGGGCTTTCCTAACCCATCATGACCTGGCTCTATTAGGACTGATCAAGCACAAAAGCACAGGAACTCTTAAGAGATGTTATCTGGTAATATTTATTATGAGGGATGTGCTATGTTTTTAGAAAAATTTCTTCAAAGAAAAAAAATCCCTAGTCATTCAAATGTTTACATTATTAAAAAAAAAAAAAAAAAAGACTACACCAAGCAGTCTCTGGATGCCCTCTGTGCACAGCAGGCCCTGGGGTGTGCAGAGGGGATGGGTCCCCTTGCTGAGGAGGCAGAGATGCCAGCTGGGACTTCTGCCCCAGGGGAGTTTGTGGTCAGCATGGCAGTGGGGGGACTAGGAACTCATGGCAGGGTGGGTGGGAAATATTATGGATGAGGTGACATGGTCTTTCCCTTTGGGCCCTTTTATTGGGGGTGGGAATATTGGCTGGGCAGGGCCTTCTTGGCCTTGGAAGGGTGTGAACCCAGGTGAGGTTGTGGAAAAGTCAGTAGCATGTTGCGATAGCTCCCCGAGAATGGAGGAGCCTGGAGTCAGTGACAAGGACAGGCTGTATGGCTGGCAGGCAGGGAGGGGTCAGTTGCTGAGAGTGGTGTGCTTGGGAGTTTAGAGCGGAAGCTGTTTTATGTTTGCAGCTGGAGAAGATTCTGAGCAGGGACAGTCTGATTAGACCTCTTACTTCCATCTCTTATGCTCTTGCTGTGTGCCAGACCAGGCTCACTCAGTCAAGGGGACAGGCCAGACTCATGTGGCCCAGGGAGGACAAGGCCAAACTGGGATCCAGGATGAGAGCCATGGCCATGGCCATGTGGAAGACCAGAGTGAGAGGAGGTGAGGGCCATGGCTGAGGGGAAGAGGGCCAAAAGGGGATGAGAATGGGTAGAGGAGGTGAGGGCTGTGGTGGAGGGGAAGACAGTGGGTGGAAGTGAGGGCCACGATTGAGGGGAGGAAAGGGGCAGAGGAGGTGAGGGCTATGGTCGAAGAGAAGAGAGGGGCAGAGGAGGTGAGGGCCATGGCTGAGGAGAAGAGAGTGGTTAGAGGAGGTGAGGACCATGGTACAGTGGAAGAGAGTGAGGCCATGGCCCTGCTGCAGAGGGCACGAGGGAGAGCAGGGACGTTTAGTGGGCAGTTCAGGTTACCCAGCAGTGGTATTCTAGATTGACTGTGTGTCCTACAGTGAAGATGGTGATGTGATGGGGCTGGGTGTGTGCACGTCACCTAGAGCAGGACAGCAGAGCATGTGCAGGCCTGGCAGGGAACCTGAGAAGTTTCGAGTTCTTTCCTAATGGCCATGGGGAGGCCTCGAAGGATTGTAGGCCAGCAAGTGACTTTTTCCTGACTGGCACCGGAGGTCAGGGCTGAAGCCACAGCTGGAGCAGCTGGGGGCTATTGCAGTTCTCTTGTGGGGGGAAGGTGAGCCTGGGTTTGGGCTGATGGAGGAAGTTCTGGGTGGTCTTGAAAGACATGCTCCCTGACTGTGGTGGGGTACTTCCTCTCCGGACACTGTGGCCCTTAGGCTTGTGCATTGCTGTGCACAGAGCTTGAGTTGGGAGAAAGTGGAAATGTGGTCAGGATGAGAGGAGATGGAACGATGGTCCAGGGCAGTGAGACTGTCGGAGTTCTGGTTGTCAGACCCTGGCCCAGGGAGAGCTAGGAGGCCACTGGGTGAAAGTGGTGCCGGGGGAAGGTGTTAGGCAGGATGAGCACTGTCTTGCTGCTGGAGGGCTGGTGGACAGTGCTGACGTTGTCTGAGGTGGGCTTCTGTGAACAGGAGGAAGAGATAACACTCGTGGGGACCTGTTAATGTGGGCTGGTGAGTCGGTGGCTGAGTTGGCAGTGGTTCCATCTGGAGACCCTTGTTTGAGAATCATTTTCCTGCAGCTGGTCAGTGGTCAGGAGACTGGGGACTGGGCTTTAGGGGTAGAGCCTGTAGGTAACCCTGACAGGCTTGGCTCATTAATTATCCAGGTCTCTGTGGACTCTGAGTGCTCTGGAGCTCCTGGCCCAGGGGGACTCCAGATTACTGGGAGCCTGAGGACAGGGGAAGTGTTATTGCCAGGTAGAGTGGTATGGGTGTTAGTGGAGGGACGGTCCTGGGGCCACATCTATACTGCAATTTACTCCTTGAGGCACACTTGATTTTCAGATCATGCTGTGGGTAGAGGCAGCAGTGGGATTGTGTAATGTTGGAATGATGTTTTTTTTTGTACATTTTCCCCCCAAAGCCCTCCCAAGTTAATTTCCTTGGAAAAGTTACTTCTTATAAATCTGGGAAGCCTCACTATGTGTTAGAATGAGCCAGATGGAAAATCAGTTGCTAATATAGTTCATAATTCAGAAAATTGCTGTTGAACCCAGAGGGGGCAGTGAGTAGTGACCATGCTTGGGGCTGAGATGTTGCAGAGCCTGAACTGCAGTTGGTTGGATGATTTGCTTGTTTGTTTCATGTACCTGAAACATGAAGGCGTTTTATCGTATGTGGGATGTCAGTTTTCTTTCATTTGGTCATGCCCAGAACACTCCATACCTTTTTTCTCTTAGTCTTCACTGTTTGACTCACCTCCGTCTTTACCGGCTGCTGTGGAATTTGCAAACATAAGCTGTCTAGACTGCACCTCCAGTATTGTTCTCCAGGGCAGCACCATGGTGCAGGGCTCCAAATTCAACCCCTCGAGAAGCGAGGGGTTCCTCCTGCTGTTGCCAGCTCAGTGGCTCCTGGTTCCTGGAAGCACCCCGAGGCCAGGCTGTCACTCGTATGCTGTCTTCCTTCTGGCACCAACACTGGGCGCGGCAGGGTGCAGTGCCTGCTGAGTGACTCTGTGAAGGTGTCATAGGAAACGTATTCCATGGTGCTGTGCAAGGGAAGCCCATCCCCGGGAACTTGGCTGCCCACAGGAACTTCTCAGAAAGGATTGGGTTTTGATTTTTTTTTCCTTTTAAAATGTCCCTGTCTGAGATTCAGAGCCCTGTGTGGTATTGCTCTGGAGGCCTTTCTCTTCCTCATGGACGTTTCCCAACTGGCAGTGCCTGTCCTCTTGCAGACCCATCTCCCTGCAGGTGCCCTCCACTTCTGTGTGATGCCTTCCCACCCCGTTCTTGGTCTACTTCTTCCATTTACTATTGGTGTTGTTAAATTAAGTTTCCTTGTGTGAAAGGTAAATAAGCTTTGTCATGAACCCCAGGGACTGTCTGGGGAGGTCCTCTTCAGGGCACAGTGTCCTGGGTGTCTCTTTGCTGCCCTCCCTGGCCTGTGCTTTGTTTGGATCAATCCCCTTTCACCTGGATGTGCCTGGGTAGGTCACAGGGTTGGAACCTTCCTTTGGTTTCATTCATTTGCTCTTCCACCTGAGAAGCCTCCTTCCTGGCAGCACAGTGGTGATCATGAGAAAGCAGGTGGAATGACCCCTGCTGTTGCTTGCTGGAACAGATCAGTCCTTAAGTTTCCATTTTCTTAGTTGGCAGTGGTTCCATCTGGAGACCCTTGTTTGAGTTGTGAGAAAGTGGAAATGTGGTCAGGATGAGAGGAGATGCACATATATATATGTGTGTGTGTGTGTGTGTTGCTTTTCAGTGTTTATAAATTTATCAATATCTATTCTGTTAGGTCTGATTCATATTTGTTGCAGCTAATATTCTATTATATGTAGATATACCATTTTGTTTATTCATTCTTCAGTTTGTAATGGACATCTGAATTTTTCTCAAAAAAATTTTTTTTCTTTTTAATATTGCATACTTTGCTGAATCTGTCTCCTGTACGCGTACGAGGATTTTTCTAGGCTTGTGAACCAGAAAGTGGTGTTATATCATGTGGATCTGCTTTTCATGAAGAATCGCTGAGGCTCTCTTTAAGACTGTAGGATGCTGCAGAATTGGAAAGCAGTATGATTTATGTAAAAATATTGTTAGTTAATGATTTGAAGAAAGATTTCATTATCTGAATGAAATAGGTGGCTTACTTGCCACTTCTTTTCAAATAACTTTGATGGAAGTCTGTTTTTCTTTTTAGCTATGCAAGACCAAATAAAAATTCAACTTTAATAAGATGAATTGAGGTTCCTTTGGTCTGAGCTTGAACTTTGTTGGAGCATTTTCTGCCCAGTAAACACAGGTGGCTGCCTATGAGGAGTTAATGAGTTCCTGGCTGTGCTGGAAGGAAAAGCCTGCTGTCTCTGCCACCACTGAGGCTTTTGTGAAGATGACAAGCAAACAGTGCCCTGTGGGCCAGGCTGCCTGCTAGTTTTGAACCCTGTGAACGCACTGGGAGTAACAGGAGGAGCATGAGGAGGAGCGTGATAAATGCGCCTCACAGGCCACGTCCTGCTGTTCACCGCGTGTTACCTGGTTATCTCATTTCACACCCGTTGTTTTCTTTTGTGTGTGTGTGATCCCTAGCCCTTTTCATTTTTATTTTGACACAGGCTCTCACTAAATTACTGAGGGTCTCACTATGTGGCCCAGGCTGGCCTTAAACTGTGCAAGGCCCTGGGTTCAATCTCTAGGACCACAAAAAAGAAAGCAAACTAATAAACAACAACAAAACCTACCAGCTAGTGTTAGAGCTGGAACTTGAACCTGGGCCCTTTGATTCTTAAACCTGGAAGCTCTCTGCCAATGTTACAGAGACCTCCGAGGAATTTTAGGAAAAAGACACGATGGATGTGTTGTATTTGATCTAAACAGACAATGTGCCTTCAAAAAAAATAATCTATGTGTAATTTTTTGGAATATGGCAAATGTTTGATTCTACTCATAGACTCTGTGGTCAGAAAGTCTGATAGGGCACAGTGGGGACTGCTGCTCTGTCCATGGTGTCCTGGGTATCACTGGGAGCACTTGAACCGGGGGCTGGATAGGGGGCTGGGTCACTGGTCTGGCGGTGGATTGGGCTGTCAGCAGGAGCCCCAGCTAGTGCTGTCAGTGGTCTTGGACACCTCTGGGTGCTCCTCAAGCTGGTGGGGTTTCCTCATGATGCTGGTTGGTATCTGAGAGAGAACCCAGGCAGCCAGGGGCAGTTGCATTGCCTTTTTCTTTCTTTCTTTTGGTCCTGGGGATTGAACTCAGGGGCACTAGATCCCTGAGCCACACCCCCGACCCTATTTTGTATTTTATTTAGAGACAGGGTCTCATTGAATTGCTTAGTGCCTTGCTTTTGTTGAGGGTAGCTTTGAGCTTGCCATCCTCCTGTCTCAGCCTCCTGAGCTGCTGGGATTACAGGCGTGTGCCACTGTGCCTGGCTTGCATTGCCTTTTAAAAAGTGACAGTGGCTTCATTGAGAGGTTCAGCTGGAACACAGGTCACCTGTTTAAATTCACCCACAATAGCATTTGCCGTTTAAATTTGTAATTGAGTGATTTTTAGTGTTTTCAAAGAGTTGTAGCCACAGTCAGTTTTAGTACATGTTTTTCATCTGAAATAAAATTCCAACAAAACAAAACAAAAACAATCATCCTGGTCTCCCTTACCCTAAGCCCTGAACAACCAATAATAGACACTCTATAGAATTGCCTCTTCTAGACATTTCTAGTAAATGGAATCATGTTTTTATAATTTTTTTTTGTAGTTGTAGATGGATATCATGCCTTTATTTTATTTATTGTGTGGTGCTGAGGATTGAACCCAGTGTCTCCTTGCAAGCGCTTTGCCACTGAGCCATGCCCCAGCCCCCGTATGTGTTTTTTGATTGGCTTCTTGTACTTCTTGTTTTCAAGTTTTGTTGGGGGTCTGCCCTGAACAGGAACTATGCTCATACCTTTAAGTCCTGAGTAAAGAGATCCTGGACTGGTATTGCACCCTGCGATGCAAGTGGACTTCACCTCCACCTGGATAAGAAAGGTGCAGCTCTGGGAGTGGGCGTCACCCGATGGGGTGAATTATACCCACCTGTTCACTGTAATCCTACCCTTTTGCCCTTTTTTGGATAGAATGTTCCATGGATTAGCTCCCCTTGTTAATAAAATCCGGGTTCGAGGCGTGCTCTTTCTTGGCTGCCTTGCTACCTTTGTGGGAGCTGGGTCAGACAGGCCGTCACAGAACCCAAAGAAAAAGGTATTTCTCTGTGTGTCATTATTTCATGCCAGCCCAGTTCACCTGGAGTGACTTTGACCTGTTTAGTTGTGTGTTGCGACAAGGGTTCATTCTTGTAGCATGTGTGTTTTTCAGCAAAATAAAACTCCGTCGACATTTGAGGTGTTTCTACCTTTTGTCATTATGAATAATGCTTCTGTGAATATTTCTGTGAATATTTTTGTGAATATTTGCTTTTTTTGGTACACCTTTTCCTTTCTCTTGGGTATATAATATTGGGAGTGGAATTACTGGGTTGTAAGGAAACTATATTTAATTGGTTGAGGAACTGTCAGACTTTTCCAAAGCAGCTGCACCATTTTCCATTCCCATCAGTAACCTTTGAAGTTTCTTTCTCTACTACCTCACCAACATGCCATTGTCTTTTTTTTTTTGTACTGGGGATTGAACCCAGGAGTGTTCTACCACTGAGCTATGTTCCCAGCCCTTTTTTATATTTTAGTTGTAGTTGGACACAATACCTTCACTTTTTTATACTTAGTTGTAGTTGGACACAATACCGTCACTTTATTTATTTTTTACGTGGTATTGAGGATTGAACCCAGCGCTTTGCACGTGGTAGGCTAGCCCTGTTCCGCTGAGCAACAACCCCCAGCCCGCTTCCAGCCCTTTTAAAATTTTTTTTTTGAGACAAGGTTTTGCTAAGTTGCCTAGCCTGGCTTTGTAGTCTTCCTGTTTCAGCCTCCTGAGTCACTAGGATTAGAGACACGTGCCACTGAGCCCAGTCCTTTGCCTCTTTTTAAATTGCTTTGACTTCTTATTAGTTTGTTTTAACATTCTTCATGTGTTCTAGATTCAAAAGCTTTATCAGATGTGTGATTTGCTAAGAATTTCTCCTGTTGTTTGGGTCATCTTTCTGCTTTCCTGATGGGAGCCTTTGAAGCACAGACACTTTTTAGTTTTGATGACAGTTAATTTGTTGTTTTTGTTGCTCTTGGTGTCATATCTAAGGAGTGATTGTCTAGTGAATATCACTATTGCGCTTTCTGCTGATTAAGGTTCATAGTTTTAGTTCTCTTATGTTTGGGTCATTGATTTTTTTTTTTTTTAAGAATTTAACCTTTATTTTTTTTATTTATTTTTATGTGGTGCTGAGAATTAAACCCAGTGCCTCGCCCATGGGAGGCAAGGTTTCTGCCACTGAGCTACAACCCCGCCCTATTGGTCATTGTTTTTTTTTCCCCCAGTATATAAACTATTTATTAACAGAAATGGCCTACAGACTCATTTCTTCTTAGATACACCCACGGTGCGGCCGCGGCGCCCAGTGGTCTTAGTGTGCTGGCCTCGGACACGAAGGCCCCAGAAGTGGCACAGTCCCCTGTGGGCCCTAATCTTCTTCAGTCACTCCAGGTCCTCCCGGAGTTTATTGTCTAGACCATTGGCCAGAACCTGACTCTATTTTCCATCCTTTACCTCCTTCTGTCTGTTCAAGAACCAATCTGGGATCTTGTACTGTCGTGGATTCTGCATAATGGTGATCACACGTTCAACCTCATCTTCAGTGAGTTCTCCAGCCCTCTTGGTGAGGTCAATGTCTGCTTTCCTCAACACCACATGACATACCTTGGCCCCACTCCCTTAATGGCAGTGATGGCAAAGGCTATTTTCCGCCTTTGAGTACTCCCAAAATGTGCTGACTTTTCAGGAATCACTAGAGACATGGCGGCAGCAGAGCGGCGGCGTGTAGGCCTCCTGTGGAAGAGCCTGGTCATTGATTTTTGAGTTTGGTTTTGCATGTGGTAAGGAGCAGGGTGCAGCTTTATTGTTTTGTATGTGGGTATTGAATTGTCCCAGCACCACTGTTGACAAGACCATTTTTTCCTCACTGAATCATTTTGGCGCCCTTGTCAAGTCCAGTTGACTGTAAGGGCAAGGATTTGATTCTGCACTCTTAATTCTTTCCATCCATCTCTGTTTCTATGCCAGGCCCATACATCCTGTGTATGGGTGCTGACTCTTGTAGTAAGTTTTGAAACCTGAAATTGTTGCTCTTTTTCATGACTGTTTTGACTGTTCTTGGTCCCTTGCATTTTGCCTGTTTTAGGCTCACCATGTGAATTTCTGCAAAGAAGCCAGCTGGGATTTTGGTAGGGATTCTGCTGAGTCTGCATTGAGTTTGGGGAATCTGGCCCTCTTAAGATCCAGCCATTTTTTGGGGGGTGGGTACCAGGGATTGAACTCAGGGTACTTGACCACTGAGCTACATCCCCAGCCCTATTTAAAATTTTTTTTTTTTTTTTTTTAGTTGTAGATGGATACTATACCTTTATTTTTATTTATTTATTTTTATGTGGTGCTGAGGATCGAACCCAGGGCCTCACATGTGCCAAGGCTAAATGCTCTACTACTGAGCCACAACCTCAGCCCCTCAGCCCTATTTTGTATTTTATTTAGAGATAGAGTCTCACTGAGTTGCTTAGCACCTCACTTTTGCTGAGGCTGGCTTTAAACTCGTGATTCTCCTGCCTCACTTCCCAAGCCGCTGAGATTACAGGCATATGCCATTGCTCCTGGCTAGGATTTGGACATTTGATAAGGAACATGGGGTATCTTTCTGATTATTTAGGTCTTCAGTTTCTTTCAGCAATGTTTTATAGTTCTTAAAATGTAAATGTTTATACTTAAATCTATTTCTAAATATTTTGTTTTTTTTGTACTGCTCTCTTAGTGGGATTATTTTTTCTTTTTAAATATTTATGTTTTAGTTGTAGTTGGACACAATACCTTTATTTCACTTATTTATTTTTTATGTGGTGCTGAGGATCGAATCCAGGGTCTTGCATGTGCGAGGCGAGCGCTCTACCACTGAGCCACAACCCCAGCCCTGGGATTATTTTCTTAATTTTATTTTTGGATTTTTTTTTTTTTTTTGCACATGTGTAGTATTGTAGTTGACTTTTGTGTGTTGATCTTGTATCCTGAAACCTTGTTTTTTAGTTCTAATAGATTTTTAGTGAGTTCCTTAGGACCTCCTAAATACAGGATTATTTTTCTTGTCAGGTAGTATTACTCTAGCCATATAGATACCCTTTATTTCTCATATGATTTGCCTAAGTGGGACCTCTGGTACAGTGCCAAGCGAGAGTGAGAAGAGCAGTTAGGCTTGTCCCCTTCCTGCACTTAGGAGGACAATCTTTAGTCCTTCACCAGCGGAGTGTTAGCTTTGGAGTTTGAAGATGATACCTTCTCATCCTGGCTTGTTGAGAATTTTTATCATGAAATGGTGCCATTTTTGTCAGATGGTTTTCTATATTTATGTAGGTGATTATGTGGTTTTATCCTTTCTTTTCACGTGGTGTGTGGCATTGAGTGAGTTGGGTAGTGAAGCCAACCTTGCATTCCGGCGCAGCCGTGGGCCTGGACTTTGTCCTGTGGGGAGTGTTTTGGCTACTAATTTAGTTTCTTTGCATTCTGTGTGTCTAATCATTTTTTATGTTTCTCTGTGGATAAATTTTGATGATTTGTCTTCCTGGGCTTTGTCCATTTCATCTCAGTTACCTAATGGGTTGGTGTGTAGTGGTCCACTATCTTCTGGTATAGTTCTTAAAAACATTTCTGTCAGGTTAACAATCTCCTCTTTGCTTCTGGTTTTAGTAATTTGAGTCTTCTTTCTCTTCCTTTCAGTCAGTCTTGGTAACATTGTCCTCTTTGTTCTTTTGGTTTTGCTGTTATTCCTCTTTTTTAAAAAACTATGTACAAATTTATTATTTGTTCTAGTTAGTCATAGATTTTGAGGAGACAACCAGCCAGTGCTGCCCTCGCCTGCAGTCCCGCCGTGGTGCTGGGTTCCTCTCTTCCTTTGGGTGGGGTGGGCCGACTCCTGCTGCTCCTGCCTGTATCAGAGCAGCTCAGCTTCGCCCGTTGAGTGTTTCTGTGTGACATTTCATTTGAAGAGTTGGTTTACTGCTGGAGTGCCCCCTCTCACTGGTACTCAGTGAAACCCTGCAGAACAGAACCAAGCTGCACGTGTTGACGTTCCTGCATGAAAAACAAGCCTGAAAGCCAGGTTGCAAAAGGTACACGTGTGACGGTGATATTAACATAGCATGCGGCACGGAGACCTGTTGCACACACTCTCTGGAGTGTTCCCCAAGGCGGAAGCACCTGTCTGGGCATTATGCATGCTAAGTACTTGGCAGCTGCCTCTGAGGATGCAGGAAAGGGAGTGGGACTGAGGAGGACTTCAGCTCTGGGTGACAGAGTGTTAGGATCTGGTGGAACTCAATCTCTGGGTGATGCTTGTGTGGATGTTTCTCACATTTTAGGTATCATTAAGCTGGCCTCGCCACCTGCAGGGACTTGTGACTCAGGGAAGACCTCAGGTTTCCGTCTTGGATGGCAGTAGTCATATCTGTGCCTTGTTGGTTTATGGGGACCAAAGGAACTGACATGTTGGATTCCGAGTAAGTGGAATCTCTGCTTGAGACGACTGTTCTTGATGTCTTCTGGCTTGCAGGAGCTTGGAGCAAACATGCAGGCTGTTGAGACTGGCTGAAGCCGAGTTGTGGTCATGGGTCCGTCCCTCTGCTTCTCGGTATGCATCATTCCTTTTGTAAAAGCATCGATCCAGCCCCTGTCACTGCCCTGGTCCATGGCCTGTGGTGGCTACGACATCAGCACTCAGGACAGTGTCTGGCATAGGGCAGGTCCTTATTGGCTGAGCAGATGGATCTGAGCTTTCTGGTTTCTTTTTCAGCGTGAGGGCAAATCTTATCCTGATATGTGCAGAAGTAAATGTGGTGTTTGGAGTTCCTTTAGAATTGTCTTCTGAAATCACTCTGTTCTCTTACTGACTTACTTGGAAGTCAAGAGTTGTAACCAGGCTCTTTGAATTCCCTTCACTTCCTGGTGTCCATCCTCTGTGAAGTGAAGCCTTCCTGGGCTCAGGATCAGGGAAGCCTGACATGAGCATGTTCCTGCTCACTGTGGCGGTGGCCCCTAGATGCCACTTTTATTCCCCGCCTCGTTCATCCTCTGCTTTGCCCTCAGACCTCATGCATCTGCTCTCTTCACCTAGAATTTTCTACCTGGTACATTCTTCTAGGTCTAGGTGTCAAGAAAAACCCAAGACTGGGTGTCAGTGTTCCCATGGTGTGTCTCGCAGGAACTACCATAGAGCATGACATAGGCCACCTTAATTTTTGCTTCTGAAGCTGTTATAAAATCCTTAATGATTTGGATTGTATTGTACTTATTTTTGCTTCCTTCATCCTGTCATAGAGTTGATATCCAACAATGTTTGTTACATTTTACTGAAAAATGTTCTGCTACAGGCATAGAAATGAATAGAAAGTAAAACACTGCAAAATGACCCAATGTAATGTTTTTTAAAAATATTTTTAATTGTAGATGGACATAGTACTTATATTTTATTTATTTTTATGTGGGTCTGAGGCTGGAACCCAGTGAGATGTGCCACACAAGCACTGTACCACTGAGCTACCACCCTAGCCCCAAGGTAATATTTTAATGTATATGAAAGATGACATCCTCAAGCCAGTTGGGAGGAGAG
Source organism: Marmota flaviventris (assembly GCF_047511675.1). Classification (NCBI taxonomy): domain Eukaryota; kingdom Metazoa; phylum Chordata; class Mammalia; order Rodentia; family Sciuridae; genus Marmota; species Marmota flaviventris. The sequence goes on along the minus strand of NC_092500.1, from coordinate 3,252,725 downwards.
CTTATAATAAGTGGTATTAGAACAATTGATTTTAAAAAAAGTTTCCTAATAAACACTATGTAGTGAAATAAAGCAAATTATAGATGGATTTTAAAATAAGGGTTAAAGATGTGAAAAAAATGGAAGTGTGAAAAAGCACATAGTTGGGAATTTATGCAGTTTCAGAAGGGGGGGTCTTCCCCTTGTGGTCACCAAAGTGGATCCTATGTGAAGGAGACAAGAGTGGTGGACCTTGCCACCGGTGACTAGGAAAACAGATTTGTCACTGGTGTTCATTTTCCTTTGCTACTCTAATAAATTGGCAAAAACTTATTGCCTTACAACAATGTATGTGTCATCTTAGGACTCTGGATGTCAGAAGTCTGACAAAGGTCTCTCTGGGCCAAAATCAAGCTGTCAATAGGATCTCCTTCTGGAGGCTCCAGGGAGAACCCTTTTCTTTCCCTCCCCAGCTTCTGGAGGTGCCCATGCGCCCTGGTGTGTGAGGCCTTTCTCCGTCTTTGAAGCCGGAAATGATCCATCTCTCTCTGGCCTCTTTCATAGTTATGTCTGTCTCCAGTCCCTTTGGCCATAGTTGGTAGAAAGGGTTCTGCTTTCAAGTGGATTAGAGTTGGCCCACCTGGAAAACCCAGGATACTCTCCTATCTCATTGTGTATATTTTTAATCAAAATTGCAAAGCCCCCTTTGCCATCTCACTTACATCCACAGCTTCTGGGCACTGGGACATGGACATCTTTTGTGGGTCTGCTGTTTTGCCTGCTATAATGCCTGAATGATCAAGAAGCAATTCTTTTTTATTAAGGGGCTTTTAAAAATTGGTAAGAAGGTGAACTCTTGTTAGCAATGGACAAGGGTATGAACAGTTCACAAAAAAAAAAAAAAAAAAGAGGTGCCTGTGAACAAGAGGCCTAGAAGCTGCCAGCCCTACTCCTCATTAGGAGGCACATGGCCAAGACTGAGGGCACTCTCCTGTCTACTTAGCAACAATTGGTGGCCCGCCAACCCCTGAACTGTTCGTTGGCAGGGTGGACAACAGCCCCCTTGTTTGGGAGCCTATGTCCCCAGGACCACATCCTCAAGAGTCTCTCAGAGTGGTGTGTGAGTTCTTGTCTCCAGAGGTGTGTTGGCATTTTTGTAGTCAGTTTTACGTGGCTCGAGTGTTCCCCAGTCGACATTGGTTGAATCCATTATATTGTGGCCATACGGTGGCAAAATGTGAAGTTGGAAGTCATATTGTCTAAGGGGTGGTCAGGCCAGTGACGGGGTAGCTGGTCCTCCCTCTATTCCTATGGTTCTAGAAACTTTCTATTGTGAACAGTTATAGATTCACAAGGACTTGCAGAGGTGAAGAGTACTCTTTGCCCTGTGTTGTTCTTTTGAATCTACTTATGCTGTATATATTTTTTTGTGCATCCAATACGTATGAGGTAGTTAAAACTGAGGAAGAATAAAGTAATGATAGGAGGAAGTAGTCATGATCTTTTCCTGACTAACAAAGGGTTTCTTTTTTTTTGAGAGAATGACAATGTTCACTTCTCTCTGTGAGTATCTTCTCGTATTGCCCACAAGGTACTATACTGGGTCACAGTGCCTTTTCCCTCCTTTGTGGACCATGTCAGTTAGGGTGTCTGATGGTGGCTTCAACAAGTAGGGACTTGTTTATTTCATGTTCCTGGAGTCAAGGGAGATGGTCAGGCAGACCTGCTGTTTCCATCTCCTGTCTTGCCACTCTTCCTGGGTGGATTTGTGTCTCATATTTACTTCTCATTCTTGTGGGGTATCTGGGGTCCCAGGCTTTTCCTCTGGCCAGGAGGAGGGGTGGAGTGGGGCGCCAAGGGCTGAGCGTGCTGGCTAAGCCAGCTTTTTTTGTTTGGCTGTGCTGGGGATGGAACCTAGGGCCTTGCTTGTGCTAGGGTAGTGCTCTACCACTGAGCCATGTCCCCAGCCTCTAGCTTGTCTGTTTTTGTTAGAAAAACAGTGGCCTCTGTTCTTTCTCCCTGACCTGACCGCATTATGAGGCTGTCCCAGCTGAAGTCAGCCAAGGGAAGGCTCAGCCGGCCACCATGTCTACCGTGAGGGGTATTTTGTTTCCATCTGTTTTCCAGTGTACCGTGATAAACCTAAGGGTTATATAAAACCATTAATTCTTTAGAAACATTATGTTCTTTTGGTGGTGCTGCGTTTGACATTCAGACAAAGTGACGAGAATTCCCAGACAGGCATTTGTATGTGTTTGTGAACAGCTTGTGTGACGGACAGTGCCCCCAAGGGCCTCGTCTCTCAGTGGGTGCCTGAGTTCTGTGGTGGTACCTGGAGGGCTGTGGTGCCTGTGTGGGCCCGTTCTCAGGAAGGGCCTAAATGCCCTGCTTGTGTGTGGTGGGTGGGCCTCTGTGGTGCCACGCATTCCTCCTCGACCTGCCCTTAGGACCTTGCATGGAGGAGGGTTGTGGTGGCCCGTGAGTTGCTGCTTCCACAGTGGTGTGGCTTATGAGGAGCTGGCCCTTCTCCTGAGTCAGTGGTGGGCTCTCAGCAACGCCAAAGAAAAGCTGATTTGTTTTCTCCTTTTTGTTAGCATCCAGCATGTGTATGGAGCCCAGCACCCACCTTTTGATCCACTGTTACATGGCACGTAAGTGACGTTTCCTTTCACTTTTGGCTTCACAGCTGCTTTGAGGAGGGCTGGGGTAGCCAGAGTCTTCCTGCTGTCCTCCAGCTCACTGAGACTCCCAAGGGCAGGGAAAGTAGCCTCTCATTTGGCAAACGTGGACCAGGCAACTGCTTCTTGCGAGACACCGCTGTCCTTGCCTAGCTCATCCTGCAGTGGGGCAGGCGACACGAAGGCTGCAGCTGCATGTGGGTTGGGGGTGGAGCCTTGCAGGACAGGGAGCTGATGCCGTTAACTGGTGCAGCCTGGCTTCAGGTCGTTCCTGGAAGCTCATCTGACTCCCCCTCTCTTGCCTGCTGCCCTGGTCCTTGCTGCTACACCACAGCAGGTGGGAGCAGAGGGAGTGGGTCTTGGTGGGTACTTGTGGGAGGGTTCTGGTGTGGCTGCAGCACTCACCTGTGTGCTCGCTTCCTGACATCTGCAGGGCAGATGTTGTATGTTGTCACATTTCTGGGGAGTCTCCTTTAATGATACTGTTTCCAAACATGCACACCACAGGCTGTGCTCTCTGCACAGTCCTTGCTGCCCCAGCCCCTCAGCCGCTGCTGTGGGAGCTTTGCTGAGGTGCTGGGAGCATGCAACTGTGTTTGCGGTCCAGACCTAAATGAGTTCAGGCTGTGAGTCTGAATAGCATTGCCCCAAAGTCCTGTGCTTCCTAGTGGGGTTCCGTGGGTGGGATGACAGCGGCTGCTCAGCTTGGCTGCCCTAAAAACCTTCTCCTTGCCGTGGCTGGATCCTCCTGCACTTTGCCTCGTTTCATTTTGCTCTCTGTGTGACTCGTGTTTGAGTTCTCACAGCACCTTCCTCTAGACTGAGTGCCTTCCTGAGTGGGGGCTCTTTCCTGCTGATTTAGGACGTGTGCTGCCGCTCCTCTGAGTGGGTGCAGTAACGCTGCCTTTGCTTTGCAGTTTGCTCAAGTCCACACCCAAGGTGCCAACCACCCCAGTGAAGGCCAAGAGGGTCAGCACCTTCCAGGAGTTCGAGAGCAACACTAGTGATGCCTGGGATGCTGGGGAAGATGATGACGAGCTCCTGGCCATGGCGGCCGAGAGCCTGAACACTGAGGTGGTCATGGAGACAGCCCACCGCGTCCTGCGCAACCACAGCCAGCGGCAGGCCCGGCCTGTGCTGCAGGAGGAGCCAGTGCCCATGCAGGAACCAGCACCTGCAGCAGAGCCGCTCACAGCTCCAAGCGTGGACCTCCGGCTGGTGAAGTCCGTCAGCGAGAGCCACACATCCTGTCCCGAAGGTAGGCGGGGCACACCAAGGTAGTGACATGCCTTTCGTCCTGGGAGACAGGAGATGAGAGGGTGCCTGTTGTTCTTATGCAGGACTCCCAGCCAGAAGGTCACCTTCCATAGGGCTGCAGTGTCCTCAGGCAGGGGAGGTGGTCTGCGCTTTTCCCTTCAGGTCCTGATGTGCTTTTCTTTGCTCCTCTGAGCTGTCACTTTCCTCCAGAGGAAGTGACAGGGCTGGTGGTTTTTGGGGTGATTCCCAAGAGGGCCACTGAGGAGCATGGTGTCTTGTGGGATCCCCATCTTCCTCTGAAAGATGCTGGCTGTGCCGAAGGCTGTCTTGCATCCCTTCCTCAGGTTTAGGGTGCTGTCTCCGCATTTACAGATGAGAAAGCCAGAATCATCATGGTAGCCTTGGATGCAGACCTGCGCTTCGTACCTGGTCTAGTTTTCAAAAACGCCTTCTGGGAATTAATGAACTTCTAAAATGTTCCATGTCTCTTGAGCTAGAATGTATGAGTTATTTCACATGATCATTTTTCAGTATTGGAATGTAGCAAATTTGAAAGTCTTTAAGCTTACGGATGGACAGCCAGATGTGGCTCTTGCAGTTGATTGAAAGTCCTGATGATGATGGAAGTACACGCTTCCCACCTTCCCATGCTTAGTCCTGCCAGGGTGCTTTCAGCTGTGGCACTCCCGGTGTTGCCTGCTCACAGACTGTGCTGATGTTGAAACTTGACAAGCTGTGAGGGCCGCTTCTCAAGCCCCTGGGGGTCTGGGTTGAGTTTGTGATAGCTGCCTCTGTTAGTGATGGTCTTCCACACTCCAGATGCCAGGGCTGAGAGTGGGCAGGACTAGGAGTTGTATGGTGGGATATCCTGAGCAGATGCAAGCTCAGAATGCATCCATCCAGCTGGGGGAACCATGGGATGTCACCCAGCATGCCACCTCCTGCAAAAAAAGCAAAGTGATGGTGCCCAAGGAACTGTGTGGCTGGGAGAGGGCTCTTGAACTCCTTGCTTTGGCCTTCGCCTGCCATGGGGTTGGTCATCTCTCCCATGTCTGCTTTCTGAGCAAGCTTTTTTTTCGGCACTTCAATACAACAACAACAACAACAACAACAACAAAATAATAATAGTATTTATTGATCATTTGCTGTCGCTAGCCCTTTAATAAACAACTTTGCAGTAGCTCCTTAACCTCATGTCTTCTAGGAGGGAAGGCATGTTGTCTAGTCCTCTTTCATGGATGAGGCATTGAGAGGCCTAGGGCTGTTCCCTGAGTGGTGGGACTGGTGTTCAGGTCCAGGACACCTGGCTTGGAACCCTGCTATTAGCTGCTGGCCCTACCCCATAGAGAAGGGGTTCTCATCAAGGTGATCCTGCCCACAGGGCCCTGGGGCACTGTCTCTGGACACATCAGGTGTATATGTATGTAACTGTGTGTGGTACAGGGCTGGAGATACTACTTAGCATCCCGCATTGCTCAGGGCAGCCTCTGCCCCCAACAGAGACTGATCAGTCTCTTGTATCTGTAGCAGTGAGCCTGTGGAGCCCTGAAATCGGAGGCACCTGCTGGGGACACTGGTCGCATTGGTGGCTGGGAGCAGAAGCTGTGCAGTGTAGGGGGAGAGTAGGTGTGCTCGATCCCCCGGTCCTGGCCTCTGAGATCACTGGACATTTTCCTCAGCAGTGGCATGAAGATGGCACACTTCTGTTGTTTTCAGGGACTTAAGATCATAGCTTGGGTGAGTATTAGTGGGGTCAGGCAAATTTGTGAGTGGATGAAATGTAGAGTGTCCAGGAGCCAGAGACCCCATTTTGTCTTGTTGTAGAGGGTGCAGGGTAAGGTCATGGAAGTCTTCAGGGAGGAGGGGATGTCTGTTGGTGTCCAGGCTCAGAAGGTCAAGGCTTTAGGGTCTGAAACAGTCTCTCTGGGCAGGGCTGTGTCTGACCGTCCTGCCTCTGTGCACTTTGCAGGTCTCTGAAGGCAGGATGGTGCCCCAGCTGTGTGTTCTTGGTATCCTGTGCAGCTCCTTGTGCGTGCTTCGCTTGGGCCCTGTGCATCGCCCCTCAGGGCCCTCACGCAGGCTGCTCAGGCCATCAACCTGAAGTTCCATTTTACTTTTCTGCTGATAGGAACAGTGTTTTGCCCTTCTGAGCATCCTAAACCCTTTTGTCCTGTGGGGCACAGTCCAGTTCCAGTGATTGTGTTCACGGGCATCTGTGCTTCTGCCTTCCTGTGTGCTGCCTTGGGGACCTCAACATCATCTGCGAGTACCTGTGGCCTGCCTGCCGTAGTCAGCCTTGGTCTTCAGCCCTGCAGGGTAGCTGGATTGAACATGCAGTGTGGTGCAGTGGTAGGCCCTGGACTCACCAGCCTTGGGCTCACCGGCCCTGCGCTGTGGGGCGATGCAGAGGTCCCAATGCAAAGGTACAAGCAGCCACCTGGCCAGATTGTGAGGGGAGGAGGCTGCTGGGCAGGACGAGCTGCAGGGTAGCACTCGTGCCCTGCCCCTCTGCAGCTGCTGCCAGTGGACCTGCTGGCTCCACGGAGCTGAGCTTTGCGCCATTCCCTGGCGTGCATTCTTGCTTCCTCTTGTATTCTGTTTTTTGGAAGATGAGGTTGCTGGGTGGGATTTAGACTAGGAGTCAGAGCCCACAGAGCCTCTTGCCGGTTGGTCCGAGGTAGTACTGCTGTGTGACCTGGAAGCCCTGAGCTCCTTTTCGTGGCTGTCCCTGGCCCAGGTTCCTGGATGTAGCATACTGTTATGCCATCCCCAGTGTCCCAGAGAGCCCAAGGGTCCCAGGGGTGTAGCAGCAGGAGATGCCCTGGTGGGGGTGGGGGCCTGTACTTTGCTGCCACTGCAGCCCTCCCTTGCCTGCCTGGCTTCCTTGGCTTCCTTGAGATGCTGTTCTCTTCCCAGCCTTCCTCCCCAGGGCTGTGACAAGGTCTGGGAAGTGGGCAGGCCAGGGGAGTCTGGAGGCAGTGGCGTCAGAGGTGCCCTGGAGATAGCAGGAGGTGCTCTTGGTGTGTCTTGGTTCCTCCCTCACTGTTCTCCTGCCTTGGCAGGCTGCATCTTTTCTTGTTAGATGTTACTGGAGGCTCTCTGCCCACGTATAGTTCTGGGTGAGCCCTGCAAGCCACCAAGGGACGGTGGCACTGCAAGTGAGAGGCCACCTTGATGCAGGAGGAGGATGTGGGCAGCAGTGGGCAGGAGGCTCACCCTCACCTTTCCCTGTTCTCACTCTTGCAGAAACTGCCAGCAACGTGATCCCTCTACAGAGGTCTCAGTCTCTTCCCCACTCGGCCACCGCTGCACTGGGTGGGACGTCTGACGTGAGCACCCTTGGAGGCTCTGCTCTGAGCGAGAGAGAGGCTTATCGTCTGGACAAGTTCAAGCAGTTGCTCGCGGGCCCCCACACAGACCTTGGTGAGTCCCTGCAGGCTGGAGGACGCCAGTGGCCATTCTAAAGGAGACGCTGGGCATGGTACATAATGCTCATGTCCCTGTGTGAGTGCCTCATAGGGGTTGCCGTGCTCCATTCCCATGCCAGAGCCTGCTAGGACACCAGGGATGCTGACAGCGTCCTGTGAGGGGCTGTTAGTGCCTTTCCAGCTTCTTCTTCCTCTGCGCCTGGATGGACCTCTCCTGCTGTCCTCTGCGGCTCCTTCAGGCTGGCTAGGTGGCTGTGTTTGTTTTCATAAGCATGGGTTGAAGGCTGGCTCACAGGGCGAGGGCTGGCTGGTTACCACCCTCCTGCTCTGCTGACTGCTTTCCCGCCAGAAAGCAGAGGGATCAGAGGGTGGGGAGACAGACAGCTAGGCCCCTGTGGGTCCTGGGTGCAGGCTGGGGGTTGGGGAGGGCAGTCACCAGTGCTGGTCTTCCCCAGAGCAGCGTTGTGGCCAGACCCTGAGGTGTGTGCTCGCCCTCAGGTTCCTCTGGCAGAACCCCACTCTCAGGAAGCTCTGTTGTGAGTGCCACTCTGCACTGGGTGTTTGCTGGATGGTGGAAGGTGCAGTGCTTGGCTGGGCCAGGAGGTGGCGATTGGGGCATGTGGATGCGGGGAGGGCTTACCCAGCCCTTGTGCTCAGGAGGCTGGGGCTGAGGCTGTGAGGCAGAAGGTAGAGAGAGGGCAGGACGTAGTTCGGAGCCATGAAGGAGGGGAGCTCTGGAAAAGTCTGAAAAGCTTCTGATACACAGCTCCAGTTCTGAGGGGATTTCCTCTGCTTAGTTTCATTTATTTTTTGACTCAGTGACACACGTATGTGTCACAGTATTACAAAGCACAGAAGGGGTAAGTGAGAGTGAGCCAGAGCCTCTCGCCCTGTCTCGGGCTCCACTTCCCTCCTTTTCATTATTCCAGATGTCTTCTTCCAGAGAGAGCCAGTGTGCACATTGTGTTAAATATTGTATTTTGATGTCGTTTATTGTTGCAGAGAAGTGGCCACTCAGTTTGCCCTCTCCCAGATTCACCATTCTCTACATGTGTTTGTATGTGTGTATTTTTTCCTGAGCCATTTGAAACTCAGTTGGAGATATCCTCTTCTACTCTGGAAAACTTTATTGTGAATTTTCCAAGAGTGAAGATATCTTCTCAAGTAATCGTAGTGCAATTTTCAAGTAAAGCAATTCAACATAGACATTGTACTGTTTTTTTTTTTTTTTTTTGTACTGGAGATTGATTGAACTCAGGGCCACTCGACCACTGAGCCACATCCCAGCCCAATTTTGTATTTTATTTATAGACAGGGTCTCACTGAGTTGCTTAGCTCCTCACTTTTGCTGAGGCTGGCTTTGAACTTGTGATCCTCCTATCTTAGCCTCCCGAACCACTGGGCACCATTCTATTTTAACAATACTGCTGTAATAATCTGTCGTCCATAGTCACACTGTGCCGTTCTTCATCACTTTGTTCCTAGTACGGAACCCAAGCTGGCTGGTACATTCCTTTCAGTCCCCGTATGCTTAGCTTTTCATTGTGGTTTTTGATCTTGACATTTTTATAGAGTGAGTACAGGCAGTTATTTGGTAGAATGTCCCTGAGTTTGCTGTTTCCTCATGATGAGATCCAGGTTGATAAGTTTTTTGGCAGGAGTATCATGTAAGAGATTTGTGTTCTTGGTCATCATAGCAGGAGGCGTGAGGTCGGTTTGTCCTAACATGGTCATACTGACTCTGGCCACTTGATGGAGGTGGTGCTGCCAGCTCTGCACACTGAAAAGTTACTCTTTTTCCCTTGATAATTAAGAAGTGACAGCTAGACATGGTGGTACATATCTGTAATCCCAGGTGCTCAGGAGGCCGAGGCCTCAGTTACTTAGTGAGACCCTGATTCAATATAAAAATAAAAAGGGCTGGGTGTACTTCAGTAGTAGAGTGCTTGCCTGGCATGTAGGAGGCACTGTGCTCAGTCCCCAGTACTGCAGGAAAAAAAAAAAAAGCAATTTGTAGAAACTTTTGAGCCTCCACACACACACACACACACACACACACACACACGTATGTATATTTTAACCTTTATTTACATGTGGTGCTGAGGTACATGAGGTACCTCACATGAATTAGGCAAGCACTCTACCACTGAGCTACAGCCCCTGCCCCTTACAATATATATATTTTTGCCACATGAAAGGTAATAGTTAACTATATGTTTTCCTATAACAGGTCAGGGGGCATCCCTTGGATGCATATCACATAATTTATTTCTCCAGCTCCCTAGGTTATTCCTTGTTTTCTGTTATTTACAGACAACTTGAAAACTTCAGTATCTGAACCTCTGATGATAACATTTGCAGAATGGCCCTAGATGTAGGTGGGAGAGAGGGAATAGTACAGGATGGCTCCTGTGAGTTTGGCGTAAGAACTGGGCAGCTAGAGGTCCTATCCACCAAAATAGGAAATAAAGGCAGACTGTTCTTGCAGGAGCATGGGCTGTGGTTTATCTGTATTTCAGATGCTTCCTTTGCAAGCGTGCGGTGTGCCTTCTTTGCAGGGTCTGGGAGCAGCTGAGGCAGGGGAGGGGCAGAACCCCATGGTGCTTGTGGGTCAGGCCCTAGATTTGGACTGCCTCTGTGGAGATCCTGAGCGCGTGGAGAGGTCCCGGGCCTCAGGGTCCTTGTGCATCTGGAAGACGTGCTGATGGCAGGACTGAGTTTGCAGATTGAGTGGGACGGTGCATGTAACATGCTTAGGTGAGAGGGCCTAGCACATAGTATGCTCACAGATGTCGTTTACTTTTATTATTGTTATTTTATTTTCACTGGCCTACTTACTCTCTAACTTGATTTTTCTGATGTTGATTATTATGGTATGGTAACTTTAGTGCTGAATGATAAATCGAGGTTGTTCTCAGACAGCTTCCTGTTGTGCTCAGAGGTTTCTAAAAGGCGAGAGGTTAGGAGGTGTCCGAGGGAAACAGATGTGCTTGGTGGGAGTTCTGGTCTAGTCAGGCTCTGCTCACCAGCTAGAATTTCCTTGTGGATTTGGTCATTGGAGCAACTTTTGGAAATTAAAATCATACTTATAAATGAAGCTTCCAGGGTTGTAAGAGAATGAATATGTATGGGTAAGTCAAAAGGTTAGCATGTAGAAGTCAGATTCCTTTGTGAGGTTGGTTCAATTATGGATTTTTTCTTTCTTCAGAATTCTATTTAAATAGTACAATCTAAAGCCAAAAGTTAAAGTCAGAGCTTAAACTGTACTGGATTTATATTTAGTGGTAAGAGAAAACATAGTGGGTAAATTGCCTGTTTCCTAAGGCCTGTAAGGTAGCTCCGAGAAGAGTGGAACATATTCCTTTCACATTACGTAAAAACTTAAGTGGCAAATATTTGCCGACTTCGGAGAAGCAAATTGCTGATGTGCGAAGTGCCACAGAACGATCGTGCCTGCTGCATATCACCGTCCAGCGAGTGCTGCTTTGTTTAGCTTGTGCTGCTAGGAGCCTGGGGAAGAAAGTAGCAAATAGAACTTAACAGCTCATTCCCCTCTTAGCATTGACTCAATATTTACTCACACAGAGACTGCCTGTTTGAAACCTGAGAAAATGACACTTAGAGGCGTCCTGTTTGTCACGTGTGTCTGGTGAAGGGGAGTATGATTTGGCAATGTGCAAAACACGCGGTTTCCTGAGAGCTGCTGAGCGACTCCTCGTAGCGGAGGGCCTGGAGGGCGCACTGTGTGGAGCATTCAGACAGTAGAAGAGGCGGCACCCTGCTCTTGGAGGAGTGGGACCGGCGTCCAGTCATGTTCCTGCTTCCCTGAGGGAGCATCTAGTCTGGCCTTGGATCAGGAGGGTTGTCTGGCCCTGGGCGGAAGGTGGCCAGGTGTGGAGCCCTGTGCCTGGGCAGTTTGGATGTGGGCAGATGCCCTTAGTGTCCATGGCTGGAGGACAGTACAGGGCCTGCTGTGATAGGGGGAGTCACGTGCTGGCTCTGCCCTCACCCTATGTGACTGACTCAACAAGTGATTCATCCTCCTGGTCTCCTCAGCTGTGAAGAGGAAGCAGGTCTACTTGCAAGGTCCTTGGTGTTCGCAGGGTCTACTCCTTCAGCCAGTATGTTTCGCGCCTCTGCTGTGTCAATAGTCACTGTGAGGAGTTGGGAGCCGGCCCTGAGGGCCTTCCTTCAAGGAGCTAGCCTTTTAGTGTTCAGGGGCAGATACACTCAGCACTCCAGATGCCAGCGGAAGTCCACAGGCATGTCTGGAGGACACAGCTATGCCGAGAGGTAGCTCTGGGTGGTCAGCCAAGACCCTGAAAGGGTGCTTTCTGGCTGAGACCCTTGAAGGGAGGTGTTTGAAGACGGGGAAGGCCTTCCAGGGAGAAGAGTGCAAAGGTCCTGTGGTGGGAGAGCTTCAGAAATGCTTGAGAAGTGGCAAGCAGCTATGGAGCTCTGGCCTTGGTGGGGTGGGGAGAAAGGGAGAAAGCCAGTCGGGTGGGAAGTGGCCAGGTCCCAGTATTGAGAAAGCCAGATGAAGGCTCTCTGCTTTCCTCTGGACGCAGTGTGAAGCCTCGGGGAGGTTTGGAACCCGGACTAGTGAAGCTTGGAAGGAAGGACCTTGAAGAATTTCACCAGAGCATTGCCTGGGGCCCTGGACTAGGTAGATTCCTTGGGCAGCCTTGTTGGTATGGAGGTAGGGAGGGGCAGGGGATCCAGGGGTGGTTGATGGAGGATGAAGGCCTTGGGGATGGGTGAGGTGGGGTGGTCAGTTTCTGGCACTGCTGGACGGAACTGGGTCTTGTTGGTTGGACATGATGTTGGGTAGACTGGGAGAAGGAGGGAGCCAAACCATCCGAACTTGGAACCTAGGGGTTGCAGGAATAGGGGATAAAAACCAGAACATGTTAGGAGCTCGGGGATGAAAGAAATATGTCGCTTCAGCTGGGAAACAAAGTCATGGCCTGAGGAAACAGACCAGGGAAAGCAGTCTATTTAAATGTTTGCATAATTGCTGCCTTTGTATGTTGTGTTACTAATCCCCACCAACCGCCCCACCCCAGGGCCCCAGACACTACCTGCCTGCTCCTGTTTGCTGGTTTGCTGTGGGGGAGATTGCTTCTAAGGTTAAGTAAGCAGCAGGCTCAGTCTCCTGGCTGTGGGGCAGGGCAGGGTGGGACAGCGTTGATCTGGTCTAGGCTTCCTGTCTCCTGGTCTCACGTTTCTAGTTAGTGCAGGCAGCAGGATTCTTAGTGCACTTCAGAGGCCTGAGGAAGTTGTTTTGTCTCCTGTGGGTTCTGTTGGAGAACTTAGCATCTGGGCTAGGAGCAGCAGGCTGGCCCTGGGCCTGGCAGGCGGGCTCTGAAGAGCTGCTCCTCCCTTCTTGGCAATCTGCCAGCCCGCCCAGTGCTACTCTCTAGTGGCCATACCCTGGCTCTGCAGCCTGTGCCACAACAGGACCCAAGCTGGCAACACTGCCTTGGGTCTTTGTGCACATGTGTGTGCTCGTGCATATTTATCATGTTTACTGAAGGGTGAGGGCAAGCTCAGAAGAGAGGAAAATGTGAGGGACAGAGAAGGCTTTCATTCACACTTGCCCTGGAATCTCCTCAGGGAAGACAGGACAGGATAGAGCTACCAAAAAGCAAGGAACCTTGTGGAGAGGAAATGGATCCCCACTTAGCGACCATACCTGGTTCCTTTTCTAGCCATACCTCTGTGCATTTGGTGCCCAGGCTGCACTCACCTGCTTGCCCTCAGTGCCTCCACCCCGTCCCTGCTGCACCCTGGCCCTCTGCTTCCTCCCAGCCTGCCCCTGCCCCTGCCCCTGCTCTTTTGTGTGGCTGGCTGGCTGCCTGTCCTCCCCAGTGCTTTGCGTTCTGACTCAGGGTTTAGTTTACATCCTCTTGCTGTGGGAGTGTGGGCAGTGCTGGGTCCCTGAGCCTGAGTCTACTGTGCCAGTTCAGCCAGAGTGATGCTCCTTACACCAGCTGGACAACTGGGTGCCAGCAGCTGCTGGATGTAGGTGTGAGAGATGTGGCAGCCAGTGACTGGCAGGATGCCTTTGAAGGTCTGGTTTTGTCTTTGCTCTTGTGGTTTTAGGAGCAAGTACTTCAAAGAGGTCTGTCTTAGTTGGTTTTCTGTTGCTAAAACAAAATATCTGAGACCAGGAGACTTACAAAGAATGAAGGTTGGGTCCAAGAGCATGGTGGCAACTTTCTTAATGCATCATGACATGGTGACAGAGGGAAAGTGTATGTCAGCTCAGATCTCTTCCGTTCTGGGGGCCCAACCCCAATGACCTCTCAAATACTCTACCTCCAAATATGATTTGGGAATACACTGAAGCCATAGAAGTGTTGATGGGGTGCTTGAGCCTCTCCAGCAATCTGTGGTCCCCCCCCTGCAGCTTGTCATCTAGAGCCAGGCTGAAAGGGCATCCAGGTTGGGGCTGGACTTTGGGTTAGTTGGTCCTTTTGCTGCAGTGTAAGACTGAACCTGGCACATAACTGGTGCATGGTGAACATTTGGGGAATGAGGGAGCACCTCTCAGTCTGACAGGTGCCATGGTCCCGTTGGGACTTGGCCAGGAAAATAATGTTTCTGCCGATTCTAACTCTAGGCACAGTGGGAGGTGGTGGCATGGGGTGCAAGCGCTTGGGGCCAGTGGTGGGGACACCCATCCTTCTCCCAGGCCTCCCTGTGGTATGCAGGGGACTGGAGCCTGTTTCCTTCCTTGACGGCTGGCTGGAGCTCGTGGGCTTGGGCGCCTGTGGTCTTCAGTTCTCTCGTGTGCTGACTGTGCCCTTCACCCACCTCTGTTGGTCCCCATTTTGGCTTCCTGCTGCAGCTTCCCATGGCCCAGAGTAAACTGTTGAGGCGAGTTTCTTGAGGAATGTGGGAGAGGGTCTCTTCACACCCTGTGTAATTTCATCTGTATTTAAGGCAGTTCCTGGGTTCAAGGTGGTCGCCCGGGTTTGATTCAGGAACCCTGGTTTCTCTCCTGAGTGGCTCCAGCTGTCGATGCAGCAGCAGTTGCTCAGTGCAGCTCCAGGCTGTCATTGTCGTTCTACTCTCCTCCTGCCTGCCTCACCCCACATAGTGCTGTGTAGCACCTGTGCCTCTGTCCCCTATGAGTCCCCTATGTCCAGGTTCCTCCACAGAGCAGTTAGTGACCTTTCAAAGTGAGATCCAGTACTTCTCAAAGCCATCAGTGATGGCATGCTACCGGGCAGCCAGCCATAGGCCTGCTGTGGCCTTCCAGGGCCGTTGCCATCTGGCTCCTGTTCCTCTTGGCCTCATTTGCTGCCTCCTCTCCTGGGAGCATCCCAGGGCCTTTGCACTCACTTCCCTTGTCCCTGGGTTTTTGTGTGACTTACTTACTCTAGTTCTCTGCTTCGATGCTACCTGCCTCTTCAGCAGGGTTTCCTGACTGCTGTATCAACAGCACAACCCTGCTCACCCGAGCACACCCCTTTGGTGTCCTTCTGCTCTGTTTCTCTCTGCAGCACCCCTTGCCACCTGGCCTCCCATGTGGTACTTGCCTGCTTTTGTCCCCATGTCTCTTCTGTGTGCCCCAGCAGGGCTGGCTGTTGTCTTTGAGCCTGCTCTTACCTCAGTGCCTTGCTCAGTGAGTGCCACGTAGTGGGCACTTGCCACTGGATGTCACCTGTCCACACTTTCCTCCCTTCCTTGGGGTGGTCACGGTCCTCTTTCTGGTTTTGTTTCTTTAAGGACAGTCACACAGTGAGTGGTTGTTACTCATATTCAGTGTCAGCTCCTCAGCCAGAGTGTTCTCTCCTCAGCCCGGGACTAGTTTGCAGCTGTGGCTCTTAGTTTGCGTTTTTTTCATTCTGTGGTTTCCCTGGTGGTGCAGAGCCCTGCTGTCCTTCCCAGCCTTCTCCTGTGGCACTGGAGGGATTTGGCACGGCTCCCTCCCTCTTGTTTCTGGTCTCCGTGTCCTTCTCTCACTGAGGGGTTTCTGTGATCATCAGCAGGAGTGTTAGTGGAAGTTAGGGGAATGGAAACATAATGGAATCAGCGAACCCAGACTGCACTGTTTACATGTGTCCTATCTATGACAGCTGGGCTTTCTTTTTCCACCTTTGTGTCACCTCTTAACCAGTTCTCACCCAGGCTGCAGACTCCCAGGAGGAGTGCTGTCCATGGTGGCTCATCAGCGCAGTCTCTGGGCATCAGGAAGCAGCAGGAGAGCCTCAGGCAGCACACTGGCTCCTTCTGACTTCTGTCCCATCACCAGTATCCTCTTCTGGAGTATCATTTTCACTGCTAGATGTGGCACTTGAACTTCATGTAGCATTAGTTGGCTTTAACAGCCAAGCCGAACATGCTTGGGTGGAAGTTAAAAATTCCTTTTAATAGCCAGGGTAGACTTTTAGTTTCATGGGAAACATTCAAGGTTCTTTCAGATGCTTGTTTCTATTGGGTGCTGGTTTTCAGTATGCACTTTTTTTTCCTTTAAATATTTTATTTGGACACAATACTTTTATTTATTTATTTTTATGTGGTGCTGAGGATCGAACTCGGCGCCTTGCATGTGCTAGGCGAGCGCTCTACTGCTGAGCCACAACCCCAGCCCTTCAGTATGCACTCTTTTTTTTTTTTTTTTTTCAAATTTTTAAAAAAATAAATGACAGTGGAATGCATTGCAATTCTTATTACATGTATACAGCACAATTTTTTGTATCTCTGGTTGTATATGAAGTATGTTGACACCAATTTATGTCTTCATACATGTATTTGGATGATGATGTCTATCACATTCCACCATCCTTGCTAGTCCCCTGCTCCCTCCTTTTCCCTCCCACCCCCAGTATACAAATGTTAAGAAAAATATTTATAAGTTTGTAAGATATATTTATTTATTATTTTTATTTTTGGTATCAGAGATTGAACCCAGGGGCACTTAAATACTGAGTCACATCCCCAGCCGTTTTTATGTAGAGACAGGTTCTTGCTAAGTTGCTTAGGGCCTTGGTAAGTTGCTGCAGCTGGCCTTGAATTTGGTGCTCCTCTGCCTCAGCCTGAAGGGATTACATGCTAGGATTACACGTGAGCACCACTGTGCCTGGCTGTTTTACAGTTCAAAGGAAGAGTCTTAAAAGTCAGTCTATTAAATTTTTTCTCTTAATATTCTTTGCAGGCTAGGATGCCAAATAAATGAGTAGTATGAGACTGTGGTATGTTTCTCTGTTTGAGGGATCAGAGAAGAAAAGTGGAGAGAGTGTGGAAGAGTCCCTGGGAGTTCACTGCTCCTGTGCCGGGCAGCACTTTGCATTTGTTCTTTGTCTCCTCTTCTTCTTTTCCGCTATTGGAGTTCCGTCTGACCCTCTACTGTGTAGACTGTGAATCTCTTGTAGGCTGAGGCAACAAATCACTTGTCCTTGTATTCCAGTGACCTGTGACATATGTGGAGTATTCTCAGGGAATGCCAGTGGGGTTAATGGAGCCTCTAGCTGTCAGAGTTGCTCTCTTGCTCTGTGCCCTTTAGCAGTTATCCGTATTGCTAGTTTACTAGTTGACACAGGTACCTTGTGTCAAGGGGTGTCAGGACATAAACTTTTTCTGCAGGTAACAGAAAACCAGACTCAAGGGGCTTTAAACAAACAGTTTTATTATTTTCCTCCCCTTGTGAGATGTCTGGAGGTAGGTAGTTGTTGGCGTCGGCTTAGTGATGCCAGCAAGAATCTAAGCTCCAGTCCTCTCGGCTTTTCACAGGGTGAAGGGCAGCCACCAGGGTTTGTGTCTTCTTATCAGGAAAGCAGGCTTTAGACCAGAGCTGAGAGGTGTGTGGCTTCTCTTAGCTACAGGGGGTGATATGGTTGTGATCATGATGTGATGATGATAACATTGAGGGTGATGATGATGACAGTGATAACAATGATAGTTTTGATGGTGGTGGTAGTGATGGTGATGATGATGATGGTGGTGGTGGTGGTGGTGGTGGTGGTGGTAATGGTGATAATGGTGGTGGTGTTGGTGATACAATTATTTAGTGTTTACTCTGTATCAGGTGTTGTTCTAGGGGCTTCCTGCATTTTGTTTCCTTCACCAGATTGGTGCTGTTATCAGTTTGTTTTACTAACAGAATGTACAAGTTACATATTTTGTCGAAGGGCATATAGCCAGTAAGTGTCAGACTAGATTTGAACCAGACTCCTACCTCATCTTCCCCTCAGTTTTAAGCTTTGTGCACACTCCTGGGAATGGTGTGTGAGTGTGAGCCAAGGGTGGTGTCTCAGCCTTGCTAATGAGCCTATTTCCATGGCAGTGTCCTGCCTGTCCCCAGCTCTGCCTGTCCTCAACCCTACCCCTGGATCATTGACCGGCTCTACTGGCCCTCCATGAGTTGGCTCCTGAGCCATCTGCTCGCCATGGCTTCTCTTTCCTTTGTTCTGCTGTCCTTGCTGGCAGAACCTTGACCAGTGGTCTCTGTGCTTCTGCCACTTGGGCAGGAGCTGACACTTCTCCACAGGTCATGGGAAAATAAAGTGGTGGTGGGTGGCTGGGGAAGAGAGAGTGACCCGAGGAGGAGCCCAGAGAGGGCCTGAAGCTCAGTGGCTGTCTGCTTCTACTTTTGTCCCCTTGGGGCCTTGTCTGAGACTGTTCTCTATTCCAGGGGCTGGAGGCCCTGTCACTATGGGACTTTCTTCTGGATGCTTCGTCGATTACCCTGCTTTCCCAGGGAAGGCACTGGGGGCCAAGGCCAGCCGATTCCCCTTGTTGCAGCTACTTTCTTGTGCTGTCTGGGAACTTACAGGTAGCTTGAAGGGAGTGGTGTATGTTAAAGACATCAAGCAGGAAGGTGAAGGAAGAGAGGCTGGTGGGTTTTTGTTCTGGATTTTGTTGTTGTGGGCCCTCTGTGGTCCTTGAGGGCCTGAAAGAGTTATTTGTCATCCCAGGAGGGTCAAGTCACCATCAAGGTGGTGGTGGAGCAGGCGAGGCCCAACTCCTGGGTACCCTGGTGTTCTCCCAGCCTGGCCCCAACTCTTGACCTGTCATGGTGGTAAACAGACCTAGTCCTTTGGGCCTAGGGCCTCTGGTCACTGAAGGTCAGTCAGCCTTTAACTAACCAGCAAGAGCAGGGGTCGTGTGTCCCAGGGCAGGTCCTAGTTACCGACTGGCTACCACTCGGCTACTGCCCAGATGGATAGAAGGCTGCAGAGAATGGCGGGGTCCTGTTGACCCTGCCCCGCAGCAGCCTACGCTTGCCTGTGTTGAGTGTTGATGGAGCCCATGAATGCGCGAGGCCGTGAGGTGGCTGGTGACCTCGTTGCTGTCTGTGCTGAACCCTTAACCTGATTTACACAGGGGCTTACTGGTGATCATGGACTCCTTGTACCCTTGCTGAGGGCTTCTGCTGTGTGCAAGTGGGTACAATATTGTGGCTGTTGTCACCAGAGCTGTCTCATGGGGAGCTGTTTCTGAGGTGCTGTGTTTATGTTTCAGAATATTAAAAGGAAGAATGCAGCCTTGTTTTTGCGTGATAGAACCCTGTTGCCTGGTGATACACTGGCTCCACTTGGTCAACGCACTGTGCCTTCTGTGCTCTGCAGGGATGAAGGCTGGTATTGATAAATCCCTTCCTTCAAAAGTGCTCGTTTGTTTGGCATTGACCCTATGTAATTAGGGTGCAGGAGCTTGTGGTCCCCATTTTTCAGATGAGGAGACAGGCCCAGGGGCTGGCCACTGTAGGAGCCAGCAGATTGCTGTAGGACCTGGTTTGTGTTGCACTGTATTTTGTTTAATAGGGCGCGAGGAGTTCATTTTTAGAAGTTTGATACAGGATTAAATCATCAATGATTAAAAAAGCAGGAGGAATTCCTAATGATAGAAACGCAGAAGTAGGAGACATGGCTGAGCCAGTGGCTATTATCCCTGGATCTAATCTAGGAAGTTCAGCTTCAAAGCAGGTGCTGAGAATGAAGAATAGTTTGGGTTTTTCTTTTTTTAAATATTTTTTAGTTATATGTGAATGCAGTATCTTTATTTTGTTTACTTACTTTTATGTGGTGCTGAGGATTAAACCCAGTGCCTCACACGTGGGAGGCAAGTGCTCTACTGCGGAGCCACACCCCAGCTGCCTGAGTCTGGGTTTTGTACAGGAAGGTAAAGAATGTCACATTTCCTATGAATGTCAGGTTGGGGTGAGGCTTTGGTTTTGGTTTTTAGACAACTCGAGATGTTAATACAACTTTGGAGGTTCTCTGCCCTCGTCTTAGACTGTGTTCAAAATGGTCTTAGAGGGAAAAGTTCAAGTCTGCATAAAATGCTTAAAGACAGAATGTCATTGGTTTTCAGTAAGAATCTGAACAACTAGGTCTGTGTGCCCATCTGCTGGGCAGCAGTAGTACCACCGCAGGTGGGCTGCTGCACAATCCTCGCTTCTCCTTCACAGCTTTGATGGCTGGAAGTCCAGGATCCAGGTGCCAGCTGATGCTGTCTCTGGGAAGAAGCCGCCTCTTGCTTGTAGATGCCAGTCCTTCCTGTGCCCCGATGTGTGGGCGTGGGTGGGCAAGAGTGCACACATGAGTGCTTGGGTCCAGGTATGCTGAGGCTCTGATGTGTCTTCTCATAGGACACTAATCCTGTCCTTTTTTATGGGCCCTACAACTAATACTGAGCACATGTGAATTTCGAGGGACCCAACTCAGTCAGGAGTAGTTAGGATCCTTTTAAACCCATTTTTAGACCTGAGGTGTCACCATGTGTTTCTTTTAGGTTGTGGAAGTAGAGTAACCATGTTGTAGAAAAGTAAGAGGCCTTAACTTTCAGGCATTTGCTGCCTTGACTCTTCGCTTCCTGGGGGTCAGGGTAGTATAGGAACACGACCATGGGCTTGGGGTGGGGTCACAGTGGGGTCTTACCACAGAGTGCTCTGGGTGGGTGCCTGTAGTCAGGCCTTGGAGCCTTGCTTACCTCTAAAGCAGGGCATGGCACTCACCTGCACCTTGCTTATAGATGCAAAGAGGCCCCGCGGGGCTGGTTGGCTGGGAGCCAGCACAGGGTGGCCTGCGGCAGCTGCACATCACAGTTTTCTTACCATTCTCCCATCCTGTCTTTCCACAGAAGGTGTGGGAATGATGATGCGCTTTGTCACCCTTTTCTTCCAGTTGATATTATGCCACAAGCCTTTCCCATGTTGCCACATCTTCATAATCATCATTTCTAATGTTCGTATAATGTTTTGAAACGATCTTTACTTAAAATTGTTATTAAAATTGTTTACGTGTCTAAATCAACATTTATTTATGTGCATAATCAAGACCTAGATACGTTTTACAGTATTGAGAATTTGTAACATAAACTTCAGTAGCAGGGGTACTGTTCCTTGGTGTTCCAGAGGAGGGGGAGGAGGGCTGGAGGGCTGGGGATTCTCAAGGCTTGTCATGGAGTCTGGGGACTGGGAGTGTTGATTCTTATTTTATTTACTAATTTTTAAATTGAAAAAGCTGTACCTCAACACCGAGGTAAAGAACTGAAATGGTCGGTCCCTGAGAACTTACACCATGACAGATCTCCTTTCCTCCATGACCCAGCAGCAGCCCTGCCATTTATCTTTTTTCAGAAGTATTCTGCACATTTTCAAATAGTACATGTGGGTTTGTGTAAATATGTTTCTCACCCTTCCCCATTCTTTAAAAAATACAAATGGGAGTGTATTAGTATATGTACCCTTTTTCTCACTAAAAATTACAACCTGAGTACAGAAGAGCCAGAGGCCAGGAGCCGGCCAGCACTTGTGGACAGCTGTCCTTCATTCCACCCACAAGTGTCAGATGGCATGCACCGTGGAATGTTCAATTGAAATATTATTATGAAAAAAAGGAGGTGAGGGGCTGGGTTGTGGCTCAGCAGTAGAGTGCTCGCCTAGCATGGGCGGGGCGCTGGGTTCAATCCTCAGCACCACATAAAAATAAGATTAAGGTATTGTGTCCAACTACAACTAAAACAGAATATATATAAAATAAAAGGAGGTGGAATTCAAATAGTATAGTAAAACATTTTGGGGTGAACTGGAGTGCACTTAGTACCTCTGCCCTGCTGAGCAGCCAGTGCCACCTCAGATGGCCTTCCAGAAGGGGTGTCTGCAGAAGTGCAGCCCTTGGGAGAGGTTTTTTATCACAATAATTACATAATTGGGGCTTTTTAGTCCTACAGTCAGATGGAGAGTGACCCCTTCCCGCGGGTGCCCCTTCCGGGGTGCCCCTGTTCAGGCACATGCTCTCCAGTTGAGGATCCAGTTACCTCAGGTCTGCCTTTCACACTCCTGTGGGAACTGGGGGCAGCCAAGATGCCTGGGACATGTGCCACTGGCTTTCAGGAGGCGGCTGAGAGGCTGCGTGTGTAACTTGTGGGCAGCACAGTGATGTGAAGTGGGATGGTGTGGTCCAGCTGGGCGCCTGCTCATCCCTCTGGGGTCGCAGGAGGCGGAGATTCTGTACCAGGCACATGTTTCTGGAGCACCTGCACTGAGACTGGTGTCGGCCAAGTCCAGTGAGATGGGAACTGTCTGAGGCAGGTGCTGCTATTCGTGTTTGGGGTCCCATCCTGGTAGGGTCACAGAGTGGAGCTGAACCACAGCTCTCTGCTGTGGGGTCCTGAGGCTGCCTGCTCTATCAGACCTCCTCCTGTACTGGCTCAGGTCTTGGGGGGTCAAGTATGCCAGTGTTCTGGGAGAGTTTGGAAACAGCCTGTTCCCATTGTCATAGAGGTGTGATATCACCAAGTAAGTCCTTTTAGTTTCAATAAAATGGAAGTTGAGAGCAGTCTTGGTCTGCTGTTGAGGTGGCACTGAGGGACAGAGAAGCGAGGCTCTCCCCTCCTCACAGGGCTACTCAGCATCGTGGTGAGAGCAGGGTCCTTCCTGAACCCTCCCCTGGCCATGGCACCCCACGTCAGGGTTGTGAATGGTGCTCTCATTGCTGAGAGCCAAGGCCTGTGCGTGAGTAAAGCCACACAGGCCACAGCAGTGTGGTTCATGTGGCAACTGTACACTTAGAATCTTTTCATATACCAGAGTATCCAGTAAGCCCTTAGGAGTTAAATGACTTCTTTGGGGGGGATCTCTTATGTGATACTGTGACATCCCTTGTTTTCTTGCCCTTGTTGTAGCATACTAGTTGTTTAGGAAGTTTGTGCTATGGAGGAGGACGCTCATGTGTCAGACGCCTCCAGGCATTGCTCCCCATCCTCGGTGCTCTCAGGATGTAGTGTGACTCAGCTCCTCTTCTTCCTGGGCTGCTTGCTTTCTCCTGTGTTTTGTCCAGCTGAAAGCCCGTCACGTGAGATCTGGCTCTGCACGTGCTTGCAGGTGTTTGTTGGGTGAAGGCCGACCTGCCCTGAGGTGTGTTTCAGATGCAGGGCATACCTGGGTCCTTCGCTTGCCTGCTGCCTCCTGTGTGTGTGTGCACCGTGGCTGTCCCCTGGAGCTCCTTAGTGGTCCTATGGCAGACAAGGGCCGGCCCTTAAGGAGGGAAGCCTTTTATCTGGAATCTGCAGCCCGAGTGGTGGGTGGGGATGCTGGTGCCTGTGCTGTGGTGGGACTTGCAGCCAGCCTTGCTGTGTCAGGATGCACTCACTGGCCTGTGTCAGGACAGGACTTACTACCAAGCATTCTGGATCCAAGCAGCACACTGACCTCAGACCCCTGTGGGTGGGTGGAGAGTGGATATCTGATGTTTGTGAGCTTGTTTTGGCCAGGTGCAGGCACTGGGTGGGGACTGGCCACTGTGGATGGACTTCAGTGCCTGTCATAAAGGTGGTGAGGAAAGCTGATTGGGAGAAGTGGTGAGGTGCTGTCAGCAGCAGAATGTGAGGTCCGTGCACCAAGCAGAGGGACATGGGGGCAGGACAGCAGGCTTCACTCCTCCCTTGGTCATCCTTCAACATGAACCAGGTGTGTGCTCAGTACCCTGCCCCATGCTACAGGGTGACGTGCCCTTGGGTATGTGGAGGTCTAGCCTTTGTGGGTGCGTCTTGTTTCACGTTGTGATTCCCATAGTTGGCAACAGGGCAGGGCCATTCTAGGTTGGGGGACAGCCCAGGCAGAGATTGCAAAGTGCAGGAGGAGGCCCCGCAGCACTCGGAGGTGTGCAGCACAGTGTGTGCAGCGCCAGGCCTCCTCCAGAGGCACAGAGTAGGGGCGGTTTCAGATCACTTGGCTGGCTTTCAACCTGCTACCCTTCAGGAATGGTGGCTCTGCATGGAAGGCAGGGGGCAAAGCCGAGAATGCTGATGTCTGTCAGGTTACGTGACAAGACATGGAGCTGTGAAACGGATCCTGGAGGTGGGGAGGAGGGGGCTGAGCCCTGGTCCAGTCCTGCCTCTGCTGGCCTTAGGCCTCCTTGCCATCCCTGGCCTCGGTCTCCTTGTCCGTAAGATCCAAGGGTTGGTGCAGGTGGTGGTTGGGGTTGGAGAGTCTCCAGCACCTGGACTCTGTTTGGTGGGTAGTTGGGAGCCATGGAATGATCAGAACAGTGCTTTGGGGAGGTTAATCAGGCTGCTGTTCCTTTGTGATAATCCTGCTGTGGGGTTGGAAGTGACAGTGTGTGGGTGACACCTTGAAGTTCAGCGGAAGTGAATTATCTGTGCTCTGAACTGTAGCCGTTTGGAACTACCTCATGCCATTTCTGGGTCTGGTGGAAACTTGGGCTCCCCTGCTGCTGCTCCTCCTGCCTGCTCTCTCCCTGGCACCGGCCTTTCTTCTCTGCACACCCTGTGGTCACAGCAGGCTTCAGGATAATGAGGCTGTTTAGTGCTGGCTTGTGGTGGTGAGTAGGCACAGAAGCTGTGTGTGATTCACAAGGATTACAAGCAGCCAAGCAGGACGCTGGCATTTGGAGAGCGCAGGCCCTGTGCTGCACAGGCGCTTGCTGCTGAGGGAGCTGCTTGGCTTCTGCGCTGGCCCACAGGCCAGCTCCTGCTGCTTGGAATTGCCTGCTTGCTGCCTTTCTGGTGGCAGCATGGCTTTGTCTGGTTCTCTGGGGCCACTGAGAAAAGGGTTGTCAACCTGAGGAATTGATAGAAGGTTTAACTAAAGTGGATTGTTGTTAAAGGTGCGACCAAGGAACTCCAACTTTGGGATGGATTTGTTGAACTTTGTGTTAGTATGATACTTGTCAAATTTAGGAACTTCCATTCAATTTCTGTGAAAACGTTTTCTGATTATTATGAACCCACATTCGCCCGTTGGTCTGGATCTCGGCGTCCTCCTGTGCTTCAGTCTTCCCAGCTGTTCCCACTTCTTTCAGCCCTTACCAGTCTGTAGTCCATGTTCCTGGCCCATGCGGTCCCTCTTACTGATAACTCTGTTGTGTCCAGGCTGTCTGCGTGGCCATTCGTGGGGCTGCCCCTGCCGACTGGTCACCATTCATCTCCCTGGTGGTCCCAGAGGCCTTTATGAACGAAGACATTTGCTTGTTCCTGACCTTCTAGATTGGACCATTAAATCTGCACTAAAGCACACTCTTCTTTTCCATCTTTTCATGGTTATTTCCTCTGTAAAATGCCTGTTGAATTAGTTAGACGTGGGTTTCCTTGTGTATGCCAGTTCTATCAGGAGTCATTACAACTTCTAGGTTTGGGTCCTTTGTGCCTGAAAATGCTATCTTCTTTGCCTAAACCAACTGCTAGAGGGTAACAGCTATTTAGCAGAGTCATTTTTGGTCTGTAATATGCAGCATTTGATTTACAGTTGTTTTTAGTGAGATTTTAAATTTGCTTTGGCCAGTATGACTGACTTTTTGGGAGAGAGAAATATTATTTTCCTTTTAACTTTTCTTGACTCCTCCATTTTTTTCTGGGGTGGAAGAAAAACACTTTATTAATAGTGAACATTATTTCTGATACTTTAGTTAGTGAGCTGCCATGAGGCTAGGCATGGGGGGTGCAGGGCTTCTTCCAGAATTTGTCCTGGGACAGGAAGGCAGACCTGTTGCAGGGCAGTACATCAGAGCTGGAGAGGACGAGGGCACTTGAGTATGTGGTGTGAGGACCTGGGAAGCTTGGAAGCAAGCCCTGTTCCCGGGCCTCGGCTGGGGGGAGGGTCCTCGCGCCAGGATGCTGCAGAGGGAGTGTCGCACCTGTGCTGTCACGTCTGTGTCCTGCCTATTGTGACCCAGGTTGAACATCCCCCTTGGTCTGGGCTGAGCTTCACCCTGACCAGATTGAGCTTCCACCTTGATCCAGGTCGAGCTGAGCTTCCCCTGACCTAGGTGAGTTTCACCCTGACCTCCGTGGAGCCTCCGCCTTGATCTGGGTTGAGCTACCACCAGGACTCTTGTGTGGCACTGCCAGGCGGGGGTTCTTCACAGACATGACGTGAGACCTAAGAGTACAGGGATTGGTTGGAAGGCTGTGTGGGAGGTGGGGCCTGCACCCGTGCAGTGGTTTGGGTTCTCTGTGGCTGCCCGGCTTGTCAGCTTGTCCCCTGTCATCAAGGTCTGGTGTGTTTGGAGCGCAGGCCTCACTTGTGGAACATTTACATTGGTTCCTCTTGGCTGCTTTTTTTTTTTTTTTTTTAGTGGGATGGGGTCTTGCTGTGTTTACCCAGGCTGGCCATGAACTCTGGGTGCCAGAAGTCCTTCTGCCTCATCCTCCCTCGTACTGGGTTCATCTTTACTCTTCCTAAACTTATCTTGAAGTGTTTCATGGTCAGTGTTTGAGGTCGAGCAGTACTGGAGTAGTCAGCAGGAGCTGCAGCACCTCATGTGTCTGCTGTGCTCCAGGTACCCACTATGGGCTGTGTCTCTGGGCGTCTTCTGTCACATCTCACAGCACCTTGTGAGGCAGACAGTTATTATCTTTGCCTGGCAGATGGGAAACTGAGGCTCAGAGGGGTCCAAGGTTACCTCATGAGGATGATGAAAAGCCACGGCTCAGACGTTAGTGTGTCCGAGGCTGTTGGCACACACGCTGCCTGGTGTCCCGGACCGTGGTCTGGAGGAGAGCGGGCAGCACTGTGTCCTGGAGGCCTTTAGAGGTGAGTGCATCTCCCCTGTGTGCATACTTGGGCTAAGCAACGTGTCAAGCCACATCTGTCTTGTTTTGCTTGTATAAACACTGGCATTTTCCATGGCACTGATTTTCTTTGAGAACATGATTTGCAGTATCTTTAAAATGCTGTCATTTCTTTCATTTACTCATAGAGGAAACATTTCTTAGGCTGTTCTGTTAATTTGGGCATGTAGGTCTTTGGCAGTTCTGTTCGTGCTTTCTGTTTGGTGTGATTACTACTCTGTGAGGCACGTCCCTGGAATAGCCTTTGATTGGCCATGAGTAAGGACTTGGTGCTAAATGGAGGCACATCGCTGGCCCGTCCTGAACTCTTGTCCTCTTGCTCGGTCCTGCAGCTTCCTCGTTGGCCTGTGCCCTTTAATCACAGCTGTTGACGTGGTTGTCTTCACCCTCTCATTTCGTCCATATCAGAGCGTGAGAACTGAAGCGCCCTGGGCACATGGCGAGTTATTTGTACCCTCTGCTGCTGTCTCACTCGGAGAATGCTCTACTGCTTTGCCCATGTGTTGTCTGCCAGTGTTTTTCTGAACAAGATTTTCTGGATTCCTAAAAGGTTTGTGGATAGTTTTAATAAGGTTGCAACCATTTCTTATTCTGATTAATGTATTCACTCTTTCACTAATTATTTCAGCCATTTGCTCATTGACCATTCATTTTTCTGGAAAACATTTCTTACACATCTGCCCTGGTGCTGGGTGCTGAGGTACAGAGATGTATTTACTAGTTACACTCCTGGCCTGGAGGAGTTTACCTCCTTGAGAAATGAGAGCCGACTGCAGAGTTCCAGCTGCATGGAAGGAGAGGGAAGGGAGGCATGGGTTCTGTAGTGCTCAGGGGTGAGGGTTTTGGAGTGAAGACAGGGAATCCTGCTGAGGGCTGGGGCTGCGCGAGACGAGCTGCTGTAGCCTGTACTAGAGCCATGGTGCACACGTGTGTGCGCACCATGGCTCTAGTGTATACTGTGTGCCCATGCAGGCACCTGTGGGAGCTAGAGGTGACAGACGGGGTTCGCTGGAGATGGGGGAGGTCTGTGGGCAGGGAGCAGTTTGGACTTCATCCTGCAGGTGGTGGCATTTACCTGCTGACAGTTCTTTAAAAATGGCTCCCTCCCTCTTGGGCTGAAGACCAAGGTCTGGGTGGTCCCACCCGCCTCTCTGGCACCTCTCTTGTGACTCCCCTTCTGGGCTCTTGGTACCTTATGCTCCTACAGCATCAGGGGACCAGCCCTGCTCCCTGTGTCTGCTGCTCCTGCGCCTGTGCTGTGCTTTGCTGCTGTTCTGACTCTCAGGCTGTCTGGCTCCTTCTCCCTCTCCAGGCGGCCTGGGCGCTCTTCCCCTGCACTTAGGAGGGACTGGTCCTGCTCTCTGATTATTTGATGAATGGACAATAACTGTGCCTTGAGTTGATTTTTCCTTAACCTCAATCAGAAATGCAGTTTAAGAATCTCACTACTAATGACTTTAGCGCAGAGTGAGCTCACTGTTTTCCAGTGTGATCAGGAAACTTCTGTGGAGGACTTGAAGGAAAAGCAGCCCCTGACGAGTGACCCAAGTCAGTGCCTCAGGCCAGCAGCGTTCATCAGGCCTATAGTGTGCTGGTCACTTGACTGTGGGCAGCACAGTGAGGGGGTAGTAGTTGGTACCTGGTCTCGAGTGTGCAGGTGTGTTGCCAGGTGGTGGGTGACGAGGAGGTAATAATTCTTGAGCTACCCAGGACTGGCTACCATTGGCTGCAGATGAGCTGAGGAGGAGGATGAACTGGTCCAGGTGGGCTTGGCAGATAAGGTAGGGCTTGGACTAGCCCTGGAAGGCTGGTGGGGCCTGCTTTTATTGAACAGGGACCCTGAGACTTAGAGCTGTGTTAACCCAGGCACATGGGAGATCACCTCTCTACGGGGAGATCCCCACACCAGTGACCTCGAAATCCTGCGCTGAAAGTCACCAGGGAAAGTGGGATCCCACAGACTGGTATGGGAAGCTACGCCACAGGGGCCCTGAGTTGGCTGCCTGCTGGCCAGGATGCAGACGGCCAGTCAGCGTGCCTGAGCGCCAGCCAGCTCCACATCTCATCGCCGGGTGGCGCAGGCTTGTGGCGAGGATTAAAGCAGGGCTTGGAATCCGTGAACACCAGCAGTGCTGCCAGTGTTCTCTGTGGCCACTCTTGGCCCTGCTCTCCTGTTTCTGAGCTTGTGGCTTAGTTCAGTCAACTTCCAGCACTTCTGGAGGTCCAGGTGTGTCTCCAGGGGCTGGGAGAACACTAGTGACCAGGGCCAACTGGGTAGGCCTGAGCTCTAGGACACGCACTTGCCACCTGGATTGTCAGCAGCCAGGGACACGAATGGCTAGCTGGGCATGTACAGAGCAGGTGGAATTAGTTTTAATGTAACTTTATTTGTTTATTTATTTTTAAATATTTATTTTCTAGTTTTAGATGGACACTATATCTTTATTTTATTTTTATATGGTGCCGAGGATCGAACACAGTGCTTTATGCATGCTAGGCAAGCACTCTACCGCTGAGCCACAACCTCAGCCCCTACTGTGCTTTATTATTAATCCAACCTATAAAAACATGAATTTAGTGTGTAATCAGTGTAGATACTGTTTTTGAGCTAGCTCCCACTCACCTTTTGGGCCAAGTCTACCAAGGTTTCAGTGTATGTCACAGGTAGCTCACGTCCCTTCGCTGCGTTTCAGGTGCCGTGGCACCTGAACTGGTGAGAGAACTGGATGGGGGCATGTCGGAGAGTCAGGGCTAGAGTAGGGTGGGACCAGATGCTGCTTGCTAAGGTGATGAGGGGGTCCTTCTCACAAAGTGGCATTTAAACTGCAATCTGAAAGATGAGGAGGTGTCAGCATGGGTAGGTTGGTCAGAGCTGTGGGCTGGGGGGCTGTGGAGAGCTTGGCCTGATGATGGTACCGTGCCAAGAAGGCCATTGTTGTGGGGAGCTGGTGGCAGGTGGTAAGCAAGGTGACCTGGTGGAATTGGTGCAAACCTGACGGCTGGGTGGAGTGAGGTCCCAGGACTGGGCTGTGGTGTGGGGGTCATGGAAGCATGGGGCTAATTGAGGTGTATTTTAAAGCTACAGAGAGGGGACTTTGATGGCCGGGAATGAGGGTTAAGGGTGGCAGGGCCTTCAAGGGTGACTATCAGGTTGTCCCTGAGCCTCTCGAGGGACGGCGGACATCTGTTGAGATGGGGTCCTTGGGAAGGAGCAGATTTGGAGAGAGAACTGGATGGAGGCATGTAGAGCTTTGGGTGCCAGTGGGCCTTCTGAGGTCTGGGGGAGCTAGCTGGGGGACATGGTGGTGGGTCTGTGGTGAGGGGTGATGCACGGCCACCATCTCCCCGTGACTCTTCCATGGCATCTCTCTTCCTTATGCTGATTTCCTTTGATCAGCACATTTCTCGTGCTACAAAAAAGGTGCCTATGTTTTTCCCTAAGATGAGGCATTTGTAGCTGGGCACAGTGGTGCACAGCTGTGATCGTAGTTACTCAGAAGGCTGAGATCAGAGAATCACAGGTGTAAGGCCAGATTGGGCAACGTAGTGAGATCCTGTCTCAAAATAAAAGTAAAAGAAGGGCTGAGGTGTAGCTCAGTGTGGGAGATGCTGGGAATTCTACATCCCCCAGCCCAGGGATTTGTGTGTGCACAGGGTGTGTTGAAGTTTTGGGGTTTCTTGGGGTCAGTGATGTAACAATTATGAAATAGTTTATAGGTGACTGCTAAACATTTATGTTAAAGTTGGAAACATCCCCTTTAGCCCCAGGGATTTCCCTCAGGGTCTCATCACACCTGTCTCATGATGGGAGTCCTGGGAATCTAGCTCCTCCTCCTTGACTCGCTCAGAGCAGATCAGTCCCTGCCCCAGGCCCATGCCGTGCCTGTGAAGCTGGGAGTGACCGCAGTATCCATCCCGTCCCTCTGAGTGCTGGGAGTCAAATGGAGGTGTGGAGAGCTTTGCTCCTGCTGTTACATGGTCGTGTCAGTCTTCCCTCACTGCAGGCTTCACAGTGAGTCATTGCAAACAAAATGGCCTTACATGTCCAATATGTGGCACGAAACAACACTTTTGAACAGAGGTTGCCTGAGCTCCGAGATAGGAGGCGTGTTTTCTTCTCAGCAGTAAGCTGTGGCTTCCCAAGGTCGAGTGTCCCTCAGCCGCGCTCTGTCTCATCACCACGTGACCATTTCCTGGACACCATAGCCATCTGCTCCCCTGTTGTCACACATTTGCTGTTTTCCCAGGTTCCTCACTACATGCCACCTTACACATCCTTGTATTCACACCTTTGCTCTCATCTCTGGTTATCTTCTTGGGATAATTACTAGGTTCGAAAGATAGCCTATCTTCAAGACTTGATCAAATTCCGCCCCCCCACTTATTATTATTATTTTTTTAACTTTATTCATTTATTTTTATGTGGTGCTGAGGATCCAACCCAGGGCCTTGCACGTGCTAGGCGAGCGCTCTACCACCGAGCCCCAGCCCCAGCCCCTTCCCCCACTTATTATGGGCCTTTGTGCTGTTTTCTGGGCTAATTTTTGTCTGATATTGCTGTCTCATCGACATGTATCTCTAGGAGGTTCTGCCTAGTAGAAGCCTAGCCTTGCTGTGCTGGAAGGTGGACATCATGCAGGTGAGGCTTGAGCACCTGTACACCTGGTGAGTGCTCTGCAAGGTGGGCACCTGGGCTGGGGAGAGTGGGCCTGAGAGTAGACTGCTGTCCGCACCTGCTGTGTGCCTGTATGGTTAGAGCACTTGGCCTTCAGTCCTTCAGGGTCCCTGGAAGTAGGTATCATTACGACCACTATACAGATGACAAAATGAGGCTCAGCAGTTTGCTGTCCAAGGTCACAGAGTGCCTGAGTTACAGAATCAGAACTTGAACCCGCAGGCTGGCGCAGGGTCCTCCCTCTTCGGCACCGTGTGATCTCAGGGAGGGTCACCCCTTTGTTGTCCCTCTGTTATGGAAAACCCTGTACTGTGCTTCCTGCCTCTCCTATGGCTACTTCTCTATTTCCCACCGTATGGGAACAAGGCTGCTGCTCTCTTTCTTGGCGAGGTCTGCGTGTTGCATGTGGTCTGTGCTTCCGCAGCGCTCCAGAGCCCAGCCTTGTTTCTGGTGTGATGCTGCTCCATGTAAGAGAGAGAGAGAGGGGCAGCTGCAGACCACACCTATGTGTAGCACTTGGCCTGAGTCATGCTGGCGCTCAGTTGTCCTTTCTGGGGCAAAAGGGTTGGCGTGGGTCCTGACTGTGCCATCCTAGTGCACTGGCCTTTCGAGGTGTTGTTTTCTGTGGGGGGTTAATGACAGGTACCTTGCAGAGTTGCTGGGAAGCTTAAGTGAGCCAAGTGCTGCATTTTCTTTGTTCTCAAGATACTGGAAACATGCAGCACACATTGATTATAAGATGTATACATTTTGATTTTTGAAAAATTAAAATTACAGTGTCCTTTTGCAGTGGAAGCATCTATAGTAATGGGATTCACAGGGAGGTCTCAGCTCGTGGTTGCCTGCTTGGCTGATTTCTCTAGCATGCTGGATGCTCCATGGAGTTATTAAAATACCAAACCACTCTGAAATGAAGCTTGTCACTGGAGTTGGAGGTTCTGTCCCAAGGGGCTTCCTCAGATCATTAGATTTTCCTTTGTTATCGCTTGCCAAACTGCTTGGAGCAGTTTCTAAGACAGGAACCTTTTGCCCTGTAGGCTGATCCTGGTGCTGTGGCCATGTTGGAGAGGCAGTGGCATCTCCAGTCCCCAGCTCTGTGGCTGGGCTTCCCTTGGCATGGGCTTGTCAGGATGCTTCCGAGGGAGGCTGCCCTGATGGTTGTTGTTACCAAGAACCCGTGGCAGGTGCATCACAATCACAGATGCTGTTGTCTCTAATCCTGGGGACTGCCCTTTATGATCACAGGAGGCTGTGTAAACCATTACAGAGCTGCACAGCTGTGGATGGTGGGCTGGGGTGTGACCCTACATTTGCTAATTCCAAAGTATAACTCAAGGTCACCATGTCCAGGACAATTCTTAGTTCATGCTTAGCACTTAGTTATTGAATGAATGAATAAGTGAAAATTTAAATCCAGTTTCGGCTTCCATGTGTTTAGAAAGACAGTTTAGCCCACTGTAAGATCTGTGTTTCTATCTTTGCCAGAAAGCCATCACCAGAGACTCTTTTCTCTGTTAGGGTGTAGTTGATTGACATGGTTTTTTGTGCCTGAAGAGCAAATTATGTTAAAATGTTCTTTACGATCTATTTTTAAGTTGCATAGTTCAGTGGCACTATTTGGTTATAATCTATCCTGTGATGTTTCTGACGTATGGGCATTGTCACTCCTATGGCTGTGGGTCGCAGGTCTCAGTGACCTTCCCCGACTCAGGTTGGGCTTCTCATTTCAGGGTGTGGAAAGACCCATCTCCTTGCCTCACTTGCTGGACACTCCATTCACACAGGAGCCACAGTGTATGGCTCAGGACAAAGGAGTACAGTGTTCTGCCCCTTAGAGGTGTTGGCTTCTTACTGTTGGCGTAGATTGTGTGTCTAAATGTGACTCTGCCTCACCAGAATTGCCCATCCTGAAGACCTTTGAAAGTCTCCTGCTTCCTTTCTCATGGATCCACATTTTAAATGGGCATGCACCAATGGCATTTTGTTTTTTTTTTTTTTTTTTAATTTTTTATTGTTGGCTGTTCAAAACATTACATAGTTCTTGATATATCATATTTCACAATTTGATTCAAGTGGGTTATGAGCTCCCATTTTTACCCCATATACAGATTGCAGAATCACGTCAGTTACACATCCATTGATTTACGTATTGCCATACTAGTGTCTGTTGTATTCTGCTGTCTTTCCTATCCTCTACTATCCCCCCTCCCCTCCCCTCCCCTCCCCTCCCCTCTTCTCTCTCTGCCCCCTTTACTGACATTCGTTTGTCCCCCTTGTATTATTTTTCCCCTTCCCCTCACTTCCTCTTGTATGTACTTTTGTATACCTCTGAGGGTCTCCTTCCATTTCCATGCATTTTCCCTTCTCTCTCCCTTTCCCTCCCACCTCTCCTCCCTGTTTAATGTTAATCTTCTTCTCATGCTCTTCGACCCTACTCTGTTCTTAGCTACTCTCCTTATATCAAAGAAGACATTTGACATTTGTTTATTAGGGATTGGCTAGCTTCACTTAGCATAATCTGCTCTAATGCCATCCATTTCCCTGTAAATTCTATGATTTTGTCATTTTTTAATGCAGAGTAATACTCCATTGTGTATAAATGCCACATTTTTTTTTATCCATTCATCCATTGAAGGGCATCTAGGTTGGTTCCACAGTCTAGCTATTGTGAATTGTGCTGCTATGAACATCGATGTAGCAGTGTCCCTGTAGCATGCTCTTTTTAGGTCTTTAGGGAATAGACCGAGAAGGGGAATAGCTGGGTCAAATGGTGGCTCCATTCCCAGCTTTCCAAGAAATCTCCATACTGCTTTCCAAATTGGCTGCACCAATTTGCAGTCCCACCAGCAATGTACAAGTGTACCCTTTTCCCCACATCCTCGCCAGCACTTGTTGTTGTTTGACTTCATAATGGCTGCCAATCTAACTGGAGTGAGATGGTATCTTAGGGTGGTTTTGATTTGCATTTCTCTGACTGCTAGAGATGGTGAGCATTTTTTCATGTACTTGTTGATTGACTGTATGTCCTCCTCTGAGAAGTGTCTGTTCAGGTCCTTGGCCCATTTGTTGATTGGGTTGTTTGTTCTCTTATTGTCTAATTTTTTGAGCTCTTTGTATACTCTGGATATTAGGGCTCTATCTGAAGTGTGAGGAGTAAAGATTTGTTCCCAGGATGTAGGCTCTCTATTTACCTCTCTTATTGTATCTTTTGCTGAGAAAAAACTTTTTAGTTTGAGTAAGTCCCATTTGTTGATTCTAGTTATTAACTTTTGTGCTATGGGTGTCCTATTGAGGAATTTGGAGCCCGACCCCACCGACTGTAGATCGTAGCCAACTTTTTCTTCTATCAGACGGCGCGTCTCTGATTTGATATCAAGCTCCTTGATCCATTTTGAATTAACTTTTGTGCATGGCGAGAGAAAGGGATTCAGTTTCATTTTGTTGCATATGGATTTCCAGTTTTCCCAGCACCATTTGTTGAAGATGCTATCCTTCCTCCAATGCATGCTTTTAGACCCTTTATCAAATATAAGATAGTTGTAGTTTTGTGGATTGGTTTCTGTGTCCTCTATTCTGTACCATTGGTCCACCCGCCTGTTTTGGTACCAGTACCATGCTGTTTTTGTTACTATTGCTCTGTAATATAGTTTGAAGTCTGGTATCGCTATACCGCCTGATTCACACTTCCTGCTTAGCATTGTTTTTGCTATTCTGGGTCTTTTATTTTTCCATATGAATTTCATGATTGCTTTCTCTATTTCTACAAGAAATGCCGTTGGGATTTTGATTGGCATTGCATTAAACCTATAGAGAACTTTTGGTAATATCGCCATTTTGATGATGTTAGTTCTGCCTATCCATGAACAGGGTATATTTTTCCATCTTCTAAGATCTTCTTCTATTTCTCTCTTTAGGGTTCTGTAGTTTTCATTGTATAAGTCTTTCACCTCTTTTGTTAGGTTGATTCCCAAGTATTTTATTTTTTTTGAAGATATTGTGAATGGAGTGGTTGTCCTCATTTCCATTTCAGAGGATTTGTCGCTGATATACAGGAATGCCTTTGATTTATGCGTGTTGATTTTATATCCTGCCACTTTGCTGAATTCATTTATTAGCTCTAATAGTTTCTTTGTAGACCCTTTTGGGTCTGCTAGGTATAGAATCATGTCATCTGCAAATAGTGATAATTTAAGTTCTTCTTTTCCTATTTTGATGCCTTTAATTTCTTTCGTCTGTCTAATTGCTCTGGCCAGTGTTTCGAGAACTATGTTGAACAGAAGTGGTGAGAGAGGGCATCCCTGTCTTGTTCCAGATTTTAGAGGGAATGCCTTCAATTTTTCTCCATTCAGAATGATGCTAGCCTGAGGCTTAGCATAGATTGCTTTTACAATATTGAGGTATGTTCCTGTTATCCCTAGTTTTTCTAGAGTTTTGAACATAAAGGGATGCTGTACTTTGTCGAATGCTTTTTCCGCATCTATCGAGATGATCATATGGTTCTTATTTTTAAGTCTATTGATGTGGTGAATAACATTTATTGATTTCCTTATATTGAACCAGCCTTGCATCCCAGGGATGAATCCTACTTGATCATGGTGCACAATTTTTTTGATGTGCCTTTGTATCCGAGTGGCCAGAATTTTATTGAGGATTTTTGCATCTAGGTTCATTAGAGATATTGGTCTGTAGTTTTCTTTCTTTGAAGTGTCTTTGTCTGGTTTAGGTATCAGGGTGATGTTGGCCTCGTAGAATGAATTTGGAAGTTCTCCCTCTTTTTCTATTTCCCGAAGTAGCTTGAAAAGTATTGGTATTAGTTCCTCTTTAAAGGTTTTGTAAAACTCTGCTGTATACCCATCCGGTCCTGGGCTTTTCTTAGTTGGTAGTCTTTTGATGGTTTCTTCTATTTCCTCAATTGATATTGGTCTGTTTAGGTTGTCTATATCCTCCTGACTCAATCTGGGCAGATCATATGACTTAAGAAATTTATCTATGCCTTCACTATCTTCTAATTTATTGGAGTATAAGGATTCAAAATAATTTTTGATTATCTTCTGTATTTCTGAAGTGTCTGTTGTGATATTGCCTCTTTCATCCCGTATGTTAGTGATTTGAGTTCTCTCTCTTCTTCTCTTCGCTAGCATGGCTAAGGGTCTGTCGATTTTGTTTATTTTTTCAAAGAACC
Organism: Marmota flaviventris; assembly: GCF_047511675.1. Classification (NCBI taxonomy): domain Eukaryota; kingdom Metazoa; phylum Chordata; class Mammalia; order Rodentia; family Sciuridae; genus Marmota; species Marmota flaviventris. The sequence continues at coordinate 3,216,482 of NC_092500.1, read as the reverse complement.
AACTTTTAGTTTTGTCAATTTTTTCAATTGTTTCTTTTGTTTCGATTTCATTGATTTCAGCTCTGATTTTAATTATTTCTTGCCTTCTACTTCTTTTGCTGTTGTTTTGCTCTTCTTTTTCTAGGATTTTGAGATGAAGTATGAGATCATTTATTTGTTGGTTTTTTCTTTTTTTAAGGAATGAACTCCAAGCAATGAATTTTCCTCTTAGAACTGCTTTCAATGTGTCCCATAGATTCCGATATGTTGTGTCTGTGTTTTCATTAATCTCTAAGAATTTTTTAATTTCCTCCTTGATGTCTTCTATAACCCATTGATCATTCAGTAACCTATTGTTCATTCTCCAAGTGATATATTCTTTTTCCTTCCTTCTTTTATCGTTGATTTTCAGTTCCATTCCATTATGATCAGATAGGATGCATGGTATTATCTCTACTCCTTTGTATTGTCTAAGAGTTTCCCTGTGACATAATATATGATCTATTTTTGAGAAGGATCCATGTGCTGCTGAGAAAAAAGTGTAACTGCTTGATGTTGGGTGGTATATTCTATATATGTCAATTAAGTCTAGGTTATTAATTGTGTTATTGAGTTCTATGGTTTCCTTATTCAACTTTTGTTTGGAAGATCTGTCCAGTGGTGAGAGAGGTGTGTTGAAGTCTCCCATGATTATTGTATGGTGGTCTATTAGACTCTTGAACTTGAGAAGAGTTTGTTTGATGAACATAGCTGCACCATTGTTTGGGGCATATATATTTATGATTGTTATGTCTTGTTGGTGTATGGTTCCCTTGAGCAGTATGTAGTGTCCCTCTTTATCCCTTTTGATTAACTTTGGCTTAAAATCTATTTTATTTGATATGAGTATGGATACTCCTGCTTGTTTCCGAAGTCCATATGAGTGATATGATTTTTCCCAACCTTTCACCTTCAGCCTATGTATGTCTTTTCCTATCAAATGCGTCTCCTGTAGGCAGCATATTGTTGGGTCTTGTTTTGTGATCCATTCTACTAGCCTGTGTCTCTTAATTGGTGAGTTTAAGCCATTAACATTTAGGGTTATTATTGAGATATGGGTTGTTCTTCCAGCCATATTTGTTTATTTATGTTACTAAACATGGTTTGTTTTCCACTTTGATTATTTTCCCCCCTTTAGTGTCCTACCTCCCACTGTTGGTTTTCATTGTTATTTTCCATTTCCTCTTCCTGTAATGTTTTGCCAAGGATGTTTTGAAGAGATGGTTTTCTAGCTGCAAATTCTTTTAACTTTTGTTTATCGTGGAAGGTTTTAATTTCATCTTCCATCCTGAAGCTTAATTTCGCTGGAAACACAATTCTTGGTTGGAACCCATTTTCTTTCAGTGTTTGAAATATGTTATTCCAGGATCTTCTAGCTTTCAGAGTCTGTGTTGAAAGATCAGCTGTTATCCTGATTGGCTTACCCCTAAATGTGATCTGCTTCCTTTCTCTTGTAGCTTTTAAAATTCTCTCCTTGTTCTGTATGTTGGGCATCTTCATTATAATGTGTCTAGGTGTGGGTCTCTTATGATTTTGCACATTCGGCGTCCTGTAGGCTTCTAGGATTTGGGGTTCTGTCTCATTCTTCAAATCTGGGAAGTTTTCTCGAATTATTTCATTGAATAGATTGCTCATTCCTTTGGTTTGAAACTCTGTTCCTTCCTGTATCCCAATGACTCTTAAATTTGGTCTCTTGATGTTATCCCATATTTCTTGGATGTTCTGCTCATGGTTTCTTAACAGTCTTGCTGAGCTGTCTATGTTCTTTTCAAGTTGATATACTTTATCTTCATTGTCTGATGTTCTGTCTTCTAAGTGTTCTACTCTGCTGGTAGTATTCTCAATTGAGTTTTTAAGTTGGCTTATTGCTTCCTGCATTTCTAGGATTTCTGTTTGTTTGTTTTTTATAACCTCTATTTCCCTGTATAGTTGATCTTTTGCTTCTTGGATTTGTTTATGTAATTCATTGTTGAAGTGATCTTTCATTGTCTGATTTTGCTGTCTGATGTCTTCCTTGAGACTCCAGATCATCTGAAGCATGTATATCCTGAATTCTTTATCTGACATTCCATCAGCTGCAGCTATTACCTCTTCTAAAGTTGAGTTGACCTGCAATGCTTGTGGTCCTTTCTTTCCTTGTCTCTTCATACTGTTCGCGTTCCTTTCTTCTTGGTGAAACTGTTGTGCTATTGAATTTTCCCCCTATATATTTATATTGGTCTTGTATAGTTGCAAAGTCTCCCTCGCAGGCACGGGCGGCGGCTCTGCCCCTCCGCCAATTGGGGCAATGTGCCTACCACGCCGGCAGGCCGCTGGGCCTGCTCTGCCAGTCGGTAGCAGGTCCGCCGTCCTTGCAGGCGCGGGCGGCGGCTCTGTCCCTCTGCAGGCCGCTAGGCTTGTTCTGTCGGTGGTCGCAGTTCTGCCTACTTTGCAGGCGCAGGCAGCGGCACTGCCCCTCTGCAGGCCTCTGGGGCTGTACTGCCAGTGGGTCGCAGGTCCGCCTACTTTGCAGGCGTGTGTGGGGGGGGGCGGCTCTACCCTTCCTCAGGCCACTGGGCCTGTTCTGTCTCTCGGTTGCAGGTCTGACCTGTTCTGATGGTGGTCTCAGTTCCGACTACCTTGCAGGCGCGGGGGGGAGGGGGCGGCTCTGCCTCCCAGCAGGCCGCTGCTCCTCTTCTGCCGGTGGGTCGCAGGCCCGCCTACCTTGCAGGAGTGATTGGAAGCTCTGTCCCGCCGCGGGCCACTGGGCCTTTTCTGTCGGTGGTCACCCTTCCCCTACCTGGCAGGCGAGGGGGGTGGGGGGCGGCTCTGCCCCTCAGCAGGCCGCTGGGCCTGCTCTGTGTTTGGTCCCAGTTCCCTCTACTATGCCGGCGCAGGGGGAGGGGGCGGCTCAGCCTCTCAGCAGGCGGCTGCTCCTCTTCTGCCAGTGGGTCGCAGGCCCGCCTACCTTGCAGGAGTGATTGGAAGCTCTGTCCCGCCCTGGGCCACTGGGCCTTTTCTGTCGGTGGTCACCCTTCCCCTACCTGGCAGGCGAGAGGGGTGGGGGGCGGCTCTGCCCCTCAGCAGGCCGCTGGGCCTGCTCTGTCTTTGGTCCCAGTTCCCTCTACTATGCCGGCGCAGGGGGAGGTGGCGGCTCAACCTCTCAGCAGGCGACTGCTCCTCTTCTGCCGGTGGGTCGCAGGCCCGCCTACCTTGCAGGAGTGATTGGAAGCTCTGTCCCGCCCTGGGCCACTGGGCCTTTTCTGTCGGTGGTCACCCTTCCCCTACCTGGCAGGCGAGGGGGGTGGGGGGCGGCTCTGCCCCTCAGCAGGCCGCTGGGCCTGCTCTGTCTTTGTTCCCAGTTCCCTCTACTATGCCGGCGCAGGGGGAGGGGGCGGCTCAGCCTCTCAGCAGGCGACTGCTCCTCTTCTGCCGGTGGGTCGCAGGCCCGCCTACCTTGCAGGAGTGATTGGAAGCTCTGTCCCGCCCTGGGCCACTGGGCCTTTTCTGTCGGTGGTCACCCTTCCCCTACCTGGCAGGCGAGGGGGGTGGGGGGCGGCTCTGCCCCTCAGCAGGCCGCTGGGCCTGCTCTGTCTTTGGTCCCAGTTCCCTCTACTATGCTGGCGCAGGGGGAGGGGGCGGCTCAGCCTCTCAGCAGGCGGCTGCTCCTCTTCTGCCAGTGGGTCGCAGGCCCGCCTACCTTGCAGGAGTGGTTGGAAGCTCTGTCCGACGCGGGCCACTGGGCCTTTTCTGTCGGTGGTCACCCTTCCCCTACCTGGCAGGCGAGGGGGGTGGGGGGCGGCTCTGCCCCTCAGCAGGCCGCTGGGCCTGCTCTGTCTTTGGTCCCAGTTCCCTCTACTATGCCGGCACAGGGGGAGGGGGCGGCTCCACCAATGGCATTTTGTAAGTGACTGGATCCCCATTTTTAATGGGCATGCACCAATGGCATTTTGTAAGTGACTGGATCCCCATTTTAAATGGGCATGCACCAATGGCATTTTGTAAGTGACTGTTGTTTTGAATTAAAGAGAGGCCTGGCTGCCAACACCTGACCAGCACAGGTGGCGTCACTGTCTTTTCTCCCTGCAGACACTTGTCAGCCTGGTCATCCTGTGCCACCTGGTGTGTAAGTGGGTCTCTCAGCAACACTAGAGTGGTTTCTCTAGGAGTGCCTGGATGAAGTGCCCTGGGTGCCCAGGATGACAGCCTATTGCTGGGGAGTGGCCAAGGCTTCACATAGGGTGTCTTATCTGCAGGAAGGTCAGACTAAAGCAGGACAATAGTCAAAGTGCCTTGCAGTTCCCTATGCCCACTGGGTAGTGTCAGCCCCCCCCCCCGCCCCGCCTGCCCAGTGTACTTGCCCTAGAAGAGGCCCCTGCAGACTTTGTGACTTTCACTTCTAAGGGGCTTTGTGGGCTGCTTGCCGAGGGAGCAGCCCCCTAGGCCAGTGGCTCTCTGAGCTCCTGGCAGCACTGCACTCTGTCTTGCGGTCATGTTGGAGAGAAGGCCTGGAGATGGGATGCATTGCATTAGCATGGTTCCTCCCCATGGGCTGTGATATATGGAAATGTGATGAAGTTAAAAAAAAAAAAATGGAAGCATTGCAGTTCTCTAGGAAGAACAACACAGGAATGAAAGATGAAGAAGGCAGGAGGCCTTTAATTGGCCCGTTGGTCTCCTTGTCATTTGTGTTCTGTTTTTAAGCATCTCTACTTTAAACTCCTTGGGCCATTGTGACAATCATGTATTTCACCTGCTCTTCACTCTCTGCCCCACAGCTGCCCCTCTGTTCATGTTCCTGCCATCTCTGGCCTGGTCTTCAGAGTGGGTAGTTTCCCTTCCTCCATCTCCCCTAGGGGTCTGTCACAATGCCAGGCTGCTTACATTACCCCCTGCTGGAGCGCCTCCAGGCTCTCCCTGAGTGCAGAGTGACCTTCAGACTCCTCAGCCTGGGGCAGCAGCTGCACCTCTTGTTTTCTAGCCTTCACCCACCCTTTTGCTCATTTTGGGCAGCTCCCTGCCACTCGGCTTTGCTGTGGCATGATGGGCTCATCTCCACTCTTTGAATGAGCTGTACCTGCATGTGGGCTGAGTGCACATCTCCGTGCCAGGTGCTGTTCTTCTTGTCTTATTTCCTACTTGAAGCAACCTGTGTGGTGGGTATTACGGTCTCCATTTCAGATGAGGAGCTGGAGACACTGATGTGGTAAGCAATTCCCTAAGGTCATGTTCCCACCAAGGTCACAGGACCAGGATTAGAGGCCAGTCAACCTGGGGGCTCCTGCCCTTGTATGGCGTCTCCATGCCCCCAGTCTCCTTATTTCTTCCCATGCTGCCTGGGTCCCCTGAATTGCCACCTTGGCACCCTCTTCCTGGCCTTTATTTAATTCATTAATTTAGTTTTCACTTCTCTCCAGTCTTGTGCTGTCATCTAGCAAATGTCACAGAGTTATTTGTGGTCTGGGCTGTGAGCCCCTGAGGACAGGGTGCATCTTGCTGTCTTCACGTTCCGTAATCAGCTGCACATGGTGAGCAGGTACTTAGCATGCTTAGGGAATTTGGAGTTTTGTGAAAAAGCATGTCTTGAAGCTCACCCCTCTCAGTTGCCTGACCAGCGAATTCTGCAGGAGGTCCTGTCGCAGTTTTTCTCTTGCTGTGCTCTGTGAAGCCATCTCTGGTTTTGCTGCTGTTGAGAGACAAACCTCTTCTAAGACTTACCAGCATAAAGAGAATTTGTCTACTTAATATTGCTGCCAAATTAGTACTGCATCTGGAAGGCCTGAGAAAGGCTCAGTTAAGAGAATCTTACTGCATAATTTATGAAAGACTGAGTCATAAAATAAGCATTTCTGATGGCCTGCTTGCCCAAGGTAGGGATGGTAATGCAGCCATTATTCACCTATGGGCAGTGGCGCCTGTGCGCCAGGAGGCCTCTGGCTCGTATTCTCTTCAGCAGGCTTCTAATGCTGTCTCTGGCCTCTCTTTCCACATTGGCTCTCTTCCCATTTGGGGACTAGAGCTTGGAAATTTAGTGTTTAATGTGAAATGATTCCATGAAAACTGAGTGTGCATCCGCCCCCCCACCCCCTTTGTCAGCACTGGGGATTGAATTTATCAGGGAAGCTCTATCACTGAGCCACACCTCCAGTCCTTTCTGTTTTTTATTTTGAGACAGGCTGGCCTTGAACTTGTGATCCTCCTACCTTAGCCTCCTGAGTAGCTGGGATTATAGGTGTGTACCACCATGCCCCACTGTGTGTTAGTATTTCTAAACAATGGAAATCTTAAAAAAGAAAAAACCCAACAGACTCAGGGTCAATTCAGGCCTAGGCACCATGAAAGGAGCAGGAGGTACCAAGGAAAATAAGGCAGGCCTATATTCCAGTTGACTGCAAGACAGGCTGCTCATCTGCTAGTGTGAAGCAGGCCCATGAGGAGGGCCTGAGCAGAGGTGGTCCTCTGGAGTTGATGGAGCAGGAGGGCTGCATGGGCATTTCAGGTGTCAGGTGCAGCCTGCCAATCAGGAACACTTGTGGGTCCTGGCGTGTGGCTGGGGGCAGGCCAGCATGATGGACGGCATCTTTATGAGGATCCTTGGTTGCCAGCCCCAAGGGTTGGCTCTTATTGCTCATCACATGTGATTTCCTTTCTCCTTGTAGCTGATTTCCATTTGGGCCATGAGCCTCCAGTGGGGGCAAGGTCCTGTCTTCATAAATCACCATGTGGACACTGCAGGTTTATAAACAGCTCTCTCATCTTCAAAGTAGAAGTAACAGTCTTCTGTGATATGCGTGAGCTGCAAGGGGGCTGAACTCTGCCCCAGGGCATAGGTAGCTCTGTGTATCACCTCTGCCAAGCCCTTGTTTGAACTTGCAGCCTGCCTGGGACTGTTCTCCTGGCAGAGGGCAGAAGCAAGGGACTGGTGGAAGCACCCTGTGCCTGTCTCTCAAAGCTTTGCCAGGACACTGTGTCTGCCATATCCATTCACAGTCCTCTGGCCAGCTGATGGCCCTGGCCAAGACCAGCACCATTGGACAGAGTACATAATCCTTGACAGTGAAGTGCATCCTCAGGAGCAGTGATCCTGCCTCCCATCCAGGGAGTACTGTGGTCAGGAAGTGATGGTTGTTAAAAAGTCCATTCTGGTGCAGTGGGAAGGTGAGCTGGCCGGGCAGTGCTGGGGGCCTGGCTGTGGAGGGGTGGCCTGTCATATTTGCAAAAGGGCTTTGAGGGGTGTCTCCATGGCGTGGAGCCAGCAGGATTTGGCAGCTGTGGTGTGAGGGCGCTTCAGGGTCAGTAGTGAGCCCACGCTGTTGGTTTGGCATCAGGGTAGGTGGCCATGACCCCCTCTGAGAAGAGGCCATGAAGGAGGAACAGATCCGGCAGGCCCAAGGCATTCTGTATTGGACATGGGTTTGTAATGCCATGGTGAGCGGCAGGAGAAGATGGTGCAGTGGGCACGTGTGGGGAGGAGCAGTGAAGACTGACAGAGCCAACCACAGTTGATGGGAGGTGGGGCCCTGGCATTGAGGGTCTGCTCTAGGGGCTCATCTGGTCAGTGGCAGCTCTCTAGGATGCGTTCTTTCGCCCTGTGTTATTTAATAGTTGAGAGAACGGAGGCTTGCCAAGGTTGGGGAACTTGCCCAAGGTCATCTGGCGAATGAGGCTGTGCCTGCAATTAAACCTCTGGGCCTCCCTTGTGGAGCATGTGCCTCCCCCACAGGTTGTATTCCTTCTCAAGTAGGACCACTCCTAGTGTCCTTTGGCTCAAGATAATATCTACTATATAATGAAATTTTGTTTTATGCAGTTTTTCAAGGGAGCTCACACCCATGGTCTGATTGAAAAAGTAATTAGTATTCATATTAGAGCTTACCAAACAATTCCCTGGTATTTGAGCATCAGCAGAGGAACAAAGCAGTACTGTCTGTGATCTTTGATTTACAGCTCCCTGTGCCCAACGGGCTCTGGGCAGAAAGCTATAAATAAAATTAAAATAAATGGAAACAATGCACCTATAAATTTTGTTCCAGGAACCTCCAATTGCCTTTTAGAGGAAATCCCCAATAAAATGCTGTTTGGCAATCCATTTGAAAGAGCAGGGGCAGTAGATCACCCTGGAAGAATCAGTAAAGTGAAGGACAGGCTACCATGCTGGAATATTTTAAACATAAGAATTAGCTGATTTCATGGAGCGCACTGTTTCGTGTTAGCTGTTTGCAAGGTCTTTTCACCTGTTGCTATTGCGGTGTCTTTGCTGTGGGGTAAAGGTCATCAGTGGAAGCTGCATGAGTTTTGGGAGGCAAATGAGCATTTGTCCTTTCCTCTCGAGTTCAATCCTGGGCTTCACGCTGTGGAGATGGTAAAGGCCCAGAGAGAAGCTGGGGTTTGGCAGGATGTTCAGTCAGAAGTAAATCATGCCATTGAGGGGTGGCTTGGGCACCATGGCCTGGACTGGAGACCAGTTGGCTACCAAAGCAGATCCAGAGAAGGAGCTTTGGCCTCTTAGAGAGGAGTCACTTTGAGGAGTCTTGTTGTGTACCTCTTGATTCTTACGATTTGTGGAAAAAGTTAAGTTCTCCTTTAAAAATATATTGTTCATTTTAATAAAAGGTCAATTTTTAAAATTCTTTCCTTCTTATGTTGCTGAATAGATTCTAACTTTTACTGATTTCTGTAAGTCTGTTGCCAACAAGCTGCTAATGGAATTGGAAGTCTCCTGTCTCATTGGTCAGAACTGCCACAAGCAAGCTCTTTAATGCTGGTTCCTGTCATTTGGTTCCCACTGGACTCTGTGGGGCTTGAGGAAGAAGAACAGACAAGTCCAGGGAAGGGCAAATGGTGCTGTCCTTGGCTAGTCCTTTTTCGGAGGAGCTTGGGTATAAGTGGAAGCTTGAGGAGAACAAAGCATGCAGGTGTTTTAAGACCCAGTCAAACTGAGAAGGAGTCCCAGGGGCTTGGATAGGTCAAGGAAGAAGGGAAGGCTAGATTTCTCCTGACCAGGAGGCTGAGCCTCAACTAACCGTGATTTGAAACTCTCAGGTTAATAGGAAATTAGTCTCTCTCTGTTGTATGTCTAATTTTTCTGTATATAGTGAGTAGGCAGTCATCCCATCTACTGTGTGCAAAAACATTCATGACTTTTTAACTCAGTTGACCATACCTGTAGGAAGCTTAAGTTGCTGAGGCTGAAGGCATAGCTGAGGCCCCATTTTAAAGGTGGTGGACTCATAGTTAGACACAACCGACCCTGGGAGGGCCTGAAGATGAGTCAAAGCAACTGCTGGACTACCTTTGACCACTTGAGGGCCTTTCAAGGTCGGCAGCTACAAATCAGTATGCAACACCAGCTCCTTACATACAAGTACAGTGTTCTCTCTCTACGTTCCTAGACTGGGTCCTTGCTACCTTGCCTGAGTGCTTTGTGCTACCTGTTCTTACCCCAAGAACTTTATGGTTGTGGGGGTGATAGGACTCAAACCAGTAACTGGGGAAGAAACAGTGTTCAAAGGAGGGAGGAATACTTCTAGCTGGAGTGATCAGGAGGATTTTTCAAGGAGAAGGTAGCATCTGGGCAGAGAGTTTGGGTTTGAGTAGGTAGAGGGTCTAAGAGAGTAGTATTTGAGAAGAAGTGGTGAGGTCAGAGTTGTGAATGGTCTAGTTTCTCTGGAGGGTGGGCTTACAGTGAAAGAGCATTTGCATGCTGGCTTACTGGTGCTGAGTGCTAACCAGATTTAGGTACTTGTTTCATGGCATCCGTGAGACATGGTACAAGGACCTTTCACCAGAGAGGAATTGGGTTTTCATCCCATTTAGTCTCTCTGCCATGTTCCTTAGTGTTTTCTCTTTAGTAGCATTTTATTAAATTGTATTTAGACCCTCTACAGCCCTAACCTCAGAATTAGGCTCAGCCCCAGCCAAAAGGAGCAGGTACAAGGCAGAAGTTCCAAACAGACTGCTGGGCTGAACAAAATTCAGGGAGAGGCCCAGAGTTGTAAGGAAACACCACCTTAACTGATTTTGATAAACCTCCACAGACATGAGTGTCTTTGTGGGAATCCAGCAGAGAGGTCTTAGCATCTCTTTGGACTAAAATAATTCAAGAATGGACACATTTTTGTTTATGATACCCTTCCTCCAAGGCAGCACAGCTTAAATACCAAGAGAGACTCCCCTTGGTTTTCAATTTCTGACACAAGTGAAGGTGATAATGTAGTGAACACCCCACTTCCCCAGCCATGTAGGATGCTTCTTGAGAGGCTTACTTCTTTTTGGATCTGTCCAGAACGATAAGGGAATCTGCCTGGTGGCAGTTAGGAGTAGGGAAGAGGGGCAGGAGCTCACAGTACTTGGGGTATAGAACTCAGCTAAGGACTGCAGTTTCTACTAATTGCCTCATGGACTTTGCCAAGAGGCCTTCTTATGAACCTGATAGGATGCATCACTTATAGACACTCCCATCGAGCCCACACATACCTCCAACCAACCCCTGAACCCAGTACCCTGTGTGCTTACACCTAGCCCCCAGTGACAGCATCTGAGCCTCTGCAGATTACATGGGAATGCAGATAGCTAGTTTGACTCTGATGGGCTGGGAAAATGAGCTTAACCTTGAACACTCTGAGCAATGGCCTAGGGAGAATAAATGGGAGCCTCTCAGCATCTGAGTTTGCTTTGCTGGGTTGAGATAATGCATATAATATAGTTCTCAGACTTAACCCCCAAGAAAAAATTCCTCTCCAGGGGGAATGGAGTGGGTACATCCATTGAAATAGCTGGAGAGACCCCAAGAATCCTAGCTAGGCTGACTGGTGAAGATCTTTCTCTCATGAAGCCAGTCAGTAAGACTGGGGTTTGGCCAGGTGCAGTGGTGCATGCCTGTAATCCCAGCGGCTCAGGAGGCTGAGGCAGAAGGATTGTGAATTAAAGCCAGATTAGCGAGGACCTGAGAAACTCAGTGAGATTCTTTCTCTAAATAAAATACCAAAAAAGGGCTGGAGATGTAGCTCAGTGATTAAGTGCTCCTGAGTTGAATCCTCAGTACTATAAAAGAAAAAGACTGGGGTTTGGTGACTGTTGTTTCAAAGGCATAGCAATGTAAGACCTTAAGGAAAATGAACAAAGAAAACAAAACAAACAAACAAACAAAAATTGGAAATATTACATTACTAAAGGGACACAGTAATTTTCTAGCAGTCAGTCCCAAAGAAATGGAGATCTACAAGTTTCCTGATGAAGAAATCAAAATCATTGTTTTATGGAAGTTGAATGAACTATAAGAGTTCACAAGCATCAAAGTGCAGAAAATAATATATGAGCAATATGAACACTTTAATAAAGAGAGAGAAACAAAATAATTCTGGAGCTGAAAAATGCAGTGACTGAAGTAAAAAACACAATCGAGAGCTTCAACCGCTGACTCAACTTATCAGAAGAATCAGTCAACCTTAACAAAGGCCATTTGAAATTATCCATTGAGAGGGGAAAATTAATGATAAAGAGTGAAGAAAGTGTATTTGATTTATGGGACCCATTAAGTGAGCCATCACATTATGTGTGTTTCAGAAGGAGAAGAGAAAGTAGCAGAAAGCTTATTTAAAGAAATACTCCCTAGAAACTTTCAGAATCTGTGGAAAGAAATAGTCATCCTCCTTCAAGAAGCCCATTGGACTTAAAATAAGTTACCCAAAGAAGTCGATGTTAAGATACATTATAATTAAATCATCAAAAGTCAAAGCAAAGGATTTTGAAAGCAACATAAAAGTGACTTGTCACATACAAGGGGACTTTGTAAGCCTCACCAGCAGATTTTTTTTCAATGGAAATCTTGTTTTCCTCTAGTGGGTGGAATGATATATTCAAAATACTGAAAGCAAAAACAAAACAAAACAAAACAAAATACCCCTACTAACCAAGAATCTCTATCCTGGCAAAGTGACCCTTCAGAGATGAAAGTTCATCACCACTAGACCTGCTTTAAAAGAAATGTTAAAGGAAATTCTTTCTTTCTTTTCTTTTAGATGGACACAATACCTTTATTTTGTTGTTTATTTTTATGTGGTGCCGGGGATCAAACCCAGTACCTTATGCATGCTAGGTAAGCTTTCTACCACTGAGCCACAATCCCGGCCCCCTAAAGGAAGTTCTTTAACTTGAAATGAAAGGTTGCTAATTGATAACATGAAAACACATGAAGGTATAGCTTATTGGTAAAGGTAGGCATGTAGTCAAATTCATAAAGACGTTAATGCAGTGGATATGGTGATGTGTAAATCACTTTTAACTCTAGTATAAAAGCTAGAAGACAAAATAATTAAAATAATCATAGCTACCTTAATTTGTTGATGGATACATACATGAGCAGATGTAAATTGTGATATCAGTTATAATGTTTTGTGTGTATGAGAAGTAGTCACATGGTAAAGCCTTAGTCCTGAGCCTGTGGCACTGTTGGGAGGTGGGGGATCTTAAGGAGGTGGGGCCTGGTGGGAAATCTTTAGGTCATTTAGGGTGTGCTCTGACGGGGATTGTGGGAGGCTAGCCCTGTCTTCATTCTCTCTTTTGCTCCCTGGTCGTGAGATGTGCAGTTGTGCTCTGCTACATGCTGCTGCCATGATGTATTGCCTTGCTATGGGCCCCAAAGCAGAGGGGCCAATTGATTGTAAACTGGAACCTCCAAAATTGTGAGCCCAAATAGACTTTTTTAAAAAAATTATTTTTTAGTTGTGGATGGACACAATACCTTTGTTTCATTTATTTATTTTTATGTGGTGCTGAGATCAAAACTAGTGCCGCACACATGGTAGACAAATGCTCTACCACCGAGCCACAACCCCAGCCTCCAAAATAGACTTTTTATAAAATTTTTTTCAGGTAGTTTTTATTGTGATGGCCTACTAAAACAAGTTCTTACCATCTTCAAAAAGTATTATTGTAAGATTTTTATGTAAGCCTCATGGTAACCACAAAGAAAACCTTTAATTCATACTAAAAGATGAAAAGAAAAGAGTCAAAGCATATTACTACAAAAACCCAAACCCTAACAAAAGACAGCGAGAGAGGAGGAGAGGGACAAAGGAGATACGAGGCAGTAAGAAAGCAGTGATGTCAATAGTGAATTCCTACGTGTCAGTAATTACTTTAAAGGTGAATCACTTAAACTTGCCAATCAAAAGACATATGTTGACTGGATGAAAAAAATTCCACAATATGCTATTTGTAGGCACTCACTTTATTTAGATTTAAGGATATGTATAAGCTGAAAGTGAAGGGATGGGGAGAAGTGTCCCATGTAAACGGGATGCTTATCCTTATGTCAGAGAAAATACAAAAACTATCACAAGAGACAGACAAAGTCATTGTGTAATGATAAAGGGGTCAGTGCCTCTAGAAGACATAATAATTGTAAATTCATATCTAGCATCATGATACTCAAATGTATAAAGCAAATATTAACAAAACTTAAGTGAGAAATAGACTAAAACATAGTAATATTAAAGAACTTTAATACTCCATTTTCAATGATGAATAGATTTTCTGGACCAAAAATAGGGAAACTATGGACTTGAAAAATACTATAGACCAAAGGAACCTACCAGACCCATAGACCATCTCATCCTTCAGTAGAATACACATTCTTCTCAAGGGTACATGGAACTTTCTCCAGGATAGATCATATGTGTTGGGCCCCAAAACTGGTTAAGAGAAGTGAAATTAAATATCTTTTCTGACCACAGTGATATAAAACCGGAATCAACAATAGGAGGAAAATTTACAAATATGTGAAAACTGTATACAACCAGAGATATGAAAAATTATGTAATGTGTACAATAAGAATTATAATGCATTCCACTGGCATATATAAATAAAAAATGAAACGAATATGTGAAAATTAAATAACATTCTTGTCTTGAACAACCCTTGAGTTAAATAAGATGATTTCTTCTTCAAATGAAAATTAAAATATTTATTGAGACAAATTAAAAATGGAAATTCAAGTTATCAACACTTAAATGATTCAGCCAAAGCAGTTCTGAGAGGCAGTTTGTAGTCATTTATGTCTATATTGAAAAAAAGAAAGATCTCAAACAACCTAATTTTATTCTTCAAGGAACTAGAAAAAGAAAGAAAAACTGTGTTAATCTATTTTTTGTCCTTGTGGCCAAAATACCTGACAAGAACACCTTAGATGAGGGGAGTTTCATTTTGGCTCACTGCTTCAGAGAGGTCATTCCATGGCTGACCGGCTTCACTGCTGTGGCCTGAGGTGAGCCGAACGTCACTGTGGAAGTGCAGAGCAGAGGAAAGGTGCTGAGCTCATGGCAGCTGAGAAGGAAGGAGAGAAGGAGGCAGGGACAGAGAGGGAGAAGATAAACCCTCCCAGGGCTCGCCCCGTGCTCTTCCTCCAGCCAGGTCCCACTGCCTAGTGGTCCATTCAGCTGTTACAGGCTCATTCATCAAACAGATCAATCCACTGATGAGGTCAGAGCCCTCCCTATCCACTCATTCCCTAAGACCCACCCTTCACCCTTGGCCTTGCTACCCTGGGGACCATGCTGTCAACATGAGACTTGCGGGACATTCCAGATCCCAGACACAATATAGCATAACTCAGAGAGCAGGAGAAACGAAATGGAGACTTGAAAAACGGCAGGAACAGTTCAGTTAAACGAATGATGATAACATTTACAAAGCATTAGCTAAGAAAAATTGAGAGGAATATAAATAAATTTCGTGTAGGGCATAAGAAAATTTGTGAGATCCTGTCTCAAAATAAAAAATAAAAAGAGCTGGGGTTGTGGCTCAGTGGTTGAGCACCCCTAGGTGCAAATCCCTGGTACCACCCCCCAAATTATAAATAAGTGAGGGGAAAAAACCCCTGAAAGCCCTTCCTCTGAAATCAGAAACCGGACAAGATGCCTACTTTGGCCACTTTTACTCATACCATACAAATAACAACGATGATAAAAGGATACTATAAACAATTATACACCAATAAATTGGATAATGTAGAAGAAGTGAATAAGTTCCTAGAAACATATTAAATCATGAAGAAATGGAAAGACGAACTAATACACAACTTCTCTCCTTTATATTGAGAAGGAGATTGAGTAAGTCATCAAATACCTCTCAACAAAGAAGAGCCCAGGACTTCGCTGGTGAATTTTTACCAAATACTTAAATCTCCAAATTCTTCCAAAGATAGAAGTGGAGATAACATTTCCAGATACCTATTACAAAGAAATACCACACCGCTTAAAAAAAAAAAAAAAGCCAAAGACACTGCAAGAAAAGAAAGTTAACAAATCAACATTGCTAATGGACATAGACGTGTACATCTTCAACAGGCTACTAGCAGACCGATCTCAGTAGCACAGGAGAGGATTGATCACACATACATCGTGATCAGTGGGATTTGCTTCGAGGAGCAAGGTTGGTTCAACATACGCAGATCAATAAATGCAGTAAACCTCTTTAGTAGAATCAGGGAGAAAACCTCTAGTATTATCTCAATAGATACAGAAAAGGCATTTGACAGAATATGTCTTTGCGTGGAAAAAAAGCCTCAACAAATTAGGGATAGGAGTGTAGCAGTACAAACAGTGACGACATATGACAGGTCAGCTGCTAGCTCACAGTTAGTGGTGAAAACCTGAAAGCCCTTCCTCTGAGATCGGAAACCGGACAAGATGCCTACTTTGGCCACTTTTACTCAGCAGAAGGCTGGAAGCCCTAGCCAGAACTATTATGGTAAGAAGGAGAAACAAAGTACCCAAATTACGGCAAGAAGTAAAATGGTCTCTGTTTGCAGATGGTATGCTCTCATTTGTAGATAACTCTGAGGATTTCTGTTGATCTGCTTTCCAGTGCTGTGACAGAGCACATGGCAGCTGAGAAGGAAGGAGAGAAGGAGGCAGGGAACAGAGAGGGAGAAGATAATCCTTCCAGAGGGAAGAGGTTATTTAGGCTGGTTTGTCAGAGGTTTCAGTGCATGGTCACTTGGCCCTGTTGTTTTTGGGCCTGTGACAGGGAAGACATCATGTTCAGGAGTGTGTGATGCTGTCAGCCCACTGCAGCCAGGCAGTGGAGACAGGAGGGGCTGGGACCCCAATATCACTAGGAGACTAGACATACCCTAGTGACCTGACTTCCTTCTCTTAGGCCCACCTCCTCATGGTTCCACCTCTTCCCAATAGCCGTGACCAGCAGGGACTGAACCTTCCACACAGGAGCTTTGGGGGACATTCAACATCCAAAATATTAACAAGACTCTACCAAAAATCCATTAGGACCAATAAACAAATTCAGTACAGTTGCAAAGTGAAGATAAAAGCCTAGCATGCAAAACTTATTTGCAGTTCTGTACACTAACTGCCCTATCTGAAAAACAAATTAAGAAATTCCCGTTTACATAGAACAACAACAAAAAAGTGAAACACATTTTGAATTTAACCAAGGAGGTGAAAGATTCAAACACTGAAAGCTGTACACATTGATGAAAGATGTTGAAGAATACACAGGTGGAAAGGCATCCCGTGTTAATGGATTGAGAAAAGTAATATTGTTAAAACAACCTCACTACCTAAAGTGATCTAGAGATTCAGTGGAATCCCGAATAAAGTTCCTATGACAACTTTTATGGAAATAAAATCTTAAAAATCATATGGAACCACAAAAGACCATAAATGACCAAAGTAGTGGGCAAGAAGAATAAAGCTGGAGGTATCACAGTTCTTTATTTCAAAATATATTAAGAAGTTGCTATGATCAAAACAATATGGCACTGACATCAGAACAGACATATAGACCAAGAGAATAGAATAGAGCTCAGAGATAAATCTATGCATTTATGGTCAACCAATCTTTGACAAGAGTGCCAAATAACACACAATAGGGAATATTTCATACCAAATAAAAATTCAACTTAGAATGTATTATAGACTTAGATATGAGACATAGAACTGTAAAACTGCTGGAAGAAAACATGTCTAAGGCTTCTTCACATTGGTTTGGGCAGTGGTTTTTTGGTTATGACCCAGAGGTTCAAACAAAATCAAAAAAAGATCGAATTGCATCAAATTTAAAAACGATGGAGTCCATCCATAAAGTGAAGAGACAACCTACAGAATGAGAGAAAATATTTGCAAACCCTATATTTAAAATACATGAAGAACTCAACTCAATATCAAAAAAGAAAAAAACAAACCTAGAACCCAACAATCTAAGTAATCCAATTAAAAAATGAGCAAACAACCTGTGTGGACATTTGTCCAAAGCAGACGTACAAAAGGCAAGGAAAGGTGTTCAGATCACTAATTGTTATGGTTTAGACGAGGTGTCTCCCCAAAGCTCACGTGTGAGGCAACACAAGGAAGTTTACCTGCTAGTTATGAGCGTCTTAACCCAACCAGCGTATTCATCCCTTGGTAGGAACTAACTGGTGGTGACTGTGGGCAGGTGGGTGTTTGGAGGAGCTAGGTTGTTGGGGATGAGTCTTTGGGTTTATATTTTGTCCATAGTGAGGGGAGCTCTTGGCTTTCTGGTGCCATGTTCCCAGCTGCTTTCCTCCGCCACACTCTTCGCCACGGTGTTCTGCCTCACCTTGGGTCATGAAGAATGGCTGGCCGTCTATGGACTGAGACCTCTGAAACCCTGAGCCCCAGAATAAGCTTTAAGCTTTTTCTCCTCTAGTTGTTCTTGCCAGGTCTTTTGGTCACAGCAGTGGAAAAGCTGACTTAAAATACTAATCATCAGAGGAATGTAAAGAAAACCATAATGAGATACCATCTACACAGGGTGGCTTTTATCAAAAAGACAAAAGATAACCCTATTGGTGAGGCTGTAGAGAAAAAGGAACTTTGGTACTGTTGGTAGGAATATCAGTTGAGAAACAGTATGGTGGTTCCTAATACCAGTGCGTCAGGAGGCCGCGGCAGGAGGATTGCAAGTTTGAGGTTAGTCTCAGCAATTTAGTGATACCCGTTTAAAAAAAGAAAAAGAATTAAAAAAAGGATGTGACTAAGTGGTAAAGTGCCCCTGGGTTTAATCCTCAGTACAAAAAACAAAACAAAACAAAAACAAATCAAATTGAAAATAGAACTCATTGGATCTAGTAATCTTTCCTCTGAGTGTATATCCAAAGGAAATGAGAGGAGCACCCCTATAGACAGCGGCACCCCACGCTCATTGCAGAATCATGCTCCACAGCTGGGATGTGGAACAACCTGAGTGTCTCTTGGCAGGTGAGTGGAGGGAAGAGACACACTTGCTGGGATACTTGGTTACTTGGATTCCAAGTAACCAAGGTGAAATGTGGCAAGAGTCTCTCCAGACACTGAACCTGCTGGGACCTGTCTCAAATCTTGGACTTCCATAATCTAGAACTTTGAGGGAAAAAATGTGTGCAGGTTACAAGTTACAAGCACAGATGTTCAAGTACAGATGTTTTCACTGTGACTCTTAAACTTTTCCCTGATTTAAAGCACCAGCTTTGCGTTTCCAGGCAAAGGCATTCACAACCAACACAAGCCTGGACTCCAAGCTCCTTGTCCTTGGCCACTTGGTGATAGGGACCACTACAGTGTGGTGTCATTGGCCAAAATCCAGGTAGGTGGACTAGTCACTGGATTTAGGCCTCTGAGGGATCCAAGACTTGTGATTTACTTTTAGCATTTATTGAATGCCAGTTTTGAAATATTTTAAACTGAGAAAGAAGTTGAGAGGCTTGTCTGTGCCCAGCCAAGTATAGAGTAAGTTATGTCTCTCTCCACATGTCCTTCTTTAACCAACCGTTGATCTGTTTTTTTTTTTTTTTTTTTAATTTTTGACTGCATTTCAGAGTTATGGACATCAGTTCATCACTAAGCACTTAAGTGTGCATGTCATTAACTAGATTTGAATTTTTTGGGGAGGTGAAATTTACCCTATAAAATGCACAGGTCTCCAACAGAAAATTCAGTTATATGGGTTTCGACAAACTTATGACCTGTGCTGCACAAACTCCTACCAAACTGTAGAGATCGGCTATACGGAAGGAAGTTCTCAGCTGCCCTTTTGCAGTGCACAGACTGTATAACCATACCCAGTGGGCGGCCTTGGTAGATGGGTGTGGGAAGAGGGACAGGGTGCCTCTGCAGGATTGGGTGTTGGAAGGTTGATGATAGTGTGCAGCTTGGATGATGGATGTCTAGGACACTTGCTAATGCAGAGGCAGTGGGACTGGGATTGGTGGCTCCTGCTGTGTTTACCGAGGTAGTTGGTGAGAAATGCATTTATGTCCACATGTTCAGTCAGGTGCCTTGGATTTAAAAATCTCTGTGATCCTGGTTCTGCACCTTCAAGTAAGCTCTTAACTACTCTAAGTTTTGATTTCCTTGTTGGTGAAATGTCTGTTGTAGGGTGGTGACCAAGGGCAGCTGCTGAGTCTGTTCTGCTACTTCCCAGTGGTGATGGGGGGGCAAGTCTGTTGATTTCTTTGTGTCTTGGTGTCGTTTTCTGTCACGTTGGGATAAGATGCCCCCTTGCCTGTTGCACTGGGAGCCTTCAGTGTGCCAGTGCATATGAAAGGTCTCAGGGTGGCACTCACACCTTGCTGGGTGTGAGCCCATCAGCTCTCACCTGTGGCTCTGTTTGCCATTGTATGTGTTTTTATGAGAACAGTGACACCCTTGTAGAAATGAACAGGCAGAACCATAGCCCGACCTTCCCTGGAGTTCTCTAGGCTGGGCTCCTGGTGCCGAGAGGTGGAGAGACCCTAGTCTTTGCTGCATAGCAGCTTCCCTGTTGATGTCTGTTGGCCTAGAGCCACTACAGTGCCCCATGGTGATCTGTGCATAAGAGCACGTGCACTCAGCACGCTGCGGGTAAAGCCAGCTGGGGGGGGGGGCAGGAATCACTTGGTCCAGGCTTGGCTCTTAGGGCTTCTGAGGTGTTTGCCATCTTTCTGAGGGTAAATGGGCAGTGGAGAGAGGCAGACGGGGAAGCATTGCGTCCTCTGGGATGCTCAGGGCAGCTTTATTGATGGAGGTGAAGTGCGTGTCATTTGCAGCCACTGCACCTGTGAGAAAAGTACCATGGTGGGTGGCACCAATAGCACCCTGTGTTCTCATGTAATCAGTTAGGACAGCTGCCTTCTGTTTATCATGCCATTCACATGTTGTTGGGGCCAGAAACATGTGGGCTGGTGTCAACAAATCTCAGGCCAGATGTCTGTGGAGTTGTTCAGTCTGATGTGGCCTTACACACTCTTGTTTTTGGTTATCACTTGCAAATGACTATAGGAATGGGCAGGGCTTGCCGGCCAGCCTCGCCGGCCTGGACTTGTGGGGAAGGTGTGGTAGACATGGGCCTGGACTCCCAGGTCCAAGCAGTTCCTTCCTTCAGACATTCTTGGTCTTCTGAACAGGAATGTTGCTGAGAAGCAGCCCTGTGCAGGCCTCACTGCCCTGGCTTCCACGTCAGCAGTGCTCACCAGCACGTTCACTGGCAGGCAGTGTAGACCACGAAGCAGCTACCAGCTTGCTGCTTCTGTCTCCTCACTCCCTGAATTGGAGAAGTTGATAAGGTTTGTTGAGGCAATAGTGTCTCTCCTTGAAGCATCTGGGCACTCCCTTGCCCACTATACACACTGCTGGCCATGAACAAGCAGCTCTTTTGTGCTAGCACAGGGCTGGGCTGGGCTGGTGTTTCTGTGTGTGGAGAACCCATGCCTGCTCACAGCAGAGCCTCTACATCCTCTCCTGGGCATTGTGTCACTTGATGGCCCAAGCATGGTGCAGCTGCATCGAGTCTGAGAAGTTCCGCAGGCTTGTGTCCCTCGTGCAGCTCCTGAGGGGAGGCGGGTGATAAGAGCACGTGGGGTTGGAGGTGCTGTGTGCTCCCCCATCCCCGGGAGGCTGGCCCAGCTGCTCTGGAAGATCCCTTCCTGCTTGCAGGTCTCAGCTCTGCTTGTGCTGCATCTCTGGAGCTCTGGGCCTGAAGCCTGGAGCTGCTGTCTGACGGGTCCCATCTCCAGGGTTCCAGTCCTTATTTCCTCACCATCTGCAGGTGGTTACCTGTGCCAGGAGTCTTTTTGCTAAAATGAGAAGCGTCCTTAATTTGTTGATTAGTGGAGAAAAGAACCTAACAATGAGATATTGAGGTTTTTAATTAATTGCTTCCGGGTAAATACTCAATTTTCTCTCATCTCAGCTGATTAGATCCCATCTTTCTCTGTGCTTCAGACTTAAGGACATCTGTGCAGACACACGGTTGTGTCTGACGTTATTTTCAGCCTGTACATGTATTCTGAATAAGCCTTTTGTTCCATTGAGAAGATTAAGGGCAGTATTTGGTTGGAAAAATTTTAATGAAGCACCTAACAGAGCTATTATTCATTTTTGAAACAAGTTGCACTGGTTACCATAGTGATATTAAGCCTTTTATTAAATATTTTTCCTTTTAGTCTTCAGTAAGTTTTTGTGAAATACTGATGGGGGAGCTACAGATCCATGGACTTGGCATCTGGAAAGAATTTTCTAGCTCTGTTGAGTTAAATCATTCAAGGAATTTATGTTATAGGAACATAAAGCTTATAAATCTAGTTTATCATATCTATCATTTAATTGTTCATGCAAGCCAGCTCTTCATGTAGCGATTTACAGTAATCTCAGTGAAATAACAGTTTTGTGTCACAAAATGAATAATGCATGCAAAGAAATTGTTGAGCTCCTTAAAATCATTATGCTCAAAATATTAGGCTCTTTTATTTGAAAGTGATAGAATGATGATCATGTAGTAGTTGCAGGCTGGGGACCTCGGAGGCGGCGCTCTTGTTTGCGTTGGCTGCCCGCTCTCGGGAGGGGCTCTTGGGAGGGAAGTGGCGGCGCAACGTCTGGGGAGCGCTGTGCCGCTCACTGCAGTTCTCTGAGTCAGTGGCCTGCTGGAGTGGTCCCTGCCAGGGCTGTGCAAGGGCTGGGGTGCTGGGCTAGAGGAGCATCTGTCTTGAGAGGCTGAGATGCTTTTCAACCTCCGCTCTCGGGAACGAGGAGTGGGTACCCTGCCATCAGTGTTGTGGCGGGCAGAACCATGGCTGTGGTCAGTGAATGTGGAGGCAGCAGTGTGCTGGGAGCTCCCCTGCCTTCCCAGTTGCTCCGCTGTCTCAGCAGCACACGTGTGCCATGATGTGGTTTTTAAACAACGAGGTCAGTGGACAGTAGCTGCTGGGATTGTTCTGCAGTGAGCCATGCCCTGGGCAGGACGCGGCCTGGTGTGCCGTGTGCCTTGGGTGTGGTGCCTTGGCTTACTTGCCTGAATGCTGGGTCTTTGCATGGCCACCTGCAGGAATGTGGAGGTCCCAGGAGACAGTTCAGGGAACCTGGGGTTCTAGGTGTGAGGGGGAGGTCCCCAGCCTGCAACTACTACATGAGCATCATTCTATCACTTTCAAATAAAAGAGCTCCTCACCTAGAGGGGGAAGCTCTGCTTCTCAGAAGAGAGTTTTCTGGAATGGGAGTGCATTAGTCATCATCTGATCTGCGCCACCTTCACCTTCTCTGCTTTAAAAAACTGCTAAGAAGAATTTCACATACACACACACACACAAACACACACAACACTCTCACACACACACACACACATACACACACACACACACACCAAGGCCGGGAGAACGGTGCAGTGAAGCCAGGACACCTGTCCTTGGAATTCACAGTTATCAGGATTGCACCACGGTTGTCTCATCTGCCCCTTTTTTCTTTTCCTTTTCCTTTGTTGGATTATTTCAAAGCAAATCCCAGACATCATGTCATTTTTGCCTTTCTGTACTTCAGGATGCATTCCAACCCTTCCCCCCCGCCCAAGTGCCTGCTACCTTCAGAACATGGGCTGGCAAGGGGCCTGAGGTGGGCACTGCCCTCAGTGTAGCTATGTGCGGAAGTTGCACCGTGACTGCACCTTGGTGGCTGGGCTTTCCGGGCAGCCAGTGGCTCACATAGTCTTGGGCTAATGGGACTGTGCCGAG
The DNA here is from genome assembly GCF_047511675.1 of Marmota flaviventris. Classification (NCBI taxonomy): domain Eukaryota; kingdom Metazoa; phylum Chordata; class Mammalia; order Rodentia; family Sciuridae; genus Marmota; species Marmota flaviventris. Next base: position 3,193,485 of record NC_092500.1, on the reverse strand, counting down.
GACTTGGCACTCAGAGAAAGCTGTTCCTGTAGGCATCTTTTCTCAATGTTGAAGACTCTGGGTTGGGTGTCCTGATCTGGAGGCGTTTGGTATTCTGTGGTTTTCCTTTGCTGCTTTGGTTAACACATGTGAGGGGCACTGGAGAAGAGATGACAGTGTCGTTTGCTTGTTGGGCTCTGGTGGGCACATGTGGTGGGCTTGGTTCATCTTGTCACTTTCCCCATTGCACTTTCTTTATGCTCCCTTGACCTCGTCCCTTGACCTGCCCCAGGGGCCCATGGCTACAGGGGATGAGCATGCTTCATTCTTTTTCTCTTGATCTTAGGTCATGCGTGCAGGTTTTCTGATAGCGTCCAAGATCTGTCTTTTCCTCGGGTTAGAGCTTTTGAATCTTTCGTTACATCTGCCAGATTGGGTGCTTCTTTGTTCAAAGGCAGGAGCCCCATTCCTTCCAAGAGGGAAGATGGGGTTTGAGGGGAAAAAAGTTACAGTTCCAGATGGGTGAAAAGTAGGTAGAGGGCCAGTCTGATGGTGTCTAACAAAATAGTCAAATGCTATAAGGGATAGAATGGGAAGGGGAAGAGAGAGAGATAGAGAGAGAGAGAGAGAGACTGACTCTGAGTGAGTGAGTATGTGTGTGTATGCATGTGTATGATGGGGTCCCTATAGTCAACAGCCAAGGGGAGGGTCCCAAGTGCTTCTGAGTAGCACACATTCCTTTTAGGTGACAGTCCCATCCAAATAGAGGAACAAGTGTTTGGAAGACTGAATTAAATCTGTTACAGGAGAATGGCGTTGTAGTGGGATGTGTTCCTCATTAAGAGCCGTGTGGAAACATTTGCATTCAGTCCTGCTGTTATGTTCACCCCCACAGAACAGTGGAGGGGTTCAGAAGATCTGAAGTGCTCCAGTGGAACCTAGAGTCTGCCTCTGGCCCTGCGAGTGAAACCTCATGCCAGAAGCTTCCGTCAGGGGCCTGGAGAATGGGGAGGGAGGCTGGAGGAGGAGGGCTGCGTGCAGAGCCAGCTGGAGTGGGTTCTAGGCTGATAAATTGGTCTGAGAATAACTGCAGTGAGTTTTTACAGCAGGTTGCGTGTGGATCTTAAGTGATGGCTCATCAAGGCAGCTACTTCAGACTGGACAGCGGGCTTCTCTGAACCGAGTGGGGACTCAGGACAGCAGGGTTCGGCCCACCGGCTCACAGCCTCTCTGTCAGCATCTCAGACAAACCCAGCTGGGTTCTCTGTTACAAATGTTTATCGCCTTTCTCAGGAACGAGGCTTTTGGTTGGCCCTGCTGAAGTTGTGTGGCGATGTTTATGCTGTTACTGTATATTGCTTTTTATTGCATACTATTTCTGCTGCAAATAGTCATAAATACGGTCACAGTTCTGACTGCATCATGACGTGCTGCTCTGAGAGTGCCACGTTCACACAGTCACACAGGGTGGCAGGGCTGAGCAGTTCCCATTCTCCCTGGGGTGTTTCTTCCGTGTGTGTTAGCCCTCCATAAGGCCCAGCACAGTCTTTGCAGATTGCCAGACCCTCACTGGGTGGCTCCTGGGACACTGCATTGTTGGGAGGGACCTTGTGGGACTGGGATGCTTGACAGGACAGTTGCCTTACCCCCATTCTCTCTCTCTCTCTCTCTCTCTCTCTCTCTCTCTCTCTCTCTCTCTTTTTTTGGTACTGGGAATTGAGCTCATAGGCACTCGACCCCTGAGCCACGTCCCAGCTCTATTTTGTATTTTATTTAGAGACGGGGTCTCACTGAGTTGCTTAGCACCTCACCATTGCTGAGGCTGGTTTTGGACTTGTGATCCTCCTGTCTCAGCCTCCGGAGCTGCTGGGATTACGGGCATGCGCTGCCTGCCTGGCTTGCCCCCCAGTTTTGCTCTCAACCTTCTCTGTCTAATGGACACATTCCTTACCCTTACCTGTGGGTGCGTTGGGTGGGCCCTGGGCCCTCTCACAGGTGTCTACAAGGACCAAATGCTGTGGTTTATGGAGCTCTGTGGGCAGAGGACCTGGTTGTGGCTCAGATTTTTCCACAGTGAAAAACTTCTTTTTCTCTGGAGATGCTGTCTGCCTGCAGGTTGTCCTTGCTGGCCTGGCTCTGGCCCCTGGAGCTGATTTTCTTTTCATGTGGTGGGTATCCACATGGCAGATTGTGCTGTTGGTGCTCTGTCACCCTACTTTGCAGGTGACTGGGCCTGACATCATGGCCCTCTGCCTGCAGTCTTTCTCCTCTGGACATGCTGATGTTGGTCACTGTCCTGGAATTCTAGAGCCGCCTCGTGGAGTCAGTGGGCCCGCTCCGGGCTGCTGGGCTTATGGCGTTAGTCCCATCACCTCCTAGAACACTGCCATGTACTTTCAGTCATTCCAACCTGATGTGGGTGAGACTCAGTCTCTGTCACTTCTGTTAGAGCGTGACCTAGTCAGGTCACCTGTCTTCAGATAGTCAGTTGACCAGATTCTGCCATCTTCTTACCCTCATCCCGGCCTGCGAGGAGTGTTGGGAGAGTCTGGGCAGTGGTGATAGGCAGAGAGAAAACCAGCAGTGTGTGTCACCCAACCTGGAGCCATCTTGGATTGGCTTTGCAACTTTTTTGGGTGGTTCCCACTTCCTCATAAAAGACTTGCAGAGACTTACCTGTGTACAGGTGCCAATTCTGCCAGGCTCTGTAGTTGCCTCTTGGACCTTGGTGTCTTGCATTTGGTCATAAGCACTCTCTCGTGCCATGTGTCCACGGATTGCTAAACATGGCCTTTGTCTTCGTCAAAGTTATTCTTGTTAATCACATGTTTAGCTGGTTGGTTTGGATGAACTTGGGTAAGTGCTGTAGATGTGGATGCTGTCTGGGGAACATCTGGAGGAGGTTGCTCGCCATGGAGCTATTTTGTAGAGGGCACAATACATGGTGGGCACTTTCCCTGATCTCCTTGGCAGACCTCCCTGTCCCTGACCAGTGGCCAGAGATGAATCGAGGCAGTGGAGCATGGGAAGGTGAGTGCAGTGACGAGGAGGGCTTAGGAGAGCCCCTGCCTGCGGTGTCTCTGTCCCCTGAGGAGATGTTGTTCTGATGAAGCAGGGGCCATGGGGTGGGACACTGTGGAGCTCCTTGCCCGTGGGCATCCCCGAGGCCTCAGTGTTCTCAGTTGAAGCTGGCGTGCTGACTGGGGGTGTGTGTGTGTGTGTGTGCCTATGCTTGTGAGCTGAGAAATTCTTCTTATGGGCAAGCACATGTGCAGAACTGTTTTGAGATGAGATAAAACTGGACCCAGCATTTTGGGATCTAACTCTTATCCCATTTAAACACCCACACCTATTGCCCCCAGAGGATGGCTGCAGTATAGCAGAGAAGACACCTCAGGCCTGGTGAGGGTGCCTTACTCCCGCCCCACATGGCAGCGGGAGAGGTGCAGCCGCTGGGAAACAGTGACTGAGTCCCGGAACAGTGGAATCAGGGCTGCTACTGGTGCAGGAGTTGCACTCTCAGGACTGGACCCAAGAAAAATGCAAAGGTGTGTCCACACCTGGGATTGTTCTCCCATGCTTGAGGTACCTTTAGAAAGTCCCCGCCCCCCCCCCACCTGCAGGTCAGAAATGTGAAGAATGCAGGAGCCAGTGCAGAAGGGCAGGGAAGGCTCACAGGGTGGAGAGAGACCCTAACAAAAAGGGCAGGAGGCTGGGATGTGGCTCAGTGGTAGAGTTTGCCTGGCTCTTGTGAGGCACTGGGTTCTACCCTTAGCACTGCATAAAAACAAACAAACAAACAGATATAATAAAGGCATGCTGGTGGGGTTAGGGCATCCCCGTGAACTTCCACCTGTCTCAGACGTGTGACTCTTGTTCATACGGAACACACAGGCAAATCCTGGGCAACTGGAAGCAGACGAGGCCTTGCCATGGCAGAGGAGGCCAGGGAAGTGGCTGCTAAGAGGCACTTGGTTTCTGGCCTGGGTGATGGACAGCATGTTCTGGAATTAGACAGTGATGCTCAAATAGCTCTGGGAATGTCGTAATGTCATGGAATGGCACACTTCAGACTTCCTGGCATGTGAGTCACGGCTCAATGAAAGAGTTGAAGGCATGCCTTCTAGCCCTTTCTGCGGGCATCTGGAGGGATTCAGCAAAGGCTTCGCCCTCAGAGAGGTTCCTGTCCTTTGGGTCAAGCAGGCAGTGATTTCAGGCCTTCCCACTGATGATAGGTGGGGTGGGTGTCTCTCCTGAGCCACTGTGCAGGTCCCAGAGCACCTTCCATGCCCCTCTCATCTGTAGAGACCCACTCAGCATGGGGGGCTGCACCTTGCTTAGGCTGAGTGCCAGAGACCCAGGGATTTAGTGCAGTGATCAGAAGTCTACAGCTTGTCTTCAGAGGGGAGGAGCTGCCTGCCGGGGAGGAATTAGAAGTGGGTTTCTGACATCTTGGTGGCCTCCCTAGCTCTTCCTTGATGGTGGTTGGTGAGGGAGGGACTAGGTGGTGGGGTTCCGGGTTCAGCACAAGGCAGTAGCTGGGTTTAGGCCTCATTGGTGCGCATTCTTTAGCTCCTCCTGTCAGAAATGTGAAGCTGATAACAGACGTGTGGCAGCGAGAAGCTGTGGCAGTGAGCTGGCGGGCTCTTCTCAGAGCCCCTCCCTTTGTGCATTGGACATTCTCTGGAGATAAAGAGTCTCCTGCTTGAATGAATAGTCCTAGAGTGTGTGGCACTGTGGTGGGACTCTAGGGCGTGGCGCAGGCCACCTCAGCCTCTCTTTCACTCTCAGAGGTGACACTCAGCTCTGCAGCCCTGAGGGTTGTCCAGGAGTCAACTGGGCTTCCCTTGTGCGATGCATGTGCTTGGCTGTTTCCTGGGATGCTGTGGGAGTGAGAGCTCTGCTGTCTGTTGCTGGGCTTGTCCCGCTCAAAGCAGGAGGAGGAATACAGAGACGGTGCCTGAGCACTACGGATTCTCCATCCTTTCCTGTCACCCCCCTGAGAACTTTAGCAGTCTTTCCGCAGACCCCAGGGAAGCACCGGTATCTATACCCATATCTTTGGTGCATTTTTAGTGATGCTGAGCCCTTACTCATTGTTTTGAACTTCAGCAGAAGTTATGATGCTTCTGGAATTCTCTTTGTGTAGTTGGGATCCTTACATTTATCCGAGTCTCAGTCATCCAGGTGAGTCTGCTGCTGGAGACACCCTCCTGGGTTCAAGGTTCGAGGATCGAACCTAGGGCCTTGCATGTGCTGGGCAAGTGCTCTACTCCTGAGCCATGGCCCCAGCCCGCCCTGCCCTTTCTTGTTCTGATCTCTCTCTCAACCCCGTGAGCCTTTCCTTCCCCTTCTGTACTTGCTCTAGCTAGCTCTCTTCACTTTCTAACCTGCAGGAATGTCAAAAGCAGCTGAGAGGGGCAAGGAGATGCCTTCTTCCAGAGTGTGCTGTTTCTTATCACCGGAGGGTGGGCCTGAGGAGTGGGGAGAGTGCTCCTGTGTGTGGGGTGCAGGTGCTGGTGTGTGCAGCCTCCGCCTGCTGGTGCTGTGCCCTTTAGGTTGGCTGCCGCCTCTCAGGCTTTTCCTCCAGTCAGGAACAGAGGATCCCCCTGAGAGTTTTAGGGTTTCACCTGCAGCTGCTTTGAAGGATGGAGTGAGACACATAACTGTGCTGTGCTGTTTCCCACAAATCTGGGTTTTACTCCTTCCTTTGTGTAAACAGGTCTGCTGGAGGCCCCCAAAGGCATTGCATTCTCCTGGCTGCACTCAAGCTGAACAGGAGCCAAGCAGTTAGTTGAGCCTCTTGTTTTATAGATGAGGAAACTGTTATTCCAGGGGTTCACTGACTCAGCTGATGTACTGAGCACTCCCTGGAGACAGGGCCTCGAGCCAGGCTGGGAGACCTAGCCTGGAATGCATGGGTGCCCAGGGCTTCCGGGCTTGGCATGGGTAAGATGTGCTGACCCTTTTCTGCCTATGGGTAGCTTTTCTCAGTTGCTGGGTTTGCCTTTGAGGCATTCTGCACCAGCACATCCTGGAAGGTCTTCCTCCCTGGAACTTCAGTGGCCTTCTGGTGTGTCCTGTGCCTGGTCCACTCCCTTCTACCTTCACACCTGTGTTTGCCAAAGTGAATTTCTCAACTTCTCTTTAAAAATATGCTTTTGTTTGCCTCGGAGTCCTCTGTATTGCACACTCCACACTTGTCCCCCAGTCTGCATGTCTTCTGGAAGGGCCCTCTGCCTTGTCTCCCAGCTCGCCATGTCGAGTGTGGTAGATGATCATGGACTTCACTGAGACTCAGGGTGCTCGGTCTCTTTCCCTTGTGTTTACAGCAGATGGGAGCTGTCCTTCAGGGCAACAGACCCCTGTGGAAACCACCCCTGTGCCCAGGCTGCTCTCTGGCATTAGTAGTTTTCCATGGGCCTTCCTCTTGTCTGTCCTCTCCCATTTCTCTCCTCTTGCACTAAATCGCCTGCCTTCTAACTTCTCGTGAGTCATAGATGTCACTGATCTCTCTTATCCAGGGTAAAACTTGGAGGTCATTGTCAAATCTTGTCTCTCTTTGTCCCCAAGTCTAGTCACTATGCAGGCCTCTCTGTTCTTGTCTTTTCTCGGTGCCTCTGTGTTGGCCCCTGCAATCTTTCCTTCTGCCTATGGCCTGTCCTTGATCATATCTGCCCACACCTGGAAGCAGCTTTCCAGCCAGTCTCCTTATTTCCCTCTCCCTTATGATGCCTTCCCTACACCAGCAGGAGGTAAGTCACATTGAAACTCTGCTTTCCCCTCTGCTTTAGAAGCCCCTGTGTCTTCTGTTAGTGTTCAGTGCCCTTCATAATTTGGCTCTCAGGACCTACTTGTCCTTCTGTCCATCTGGATGTGGGAACCTGCTGATTTCTGGGTGTTTGTTGTAAGTATCTGCTGGATACTCGGGAATAGTAACTATTCAGACATGTGCTGAAATAGATAGTGCTGATGATGCAGCAGACAGCACTGCTCTGTTGTTAGTGACAGCAGCAGGAGTTAGTACTCTGTCCTTGCCAGTCTGTGTCTTTCTGCCCATTTCCTGTGTTCTCAGTGCCACCAGGAAGCCTTCTCATCCTCTCGCTGTTTAGAGCGCATGGGTGTGCCCTGAACACAGCCTGAGCACAGGTCCATCGTGGAAGTGCTGGCCTGAGTGTTGTGCCCTGCAGGGCTGCTTTGAAGAGCATGCTGGGTGGCCCCAGCCTGTGTGTGCTGCAGGTGGGATGGCCACCTTCCCAGAACCCTTGTTCTTAGCCCTCGTGGGCGGGCAAGCATCTCGAGCGAGTCTCCTCACCTTTTTGTATTTCGAGTAGTGAACATTCCTCAGCACCTAGTGCTGCAGTGATAATGCCGGGGATTAGTCTTCAGGGTGGGCCAGACACAGTTTGTGTCCTTGTGGAGCTTGTGATCAGGCACAGGTGGGCCTGGGGACAAGTACAGCTGATACTGGTACACAGGAAGTGTGCAGAAGGCATAGGGTCCCCCAGAGAAGGGAGGGAGTGGTTGCGCCACTGTGGGGTAAGAGTGGCGTGGGTGCCTCCCGAGCACCATGGTGGGATCGGCAGTGTGCTGGTGAGTGGATACCAAAGACAGATGGGACTCTGGATGGAAGCACCCTGGGGTGTGCTGTAAAGAGAGCCTGACTGTGCGTGGGTTGTGGGCCCGCAGGTGGGGTCCGGGTGGGTCCTTGGCATCCCAGGGCATTGCATGCCAGCCAAGCTTCGCTCAGTGTATTACCTTTGAGGCACGTGGGGGCTGTGGGACCAAGTGGCTTTGCCTTTGGAATTACCTCACATTTACCCAATGTTGATTGAGCTGATGATGCACAAGACTCTCTGGCCTCTCAGTTTCCAGCTCCCAGTCATGTGTGGCATCTGGGGGTGTGTTCGCTGCCCCCTGGAGCCACAGGAGGAACGCAGGTGCAGCCAGAGAACCCTTCAGCAGAGCTGGGAACAGCCCCTGTCTTCCATACTTCCACAGGGTCCTGGTCTTGGGGGCCTCTCCTGAGGATGTGGTGTCGGGGAACCTGGAGCAGGCAGATGCAGGAGAGCTAGTGGAAGGGGTGGTGATGGCCCCAGGGTCCTAGTGCCCATGGTGAGATCTATCCCTGGAGAGTCCTGGCAGCTGAGTGCGAGTGCTGGTTGCAACCACTCTCTCTCCTGGACCCTGTCTGTCAGGGACTAGAGCGCCCTGCTGCCGGGTACTGTTAGTGGATTGCTGACCTGCGGGTGCACTGGATCCTGGGTGTGCACACCCACTCTCATGCTCTTTGCCCCTCAAGTGACAGGTGTATAAATACAGGATATTTTAATGTTGAAATTTTTGAGGCTCTGGGCCTGTCTTCAATGGTTCCTATTGGAAAGGAAAAATGTCAGCCTGTAGCTTCCAATTTGTTTGAAGGGATTTAGCTTTTTAACATGAAGTAGCAGTAGTCTTTCCTTTAATTAAATGCCATGCAACATTGGCCATGGGATCAATGTATTGAAGGGAAAACCAGTGTAATTAGGCCTTGTGAAGTGACTAGCAGACCATCAGGGCTCTCCCAGTGGTGGGGGAGCTGGTTTCCGGAGGTGCAGACTAGTTGCACTTTGTTTTCTCAGCTGTAGACTTTGAAAGACTAAAGATTTCCTTTAAACATTTTGGGTCTCCAAAATACTTGTTTTCCTTTAAACACTTAGATCTCCTGTTGGTAACTGTTTTAATTTAGGATCTTAAAGATAGAGAGCACCCTTCTGTCGTTGAGGAGGGACATTAGGTGGACATGAGAGTTTATCACCTAAACGTCCTATGCAGAGGTGTGTGTGTGTGTGTGTGTGTGTGTGTGTGTATGTATATATGTAGGGGGTTTAATAGTGACACAGGGAGAAGGGGAGAAAGTGACATGGGTGATCTTGGCTCATTGCCTTCAATACTGGGGTCCAGTATTATAGTTGGGGCGTCTAGAATGAGCAGGCATGAGTTCCGTGGGTCACTTTGTGATGGAGAGGTGGTCACTGGGGAAGGTCTACATAGTCCATTCAGGGTGCGGGGTGAGTGGGGATGGTCAGAGAGGATGCAGGTTGCTGTCCTATAGGAAGGTGGTCACTGAAGGTGGTTGTATAAGGCAGAGATCTTGATGGACACATCAAGGAGCTAGGGGGAGGCAGAGAACTGGAAACTGCCCAGGGCGATAGCCCTGCTGGCTTAAGAAAGTCCACTTGCATTCAAAATGGACGCCAGTGCAACGTGAGGTTATAAGAATTTGCTACAGCCACAAGTGCGCATGCACCTAATTTAATCAGTTCCCTGTCACTAGACATTTAGGTCACATCTTTTTAAACTGTAAATGATGCTTCCGTGACCATCTATGTGCATGAGTGTCTGTTTGCATGTAGGTGATTCCTTAGGGACAGAGCCCAGGAGTGGTGTCACTGGCTCAAGAGCTGTGGGCAGTTTAGAGGAGGCTGGGCTGTGTTCTGGAGAAGCTGTCTGGGTGAGGTCTAGCTGTAGGACAGCCTCCAGCCCTATCTCTTGCTTGGTGAAGGTGGTATGTTCCCTGAGCTCCTGTGTGTGCGAGGTCCCTATGTGAGGGTGCCGTTGGCATTGCTGGATTGTGGCCTCTTCATGAGTGGGTTTGGTTTGCCTGTACCAGCCTAAAGCCCTTACCACTTAGCAACCAAAACCAAAATCCAACTGAGCAACACGTCCACTTGTACGAGTCCTTCGGGAGGTTTGTGGTTAGTGTAGTGAGGACTGGGATGTTGCTGGGTGGGTTCCGGAGCTCTGCACCATTGTTCCCTCTAGGGACCAGCCCTGTCCAGACTCAGACCTCTCCTTCCTGTGCAGGGCCATTTGCTTGCCTCGGGTCTGATACACAGGCTGCATGCCAGAGCCTGTTGTTGTCACCACCCCTACTAAGGGCCTCTGTTTCCACCCCTTCCTGGGAAGGTGGGTGGGCTGTAGATATCATTTTAAACATTCCTGATTTGGGGCTGGGGATGTAGCTTAGTGGTCGAGTGTCGAGTGTGTGCTTAGCATGTGAAAGGCCATAGGTTCAAATTCCAGCTGAAAATTCCTTATTCAAGTCATCTGGAAACACCTTTTTTTTTTTTTTTTTTAAAGTATTGTTTTAGTTGTAGATGGACACAGTACCTTTATTTTATTTATTTGTTTTTATGTGGTGCTGAGGACTGAATCCAGTGTCCCACACATACAAGGTAAACGCTCTACCGACTAAGCTATACCCCCAGCCCCTTAGAAACATCTTCAGAGAGCTGTAATCCACATACCTTACAACCCCCCAGTTAAGGTCTACGACTCAGTGGCTTTTAGTGTTTGCAGAGTGTGCAGTTAACATTTTTAAAAGAAGATTTTTTAAAATTTTATCTTTTATGTGGTGCTGAGGATCGCGAACCCAGTGCCTCACACGTGCTAGGTGAGCTCGCTGCCCCTGAGCCCCAGCCCCAGCCCCAGCCCCAGCCCGCAGTTAACATTTTTACTGCCTCAGGGAGAAACCATGTGCCTTGGCAGTCCGCCTTTCCCAGCCCTGGGCAGCCACAGCTCGGCTTTTTGCCTTCCTGGATTTGCCTGGGGACTTTCCTTGTGGGTGGAATCAGGTCATCCCCAGATGTGTTTTTGAGGCTTGTCCTTGTTACGGCACTCACTCTTTTTTCTTGTTCAAATATTCCATAGCACTGGGGTTTGGGTTCCCCAAAGGCCATGTGTCCAAGGCTTGGTCCCCAGCGCCACTGCTGGGAGGCAGTGGAAGTTTTCAGAGGTGGAGCCTCGTGGGAGGTCTCCTGGACACTGGGAGTGTGCCCTCATGTGGGTATCAGGACCCTGACTCCCTCTCGGGAGGTGAGTGGGTTTGCTTCACGGTTCTGCCATGAAGTGCTGTCTCACCACAGGCCCCAAACAGCAGATCCACCTGGTCATGGACTGAGACCTCTGGAATCATGAACCTTAATAAACCTTTTCTCTTTTTAAGCTGATTTTCTCAGAAAGTGAACATACATCGTGTAGACATGCATGCGTTCATCCATCACTGGCTGACAGATGTCAGGGTGTTTCTGCTTCTTGGCTGTTCTGAGTGACGCCACAGCGAACGTTCATGTGTGAGGTCTTTATAGGTGTGTGTATTCCTTCTCTTGAGCATGTGTCCAGGAGTGAGGATTGTGGGTCACATGGCAGCGCTGTTTAACCTTTTAAGGAGCTGTCAGACTTCCACAATGACAGCACCATTTTTCATTCTCACTAGTTGTGTATGAGGGCTTCGGTTTTCCTGCATTTGAGAGCTGTGCCATGTGTGTGGCATCTCCTTGTGGGTGCGATTTCCTTGGTGGCTGATGGTTTTGGGCATCTTTCACACTCATGTTGGCTCTCTGAATATCTTCTGTGAAGTATTGCCTGTTCATATTCTCTGCTTGTTTTAAGCTGGGTTTTCTTTCTTTCCTTCCTTTAAAACAAAACAAAACAAACTTTATTTTATCTGTTTATTTTTACGTGGTGCTGAGGATCAAACCCAGGGTCTCGCACGTGCTAGGCGCTAGGTGAGCGCTCTACCACAACCCCAGCCCGGGTTTACTTTCTTATTGATATGCAAGACTTCTTGTTGGGGTGCAGTGCTGGGGTCAAACCTGGGCCTTGAGCATGACTAGCAGATGCTCTCCTGTTGAGCCGCTTCTGTTCTTATCCAGGACTCTTGAGGCTTAAAACTGTTTTTCTGGTTGGTTGCTATGGGGACCTGGCTGGAGTTAAGGGGCAGCAAGGACTTGGCTTTGAGTCGGCAAGTTTCACTTCCTGTGCCTTCTGCTCCCCCTTTCCTCAGCTGCCATCCGTGTGCATCTCAGAGCTGAGCTGGGCCTGAGCACCATGTCATAGACTTGCATGGAGGTAGCCAGGGGCAGGCATGATGGAGACATTCCAGAGCTTCCCCTCTGACGGTTGGTCGGTCGGAGAAGCTGCTACTGCAGAAGACTATTGTGCAGAGGGGAGGTTCTGAGCTGTTGTGGTGGAGGGGCACACTTCCAGGCTTCTTGGGAGGGCGCCTCGAACTTCACCGTGGAGGGGTTAAGGAGCAGCTGGGCGCTCCCCATGCAGAGCACGGAAGAGTGAGTCCCTGCCCTATGCAGAGCAGCTTGTGTTTTAACAGGATTCCTTTTCCCTGCTGTGAATGAATTGGGTGTGTTCACTCAGTAAGTTAAACAAAAAATAAAAGAGAACTCTACTTGTGGTAAATGGGACTATTAAAACTAGCAAAACGAAACAGCAAAAACAAGTGACAAGAGAATTTCCTGGCACACCTGTGCAGTAAGCCGTGTGCAGCACAGGAGGCGTGCTCCCGGGCACCAGTCTGTGTGTCCACTTGCACTGCCCCTCCTGTAGGAGACAGCGGCTCACCCTCTGCCTTCCTGCCCTGTCCTCCCTCTAGGCCATCGTAGCACCCCAGCCAGGGACGCTTGCTAAGGCCTTTCTTAAACTCTGTGTCACTTCCAAATGGAGTTTCTTCCCATTACCCAGAAGCTGCTTGAAGGAAACAAAAAGACTTAGGTAAAAGAAAAAGTGAGAGATTGAGAAAATTTTGAAAAACTTTATTGTTAATTGTAGCAATTAAGACTCGTCAAGCTTGGAGTTCCCGATTATTGAGAAAAGCGGCCAGGGGATGGAGCCTCTGCCTGCCGTCCAGTCTTCTCCAGAACAGAGGCCAGCCTATTCTGAGCTGGGAGACGTGTGCGGCTGTTCTCCCTTGCTGCAGCTTGGCCTCTGGGTCCTGCAGAAGGAAATACCTTCCAAAAGGATGATTTAACCACCTCATGTGGCGGAGGAGAAACGGCTTCCCTCTGCTCGCTCTGTGGAGGTGAAGCTTGACTGAGATTCCCAGGGCTGGAGAGGCGAGAGCAGGTGCTTTTCTTGGGCTCTTCTGCTCCCTGTGACAGCCAGCTAGCCTTCCATGTCAACAGACTGGTAAGGAACCAAAGACCCCACGTAAATGGTAGCACCTATGGGTCAGTCGCCTCTATTTCCTCCTGTTTTCACCTGAGAAAGGAAAGCAACCTTCTCTAGAAAGCCTGAGAGTGATGGGGTGGCAGTGATCTGCTTTAAGGTGCACCTGTCATGCTTTGGGGACCTTGGGTGCTGGTGGTATTCCAGAGCACTGTTGTGGGCAGCCCCAAGCTGGGGGGAATCTTCCGCAGCTCAAGGACAGGGCCAGGCCTGCAGAAAGCCTTCCTTGTACAACAAGTTTGAGTGACTAGCAGTGCAGGGGCTGCCTGGTGTGGGTCCCATTGTGTCCCTGTCATTTGTGGTTGCTTTGAGCCTCGTAGGTAGATGGGTCAGTGCTCAGCAAATATGGCAGACCTCTATCCAAATACTGCTATTTTTTTTTTTAAATTTTTTATTGTTGGTACTGCTATTTTTTTTTTTCTTACTGAAATCCACATCTTGCGGAGCTGGCCCAGAAGCAGGAGAAGTAGCTCATGTTTCTGTGTGTTGTGTCCTGCACACTGTGCCCTTGGCCCCTTGCCATGTACCGTACTTGATTATTTTGGGTCACATTTTAACTTTGATCTTATGTAGTCCTTGCACTGGTTTGCAGAATGAGGTAGTAATATGAGGTTGGCTGAGGAAGTACTAGGTCATGATCCCTCTCCTGGAGCCCATCTGCAGATGGCCTTCCTTTTGTGTTTGTAAATGCTGCACCCCCAGAGCAGATCGTCATAGATTCACCTATTTATTGACTTTCTACTTTGGAAGAAGGGTACACTGTCCTCTTCTTTTGTGCACCTGCTCAGTATTACCATGGCATGTTTTTGGTGAAGTTGGGATTCATTGTGCTGTTGTGATGGTATCTCTGGTGGGGGAATGAGCCACCAGCACTTGTCCTGTGTAACTTGTTCTGCCGCAGTGGTTAACCCAGGCAGTCTGCCAGTGAGGTGGGTGATGCTGTATGTGGGGGCATGCCCTGCTGCCTGGGAGTGCCGCTCTGCCATGGACCTCCATATAGCCCTTTCCCAGGGTCTTTTGCCAGCCCCTGGCAGGCAGGGAGGCTCTGCCTTCTCTGCTTTCCATCTTGTGTGCTTTTCTGGGCATCTCCTGCCTTATGCCCCTGTCCTCATTGGTAACCCATTTCCTTTACTGTCCTGCTGATGGGTTTGGGTGGGGAGTGGACCCTCAGTAGCAGCCCGTGGGTACCTTTCCTGATGACCCTGCTTCATAGGAGAGTCCACATCTCTCCTGGGACTTCTTTATTTTTGTGACTCTGGTGCACATTGGCCAGTAGTCCTACTTAATGCGGGGAACATGGGCTGACCAGTGGTCAGTGTGTGTGACTGAAAGGCCCATGTGTGGATGCAGCTGCTGGTGGGCAGGGCTGCATTCCAGGCCATCCTGCGTGGCTCTGGGAGGGAAACATGGTCTTGTGCTGGGTGCCCAGCTCTGTGCCCAAGGAAGCCGCACTCCCCTGCTCTCTTGGACTGTTTGCCTGTGCTCCTCGTGTCTCCCAGCCACTGCTGCATGAGTTCCAAAAGTCAGAATCAAAACCACTTAAGAAAGGACGAGTGGTAGTAAAGAAACAGCTTAAATTGTGTGTTGATTTTTCAGTTATTTTTGGCTTTCCAGAAAAAAGGTGCTTGTAATTGTGAGTTCTTTGCGTACACCATTTTGTGACAGATTCCTGGTTCAGTCTTAGATCTGGTTGTTTACATCCAATTAGAACAAATGAGTCCTAGTCGCTCTCTGGTCTGGATTCAGAGTGTGCTGAGTAACCACCTCTGTTAGCATAACAGACCGTGCCCTTCATTTGTGTAGAGCATGGCACATTTCACAAATGCTATTCCTTGAGACAATTCCGTGCCTCTGGTAGTTGAAGCTCAGAGAGTGGAGGGGCTGAGCATTGCCTGCAGGGGCTTTGGCCAGGCTGGACTGTGACCAGGACCTTTGAACTGTGCTGCCACTCTGCTGCTTCTGGAAGAGTGTCCTTTCTGGTGATGACCCAAGTGTGAGGGTCCTGTTGAGAAGTAAAGCCTTCCCGGTTGATGCAGGCCAGCATGGAATTGTGGTTTTGGTGTTTTTTCATAAAAATACTTCAAAGTTTATTTTTCAGACAGCAAATCTGTTGTAGAGAGTAAAAAGAAAATGTATTTCTCATTCATTTTCTGCATATTTAACTTTCTTTCGTTAGTTCTCTTAGAGCTGTAGTGATATTATTGGCTGACTCCGGATGCAGGGGCAGCAAGCTGACAGGAAGGCTGGCACTGTTATCACAGAAGAGCTCAGACACGGTGATCATGAAGGAGAGGGCAGCTGTGCAGGCTGGGAAGTGCAGGGTCTGGGTGCCAGCTTGTAGTGAGGGTTCCCACTGTGTCCTCGCAGGGCACATGGGAGGTGGAAGGGCAAGAGGAGACACGCTGTGCCCTCCCATGGCAGAGGACAGGAGAAGGAAGCCTGGGCAGTAGAGGGCCTTTCCAGGGGCTCCCATCCTCTCAGAGAGTGGAGCCTGGTGGTCTGCACACCACCCCAGGCCCACCTCCACCTGCTGCGTTAGAATTGAGTCCCAGCACGTGACTTTCTGGAGGCCACAGGAAAACTCAAACCACAGTGAAAGCCAGACAGAGCTTTAGACACTAAGAATTGGGGTTGAAATAAAAGGAGAGAAGGCCTTAGGCCATGTGAACCTAATGCAAGGAAACTAGCTTGCCCATAATTCATCAGAAAGTGTAGACCGCAAGACAGAGAGCTGTACGGAGACCAAGAGGGATGCTTCATAAGAGGGTCGATTTATTAAATGGGTAGACAAGCCCCAAATGTGTATCCAAATGTGCTTTATTACACACAGAGTAAACATTCACAGACAGAGAGAAAAGGACAAGTTCATGATCACTGAGATTTTAACACCCCTCCCGGAGCAATTGATATCATAGATTATAAAGATATGAAGATTTGATTAGCACTATCAACTGTCTGGATCTGACTGCTTTATAGATTGCTGTCTCCACCAACTGAAAATGTTCGTTCCTCTCAGGATACACGACACAGGCACCACGTGGACCATGTGCTAGGCCCAGAGAAGTCACAGCAGAGACCACAGTGTTGAAAAAGCCCAAAGTTCATCTGATGGAATGCTTTAAGAACTCAGTAGCATAAGATGTCCAGAAATCCTCAAATATTTAGAAATGTATGTGTGTACTTCTCAGTGACTTATGGATCAGAAAAATCATAAGCAAAATCAGAAAATATTTTGAACTCAGTGGTAATGACAGTTCGTATCAAAATTGTGTGATACAGGTAAAATAGTACTTGGGGGAAAATTCAGAGCTTTAAATGCGTGTATTAGAAAGTGAAAAGGTGTCAAAGCAGTGAGGGAAGCCCTACCTTAAGAAACTAGCAGGAGAGCTTGAGCCAGGTTCTGGGGTGCAGCTGGGCAGCAGAGGTTGGCCTCGCATGTCAGCCTCACACACATGCAGGCTCCAGAGCACAGTAGGAGAAGGACAGCCCTCTCGTGAGGGCGAAACAAACTAGAGCGTGACTGAGCAAGACAGGAGTCTTGAAAGCTTAACGCTAGTTTTATGAAAAGCAGAGGAAAGTGTCTTGGGAGAGGGGCTGTCACTACAGAGCTTGCAGATAGTAGACAGATAGCAAGGGGCATATGTGCAAGTGTGTGCCTATACATGCCAGAATATTCCTTGAAAGATGCAGCCTAATAAAACCAATTCAAGGAAACAGAAAGCTATGGTGTCCCTTGTTGGTTTAAAATATTAATTTGCAATAAAAAAAGCTGTCACACATGAAAATATTGGGGCCAGATGGCTTTCTGTGCTAGTGAACTTTAGCAGACTCTTTAAATTGATGCATTGTAATTGTACATAGTACTGGGCTAACCTGTTGGTACGTACTCATATGTGTACATAGTAAAATTTCCTTTAAAGAAGGAGCAGTGCCAGACCTCCAAGAACTCTTGGAGAGGGCTGGGTTGTGGTCAGTGGTAGAGCACTTGCCTAGCACAGGTGTGGGCCCGAGTTCGATCCTCAGCACCACATAAAAATAAATAAATAAAGCAAAGATATTGTGTCCAACTACCACTAAAAAATAAATATTAAAAAAAAGAAGAAGAACAACTCTTGGAGATAGGGGGAGGAGTCAGTGCTGCTTCACTCATATTTTAAGGTTCTATAACCCTGTTAGCGAAATCTTGTGAGACATTATGAGGGAAGGGAGCCAGGGGCCAGCAACTGTGAACAAAGAGTTCTTTAGAAATGTCACATAATTGATTTTCATTTCACCCCATGGATGATCTACTGGCTAAAGAGTAGCTTTCTTGTTATAGACAGAAAACTGGACCAAACACCTGAAATAAATATTCTCAGACATTGGCCAGTAGGCAGTGCAGACTGATCTGAGACAAGGGCAGTGAACTCAGTGAACTTTGTGGTTACCCAGGCTGCTGTGCATGAAGGGGCACCTGAGTGAACCTGGCACCTTCCTGAGTTGAGGAACTGGGAAGGGGAGTTTGGGAGGCTGAGCCGCCTGGAGCAGGGTCCTGTGCAGGAGGGAATCAAACGTAGGAAGAGCCCGGGCGCGCTCAGAGGGTGCCCTCGATCCTTGCCTGAGTGCTGATCTGCTCAGCAGCAAGGCTGTCCATGAGCTGGGGAAGCCACCATAATGTCCTCCGGGGACAGTTTCCAGAGCTGCAGAAACTGAGTGCTGGAGAGCACACGTGGGAGCCGGGAACCCCCCCCCCCCCCACTCCGCCCTCCCCTCCAGTGCCTCCAGCACTGTCCTGCAAGGTGAGAGCAGGTTGGCTGGCAAGGGAGAAGCAGTCACAGGCCCGTCCTGTTATGGTAGAGGTGATAAAGGTGGTACCTGGCACATCTGGCATTCAGCTGCAGAACAGGAGAGCATGGTCACGTCAAGAGAAGAATCCGTCACCACAATAAAACCGAACAGCACAGGAAGGGGCAGATAAAGATCTCAACCCGCACTACACAAAAGTTATAGAAGTTGCCAAAAAGCGTGCAGGAGAATCTGTTCAGTGATTGGTAGTCATCCCAGAATTGCCTGTTAAAGCCACAGTGTGATACCATTAACACTGACTAAAATGGCTGCAAGGAAACAGAGGGGCGGTGCTGTTTTGACCGAGTTATGGAGTAACTGAAACTTGGGGACATTGCTGGTGGGTAGCGTGAAGTGGAATAGCCACTCTGGAGAACCTTCCTGTGGCCTCCTCTCCTCTTTCTAAAAGGTACAAAGATGAAAGAACATACATCTGCCTCGTGGCCCAGCAGCTATACCCCTCGTGTTTGCCTGAGAGAAATGAAAGTGGTCCCATCAGCCGAATGTTCACAGCATCATCTTCAGGCTGAAAACCTGTAGCTAACTCAGATGTTAGGAATAGGCGAATGTGTGGCCATACTGTGGTACGTGTGTAGGGTAGAGTGCCGAGTCTGCTTCAAAGAATGAACCACTGATAACCTGCAACACGTGTGGCTTTGGCAGACACATTTTGAGCAGTGAGTAGGACTTACCCTGCATGAGTCAGGAGAGCAGGCAAGCTGACTTGTGTCAACGGGGGCCAGAAAGTGGTTAGCTCAGGGTGGGAGCAGGGGTCACTAGAAAGGCAGTTAGGAATATTCCAGTGGACAGGGTGACTTTAGTATTTCTATTGTATGCAGATTATACTTCAGTTTAACATGTCAACAGCTCCCCCAGCCAGCCACAGCCCACCTGCCTCCCACAGGCAGGGGACCATTGGCCTTTCTCTCCTGGCTCCTACTATGGAGCAGTCCCAAGGGAGCTTGTCAGGGTGGAGGGCAGCAGAAGCATGGACTCTGATCTCCAGGAGCTCCTGCTGTGCCTCAGGAGACGAGCCCCCGCTCAGGACACAGCCC
Source organism: Marmota flaviventris (assembly GCF_047511675.1). NCBI lineage: Eukaryota > Metazoa > Chordata > Mammalia > Rodentia > Sciuridae > Marmota > Marmota flaviventris. Next base: position 3,174,625 of record NC_092500.1, on the reverse strand, counting down.
TGCAGGTGGCAGGGGTCAGTTCCATGGGAGAGGGGGGAGGGCAGGAACCATCAGTGCCGTAGATCAGCTAGGATTGAGCCTGGGCCCAGAACGCTGGAGACTGAGAACCTGGTGAAGAGGGGTAGAACTTCCCTGAACTTCCCTGCTGTGGGAAGTTCATAGTTTTGTAGAGATAGGGGAGAGCGCCCGGTGCAGGGGAGTCTTCCTGGCCTTGACTCCCTTCCTTGATCCTCTCTGAGGCGAGTGGTGCTGCAGAAACTCTCAGTGCTTCTGCTCACTTTTCTCAATTATTCTCCTTTTACTTTGTAATTAGATGCATTTATTCTATACCCATGCGAAAAATACCTTTCTTTTCTATGGCAATACTGTATTCCAGGCTTTGGATATAATAGGATTTCAGTCGCATCCCTGCTAATGCTGCTTCTAATGCTGTCAGCATGACATTGCTCAAGTGACATCCTTGGGTATAGTCCTTGCATACTCTAGGAAATGTCCCTGTAGAGTAGGCGTCTTGGAGTAAAGGTGCTGCTCAAAGATTATAGACCTTCAAGAGTTGACCAACACAACTGGCCTACCAGTGTAGACACTGCCTGTAAAAGAGTGGCTGTTGACCCAGGGTGCTGTCGGTGATGGGTGTTGTCACTTACAGTCTTACCAATTTATGTCTGACAGATTTCTTGTTTGAATTTGTGGTTCTTTGGTCACCATCAAGGACAGTGTCTTTTTCTTGTTATGCTCTTTCGTCATTTCCATTTCCTTTCCTTTTTGTAGGGGCTTTTTTTTTTTATTTAACATGTGCTCTTTGTAAGTGCTTTTTGACTTTTTATACGCTGCTTGAATGTTTCAAACTTGTCATTTGTTGTTTTAACACTGTAGTGTCTTGCTGTACAGTCACTTTTGAACTTTTATATCCTTAGTTTGAGAATCTCTTCATAGATTGTGAGATTTGTGTCTTGCCTGGGAGTGCGTTTCCTGCCTGGGGGTGGCAAGATCACTCACATTTTCTTCTAGTATTGTTATCTTCCTTTACACAGACGTGGCCCTCCACATGGGCCTATTTAGGGTTTTACCCTGTTGCCCCACATCATCATTGCCATTCATTAATGTGTAGTCACAGGTATTGCACGCATCCTAGCCTTGCTCAAAAGACAGGTTAGTATTTCGTGATTTTTAAGTAATACTGGCACTTTAAAAAAAAATATGCTTGGGCTGGGGATGTGGCTCAAGCGGTAGCGCGCTCGCCTGGCATGCGTGCGGCCCGGGTTCGATACTCAGCACCACATACCAACAAAGATGTTGTGTCCGCTGAGAACTAAAAATAAATAAATAAACATTAAAAAGAAAGTATGCTTCGCATAATGGTTGCACCCCACCTCTTTTGCAAAAATATTTAGCATCAAATATGCAGCAATTATGCAGTGGAATACAGTAATCATTTAGAAATCAGTTTTTGTTTGGTAGGATTAGTGACCCAGTATCGTTTCTGAAAACAAATCCATCTTGGTGGAAGACCATTGGTCGGTGCCCCCTGACTCGTGGGTAGCGTGAAGTGGAATAGCCACTCTGGAGAACCTTCCTGTGGCCTCCTCTCCTCTTTCTAAAAGGTACAAAGATGAAAGAACATACATCTGCCTCGTGGCCCAGCAGGCAGATGGGGCTGAATGGCATCCGGTGCTCCTGCATGTGTAGGTATGGTTTTGAACGTTCATGCAGCTTCCTTGGCTTCTCCCAGAGTCCTGTAGTTATAGTTGCTGTAGCTCTGCCACAGAGTCCTTTATCTGCTACTCAAGGCTGCTCTCTTTCCTCTTTTTGGGAACTTTATTGGATGTTTTCATGTCCCTATTCTGCTTGGTGAACTTGGGATACACTTGTCAAGTTTCAGAATACGTGCAGCGAGTCCCACTGGAGTGTGAACTGGCTTGGCACAGACCGTTGGTTACGTTCTGGTTTGTAGCCTTCGAGCCGCCTGCCTGTCCGGCCTCCTGTGAGTTGTCTTGCTTTTTGCCCTGAATGTCTTGGCCTCCGTCTTTCTTGTACTGCTGCCCTCTACATTGGGCTTCTCAAGGAGACCGCTGTGGACTGCAGGTCTTGTCTAGTTGCCGTTTCTGCAGAGAGACCTCCTGACCTTCCTGACCATGTGCAATGGCCCACGTACCACCTCCTCTGCCCGTTCTTCTGGCAGTCGTGTGGTTCTGAGCTCACACTTGCTCCGTCCTGGGGAAGAAGGTGAGCTCTGAGCACAGGCTGCCCAGCATAAGGCCTCCCAGGCTGCGGGCCGAGTTAGGTGTCACCTGGTGCTCCTCTGGCCCAGGGCCTGTGTGCTGCAAATGCTCCATCTCCCTGAGCCTGGCGATGTCCCCGTGTGTGACTCTGCGTGAGGCCTGGTGTTGTTAGGTCTTAGGCTGCTGCACCTTGCAGAGGGCAGTCTGGCAGATATTCTGTGTCAAAAACCTTTGCTTGACTCAGAGCTGTGTCTCTCATGGGTGTCGGTGCCAGCTTCCCTAACTCCTGTTTTTTCACAAGGGCCTGTGTGGTTCTGTCAAGCTCATGCCCATGACACTTCCATTTCTCCTGCTGCCCACAGAGGAAAGCTGTCAACTTGGGAAATTCCTTGTGTCTGGCACCTACTGAACTCAGACTTCTACATCTTGGCTTCTCGAGGTTCTGCCTCCTTCTCTTTGTTGGCCTTGTCCTCAGGCTGATCAGGTCCTAGCTGTTGCAGCAGTCCTGGGCCTTAGTCTGAGCCCAGCAGCTTTCAGAGGAAGGCAGAGGGGTTGCTTCCAGAGACTTGCCAAGGGCAAGGGAAGCTTCCTTGGAAGCCCCTGGTGAAAATACCTTCTGCCCAGGGCTTGGATGGGGTGCCAGGCCATCGTGGAATCTGCCCCTGCTGAGGGTGGCTTGGCGCCACAGCAGGTGCTAATCAGGGGCACCTTTGGAGCAGGGTTGGGTGGGCTCAGCTTGTCCTGGGTGGGGGGAGTAGTGGTCACTGCACAGCTGGTGTTCTTCTAGGAAGGTGGTGAGTGGCCCCTGGCTGGAAGTCACGGGTATCCAGTTAGAAATGACGACTTTCCCCATCAGGCAGCTTCAGCTCCCAGGTGAAGCAGCAGGACTTCTTATGTTGAACCACCTTCATTCTTAGAGTAAATCCTGCCTATGTGTATTATTCTTTGGATAGCCTGCTGTGTTTTGATCTGCTAAGATTTTTATTTTGATCTTTTTATCCGTATTCACAAGTGAGGTTTGTCTGTGTTACAAAGTCTTTTTAAGAATGGGAGTTAAAGCAGTGGAAAGATCCTGGTATTGAAGGTGACTTAGTTCCTGTGTGCCCTTGGTCAAGTCACTTAACCTCTCTGAGGCTACTACAGTGGTGCACAGCGCTAGGTAACTCAGGCTGCTCTAGGATTGAATAAGATAATATATGTGACACCTCTCTTTAAACATTAAAGCTTCAACCAAGTTAGAACTTCGTTTCATGCTGTATATTCAAGATTTTGGCTTCTTGAGAGTTGCTTCTAATGAGGCGACAGATTCAGAGAACATTAATAAATGAGTTCTCTGTGCTTTCTTCATAATCCACAATCAGACAACCAGGGCTGTGCAAAGGGAGAGGCACTGGGAACATGATTGGTAAACACTATGTTATTGGTGTTCAGATATTAGGCTCCTGTTTTTCATAGTGTCCTTAGTGAATAGGGGAAGATTTGGTATTTTCTGAGATTGCTCTGAATGCACATCATTGCTGGAACTGCCACCCAATTATTTGGTACCTACTTTACTTAGACTTTAGTAATTGGGAAAAGATGAGATGCCAGGACGTTGTATTTTGTTGATTATATTGCCCAAATCTTCTGTAATCGATTCTTTTATTACTAGTGTTAATCCCTAGCTCTGAGCTGTTAGGAGAAGACCTTAATGGAATATTGCTAACTTAAATGGAGGAAGCAATTGTGTTGGACTCTGTGGAGTTGGACAGGTGTGAATCACCTGCACATTGACCCCCTGCTCTGGCTGTTCAGGGCATGTGAAAGGGGCATCATGTGGATGCAGAACTGGCATGTCTGTTGCCCTCACCTGTGGCCCTGAGTGCTCTGTCCTGGCTGAGGCCCCTGTTTCTGGCCTGACTCTGGCCCCACTCCTGCTCCTGACTCTCCTCATCTGTGAGTGTTGTAGAAGCGTCTCTGGTGAGGGTCAGTCTGTTCTGGCTGTGTACAGTATGGCTATGCCTTTTTAATGCTATGCGAAAACAAGCTTATCTCCAAGAAGCAAATTCTATCAAAACCATACTAAGAAAGCCACTGTGTGCAGGTGCCTAAAAGTGAGAGGTGGGGTGCTACAGGGCAGGGAGAGGAGACAGGGAGCCCTCTAAGGGGATCAGCTTGGGGTGAGGTGGGGCTGGGGAAGGGGGCGAGGAGAGGTAGGAGGCTGGTGTGCAGGTCTTCAATGACCATACAGTGGGAGGACGGGCCTGTCCTGTCCAGGGCAGCTCCAGGGATGCTCAGGTGTGACTTGCAAACACATCCTCTTCAGGACATGAGTGCATAAAAGTGGCGTGTGTGTGTGACCAAGAACAGTGGTGACACCCTTGCTCTGGCATGTCGAGAACAGCAGTGCCCTGAGCTCCTCCCTCCCAGGGCTGCTCCTGCTCCGGTTCCGGGCTCCCTGCCCTGTGCACACAGGTGGGATAGTTAAGCACGGGGAGGTCTTGACCCTTTGTAAACCCTGTTTTTCCTTGTTCCTTTTTTTTTGTCAACAGAGGAATTACGGAAGCTGAGCTGGTCCGGAATCCCTAAGCCAGTTCGTCCAATTACGTGGAAGCTTCTCTCAGTAAGTCTCTGCCGCCCGCCTGCTCAGCCACTTCGTCTCCTCCCGAGGCACACTGCCCAGCTGGCCGAAGCATGGCCCTCACGTGTCCACCACAGGCCTGCTGCAGCTGTACATGGCATAGGGCTTTGCTCTGCTAGGTGGTATTGTCCAGCCCTTGCCCAATCTGAAGGTTGAGTTGACCAGGCTGGCAGGACGCGAGGAGGGAATGGCAGTATGTCTTTTCTCTGATTTTCATTTTGTAAAAATTCATCATCATCTGCTCCATCATGCGATGTGGCGAATCATCTGTGGTGCAGATGATTCAGCTCTGAGAACTCTAAACAGCAGTGGGTTTCCCCGAGTGTTTCCTTTTAAGTGTTAGTAATGCTATTAGCCCCCCCACCCCACCCCAACTCCAAGCCGATGTTAGGAGGAGTTCATGTTCTGGAGCGAAGACTGGTGTCCCACCCTCAGCTGGCTCCATGGTGCCCGAGCTGAGGCCCTTCTGCAACAGTCGGACTGCTCGTCCTTCTCCGGCTCAAGGCAGCAAGTCGGTGTGTGCGGGGCCCTGCCCAGAGCTTCAGAGCAGTTTCCAATCAGCTTCCTTCTGTTTTCCTTTTTTATTGTTTTTGGAGATAAGTCAGTAGGGAACTCTAAGTGTCTACTCTAAATTGGGTCTGACTTTCAGTGTTTAAAAGACTCTTTCTTGCTAATGAGTCTTAATAAATTTGCAGCTTAGTACCTCATAATCCTAAATGCAGATGCAGCTCTGAACAGTGAATATTTATTGATTAAATATTCTCTTGCAATTAAAATTAGACCTGCTGTGATTGCTTATATTTTTGTTTTGTCTTTTTTATTTGAAGGTGTATATCCAGTTTTCCAAATACCTTCCAAGAGAGGTTATCAGCTCTTCAGATTAGTTTGTGGCAAGTTCTTATGAAACCACCTTGAACATCCTTATTGCCACTTAGTGTTTATCAAGGACATGCTCCCTGGGGGGTGTCATGGGAGTTGTTGTATACTGCATTGTCCTTTAGCTCTGTGCGGGTTGTGGTTTGATTCCCTGATACTTTGAGCTGTGCACTGGGCATCAGTCGGCAGAGGAGCAGCAGCAGCAGATGTCGGTGGTCGCACCCTGTCAGTAGGTGTGGGAGGGCAGTAGATGTGGGGGTCTGTCCACGGAAATCTGGGCAGTGTAGACCAAAGAAAACCTAGGTTTTCGTAGGCACAGCTACTTAACTGTCACTGATTCGGACACAGCTTCCACTAGGAGAAAGTCGGGGTGCACCCTCGTGGTGGGGCAGATCCAGTGCAGCCTGGGGTGACGGGTTGTTGGATGTGTAGGACTCAAGTGACTGTCAAGAGCAGGGGATCCGGTGGTGGGTCAGTGTGAGTGCGTAGGGCCAGCCTCCTGGGCAAGGAGACATCACAGCGCAAGCTCTGAGGCCACTGCAGGTTTGCAGAAATGTGCAGGGAGGGAAGACTCATTGGCAGAAGGGACAGAGATGGACAGGATAGTTCTCAGGCCTCTTTTGGGCCTGAAGTGACAGCTGAGAACAAGGTAGGTGTCAGGTTGGGAAGGGGCATGGTTCTAGAGGAGCACAGGCTCTCAAGAATGTAGGCAAGGCTTCTGGGACAGTGGGGTGCCTATGTGGCATCTCAGAGGCATGCCAGTGTGGCTTGGGTGAGGGAGACAGGGAGCTCATGAGACTTAGGGGTGTGGTTAGGTGGACAGCGAAGGCTGAGGCAAGCTGCCCAGTTCAGGTACCAGCAGGAGGCAAGGTGATGGGATCCAGGATAGTGGAACTTAGAGGAGGCGAAGTGCATCATTGTCCCCCAAATCCTGAAGGTTGCCTGGGCTTCATCCTGAAGGATTTGAGCCCGGAGTAATGAGGCTGTTTCTGGAAGGTGAAGCCTTGGAATGTCCTTTCATTGATTCATCCAGTCGTTTGATGGAGATTTGCTGAGGTCTGGATGTCCGGGAACTGGGTTGGGTGCTGGGGAATATCAGGAGGGAAAAAGATCAAGTCCTGGCTGCCCTGGGGCCTGTAGAGCAGAGCAGGAGTGCCACCATTTTGTTCCTCAGGCTGGCCCAAAGTCTTCCTGCACAGAAGGGTGTCCCTTCCTGCAGGACCTATTTCTGTGTCCGTAGCACACTGCTCGACCTGCATCTGCTCCTTTATTCCTTTATTGAGTGCTCAATGCATGCCAGACTAGACACACATGGGCTCCCACAGAAACAGAATACAGTCCCCTGGGCCCTGAGCAGGTGATGCCCTCACCACGCAGTCTGGACTAGTGTGTGGCAGCGGGGAGCTGTGTTGGGGGCAAGGGGAGGCTGCTCCCTACTGGGTCTTGGGAGGGGTTAGAGTTCGGACAGGTCCACTGAGGAGGGCTGAGAAGGGAGTCGAGTAGCTGAAGGCCTCAGTTGTGGTCTTAACAGAATGGAACAAGAGGCCCAGTGTGTTGGTTGTGCCTCTGCTGAGAATGAGTCCCAGGTGCAGTGTGCTGCCTGGATTCAGGTGCCCTGGAAGGGAGCCCACCCTGTGGCTGAGGGGTGCTTGTTAGCTGTGGCAGTGGGCAGGTGGAGGGGATCAGAACTGTTGCAGTGTTGATCAGGAACCTCCTCTGACCTTCCCATAGGCACAGTCAGACTAAGCACCATTTGGGGCCTGTGAACGATGTTAGTTACTCCTGATTTAGCAAGCGGCTCTCACATATCTGCCTGAAAGGGCTCTTGCAGATTTGGGATCACAAGGATATTTTGGAGAGTTCTGGGGGGAGAACCTAGCAAACAAATCGAATCTGTAGAAGTCTAGAGAATGGGTCTTTCCCAGGCAATCTGTCTCTTGGTCATTCCCTGAATCCCAAGGATTCAGCCTAGCTTCCTGTTTCCCTGGGAGCTGTCATAGACCCTGTCATCTGGGTTATGAAACAGTGGAATCTGGGTTAGGTCCAGGTGTCAGGTATGCACCAACTCCTGCGTGCTGTGAGCTAGGTGTCTGCAGTGCACCTGCCCCAGAGTGGGCAAGCGTCAGGTCTGGGAGAACTTGGTAGGTTCTTGACCTGTGGTTCTTCTATTCTGTTTGCATGTCAGTATTACCTAGGAGCATAGGAAACACTGATACCTAGGCTCCCAGGGCTGCTCACGTGTCCAGGGTTAGAGACCACTGTTCCAGGCACCCAGACTCCACCGAGGAAGACAGGACCAGAGCGCATGAGCTGGCTGAGAGCTGGGCTCTGTCAGCCACGTGGCCCCACTGAGGACAGCATACACTAGGTCTGTGATGCCTGGCTGAGGGCCAGGCTGGGCGGTGCAGGAGTGTTTGGGGGAGCAGGGGTAGGTGAGTGAGACTGGCTGGGAGCCCTGCGCAGGTTGTCTGGATGGCCATTGAGTGGGTGGGGTGGCATCGGTCAATCCCAAGCACTCAGTCCTGCTCTTCCATGGGGCCCTTCCATGGGACAGGGCTGTGCTGGGAGGGCCAGGGCACTGGCCAGAGGCTCTGCATGCCCAGGTGGCAGCGGTCAACCCCAAGCACTCAGTCCTGCCAGGACTTAGAGCTGAAGGGGCACATGGAGTCAAGAAGAATCATGAAGAAGTTACATATGTCCACTTCAGAAAGGTAGGGGACCAAAGCTGTATTGGACTATGACCTCCTTCGAGGCCTGACATACGAATGACCTTTGCTCATCATGTCTGCCTTGGTCATTAGCACCATCCTGGTATTCATGGAGGAGCGCAGTTTTATTGAATCAATGGAAATGTGGCTTCAGCAGAGAATGCATGGCTTCTGTATTTTTAAGGAAGTCACAGGTGTGCTCTGTCTGGAGCATGCCACTGAATCTCCAAAGCTTCAGTCATGCTGTTTAGTGTTTGAATCCCATGCAAGCAGTGTAGCACCTTTTCACACACTAGTGCTGTAGAGAATCATATTTTTTCTCTTTTTAAATGTTTCAGAAACATTTAACAGAAAAGTAATTAAGCATTTAACATTTATACTATTGAGTGTGATAGTTATAAATGACAAGTGCAGCTCCATGTCATCTTACCTCCTTTCTGTATGTTGAGGCAGGTTTGCACATGGACATGGTGGGAGGGGACAAGTGGATTTTTGTGTCCCTGGAACAATTTAGGATATAAGTGTGTGCATGCATTGTTTTACATTTATGATTAGTGTTTTTATAGCATGGTAATACAGCAATTAAGTTTTCTGTAGTTCTGTCATTTAGAATTCATTGCATACTCAAATATATTTCATTTGCATAATTTCTAGTCTGCCTTAATTATGGAGAGGCTCAACTTGCTCATGTATGTTCCTTCAGGAATGGGCTGTCAGGAGGATGTGGAGTTTGTTGCCTGTGCTCTCATGATAATGCACTTGCCTTTCAGAATCTGTGTTTTCGAAGTCAAGTTAGAATTTGGGGCACAGGAAGTGGTTCTCAGAGTGTTTGCTCACATCCTCTGTGGATCATCTGCACCCCACTCCCCATAACTACCCGGTGGCCTATGACTTGCCCCACAGGCGACCCTAGCTGAGCACAGGGGCTGGGCTCTGGCCTGTTCATGTGGCCTCCTAAGCTGAGAGGAGTGGGGATGACCTTCTACCTGAGAAGGACTGAAGGAGGACTGAGTCGCGCCATGTGGCCAGGCGCCCCTTAGTTAGCTGTGGCCTTGTGGTACAGGCAGGGAGCAGGGGTCTTAGGTAACTGTTGCTCTCAGAGAGAGGCTGCAGACCTGAAATAGCGTGAGGGGAAGATGGCTGTGGGTGAAGGCTGAGGCCCAGGACTGCCATCTGTGACATTACAAAGGAGCATCTGCCACCAGCTCTGCCAATGCCCCACCCTCACCATTTGGGGCCCTTCCATGGGGCAGGGCTGTGCTGGGCAGGTCAGGGCACTGCCCAGGGGCTCTGCATGCCCAGGACTGTGGGGACCAGTGGGTGATACTTGGGCGGCTGGTGTAGATGCTGTCCTGGCGCTGTTGTGACGCACTGCACTCTTTGTGGTGCTGCTGACCCCTCTCTGTCAGCACAGAGCTGCCAGGTGGGAAGGCTTGCGCCTCCCCAGGTGAGGGTATAGAGCACTCCCCTCTATGGCCTAGGGGAGCTTCCTTGGTGCCGGGCTGTCCTGCTGTGCCATCACCACAACCTGCAGCAGGGCTCCGTGGGAACAGTGCATCAAGAACCTTGAGGGCACCCATAGCCCTTTGAGTGCCAATTTGCTTGCAGGAGTGTTCTCAGGAGACAGCGTTGCTGATGTGGACACTGGACTGCTGGAAGTAATGAGCGAGATTTGAGCCTGGCCTGGGCCGGGCTGTGGGGTTACTGTCTTGGAGCAGGGTGGTCTTGCTGTCTCAGCCTGGGTCAGGGGGCCCGCCCACAGCTTGCATCACTGTCACTGCAGCAGAATAGCTGCCATGCACAGTGTCCCTTTAGTGTCTCATGTATAGAAGTAGTGGGCTGTGGTGGCCGGCCCTGTTGTGGAAAAGCCACCCTGATTTTAAAGTGAACTCTGTGAGCCAGGAGTGTTGGTTTGGTAAAAGGAAATTTTCCTGCAGTGGACATGAAAAGGACTAATCGTAAAGATTAATAAATTGAGCGTCGTTAGCCCGAGGAACTTTCTTCATCAGAAGACGTCACTGAGGACAGGGTGAAAGGCACACCACAGGGAGGGGGAGAGGACGCTTTCTGCAGGGCTCGCCTGCAGACTGGGACCAGGGCCTAGAGAGCCAAAAGAAGCGGTGGCCCAGCAGGAAGGGGACTGCACCTGTCCATGCACTGCACAGGCCAGCCACACCAGTCCTCTGGGAAGTGCAGGTTCACTCTGCCTGCTAATAGAGATGGCTGCAGACCGCCACAGCGGCTCATGTGAGAAAGCTGGGCAACCCCAGGCGCTGGCAGGGACATGGGACAGTGGGAAATCCCACATTTCTGAGGGGAGTGTGACCCTTCAGAGGTGTGCAAACCTCATAGTTCTGCTCCCAGCTGCGTACTCAATAAAAGTGCATGGTCTGCGCCGTGAAAGACGGGCATGAGCCTGTGCCAGCAAGAACTGGAAATCCTCCAGCGTTCGCTAACGTCACTGGGTTTAGTCCCCAGGGTGGTGGCAACAGTAGTGCGAAGATGTGCACTGGTTCCTCTCACAGCTGCCTCAGGCTTTTAAACCTAACTGAGAAGAAACAGCCAGGCAGAAACAGTGTTCTCCATGTGAGGAGCAGACAGGCAGCGAGTGGGAGGCTCTGGGGTGCTGGCAGGGCAGCGGCCTGGCTTTTACCTGGGGGCATCGCGCAGGTGCACTTAGTGGTGGTGATTTGTGCATGTTTGTAATTGTGTGTGGTATACTCCTGGGTCAGGGAACAGTGTTCTGGCCCACAGTGGACTATGTAGAGGACAGTGGTTTTGTGAACTCAAGTTCCCTGGAGCCATGGAAGCATGTCAGTTTGTGCAGGCACATGCTGTGATGTGTGCACTGGGACAAATCACCTAACAACGCACTTTCCATGAGATACATATTTGAAAAACACCTTGTGTGGAGTATCTCTGTTAAGCACCGCACGGTTGTATTTTAATAGAAACAAGTTTGAGTGGTGTGACCCAGCTGTTGTTAAAACAAGTGTGTGTGAGTATCTAGTTCATGATACAGAAAAGATGCTGGGGGAAAGGCCTAAGGAACCTGAAAGGAATGTGACCTTACATAATCCAAGAGATGTGGCTGGATTCTAGCTCTGGCCTTATTATCATCAAAGCCTGGCAATTCTGTGTTCTGTTGTCCTTCAGGTCAGCTTTTCTTGGTGGACCCACAGCTCATGGTTTTCCTTGTGATCGCAGGGAGGCTGCCACAGCTCCAGACTGTGCACATTCACTTGGACTCAGAGTAGCAGTAAATAGCCTGGGATTGGCTATTATACCTGTGTTAGGTCACCTCTCTACCTCTGAGTCTCTCTGTCACTATGGCCAGTGGATTGGTGAAGCTGTGTAGTTCATTCCAGCCCAGACCTATCTTGATGGAACTGGATTCCCACCCGAACGTGCGGGTGGTAAACAGGGAAATGTGGTTCCTAGAGCATTGTCACACTGTGTGAATAAGGCACCAGGAGATGTTCAGCAGGTAATATGAGCTGTCTGTGCAGAGTGGCATGCACTCTGTGGCTGTTTCTCTGTGAAGTCATGCTGTGAAGGCTGGTGTGTTTTCCTTGGGGCTGGTGCAGCCTGGCATTGGCTCTGAGGATGCTTTGTGCTGGTGCGGATGAGCTCTGAGTGAGCAGTTTCACTGCGATAGCCCGGTCACGGTGAACGAAGAAGAGGAGGTGGCCAAGGTTTAAAATTAAGAGGAAAATCTTCCTCTTACAGAATACAGGGAACACAGATTGTACGGGAGAAGATCGTCAACTGGACTTCACGAAAATTTAAAGCTTCTGCTGTTTGAGATCTGACAGGATGAGCCACAGACTGGGGCAGTGTTCTCATAACACATGTATGTGAAGGGTGACTGGTGTATAGAACGAGTACAGAACTCATGAGAGTCAGCGGGGAGACAAACATGGGGGGCAGCAGTGGACTTTGGTAAGGTGGTTCACTATGGGTGGTCGCCAAGGAGGTGAAGTTAGAACTGCACCCATCACCACCAAGCACGGCAGCGAGAGGCACGCTTGGGATTCTCATGTTTCGCTGGTCAGAAGCTACAATGGTGTGGCTTCTTTGGAGAGGGATCTGGCACCTTCTCAGAAAACTAAACATGCATCTCATTATGGCTCAGTCCCTCCACTCCTGGGTATTCAGCCATGAGAAATCTACGAACGTGGTGTGAGTCATCTTGTCCAGGACGCCTGGACTGACCTCACTCCTAGGAGCACCTGAAGGGAACGGCTGAAGGCTTGTCAGCAGGCACCTGTCCTGGCACACGGCATAGCCACTGAGTGGAGCACCGCTCAGCACAGCAGAGGAAGAGGCTGCTGCATCAGGCCCGCCTCAGAGGAAAGCAGGAGCCAGGGCCCAGGTCCCGGGGAGGCCCCGCACAGGCCCAGCTGCTCTCCGAGGGACCCTCAGGGCCCGGAGGAGGAGTCACAGAACTGTATTTAAAATGTGGCACATTTTAACTTCATAAATTGTATGTCAATGATGTTAATCCAAGATGTAGAAAAAAGGCTACCAAGAACATCAAACCCCAAGCAGTCTGGCCCTGGAGTCAGGGCTCTTGTGACCACTTGGACCGCGTGGCATTTGCTGATTTTGAGTTCAGCCTAATTTTTGTATCATGACTGCAGCTGCTGAGAGCCCAGGAGTCTGGAAAGTAGGTGCAATTTGCGCAGCGCCAGCTCCTCACACACTCGGGTGTGTGTGCACGGGTGTGGCGTGATATGGGCGTGAGACCCCACAGGCTCCTAGCTCCTCAAGGTGTCGGAGGCATTGGAGAAGGGCTCATGGCTCCTCCAGCCCTGCTTTAGGAGAGCTCAGGCCCATCCTGGTGTGGAGCTTCCCTGGCTCTGGGGATGAATCAGGGCCACGGCCCTGGCTAGCGGACTGGCTGGGGCTCACAGGGACAGAGGGTATTGCCTTCCTCTCTGCCTGTGGCTCTTCACACAGTCCCTCCCTTTTGCGTCAGGTTCAGAGCGCAAGGCCATTTGAGATGTGAGTCTTTTTACTCACACTTAATCGAGACCCTCAATGATAGCAACCTTCTGTATACGTTTGTCTTTTCCTCACCCAGGGTTACCTTCCTGCCAATGTGGACCGAAGACCTGCCACTCTCCAGAGAAAACAGAAAGAATATTTTGCTTTCATCGAGCACTATTATGACTCCAGGAATGACGAAGCTCACCAGGACACGTACAGACAGGTGGGAGCTCCTTTCTTCTTCCCCATATCCCTCGAAGCATTGGATCTGGTGACGTTCTGTCTGGGGAAATGTTTGTTTGTTTTCTAATAAGCAGATGCCTCTTGAAAACAGTAATGGCCAGTTTCCTCTGATGGCAGGGTTGCTTGCTCCAGCTCTGGCTACAAAAGTAAAAAGGTGCTGGGGATTGAACCCACTGGGGCCTTTGCATGCTGGGCAGGTGGTCTGCTTCTGAGCCACACCCCAGCCCTTTTAAAAAGGGTGTTTTTAATTGGAGTCATAAAATAGAGTCTTTGATCCAGATAGTGGTGCCTGCCAGCTCTGCCCTAGGGTGATGGTGGGTGTTTTGTGTCTCGGTGGGCTGCTGCCTGAGAGGTAAGACTGCTCCTGAAGGGCCATACTGGGCCCTGATCCAGGTGGCGCCCAGACAGGGACCCCACTGTCAGGGGTGGAGCTACTGCCCCGCCAGTAGGCCTAGTGGCCCTTGTCTGTGGTACTGGAGGGTGAGATATGGGCAGATGAGAGAGATATTAATCAGCCATATTAAATAATCAGGTATATTAATTGCAGGGGCTGGGGTGCACAGTTTAGTGCACATCCAAAAGTGTAGCCAGTTTATCATTTTGCTATTTAGTTTGATAAAAAAATGGGTATAATTACATTTTTTTTTGTGCAGTCAGTTCTTGGATGATATGCATCATGGGAAAACATTTAACATTGATTTATAATTCACAGCACATCTGGAATTTGCTGTCAGAATGGCTGTTTGAGGACTTTATAATTCTTACTCTTTTTGTAAAATGTGGAAGTTCAGAATGGCAGTCCTCAGTTGGTTCCATTGTCTGAGCCTGTGGTCAAGGCCTGGTCTCCCTGAGGCCACTCCTGGCTGGTGGAGCTGGGCTGTGTCTCTCCTGGCACAAGAGTGATACCTATGTCTCTCACCAGTGTGGTGTGGATCATCAGAACCATTTGAAGACAGGCCTGGCCTCAGTCAAGGTTCTAAGGCTGAGTGGATTCTTGGGGAGCATCCCCACATGAACAGGATGGTGGAGGCCGGGGAGGGGCTATGGCTGAAGAGTGAGGCCCTGGAGGCCGAGCAGGGAGTCACTACCAGCCCCTCCTGTGCACCCGCACTGCCTGCTCATTCTAGTCGCTCTTGGCCACTCTGGGCTTCTACTCAGTGACTCTTGAGTTGCTGACTGAATACAGATTGTGTTGGGCAGGGGATTCCTGGTTCATTTTTCAGCTTCCCTGGTTTTAGGAAATGGATAAAGTTGGTATTGTTCTGATCATGTTTTCATTGTATTTTTATTCAAGAAAAAGAATCATAAAGAGTGCCAGTGGCCTGTCCTTGCAGGACTTACCAGGCGGGTTTGTTGTGAGCATGGAAGGGAATGTTGGTCGCACGCATCGTTGCTTATTTGCTGTGTTAGATAATGAAAGACCCCTTATTATTTTGAATTCCCCAAACTTTTCCCCATTAATAGACAGGGAGCAGCACTGTGTGGTGTGGCAGGTTGTCCTGTCTTCTCTGTTGCCCGGATGACGGGTGACTCTTGGTGCTGCAGCCTGTGGGTGCCATGGCCTGCCTTCCTGCTTCAGCAGGGCAGCAGGAAGTGGTGGCCTGGCACGTCCAAGGTCTGCTAGTGTGTGTCACGGCCACCTGGCACTGGTCAGACTGAAAAGTCCACCTGTGTGCCTCTCCCTCCCTGCTCAGCTCTGCAGCCCCCACCGCTTGCCCAGCCTTTGCTTGTGGGGAGTGGGCGGGGGATGGAAGGGCGCACGCAGCCCGTCCACCTGCTTTGTGGGGTTCCCTCCTCTAGCATGGGCAGGGTATGGGGTCTGATGTATGCACTGCTGCTGGTGGCCCACAGGAAGGTGGGCCTTGCTGGCCCTGGGCACGCAGAGGCAGGCCAGACCTGGTTTCTGTCCCGTAGGAGCCTGTGGAGCTCCTTCCAGGGATGACCACAGGACTGCCATGCCAGGAGCAATGCACTGAGGATGGCCCTTGGGCTGCCCCGCCAGCAGGCCTAGTGGCCCTTGTCTCTGCCCACACCTGGGCCCTGTGTGTGGCCAGCTGCTCCTCTGTGTGGACTGTCCCCTCCCGGTGCTGCTGTCTACACGTCTCTTCCTGTGTGTCACTGACTCATGGCCTCTCAGCTCGATGTTGATCTTTACCAGTCACCTCCTGAAGGGCGTGGAGCCAGCCCACCGGAAGAGGCAGAACCTAGAGCCTGAATGGTGTATGCAGGGCACAGGCCAGTCAGTGATGCCCAGGCTCCAGCATGCTGGCACCCTCTGCGGGCCTGGGCAGGAAGGCTGGAGTGCAGCTCAGCAGTGGGATCGCTCTGTGTAGGACGTGCGCGCCTTCCCTCTTTTACCCTGGCGAGACAGGAGTGATGGCTGGAGGCTGATGTGGGATGCTGGAGCCAGTCGATGACACCAGCTCTGCTAAGTGTTCCTGTCTGGTGGCTTCTTGAACCCGCAGCATCCTTCTCTTCAGTGTCAGGCATGTTGCTGCGACTTTGGTCAGATGGTGACCAGGCAGGACTCCGACACTGGCAGAGACTTCCAAATGCTTCCCTTGAAAATGTCCTAGATTCCCCAAGGACCTTGTGAAGAGGAGGAAAATGTGGCCTAGGTTCCAGAAAAGGGCTATCGCAGCTGAAGTCTGCACACTATTGATACACTTGAATCACTCTGTGTCAGACACTGAAAATCAATGTTTACTAATTGCTATGGATCATGTTACTTAAGAGCTGAGGCCTGCTCTGTTCCTGCTCACGCAGCTTCTGATGTGAGTTGGGCAGGAGTCGGGCAAGTCCATCCTCTGGACTGGATGTGCCCTGGTCAGGTGGAATGAGCTTTTGACTTCCTCCCCTCTGGAGGACTCAGCAACTCTGGATAGCACCCTTAGAGGGAAGACTCGGCAGTGCCGAGCTAACACCCTTGCAGAGGGCAGATGAAGAGGCCAGGTGGCTGAGTCTCTGAGCACGGCACCTTTAATCATGATATAATGTTGATGGTGATGTCTGTGGTCCTCCAAAGTAAGCCTGTCTTTCTCCTGCACCTCCAGATCCACATAGACATCCCACGGATGAGCCCAGAAGCACTGATCCTGCAGCCCAAGGTGACGGAGGTAAGAGGAGCCTGGCTGGGTGTTTCTCTGTGCTATCTGTGACTTGATGCTCACTCTGCTTGCAGGACAGTGGGTACATGTGGGGGGCTTCAGCCCATCAGCACGTGTGGGCAGCCAGTTTCTGGGGATTTGGCCTGGTGGGCACAATTGTTGATAGGAATGGCTCATTGTTCCTAAGATGTCTTTCTTGTGTAATAGTGACACATACAAAAGGACGTGTGTGACAGGCATGCCTGTATGGGTATGAACTCTTTACCCCTCCTGAATCTAGGAGCTGGAGCCTGCTGCTGTTGACCACTGTGTCTGCACTCTTGCCTCTGACTGCAGGTGTTGGGCTGCTTCTTCGTGCTCTTCCCTCTCCTGGCCTTGACATCCGTTCTCCTTCACAGGTGCAACCTAGGAGAGCGGCGTGTCACTGAGTGTGGTGTCCTTTGGAGTTTGGTGTTCTTTTTGCAGCCCTGGCTCTGCAGCTTGCTCCCTTCTCTGGTGGTTTGTAGGATGCAGCCCACCTGTGGTACCTAGTTGGGTAATGTTTGCTGTTTGAACATCCCACACTTTCTTTTGCCTTTTTCCTTTTGATAGACATAGTGGTTGTTTATAATTGTGTGCTTTTAGAACAGCATTGCTGGCACCTTCCTGTCCATCATGCAAATGTGCACAGGCAAGGATTTTTCTAAGGCGTTTGAGAGGCACACAGTTGTGAGGTTGGGTGTGTGTCGGTTACACTTTGAAGAGAGTGTCAGCATGGTTCCTGGCAGGGTGGGGGGGGGCCCTCTGCCACCAGAGTCACCTGCAGAGTGTTGGAGTTCCTGGAATTCTAGGTCCTGGATGACCTTTTGTTTGTTGTTTGATACCAGGGATTGATCCTAGAGGTGTTTAACCATGGAGCACATCCCCAGCCAATTTTTTTTAAAAAAATTTTATTTTGAGACAGGTTTTCATTAAGTGGCTGAGGCCGGCTTTGAACTTGTTATCCTCCTGCCTCAGCTTCCTGAGCTGCTGGGATGACAGGTGTGTGCCACGGTGCCCGGCTCCCTTGATGACTCTTGATGTGGCCAGGCCTCTCAGTATGTGTTTCTCTATTGGATAATCTTATCATGCTCCTGGTTTTCTCTTCTCTGGTTACTAATTGTGCCAGGCATCTCCCCATATGTTTCCAAGTGTTCTCTTATTCTGGGAAATGATTGTTCTGTTTTTGCCTATTTTTCTTCTGGGTTGTTGGCCTAATTTGTTGCTGGCAGTTGATCTTTGTGTGTCTGGACCCCTCATTGCAGGTTTCTATTGCAGATACCTTCCTCCGTGTTGGCCATGTCTCACTTTGTTCTTGTGGGCAGATGATGCTGGGAAGCTCTTACTTTCCCTGGGGTTGAACCTGTCACTGACCTGCTTTGCTAAGCCTTTTCCTGCACATACGTCATAAAGATGTCATCCCGTTTTTTTCCATCTAGGAGTTCTGCCTTTCGCAGCTCTGTGTTTCATTGATCTGTAGTCGACAGCTGTGTGCATGAGACGAGTCAATTCCAGCACCAGATGTGGACTCCAGCTTGTCTCTCTGTGTTGATGGTTTCTGCTGTATGTCCTTGTCACATTCACATAGATTTCTTCTGTGGCCTCTGTTTTGTCCTATACTCAGCTGGCTTTAGGTCTGCATGCCCCACCCCGTTAGCTGACATGGCTTTGGGACGTCTTGGCATTGGTGGGGTGCACATGCCTCTTCCTCCTCCTTGGCGGGGATGGGGCAGCTCGCTCTTTGCTCTTCCACTCAAGCCTTGGAGTCAGATTGCCAAGGTGTGCCTGTGTTTGAGGTCTCTTTGATTTGTGGTTGGCATTGCATGGATTCTCTGGATTTGTTTGGAAGAGTTGGCATCTTTATGAGGTTTAGTTTCCCTTTTTTATGAGCATATTAGTTTCCTTTTAGGCCATTTTAATGCCTTTCAATGCAGTTTAAAATTTTTTTCAATAGTCTCATCAGCTTTATTAGATTTATTCCACATTATCATATATTTTTTGCTGCTAAACTAAGTGGTATCTCTATAATAAAATTAGAATTTTTCATTGTTTTAAATACTTTGTTTTGCATCTCGACTTTGCTAATAAATACACTTTTGATGTTGGTGGCCCTTTGGCGTGGTGCGCCTGTCAGAGGAAATTCCAGGGTTGTCAGGGCAGGAGTGCAGGACGCAGAGCAGAGGGGTTTCCCCAGGAGCACTGCGTCCTTTGCCCCAGCGTGCTCCTGGTGTCTGAGAATGGATCGTGACCGCTTTGCTGCTTAAGTGTTTTAATGAAAGTAGACAGCGTGGATTGTCTGTGAGTATCTCTTCCTTCCTCGGTGCCTCCCTTGCAGGCTTCTTGTCCTGAGTGTTGATCCAGCCTCACTGCCCCTTGGTGTCAGCTGGGCTTCTTGTCATGACTCTTGGGGCCTCGACCCTATAGGTTTGGAAGGCCTCCCCTGGCAGTGGTCTCAGCTCCTGTGCCCTCCTCTGGGGGTATGGAAGTGCCCTAGGTTTGTGCTCAGCCAGGCTGCAGGACTGAGCAGGGCCACGTAAGCTGGGCAGGTGGGTTCTAGTGGGGAGGCAGGCCCAGGGTGGATGTGCTGGCCGATGTGCTGGCCAGGCGACTTGAGCGCAGTCTTGTGTGGGGAGATAGGATGGTGAGCAAGAGGCTTTAGGAAAAGTATTGAAATGCTGGTCTTGTGTTGGCAGTAGGCAAAGTCGAATCATGATTTCTGGCATGGTAATGGTAAGGTTTAGACGGGTCGGCAAAATGATAGCAAATCCATAACAAGAGTGGCTTCACAAGACAGAGGTTTATCGCTGTCTCCGGTACTGGCCCTTCGCCAGCGATTTGGTTCTTTCTCTCTGCTTGGCTTTAACCTCAGGGTCCAAGTTGGCTGCCTAGTGCTCTTCATCACATTTCACTCTATTGGCAGGGAAGTCCGGTAAGACACGGGTGGAGAAGGGCATCTGCCTCCCTTTGCAATCATATACGTTGCTCCTGGGGCTTCTGCTCAGTATCCTTACTGGCTTCTTGTAGTGACACAGTGATCCTCAGCTGTACAGGAACCAGGGAAATGTAAGTTTGGCTCTAGTTGTCATGGGCACACTTGAGCTTGGGCCCTACCTGGTCAAGGAGGATTTCTGGCCTGGGCATTCCTCCCAGCCTGCCCATCCATTTGGTTGTTTGCTTGGCCTTCTTTTTCTCCTCCTCTTCTTTTCTTCCACTTCTCCTTTCTCCTCTCTCCCCTCCTTTCCCCTTCCCCTCTCCTCTTTTTCCTCCTTTCAGCTTTAATGAAGTCTGATTTACACACAGTGAAACTTGCCAGTTGGTGCGCAGTGAGTTCTGTTGCCCTCTGTGAGCAGGAGTGTAACCACCCCCAGCTCACACCGAAGGGTGATTGCACTGCCCTGACAGTTTCTTCCTGTTCCTCTGCTCTAGGTCTCTCTCCACCCACTGCCCTGGCAGCTGCTGATCCGCTTTCTGTCTCCAGAGCTTTGCTGACATGGAATTTCACTTTTTTTTTTTTGGTGCTGGGGAGTGAACTCCGGGGGTACTTAACCACCAAGCCACATCCCCAGCACTTTTTTATTTTTTAGAGACAGGGTCTTGCCGAGTTGCCTAGGGCCTTGCTAAATTGCTGAGGCTGGCTTTGAACATGTGATTCTACTGCCTTAGCCTCCTGAGTTGCCGGGATGACAGGCATGTGCCACCGGAGCCTGGCTTGAGGCACGGATTTCACGTGAGTGGACTCACACACGCTGAGGACTTCGCTAACCTAGGGTGGCATTCTCAGTCCACGGGGTGCGTCCATGGTTCGCTTCCTTTCATTGCTAAGTAGAGTTCCTTTCCCTTTCAGTGTGTGCATCCGTTCACCAGTTGGTGGCACTTGGGTTTGTTTCGACTTTTGTCCGTTACAAAATAAATCTGCCGTAACCCTTCATGTACAAATCTCAGTGAGGAAGTCTACGTCCCTGTCACCTCTCACCCCTGCCTCTTACCTGGGAGTGGACTTGCTGGGTCTTGTGCCAGTCGGTTCCCTTTCTCTGCCCTTTGGTCTCTGCCTGAGGCGTGGCCTTGTCGGGGACACTGCCTGCCCTGCCAGCTGGAGCCACTGCAGCCCCACTTCTGTCTATGGCACGTGCTCATCATGGTGCCAGTGCGCTGCCTTGTTCAGCTGGTGTCTCCTCCTCCTGTGTGTGGCTCCAGGGTGCAGGGCCTGCAGGTCTCCACCCTCATGTGTCCTGAGTGCAGAGCATCAGGAGCACCTTGAGGGGGACTCAGGGATTTTATATAAATTAGTGAGTAGTCTTTTCAGCTAATATTGTTACTTGAAAGTAAAATTGGTTACTTTCTGGCCAACTCGTGGTTTTTGTTCCCTGTTTAGTGTTGAACAAACTCTGTCTGACATTGAGAAGCACGATTCCAAGATTCCAACGTGTGACATTGAGCTATTGCGGTCAGCACAAGGAGTTTGTTAGAACCACATTCAAACATGGCAGCTGGGCCTTTGCAGCTGATGAGTTAATCATTTGCTCAGTGACTTTTCCTCTGTGTTGAACCTATCATCTGCTCTCTGGCTAGCTGCTTCTTAGAGCCATTTTATAAACCACAGAGATAAAGTGCTTTTTCCAGTCAAGTCACTGGGCAGTGCCGTCTCATTGTGTTTGAGCAGACGTGGAGGATAATGAAGCATGAGGTCTGTTTACAGGCAGACTTAAGCACTGGTGTCGTGCACTGTCCCCACTGTGAAGGAAGGGGCACTGTCAAGGTTGCGGACGTGGATGGAGCCCAGCCCTGTTCAGCCTGGACTACTCCCTCAGGCTGGGAACCTATAATAAGCTGATTTCTTTTCCGTGGAGTGGGGCAGACTATATGGGTCCTGGTCCCTGTGTGCTTGGAGAGGGGAGTGGGCTGGTTCTATGGACCAAGGACCTGGGTCTGAGTCCATGTGTGTTTTTTGTGTTTGCACGAACTGCCTTCCGATCCCTGCGTGGCAGATCTTCCTAACCTTGTCATCCCACCTGTTCTGCCATGGCTGCTGACCCGACAGCATCCTGTTCCCTATTCCAACACCTCACTGTGCAGGGCGGTTGCTTATTTTTGAGTCTTTTCCCGCCAGACCTTGAGCTCTGTGAGGGTAGGACCCTTGTCCGGGGTTCTCCACCTGAGCACTAAGCAATGGATCAGTCTATGAGTATGGATGACCTGCTGTGCCTCTGACCTTCCCTGAGAGCTTGGGTCTCTCCCCTGTAGCCTGCCATCTCCAGGAGCCAGAGTTGGTCCCTTCTCCTTACCAGCATCTCCCTGGTGCCCACTGCGGTGCCCGATAGGCCCCCAGGCATTGTCCTTTCCTTGTGGGAGTCCTGTAGTTATGCTGGGGTGAGGTGCAATCGAGAGCCCCACAGCTGGTAAGTGGAGGCTGGGTCCCTCTTGTGATGTCTGGTCACTGTTTGGTGTCATGATTATCTTTGTTTTTTCTTCAGAATTGATGGTATGTTTGTGAGAGCCCAGGAACTGGAACTTGCCTTGTAAGCGATTCATTAACTCTTCTGTAAATATTTTGGGGTTTGATGGACAAGTCTTCCCTTCCGTTTCTCTCTGCTCTCGCTGTGAGCAACATCAGCACAGAAGCCTGTGTGGTACCCACCCTCTGATTCAAAGAAAAATTCTCAGTGTCCTTTCCGAACCTGTGCCGCCACCTTGGGAAGTGGAGTGCTGGTGACTTTGAGGTCCCGTCCTTCTGCTCTAGGGCTTCTCCAGACCCCTGAGTGGCCTCGTCTTGACCTGGAGGGTGCCCCTAGACCTTGTTCCAGGAGCGGAGCTGCGGGGTCAGAGGTGCTGTGTTGTGTGGTGCCCGCGGTGGCCTTGCCCGCACTTGTGTCTGCACTTGGGATGGTCAGACACCCTGTGGTGTCTCATTGCCTGATTGCCTATGTGGTTAGGGTTTTAGAGGCTTCTTAGTTCTCGCTGTCCCCTGTCTGTGAGAGCTTCTGCCAGTGCCACTGTGGTGTCTGTTTGCTGTCCTGCTGGTATACACTCAGCACACTCTGCTATGCCTGTGTCTGTGGGTTAGGGACGCGTCTGCTTCACGTTAGTGGGCCAGCTTTCCACTCTCACTGGGAGGTTCTGGGCCTTTCTGTGTTGTAGCGCATTCTTTCAAAGAGGACTTCTTACATTTCTTCTAAAGGTTTTAATTCTGCCTTTGACCTTTAGTGCAGAATGAACTTGGCATGGTATTTGACACCACAGCTCCCGGGGCACTGCTGTTCTCCCCAGGATCTCACACTCTCTGGGGCCCCTTTTGGGCACTCACACCAGTTCTGGCTCTGTCTCCACTCCCGTTCCACCTTCACCTGTGCCTTGAGTTGGGTGGGACGGGCCACTCTCCTGGGTTCTAGTTTCTCTGCACTTCTGTGCTTTTATATGTTAACGTCAGCTTGTTAGGTTTCCAGAAATCTCAGAAATTAAGGTGGATCTATTGATCCGTTTACAGAGAGTAATGTTTTGTTTTGAATTATTTAGTTCTGTTTTATTTTTAAACAAATGTTCCATCTTAAATGTATTGTACAACTCTTACAACTCATAGATATATTTTTAAGAAAGTATCCTTTAAAATTTCAATTTGTCTTTTTTGTTGGCCATATATATAAATGCAGTTGTTGTTTGTAGTTAATCATGTATTTGGGAAACTTGCAAACCTCTTTTGTCAGTCTCACAATTTGTGTAGATTTGAGATTTCTAAGGAATCAGTCATTGGCATTGGTGAATAATGGCAGTATTGTTTTTTTCCTCTCTGTTCTGTGTGTCTTTCTTGTTTGCATTTGCTGGCTAAGACACCCACTGCGGGGTTGAGCTAGTGGGGAAAGCAGGTGTCTGGTGTGCCGAGAGGCAGCCTTGAACTTCCTGCCCTTGAGGTGCCGGGGAAGGTGCTGGAGAGGTCTGCTAGATCCCCTTTCCTCCCATCTTCTGAAATTATATGCTTTTGCTTCTTTAATCTGTTCTGTGATGAGTTTTATTAATGGATTTCCTAGTATTGAACCAAGCGTGCATACCTGAAGTAAATGGAAATCGGTCATGAAGGATATATTGTTCTTTGCATTATGAGATCAAGTTTGAAAATGTCTAATGAGCTATAACTGCCAGAAGGGGAAGTCAGATTTCTCTTTAATTTGAAACATGCTTTTTCTGACCATTTATCGATTGTTTGGTTATTCTCTGGCATGTAATCAGATGTGCTGAATATTTGTTCTCAGGATGGTGACACCCTAATGTTTTCTTTGAAAGTACAGTTTCCTTTCAGTGCTTAATTTTGAACATAATGGAACCTCTGTGTTTCACTACCTACCAGGAAGCCTGCTGTGAGCACCGGGTATGGATGCAGATGGGCATATTTGAATGAGGTGGGTGTGGATCATCCCCACCCCAGTGCAGGGTTATTGCCTGTTTGAAGAGTTCTCTGCTCAGTGGTGTGAACATGCGGTGGGTAGAGGTCTTGGGCTTTCTGTGTGTTTAATCTGAAAGGTGGTTGATTTTTGAATCCACATTCTAGATTCGTTTCAGATTTTTGCTTTGTTTTCTTTCATTAAATGTTGTAATTCATGGATCATGTTGCAAAATCTCGAGTTATAAATAACGTCTTCTTTCTGAGCCTGCAGTGCATTTGGAGTTTAAGAAGTATATGTCCCCCAGGTCTTCTCAGTGTAACTGTATTTTGTTACTTCTCTCAAAGAATTATCTCCATGGTACTTTATATGCTGTGAAGTGGTATTACTGATTCATATGGTAGAATTAGCATGTTTTCAAATTTCTGAAATCAGTTTTTTTTTTTTTTTTTAGTGAGTAATTGTGAGCACAGTGGCATTTTTGATTTCAGTTTATTTCACTTTTAGTATGCAGCATGTCTTAGCTCCCTTGTGGGCACTGAATGGCTAGAGTTCAGTTCAGCTGTGGAGGCCTGTAGAGGGTGTTTGGTAAAAGTACAAAATGCGGGCAGAAAGTGCCCTGATCTGGGCACCTCTCGAGCCCCTCCCAGCTTCCCAGGGAAAATCTGTTGCAGTGTTTAGGAGGAACCTTTTGCTTTTTGAATCAGCAAGCAGGAGAGCTGGGACTGCCTCCTCACTTCCTTGGTCCTGCCGGTATCAAGCAGCAGCAGCAGCAGCAGCAGCAGCAACTATTTTGATTACTGCTGTTGAGTGTAGATTGATTTGCAGAAGAGATACTTTAGGAAGAGTTTAAGGTTTGTACTACTTTTAATGAATTCCCACTCCAACAAAGACTTGAATATCAAGAATGTGAATAGAACTTTAATAGCTGATGCTGCCCAGCGAGTGTTCATTGTCAGAGCTGCTCCAGACCAGTCTGTTAAACACATCCCCGGACTTAGGGCATCCTTCCTTATGGTTCCTCGGTAGGTCAGGCACTGCTTCCCCAATGGCTCCTTCACTTAACTGTGGACTAATGTGTTGTGACAGATCTCCCTCCCTCTGTGCTCTTTCTAAACTGACCCTGCTTCCACTGATAGCCCCATGCAGGGGAGAGCAGTGTTTCTCCTTCCCTGCATAGGCTTCTGGTAAATTACCTGCACTTTTGACATATGAAATTGTGGGGATGTGACCTCTTGAAGAATGCTAGTGAATACCAGGTAGGCATATGGGTGACACCAAGACCCAAATGTGGTCTCTTTTTTTCAACAGTGCACAGCTGAAGTGTCTTGCAGAGAAATGTTCACAAAACCAGGGAAATCATATAAAGTTCCCCTGCCTACTCCATTAAGACATCTAGGGGAGGCTTGGGGGCGACACTTGAACTTGGAAGGGCATACCAAGTTGCTGATGCCTGCTTCCACAGTTATGTGAATCCTTGTCTTTCCTTGCCTGGTGCCTAAGGGGCTGTTTGTCCATGGCCTATAAAAAAGAAGAGTGGTCTTTGTCTCCCTGGTATTCTGGTATCTTAACCACTGTTGTGAACATGCCCCACAGGTTGTGCAAGGCTCAATCTGGTGGGTGCCCCCCGGGTGACTGCCAGGGGAGGCACTGTGGCGAGGCCCCGTCTAGCGGAGGGACTTGTCTTGGTACAGAAGCTGCAGGCAGGAGCAGGGTGGGTTTTCAGCTTGGAGGGCCAGCTATTGGGAAAGCTCTGGACCAGGCACTTTCCTGACCATTGAGCCATCCAGCAGGCCTGTGTGCCCTGAGCCAGCCAAGGGGAGTAGAGCCTGTGCCATGTGCATGTGCTGGCTTTGAACATCCCTTTTTGGGATCTGGTCTTGGGGGCCTGGGGAAATCCTGAGGTCTTTGCCATCAGCTGAAGCTGCCTGTGTCTCCTGGAGCCGTCCTGTGCAGCAAGAGGAAGAGCCAGACTCCTCCTGCTGGAGAAGCATGTTGAGGGGCCTCAGTGGAGGAGCGAGGGCTCTTTGCTTTTCAGCCTTCTTCCTGGAAGTGTTTCAGGTGGCACCGCTTCAGTGGCAGTGATGGTGCTGGATGCAGTCCTATTGTGCCGTGGGTGCTTGTGCAGGATGTGAAGGGGGAGCGCCTGCTCAGGATGCATGCAAAGGCCCTGCGCATGAGTGGACGTGCCCTCTGGAGACTGATGGGCTTAATTTGTGCCCCTTTCAAGTGACACCTTGGTATACTTTAAAGATGCTCATTGGAAAGAAGTGATATGAAATCTGTCATTTACAATTTTTTAAAACTGGCCTGAAAGCAAAAGCTTAGAAATGACTCACTGCGTTCCTTAAAAAATAGCTCTATGCAAGGGGCTGAGGCTGGGGCTCAGTGGCAGAGCGCTGGCCTAGCATGTGGGAGGCACTGGGTTCGATGCTCAGCACCACATATAAATAAACGAATAAAATAAAGGTCCATACATTAAAAATAAAAACCAAAAAATTCTATGTGAGGCAAAGCACGTGTCCCTCTGTTGGGGGTAGGACCTCTTTCTCACCGTGCTGTTTAGTGCTAAAGATTAGGGAGAATTTGTCTCCATGAAAGTCACATGGTGAGGTGGCTGCAGGACGACACCCAGGCACGTCTTCTTGCTTTGCATGGTGGGGGTGAGATGAGAAAAACCATGAAGTCTTCACAGGCCTTGTTCTCCCACGAGCCAGACTACACACACATGCGCATGCACGCGCACACACACACACACTCTCTCTCTCTCTCTCACACACACACACACACACACACACCCCTTTCCCACTAGCTGGAGGTAGGGAGCCAGGTCTGGGGCATATTCAAAGGAGAAAGCAGACTGGGAGAACCAATGGGAATCCCGGTGAGCATTCTGTGTCCTGTCCAGAGCACAGGAACATGAGCTCAGATGCAGGGTGGTGAGGAGAGCGGGGGCCATCTGCACCTGCATGCAGCCAGTGGAGATCTCAAGAGCCCCTGTACCCACCAAGTGGGGCTGGGGACACAGCAGCCAGCCAGGAAGGAGATGCCTCCCCAAGGATCCTCGACACAGTGAGGCTGTAAGTGGTGCTGGGCGGGCATAGGAGAGGGGCTGCTCTTTTGGGTAGGGTGGTACCTGCGGTTTTCTCTAAGGCTTTGAACTGGGATCTCTTGCTGGAAGTCCTGGGGGCCTAGGAAGTTCAGGAGAAGAGGGCTCCTGGCAGTAAGACCAGCAAACACAGAGATTGGGACAGAGGTGTCTGGGAGGGAACCCTGTGGTGGCGATGAAGTCAGAGCCAGGAAGCAGCAGCCCAGGTGCCTGGAGTCACAGTCAGGGGTTTGTGTTTTGTCTTCAGGGGCTTGAGAAGCCTCAGGGGGCACATGGTGCCTGATGTGTTCTAGGTCAGATGCTCAGGGGGCATGGTGAGACTGGACCAGGTGTACGATGACCGGAGCCAGGCTGGGGAGTGGATGTGGACAGAGGATTTGGAGTTGGTATCCTTTGGAGGTTGCTCCAGTGGTGATAGCACGAGGGGCCACAGGTCTCTCATGGCTCTGTGAGGGCTCAGTGTGGCCAGAACCCATGCCTCTTTAGTGGTAGAACCAGCGTTTATACCAGTGTCACCCTCCTGGAAGGCCCTCGTCCTCTGTGTCTGGTGGCCTGCCCCCTTACACGCCACTCTGTCTTAGACTTGAGCTGCTTGTCTCCATTTTCATGGTACGGGGATTAAAGTCTTAAAAATGTGCCTTTCAGGTTGTCATGAGCGATCAAGTAGAGTTAGATCCAAATGATTTGAACTGACTGATAGCTTTCCTTAGTTAGTAAGAAATATGATTTCTAAATTCTTCCCCAAAGAACGCAGACGCACTCTTCCTGGGTGCAGTGCTGGCTCTTTGGGCGCTGTGCTTCCAGAGCAGAGCCCTTCATGGGCCCCGGGAGGAAGAGAGCATCATTGCCCGGTGACTGCTGGTGTGCTCCACTTGCTGAGCTGGCCCAGCCCCAGTGCCACTCCTGCAGTGCCATGTCTTCTCCCCAGGTGCTGTGCAGGTAGGACCAGCTTGCCTGGGGTCATGTGCTCGAGTGGGGCTCACGGGGGCTGGTGCTTGAGAACTGAGTCTGAAGGTCAGGCTCGCTCAGGTCTCCGCCCCTGACCTTATCAGCCCTCTCCTGTGTGGTAGGTGGCCTGGGGGCCATAGCACATAGTCTGTCTTAGGGTCCTGTGCTCTGTACACACACCCCAGTCCCTGCTGGGTGACTGCTCCCTCCTGGGCTGTGGCAGATACAAATCAGGTGTAGATTTTGGCTCCCTGAGAGATCCTAATCCTTCTGCCTCTTTCTTGCTCTGCTCTATGTCTCATCTTGGGAAATGCTCTTTGTCCTGCTGCAGGGCAGGAGTGCATGAGTCCTTTCAGGCCCTTGTGTAGTCCAGCCACTGGGCTGCAGTTGGGCTTTGCTGCTCCAGATCTGTGACTTTGCCTGCCTTCTCTGTGTCTTATTTCCCCTTCTGTGTTAGATATTTAATGCTGCACAACAGCATTTCCACACCCAGTGACTTCAAGCAACACCTATTTACTCAAACTGTTTTACGCAGTTTCTGTGGTCAGAGGTAGCTGGGGGGGGCCTGGCTCTGCCGAGTCCTCTGCCTCAAGGTCTGTACAGTGAGGTTGGCGAGGGTCACAGCCTCATCGAAGCTCCACTGGGGAAGGATCTGTTGCCAGACCCTGGTGGTCATTGGCAGATTGGGTTCCCTGAGGCAGCAGCCTCCTGGGTTTCGGGCTGGCTGTTGGCTCTCCTTAGCTCCTTGCCACGTGGGCCCTTCTGGGTGGCTGAGGACAGTATGCCAGTAAGGGAGGGTACCTCTTGGCAGGGTAGGTGGAAAGCTCACGTGACGATATTGTGTTGTTCTATTGCCTTTCTGTCTTAGTTGGTTGGATACAAGTCGCAGAACTGGTCCAGGCCATGAATGGGGGACGCAGCAGGGTGTGGCCCCAGATGGGGGGGTCTCCACTCCTGGAGTCTGCGCATGGTGCCATGTGACTGTGGCATGATGGCAGCCCCTCCTCAGTGTGAGAGGATGAGGTGAGTTGGTGCAGGTGTTCAGGACATGGGAGCATGCAGTAAGAGTCAGCTGTCGTAGCTGGACACCATTGTCATTGTCCTTGGCAACACTCTGGCAGGTGGGAAGCCCCCTGCTCTTCACAGTGGTTCTCAAGGCTGTCCCTAGCGATGCCATCTGGCTTGCTTTCCCTCTGTGCCCTCCTGCCCCACCCCTCACCTCAGTGCCTTAGAGCAGCCTGCGCTGCTTCCTGACTGTGTCTCCATGTAGACTACCCACCAGAAGCCCTCCTATCCTGGCACTCCTCAGCATCCGTCTCCTCTCAAGACAAGCCGTCACCCTGTCCCGTCCCAGAGGGTGCAAGGTGTCCCCGTGGAATCCTCTCCTGTCTGCCTCCAGGCTCTGAGCACAGCTGAGCCCCTCCTGGAGACTGCCTGGCAGCTGTGGCTTAAACACTCACATGCAGAGGGCACGCGGAGGCATTGATGACTTGCAGGACACTTTCAGGGAGGGTGGCCCACTGTCCTGGACCCTGCTGTGACCATGACCAAAGGGCTGGTGCAGGTGAGCTTCCTGCACAGCTGGTGTCTGTGGGCAGCACCTCATTGTGGGTGGGAGGCCTCCTGGGCTCTGTCTCCCTTTGGGGCTTCTTTGGGAGGAGAACTTGGTGTCGTAGCCCATCTCCTCTTCTCTCTGAGGGGTGCCTCCATGGAGCCACCAGCTCTTGCCTTTCTCTCCTTGTAACTGTGACTGCTTGTCGCCGAATAGTCCCTGCTTCTGCCCTTCTCTGGACTTGGGCCCTGGGAGGCTTGCTGGGGAGGGGTCCAGGGCCCAGTGAGGCCCATGTGTGCCTGTGGGTACAAGAACATGTCCTGTATCCTGCCACCCCTGTCTGATGGAGCTGCATGTTATCATGTGGCTTGCTTGGTGGCCTGGTGGCTGGGCATGGCATGTCCGATGCATTTGCAAACCATGGCTGATGTACTGTGGTCCAGGGGCCCCTGTCTCTCTCTCGGGTCACCTGAGGTGCTGCTGCTGGGAATGGCTTGTCTGGGTCCTCGTCCATCTTGGTCACCCTGGAGCCTCTGCAGCAGCTGCCAAGTTTTCACATGTGAGGAATCCTTAAAGGGTGCAGTGTTATTAAGTGATGTTGGTCTTGAAGGTTTTTAAATATTCACTTCTCGCCAGAGCGGTTGACTTAAAATGGAAAGCACTTCAGCTCTTGGTGCACGGATGCATCACTCAGCAAATATTTGTTAGGTGTGCTGCGTCACAGGTGGAGGTTTCCTTGTTAGCTATTGAGTGGCCACAGTGGCCAGTGGCTGATGGACCAGAGTGTGTGAGGAGGAGGCTGGGTTCTGAGGCTGGTTTCGCCAATAGTAGGTGGCTCACCCTGGGTGGAGACCTCACCTGTGTGGGTTCCAGGTTCTTCTCCCTAAATCTCCGGCGGGGTCAGTGGTGACTTGGGGGATCTGGACCCCAAGCCCAGTGAAGTGTAGGGTGTGCGCAGTGTGGAGGGGACTGACTCCAGGACAGATGCGGTTGGTTCTTAGGGTTTGGTGTGCTCAGCAGTGCTGTTGCTCGTTCATCGGTTGGAAGCTCACGGAGGCTTCACTGTGCCCCTCATACGAGGCTGGACATGTGAGAGTGGACCAGGCAACAGCCTGGCCTCACCAATTGCTAGTGTCCTAGTGCAGGAAGTGATTGCCTCTTCCAGAAGGAGGCTGGGGAAGCAGCAGATGGCCACAGGAAATAGGGCTTGAAGTGAGTCTCAAAGGCCTCTGGGCAGTGGGACCTGAGCCCAGAGTGGCAGCCCAGCGTGGCCAGGATGTGTGACTGGGGAGCCAGGGTTCACCTGCACCAGGGTTGGACTGAGGCCCAGGTGCTGTGCTTTGGCCCCAGGGCTCGGGGTGGGGGGCGGTGGACAGAGATGTGGAACAGGTAAAGGTCTTTAAGCCATGGTTGTATATGCGTGCATGCACACACACACACACACACACACACACACACAAATACAAACACATAGGCAGACTGAACAGGCTGGGCCGAGTCCCTCACCATGTGTCAAGTGCCCCAGTACAGTGTTCGTTTATTTATCCACTTACCCAGCCACTGTTCACCTGTCCACTGCTGAAGCACTGCGGTACTGCCCAACGGAGCCCTTGGGCGCCCCTGTGCAGTCCTGGCGCATGGGAGTGCAGCGGGGCCTCTTGTGAGAGCCAGCAAGGGCCTCAGGGTGAGCTCAGGGCTTGGGAAATACTTCACAATGTTGGGGAGTCAGTAAGAAGATAGACTTAAACTGGGATTGCTATTTGTTTATATTTGCATTTTAATGGCCAGTGGGAAAGACATCCATACTATGTGTTGTATGTAAGAGTGGATCAGTGTAAGCTCCCTGTGTTTACTTTTGCTTCACCACCTGCTCCATTTTCTTTCAGATTTTTGAAAGGATCTTGTTTATATGGGCAATCCGTCACCCTGCCAGTGGATATGTCCAGGGGATAAACGACCTTGTCACTCCTTTCTTTGTGGTCTTCATTTGCGAATACATAGGTAAGGTCACTTGATGGTTTCTGTCACGAATATGAAATATGAACTTTATAAGACTTGACATGTAACTGTGCACAATTATACCAATATTGAAAATTGGCACCAAGTTTAGTGTTTCCAGTGCTGGGCAGCAGTGGAGAATGGCAGCTCTGCCGTGGATTCCAATTCTCAGAAGTGCCTCACACCCGCATGCTCAGCTACCGAGACATCCAGGGGCAGCCACGATGGTTGCTGCCCTGCGTCTGCAGTAGTGGAAGAGAGACGAATGTGTTTGCCAGTGGGTTTACTTTCAGTGGCCATCGGAACTCCGGCTTAGTGGTTTGGATTTAAATGGATAAGGCCAAGGTATTAGTTGAAGATGTGCTTACGAGCTGAAGACCAGATCTTCAGTTGCATTCTGCAGCAGTTCATCAGTTTTCTGTCTCTGATATACTAGTAGCATTTCCTTTTATTGGAATATTAATTACATGCAAAATAATGGTTCACAGATATTTAGTTTGGCCTGTGCCTTTTCTCTTGAGTACTTCTCTTGAGAGAATAGCAAACTGTAATATCTCTTTACCTGTTTTGAACATGTTTAAAGTTTTTTTAGAAAATTTGGTAAGTTCTGGGTATGTTCTTTTGGATTCATTTATGACTAAAACCTAAATACACAGGAGGGGCTGTGCCCCTCAGTTGGAGCATTTTAATTTAAACTGGCTTCCGTGTGTCCTCCCTGAGCCCTCTTGGCATGTCTTGGCGGGGTTTTGGAGGCAGAGGCTTTGGCCAGGATGGCTTCGTTCTGCTCCAGATCCCCTCGTGGAGATCTGAGAGACTGGGTTTCCCTGAGCAGGTTCTTCTCCAAGAGGGGGACAGGCCCACAGAGCCGTGTGTCACAGCCCCTTGCACTTGGCTTCCGCTCGTGATTTCACAGGCGGTCTCTTCATTGCTAAGCAACTAATGAGCGCCGCTCCTCACCCCCTAATCATCTCTTAAGTGGGGAGAGGCTGCTCCTGAGAGTGCTCACACTCTGCCTCCACTCCCTCATTTGACAGATAATGAAAATGTTCGTAATGATCCTGGAACAGCAGGACCTCTGTCAGTGGCCCTCAGAGTTGTTAATTGAAAGGAGAAGTTCAACTGAGATGTGATTAGAGAATTGATATTCCATGTTAAATAGACCATTTAATTAACGTGGTAAATAAGTTTGTCTTAACTACTTTACCACCAACCCAAGTGGTTCTTAATGCCTTGCCTGATTATTAGTGAGACGGGACGAAGGACATGACCCTGGTGTTAATTGTCCAGAAGGAATAACTGGAGGAAGTGGAATTTTGCTATACAAGTGGACTCTTCACATGGACTCGTACTCTTCCTGCCTTCCTGCAGTCCCGGCCACACACATGGAAATGTGCACACACTACACATACATACTCACACACGTGCATACTCTCATACTCACACGCAGAAATGTGCACACATCACACGTGCATGTTCTCATACTCACACATATGTAAATGTGCATGCACCACACGTGCCCATTCTCATACATACACATGGAAGTGCACACACCACACGTGCACACTCAAACGAATGTGCTCACACCACCTGTGCATGCTGTCACACACACATGCTCACACACACACAAGGACACCATGTGTTGAGTGGATATGCTCTCTGGCTTTGGAAAATATGCGTAGACCATACCATTTATATTTCTGGTGGTTGACTCTTCCGTTAAGTGAACATTTTAAATTTTTGGTCCTGGATTTCAAATGTGATGGGTGGATTTGTAGTCCTCTAAGAACTTGCTTCCTGGGCTTAGAAATGTTCATTTTTGTGGTCTGGGTCCATCATTTGTCATGCTGTTCAGCTGACTCTTGTTAAATTGCTTGGCGTCCCACTTTGCTTCCCTCTGGGGTGTGATTCTGCTGCTCTGCAGACCTTCCTGGAGCACTGTGTGGAGCGGGCTCTCCCACTGGGCCTTGCGTGTGGGTGACTTTCTGTCCGACTCTACAAGTGCCGTGTGGCTCCTGTCCCTGTGGAGCCTGCAGTTGCAGCAGGAAACCCAGGTTTTACCTGCATGATTGGAAAGTTTGATCAAACAGTTAGTCTCTATGTTATCAAGAGGAAGCATAGGGTGCTATGAGAAGCTGTCCTAGCCTAGGCAGTCGGAGGAAGCTTTCTGGAGTGAGAGGGAACCAGGGTGGTGGGGACAGCAGAGAGCTGGCCTGGAGCCAGAGGTACCCTCAGGGGCCCTGATGAGTGGGCTGGAGGCTGGGGGCAGCTGTGCCCGGGGCTGGTGAACCATGTTGAGAACAGAGAGGAGTCTTCAGGGGTGGATGCAGGCTGGGAAATGTGGGCTCAGGTCCGGGTCTTCACACATTCGCACTGGCTGTGGCATGGAGATGAGGGTGTCTGGGAGCTGTGATCAGTGCTCCTGAAGGCTGACTGGGCTGCTGTCTTCAGAGGCTTTGGATGGGACCTTTCCTACAGAGAGAAACCTAGCGAAGTTTGCCAAGGTGCTGCTGCCCGCGTGCCTCAGCATTAGCACCCATACTCTTACTCAGGTGCTCTGATGCTTGGAGCAAGGTTGTTGGACTGTGCCTAGTGTATGTGGCCTCCGAAATAGAGGGGAGCTGGTGTGGTTGTTGGCCTCTGGGTGTGGAATTCTGCCGGGGTCTTCGGGTGACGGACCTCAGACACATGTGAAACCTGAGCAGGAGTTGGCTTCTCGTGAGGTACATGCTGGCTGTGGCCCAGGCACCAACGACCCTGCAGCCCCTGGCCTGCTGTGCAGTGCTGCTGGTCCCCGTGGGAGGGTGGTGCCTGGAGCGCAGTGCCCTGCGTGTGATGTGCCGGGTGGGAAGCAGCTCTGCCTGTCCCTTTGTGAGTGGCCCTGACTCCACGTGCTAGCCCTGGAAGGCCCCTCAATGCCATGCTCTCTGACTTGAGAAGGGACCGAGGCAGTGGACAGTCATTCGAGGAGGACCATGACTTCTCAAACTAGATTAACTGCTTCCCCACAGGGAGGGGGTGCTCATCATCTTTGGCTGGAGGCTGGCCAGGATGACCAGTCAGAGCAGAAATCAGGAGAGCGCCGGGGCAGTGTTCAGCGAAGGCAGCATGGGAAATGAGGGAAGGCATAGGACATTTTGGAACCAGAGATGGAGCTGGAGCCGTGTGGGAATGTTCTAGAGGTATGTCAGGACCTGCGCTCGGGAGCGTAGTAGGACTGACTCAGGAGCGTGAGTCAAGTAACCCTGGGCTCCTTGTGGGCCTCCACCACTGGGGACGGGAGATTTGGTCCTGCACGTGAATGAGATTTGGTCTGCAAATGAAAGTTAATACACATGCGTGCATGCACATCCACACCTAGCCACACAGACACACCTGTACACACGTGCTTCTCATTGGTGCTGGCCACAAATTCTGAGCAACTGTGGAGCAGGTCAGTAACTAAACTTTGTGCAGTGGCACTCACCAGTCTAGGTGGGTTTTAGAGGAGCTTGCAATTGGGAAGGAGGTCAGGAGACTGCTGGTGACCTCAGAGGCAGGGGTAGGAGTATGGGAGGCACGTGGAGATGACAGAGTGGTAAACACAGTCACTGAGGCCAGGCTGAGCCTGGGGAGAAAGTCCCTGAGTACAGTGTCATGATGGGGGCATTACTTACTTGGAGGAATTCATCGTGGAACAGTTCCATATGCCAGGAGGGTGCAGGAATTCTTGAGTTTCAGGGGTTGACTGACGCCTTAGGGAGTGAGTAGGAAACTCCAGGCACATACGCGATAAGTTTGTAGATGCTTAAACACACATTCCAGATCAGACAGAACCTGGCATGGATGCTTGTTCTCGCAGAAGCTTCTGGAGCCACAGGCTGGTCAGTGCGTGGGAGGCCCTGGCAGCTGGCACCACCTGCTGCCGGAAAAGGCTTGAGGTGGGGCTTCATGCTTTGTCTGTGGAAGTGAGGGGGGCACTGCGATGACCACTGCTTTGGATGAAGCAGGACACTGGGAGAGATGAGGCAGGAACTGTGCCATCTTCATAAGAAGGGATCTTGGACCAGGGTAGCAGGCCCAGACCTGGAGGAGCAGACTGCAGGGAGGCCTCTGGAGGAGGCCTGGAGGGTACACTGGAGCAGAGGCTGGATTGCAGGTGACGCCCAGTGTGCTTCCCAGAGCCTGGCCTTGGGGTGTTGTGGCACCACCCTCAGGCCGGTGCGGGAAGGGGAGGCAGGTCAGCTTCTCCTCCTCCTTCCTGTGCCCCTCCCACCCCACCCCACCCCACCCCACCCCATTTTCTTTCTTCATGCAGGCAATGGAACCCAAAGCCCAGAGCACAGTAGGCAAGTGCTGTACCACTGAGCTGGAGCCCAGCCCTGAGCTTGCTTTATCCATGGTGAATTAGGTAGGAGCATGGCCTGACATTCAGAGCCTGTGAGAGAGCTCTGCCAGAGGTTAGATTGGAAATAGGAGGGTTCCTGGAGTGACGGCTGTGATGTACCCATCCTGAGAGAGAGTGGTGAGTGCAGAACCCTGGGGATCTCCGGGGTAAGGTCTCCAGGATAGTTGCATTTGGCTGCAGGAAACTGGAAGGGTGACCCTCCTGTGGGAGTTGTGTGTACTTTCCTGTGCAGGGGTCTGGGTGTGGACAGTCCTGGCTGGTGTTACTGTCCTCACCAAGGAAACTGGGCTAAGGTTGCAGCTCTGAGGTGCCTGGGTTCAGATATCTCCCTGCACCTTGCCAGCTGCAGGCAGCCTCAGGCATGCCAGTGCTCCCTGCATGGGTGTGTGAAGTGGAATTTGTCATGGCGCCGGCCTCCTGGCTGCTGGGATTGCTGAAGGAGGACCCCACAGAAGCACAGCCTAGAGGCCTGTGTGGAGCACAGAGTGTGTCCGTAAGTGTTGTTCCTGATGCCACAGTC
Source organism: Marmota flaviventris (assembly GCF_047511675.1). NCBI lineage: Eukaryota > Metazoa > Chordata > Mammalia > Rodentia > Sciuridae > Marmota > Marmota flaviventris. The sequence continues at coordinate 3,137,958 of NC_092500.1, read as the reverse complement.
TTCCTGTGGTTTCCTGGCCTCTGGTTTTCCTCCACTAAAACAGGACCTGCACCTCCTTTGCACTCAAGTTCCAAATGTAGAGGAGGTGGTGAGGGGCAAAGGGCCCGTGGCCATAGGGGCAGAAAGCTAGGATTGTCTAGAGCCCACCCAGTGACCTCCCTTCTTGGCCCCTGCCCTCCCCACTCTGCCAACCACCTGGGGCCTGGAAAAGACAGCGAGAGGCAGGAGAGAGGAGGAAGCGTGCGTGTGCTCAGGCAGCCAGCACCATGCGTGCCCAGGGAAGAGAACGGGGAAGAGTGGTTCCAGAGGCAGACAAAGACCAGGTGAGGGGTGTCATGGTAATTAAGGAGGGACAGTTTCAAGGAGTTGTTCAGTGGCGCCCAGTGCAGTGCCCTGGAGGTGCAGACTGAAAATTGACCCAAAGGCTCGACGGTGAGAACTCCACTGTGACCTTCCAGAAATGGGCTGAAGCATGGTGGCAGTCACTTGTGTGCTCATGGAGTGCCCTCACTAGAAGTGGTGACATGGGGCTTCCGCACTGGGCAGGGTTGGGCGACATGGACCAGAGACTTCTTTCAGCTTTAAAGTGCTTTTGATTATGGAAGGTTCCAGACACGTGCACTCAGCAGCAGTAGCCAGAGTCTTTATGCCATCTGCGCCTGCGTTCTGGCCGACGCCACCCAGCCCACCCAGACGGGACTGTTACTACTTTCAGAATAGCTTCATCACCCACTCAGAGTGTCAAGGTCAGTGGCTTTTGGAACAGTAAGAGAGGATCTCACTACCAACACGTTGATTTTAGGGTAGTCTCGTTATCCCAGGAAGAAACACTCCACAGGAGGCACAGCTGCCATTCTTCCTTATCCCTGCCACCAGCCCCGGCACCTCTGCCTGGAAAACTGCTGTGTGTCTGTGCATTTGCTTCTGCTGGACATTTCCTGTCCGTGTGTCCTTTTGTGTCTGGCTCTGTGAGTAAGCAGCCTGTTTCAGGGTTCGGCCGAGGCGTAGTGTGGGTCACTATTTCATTCCTTTTTGTGGTTGAATAGCATTCCCTTGTGTGGACCTACAAACAGAATATATTCTGTTTTTCCCTTCCTCCTGGTGGACATGTGCATCGCTCTTCTTCTCATCTAAGGGGATGATGCTGTCCTGAATATCTCATGTCATTTTGTGCAGATGTGTTTGCATTTCCTTGGGCTAACTGTGGAAATCATATTATGCCTGGTGGCGAGCACCACTGTGCTGACCACCTGTTCCCAGAGCAGGGCCCAGTGCTATGAGAGCCCTGCTTCAGGAGGAACGTAACCCTGCAGCCGCAGCTCTGCCGTGCCTGTGCCTCTCTCTAGGTCGGGGAAACCTGTACACACCCTCACTGCGCTCCTGCCAGGATTCGGCCCTGGCTTACCACTGAAGTGTGTTTGGTTTCTCTTCCCTGACAGCCCTCTCTGATGGACTCGGAGGCTTAGGACTGTCTTGTGTGTGTGTCGTTCTTTGTACAGAACTGAAGCTGAGTACACTTGATATTAATTGAATTCCTACTAAAAGTTTCTACTTGTGCAATTTAAAAACAGAGCCTTTAAGTCCATTTCAGAGAAATACTGAGTGTAGAGCTTGTGCAAACCACAGAGTGGCGTGGGGGACAGAGTCGAGGCCTGGCTGGCCACACTGCTGGGAAGCCCTGGCCTTTGCCTCTGTCGCCACTCATCATGGTTGCCGCCCTCCCCACTCTGCTGGGGGCCAGCTTGCACCCGCTCAGTCCTGGGCCTGCTCAGCCCGTGGGTCTCTGAGTGGTAAGCAGGTGAGGCCCTCCTGCTCCCTCCTGCTGTCTAGGTCCCAAGCTGACTGGAAGCAGAATTATCTACAGTTTCTTCCTCTCTGGGCTGGGGTTGGGGCAGCCTCTAGATCTGGGCTGGGAGGAAGGAGGATCATGTCACCTAGAGCCAAACTCTGCTTTGTGGCCTGTCCCTTGCATTGGGGCCCAGGCACAGTTTCTTGAGAAGTCACTCGGGTCCCTGGGCTGTGTGCACCCTTGGCAGGCTCTGACGGGACATCTGCAGCCCACAGCACCTATGGCTGACACTGTCGTGATGTTCCCTGAGCCTGTCCTGTGTGTCATATTCCCATAGTTGTGGGCATATGATATGTGACATTTTATTCTAGGCTTCTTTTGCCTCGACCCTTGTAACACCAGCTCTCTCCTGTGTTATGAAGATTCTGCGAGACCATTTCTACCTCCTGAACAGTATGTTTTGTTGAAATAACTCACATAATTCATGAATCTGTCCTACTGCTATTGGGCATTTTGGTCCCCATCCCAGGTGGGGTGTGATTTTTGAGTAAAAGACTGTACTTTTCAAGCAGTGACTAGCACATTCCTTTTGAGAGTTTTAAATTTGGTTTAAAATCAAGGAACATTATTCTATCACCTTTAATTACATAATTTAAGTGAGAATGGTATTTTAGTTTAAATAAATATTTTCAGCATAGTGAGAAACAAAGAATCACTGTGGTTTCCCTCTGATGTCTCTGGGTTACTTAAATGTGAAGCTGTTTCCTGGGGTACTTTGGACTGGTGCCTCAGGGAGGGAAGGAAGGTGGAGGCTGGAGGAAAGGCCCCGCCCCGTGCAGGTTGTCTGTGCAGGTGAGGTCCCTGTGTGTGAGCAGTTGGACTGCAGACGTGAGGACAGCGACTCTGTGACAGGATAGTGAAGGCAGTGGAGAGGAGAGGTTTATTTTGGCTCATGTCTTTAGAGGTTCTCATCCCCCATGGGCTGGCTTCGTGGCCTTTGGCCTGTGGTGAGGCAGGGCCTCATGGCAGGAGAGGGTGTGGAGGAGCAGAGCTGTTCCTCTTGTAGCCAGTGCGAAGCAGCTGGTTCAGGGAGGAAGTGGCTGAAGGAGCCAGGGACAAGATGTTGTCCCCGAGGCTATGCCCCATGGAGTCACTCCTCCAGCCTCCTCCCACGTCTACAGTTTCACCACCCACCTCCCCAAAAGCCATCAAATTATTAATCCACTGGTGATGCCAGAGCCCTTGTGACCAAGCCCCTCCCCAAAGCCCCACCCCGAAGCTGGCTGCACTGGGACCAAGCTTTCAACGGGCGAGCCTTTGGGAACCTCCACAGATCCAAATCCCCCCACAGTGGGCCTCGGCTCTGACCACTCAAAAGTCCACGGCCGAAGTTGACTGGCCTTCTGAAGAAGCAGGCTTTTCCTCAAGACTGCTGTGTGGAAACCCTTTCTGGGCTTCCTGCGGTTACGTGAGCAAAGGCCTTGAAATCAGTGCCCCTCTCTCTGCCTCCCACCTGCCCATCCTGTGTGTGAGATTGAGCTGGCCATGACTCCGCTGGAGAGTTCTGCTAGATATCGAACAAGGAATTAACTCTGCTCGCCAACAGATTCTTCTCAACATAGGAGAGAAAGGATCGCTTTCTTTGGAGGAAACAAAATGTTCTAGAATTAGATTGCAGTGGTGGTCGCCCAACTTAGTGAATATAGTAAAAATCACTTTAAATGACTCAGTTGTGTGGTATGTGAATTGTATCTCAGGGTTGTTCCAGAAAGAAGGTCAAGGCCTGTCATTCTTTGTGAGGAGAGTCCTAGTTTCCTATTGACACAGCTTTGTAGCTTTTGCTTTTCCACTGTGACTGATACAACATGCAGTATCTCAGTAAGTAACATCCTTGATTGCATTTTGGATTTTCTTTTGGTGTCTTCTTAGGGGAGACGTTGCTGGATCAACTGCTATGTGTATGGGTAAGTGCTGACAACATGTGTAGGTCATTTTCCATAAAGCAGTTGGATGTATTTACAACTACTGCCTCCTTCAGTCTGGAATGTTCCAACATGAGTTAGCCTGTGCTCCATCAGCTCGTGACAGGACCTGCCTCTGTGTGTACTCATGGGGCGAATCGGTGGGTGCTAAGTGTGTATGTGTGGGGCTGTCCAGTGTGGCCCAGAGCTCCGTGAGGAGCAGTCAGTTACTCTCTAGTATTAGTGTTTGGGCTTTCAGCCTAAAGGTACCTTATTCGCTGGCCTAATGAGGAGCTCAGCAGAGACAGGTGTGCGTGCCCATGTGTGCAGCAGAACCACAGTTGGCTTGCAACTGCTGACTGGAGCCCCTCTGGGATGCTGGTGTGGCAGAAGTAAGTGCCCAGTCCCTCCAGGCACCGTCCACAGTGCTCTGCCCATGGGACCAGTACTGCTTCCCAGACCGTGGGTCTGGAGGTGCTGGCCGAGCGGTCAGTGTAGGTAGTTTTGTGGAGATGCAGCCTGTGATTTGTGTCACACGAGCCTGGTGGCCTTGCCTGCCTGAGAGTGAACTGAGGCCTGTGTTATCCTGAGTCCCCCAAGGAACACCTGCCCTTCCTCTGTCTTAGGACCTGTTCCTGGGGCTGTATGTTATGCTCTTGGCCACTGGCTCCCTCGCCTGTCTCCCAGGTGGAGACACACGTGGAGTCTGCGTGTTGGTGTTCTTAGCATTCCTTGCATCCTCACACAGTGATGTGTGGGTGGGCTTTGGATTTAAAGTGAAGTTGTGTGCAGTCAGAACTGTCTTCAGAGTCTCAAGTCATGGGGTCGTGGGGCCTCTGATACTTCAAATTATGGCTTCTCTCTCTCTCTCTCTTTTTTTTTTTTCTGGAGTAAAAACCGGTATTGAGTTTGAGCCACCCTGGGTGGAGGGGCTAGCTGCCTTCCTCCTCCACGGTTCCCCTGGGCCAGCTGGGCTCCGCTGCATGGCTTTGAGTTTCTGCTGCTGAGGAAGGTGCCACCCTGGGGAGGAGGAAGGTGTGGGGCTTGAGTGCCTGCCATGGGCCTGCAGATGCACACACAGAAGGCCAGTTGTTCCCTTGTCACCCCTGGTCCCTGTGTGAATCTCATCAGCTTCTCCCTTGGAGCTGCAGTGGAGTAACCTGGACATGTGGTGTTCAGCTTGTAGCTGGTGGCCGCCTGGGAGGACCCCTCTCCAGGTCAGCGTGTGGGGGCTCATGCTGAGAGTGCGCCTCCAGGCTGAGGTGCTGGGTTTGGTCCTTGTTAACTTGGACCCCTCGGGCAGCCTTTCAAAGTCCCTTCTTTGGAGAACAAGTTGTGTTCCATTGCCGGTTTCCCGTTCTCCCCAGTTCCCCCTCCCATTGCCAGTTTCACATTCTCCCCAGTCCCCCCTCCTCTCCCCGTGACTCAGCCCCAGCCTCTATTCCTGTCTTTAAATGAGTCCCTTTGCTGGTTTGAACTGCAGCGTGGCTGAGGTGGTTCTGGCTTTGTGAGGAAAACAGCAAGCAGACACATTAGTGGTGCCCCCACTTTTACCCTCCTAATATGAGTGCCACATATTTTAACATCCAGAAACATCACTAGGGCCATCTAGGGCCTCTTCAGACTTCAGGAGCCTGTTCATTAAGTAATCTGGATCCTAGCCTGGAGGTGAACTCTGGCTCGGGGCTTTCTGACTGACCATGTCATGAAGGCTGTGCATCCTCCTCCAGAAAGATGCCCGGCCCCAGACTTGACTTCAGGGTTTCGGAATTTCTTGGATCCTGTTTCCTGGTCCTAAATGAAGAGCTCTTGGTGCTAGTTAAAGCCACAGAGGACTGTGGTCAGCTGTGATCTGACAACGTTGAATTTGGGCCAGGGTGTGGCTTAGAGGTAGAACACTTGCCTAGTATGCATGAGTCCCTGGGTTTGAGCCCTAGCACTGGGGGTTCTCTGCCTGTGCGCCTGGCACATGAGTTGACTGTCAGCCATGTGACTCCTGAGTGTGGAGATATGACCATGTGATCAAGGAGCTGAGTTTTCAGTCGTTTTCTTTTAATTCAGGCACAGGTTGTGTGGCTCCCGCCATCAACAGGATGCACAGGGGAAAGCCCGCGGCCAGTGTGGATGTTGGCTCGCACACACCATGCTGAGCCGGGGCCGTGGGGCCAAGTGCTCCTTCACAGCTTCTTTTCTTTCCTTTTTCCGTCTGTTTCTCTTGCCATCTGTTATGTTTGGTCACATGTTGGGGCTTGAAAAAGTCCTCAGTGCAGCAGTGCTCAGGGGGGCCTTGGGAGGTGGCTGCATCACGAGGGCCCCCTCTTCATAAATGGATCAGTCCACTGATGGATGTGGAACCCAGGCTGTTGCCAGGTGGTGAGACTTCAGGAGGCGGGTGTAGTGGGAGGAAGTGGGTCATGGTGGTATGCCCCTGAAGGGTGCATGGGAGCCCCAACTCCTTCCTTTCTCTTTCTTCCTGGCCGCCATGAGGAGAGCAGCTGTGTTCTACCACTTGCTCTATAATGTTGTGTTCGACCTTACCACGGGCCCAGAAATAATGGAGCCAGGTAACTGTCGACTGAAACCCCTGACATGGTGAGCTAAAATAAACCTTTTTTGCTTTTAAGTTGATTTTCTCAAGCATTTTGATACAGTGATGAAAAGTGAACACCAGCAGTGGTTGTGCTTTTAGGGTTGAGAATGGTGCTCGTGGCTGTGGGGGGACCGTAAACTGGATGATCAGACTTTCTGTTCTTATGATCTCAGTGCAGATTTGTGTTTTTTAAGAACAAAGTAAAATTTCATCTTTGCAAATGCCCGTTGAGCAGCTCGGTGCAGGCACTGTCCTGCCTTGGTGGAGAACCTGCCCTGTGGTCGCTGCATGTGTCAAGTGCCAGAGGTGCTGGACATTGGCTAGTCATTTCACATGCACTGCTCTTTCCATGATGCTCCTTCCCCTGTTGTGGCTTTTTGCCTTTGCACTGTGGTCAGGTCAGGCCGAGGAGGCTCAGTGTGTTTGGTTGGTGTGCCCAGGATTGCACTGGACCGGGACTCTGCCCAGATCTCCTCGCCCCGTGCTGTGTCATGCACATCCTTGCCCAGGGTGGCTCTCCTCCCAAACCAGAAGTTCTCCAGAAGCAACTCAAATAAATGGGTCTCACTTCAAACAGTGCAGAGTGTATCTTTTTAATGACTGCTTAGCCCTGGGGCCAGGGCAGGCGTTCAGAGCCTCCATGGATGACCTCCGTTACCAGGCACTGTGGACAGCCAGACCAGCGGAGCGCGAGATGGGCTCGTGGTAATTATGGATCTTTCTGTCGGGGTCCTGACAAGGGCTGTCAGTTAGCTGCTCGGGCTCTGCAATGGATCCCTGAACAAAAGAATAAATTGTGGCAGGGAGTCTGGCTCCCAAGGCGCGAGTGAGCTTGGACTCCTGACCCAGCCGAGCAGGAAGCTGGTCTGAGTGCTTACGACCCGACAGGAGAAGGGCGACTTGCCCTGCTGCTCACAGCCACCCTGAGACTCGGAACGAAGCACTAGTGCAAAACGCAACGTCCTTCCTGAACTAGGCTGGTCCTGGGGCACGCTCAGTCTGTCCGAATTCAGTGAATGTTGGGTTGCTCTCAAGAGTGATGTTTGGCAGCTCAAAGCTGGTGCTGGCTGCTTTGTAGGTGCGCCCAGGGCTCTGGGCTGGGCTCACAGGAGGTGTGGGGACTTCATTCAGGGTAGAGGCCTTTGTGGTTGCTTTGTTTTGAGGCTGGCGCCCACTCCCTGGGTAACTTGGGGTCTGTTTCACTCAGGGCTGCTCTGGGGGTTTCCACTTGGATGTCCCATGCGCTTATAAGGCTGCTGTCGCATGACTCACTCTGTGTTGTTTTAATCTATCTTTGTTGCCCAGCCTGGTTTTGATTTCTGGCTCTTGGTATATGACCCTATGCCCAGCTGCTTCATGATTTGTATTCTGTTTTTCAAAGAACAAAGATAAAGGACATTTGTTTTTGAGGAGTAGAACAGAATCCATTCACACTTATAGTCACTGTATAGATTCATTGGACTTTCAAAGACAGTAAGCCTAGAGTACCTGATAGATCTTAATGCTGTTGATTTTTCCCTGTGCCTGGAGACGTTTTGCCATTTTGTCCTCCCAGTGTTATTTCACCATTGCTTGTCTGTCACTCAGAGCTCGTGAAGGAGCCTAGGATAGCAGGGGAGGAAGAGGAAGTAGGGCCAGGGACCCAGGTGGTCAGAAGTACGTCCGCCCTTCTGTGAGAGCCTGCAGTTTCTTGTGCTGCCAAACAGCTGCATTATCTTCCGAGAAGATAGAAGAGAATTCTGTAGATTCCATTTTTGAAGCTTTTTTTTTTTTTTTTTTTTAAAAAAAGCTTTTGTTGAACCACTGTAGAGAATCTAGAATTTTTATTTTCCACCCATAATGGCAATGAGAGGAAAATTGGCAGAGGAAGATGTTACCCATGGTTAAATGGATCAGAGCATGCACACAGGTGGGACAGCTCTCCAGACGCTGAGGGTACTGCTGACATTGGTGGTGGGAGGAAGTAGTTGTAGATGTGAAAGCACCAATAGGCTTGGTCTTTCTGATTTGTTTTCAGAAATCCAAAGTGAAAATCCTTTGCAAGCATGGAGGAAGGGGATAGTTGTCTCCAACACAATTGAAAGCCACCAGAAATTTCAAAGCTCCTGTGTTTTGGTTGAGCTAGAAGTAATGAGAAGCTGAAACCTATTAGGGATGCCCTTGAAATTTAGAGTTCTGGTTGCATCTCAACTGTACAAGTACAAGAAGAGCCCAGAGGGGTGACAGGCAGGGCCTTTCAGAGGTGAAGTGGAACCTGGCATCGGTATTCACAGTGCCATGTGCTGCAGGCACAGTGTGATGGTAGAGGACAGTCATCATCTCAGTGTACATGGGGAATGGCTTCAGGACCTGCAGTTGTCTTTGGTCTGCGGTGCTCAAGACACTTACGTAAGACAACATTGAATTTGCAGACAACCTCACACATTCTTCTGCATGCTTCTTCTCTAGGTGACTGTCCTACCTAACCCAGTGTTAACGCTGTGTACGTGGTTGTGGTACTGTGTTTTCTAGGGAACGGCGACAAGAAGAAAGTCTGGGCTTGTTGAATACAGGCACATATTTTTGATCTCTGGTTTTTAGACTGTGTGGATGAGTAGCCTCTGACTGTGGAGGGCAAATCATATTTGCATTCAAAGGATGTCGCCCATTTCAGATCTACATACGGGGAACTTGAGTTGACCACATTTAATATCACATTAAACTTTCTAACAAAGTTGTTTTTTCCCCCTTGCTTTATTTGTAGTTGTGTAAATTGTTTGTAAAATGACTTAAAGTATGTAAAAATAAAGGGGACTGTTGGACCCAAATGATTAGTGGTGGTTCTTTTCCTGGTGGGTTCCTGGAGTTGCTTGTGAGGATATCTCAATGGTCACCTGGTGCCTGTGTATCTGAGCATCTGGAGAAGTGGGTCTCGGTCACTGTGGTTGATGAAGGGTGGGCTTTTGGGCACTGCCTCAGGTTGTGGCAAGGCCCATGAGACCCTTGACGAGCCTGGGATTTCTGCTTCCAGGACTGTGAGTGGCACAGGCTGGATTTGCCTTCCTGAATTCCAGGCACAGCTGGAGAGCCTGGTGGAGGGGGATCCCCCAGAGCGGCTGGCCTCGGGCTCTGGGGTGGAGGCTGGCCTTCCTGATGGCCACAGCACTGCAGTCCTGGGGCATGTCTGGGCTGGGCAGGTTGCCAGCTGGTTTTTCACATTTGAAGATTGATGTTTGGTAAATGAACTTGTGAAGCCTGGATCTGAGTGGCAGGGACCTTCTCCCTCTTCTGCCCAGTCTTGGAAAGAAAATTGAGGCCTCTGTGTTACTGACCTTCAGAGGGCCACCTTCTCCCGTGTGTCAGTCACACATACCCCTAGGTCATCTCCAAAGGCAGCTGCACACCACAGCAGGAATCAATGCTCTAAAAAGGGAGGATCATGGTCGAGGCCATGGGCCTTTCAGCAGCTCTGCCTCAGGCGTGGGAGAAGACAGTAGCACTGTGGTCCTTTAGTTCTTTCCTTGTTCATTTAGAAATCTTCCTCTGCCAGGCTCAGCAGGCCACCCCTATGCTGCTCACGTCGGATGTCAGTAAGGGAGCTATCTTCTGGTTTTTGTTTTATCTTAGTCTTAGGTACTTACTCATTCTGAGCGACAGATAGGAAAAGATGTTCCGTACTTGGGTGAAAAGCTCAGCTTTATGAAGACATCTTCCCGACTCCCATAGGCCCTGGCCCTCAGCATGGCCATTTGTTCCTTTGGGGGATCTCAGTGACTCCTTCGTGGGTGATCAGAAGAGGCTGGTCTGGCCACACTCTCTGAGCTGCTTAGCTACGCCGTTGATGTCAGACGTCTAGGTCTGTGCTTCAGTAATGAGAACTGAACAGTATTCAAAAAGGATTCAGACGACATTAATATTTAAGAGCCTTTTTGGATCCAGAAATTGCCTGTGGAAGCCTTCTGAACATAATATATGCACCACATGTCAATTAGGAAGAGGGTGATGAGTGCTCAGCCCCCTGTCCACAGAGGCTTCCTCCGATTCGTCCCTGGAAGTGCATCTGCTGGAACACGCCAGCTGCCAACCTCCCAAGGGGATCCTTGCTGAGAAATCCGGCTTTCTGTTCCTTTCTGTTCTAAGTGGATCTGTGTCCCAAATAGAAAGGAAAATAAATTAAATTACTTACGAAATTTTCCTTAAGGGTGAAAGAATTATGAGGAAAAAATGAAGTATCTGTCTGTCATCAGGAGCTTTATTTTGGGGCCTATGCCAAGAGACATTAACTCACTCTGAAGATAAGGTGTCAGGTGTTTGGCGAGAGCCAGGAAGGCGTGTCCACCCAGAACGTAGGTGGGAGTGTTCTGCGGCTGGACCACAGGGGAGCAGCTCCAGGACCAGTGGCACTGCACAGATGCCCGAGGCCTTCTCAGGTTCAGGTGTCGGAGTAGAACTGTGAAGGAGACCTGAGCAGGTTGCAGCTGACATGACCACGGGGAGCAGGTGGGCTCCGGAGGGCACTCTCCGCCAAGCTTCCCTGGTGCCCATCGCAGTGTCATCACTGAGCCCCCTCTCCTGGTGAGCTCTGGGCTGGTGGGCTTCTCTGGAACCTGGCCCTCTCCATACGGGCGACTTGAGAGTATGTGGACTTTAGTGGGACTTGAATTCTGTAAGGCGGCAGAAGAAGAAAGGGTCTCTCAACCCGGTTTTCCAGTCTCCTGGTCTGGTGGGGGTGTACGTAGGGGACCTTGGCACAGTTGCTGGTTATCAGGCCGAGGGGCATCAAGTCAGCCCCACCTCCGCTGGCTCTTCAGTGTGTCCTCCTGTGGCTTTTAGAGTGGCCACAGAAGTGTGCACAATTGCTACTGACTTATTCCAGAACATTGTCATCTCTTCGCATGAGACCCCACCCTCTAGCACCCCCCGCCCCCCATCGCCCTGCTCCCAGCCCCTTGCAGCCGCTCATTTTTCTCTACTTTCCTGCCTACTCTGTGCATGTCATTAGGTGGACTCATGACTGTGGCCTTTCCTGGTGGGCTGCTTTGGTCCATCCTGTGTTTGGTGACCTGGGTGCTATGTGTGCACCTGCACATGGTTCCTCTCCGTGGCTGTGTGATGCAGCCTGTGCACCATGTGTCTTTCTGCTCCTGGGTGGCGGGCATTGGGCTGTCACAGTGTTGAGGCTTCTGGGAACAGTGCTACTTGTGTGTGGGCATGCTTCCTGTGTTCTTGGAGGATACTCCACGGCGTGCTGGGGCCCAGGGAGCTGTGTGTTGCCTGGATGGGGGATTCCTCAGTTCCTCAGTGTCTTCCCTTTTCTGTACCTCCCCCTTCCCCCTCCATCTCCATCTTCTACTCCACTAATCTCCCTTCTGTTTTCATAGGATCCCCCCTGCCCTAAAAAATTTCTGTTTCTGTTTAGCTTCTGCAAATGAAAGGAAACATTCGACCCTTGACTTTCTGAGTCTGGCTCATTTCACTTGGCAGGTTGTTTTCCATTTTCATTCATTTGCCAGCAAATGCCACGATTTCACTTTTCTTTGTTGCTGAGTACAGCTCCACTGTGTACATGTACTGCTTTTCTTGATCTGTTCATCCGTTGGTGGCATCTGGGCTGGTTCCATAACTGGGCTCTTTTGACTGTGCTGCTGTAAATATGGGTGTGCGTGTATCGCTCTTGTGCTGGTTAAGTCCTTTTGGATGCATACCCAGGAGTAGGGGAACTGGTCACACATGGTTCCACTTCCGGTCTCTGGAGGAGTCTCCAGACTGCTTTCCTGAGTGGCTGCCTAAGGTGGAGCCCTTTCCCCATGTCCTCACCCACACTCCTCTCTGCTTGTGTTCTTGGTGACCACACTCTGAGCAGAGTACACTAGGTTGGTGTAGAGTAGATAATTCACTTTCTGTCTCTGTGCCTGAGAGGCTGAAATACAGTTTGGAATGGGAAGCTCCCTTTCCTGGCTTGGCCGCCTCTCAACCACGATCCGTCCTGGCCTTGGTTCTGGGTCCAGATGGAATGGCTGCCTCCGGTCACTGTAGCTGAAGTTCATCCCCACATGCCTGAGGAGCCTGTGTGGTGGAGGAGTTCTGGAATCCCAGGCTGTGTAGGACATGAGTACGGCTCTTGGGTCGTCTAAACTCTGGTGAACCAAGGGGCCCTTCTTAGGTTCTGAAGCACTCAGGTTCTCAGTTACTCCTGGGAACTGGAGGGACAGAACCAAGACAGCTGTGACAGCAGCCAGGGTGGCAGAGACAGCTGCTGATTCTTCGTCAGCTCGGGCTTCTGCTGCAGCGTTGGAAGGACTTTCCTCTCAGCATCTCATCACTCCTGAGGGAGAAGCTATATCACCACACCTTATAGATCAGCAGTGGGGTGCAAAGAGATCGCATGTAGTTGTTCAGCTTCGAAGGCTCTGGAGTCAGAGTCCAACCCAGGCAGCCGCCTGCTTGCTGAGGAAATGACACAGTCAGGTAGCCAAGGGGATCTGTGCACAGTTGGGTTCTGTCCAGGAGAGCACTCAGCAGGAGCAGCCGGGGCCATGGAGACCTGTGCAGGAGGCTGTAGCCCTAGGAAGCATGTGGGCCCCCTGGTGCTTAGGAATTTCCCAGGTGGTTCTCATTTGGGGACAGTTTCGTGCCTCCCATTGGCTTCCTGGGCGAGTCTGGACCCCGTGAATGAGCCACGCACCCCTTCCTCTGGGCCACTGTTGAGATCAGTGTGTTCCACTGTCGGGAGTGGGCTGAGAGCATTGCGGGGGACTCTGCAGTGTGGCTGCAGCTCCTGCTTCTGTGCAGCACGTTATGTCATGGTAGGGATTGTTGTCCTCTCGCTGGTCTCTGGAGGAGTCTGCATACCTTCAAATATAACATATTTAATATAATAATATAATGTATCCACTGCAGTCCTGTGGTCACTGTCCTTGGCCTGCACTTGAACAGTGGCCTCCCCCGGGTGGAGCCAGTCTTTGTCATGGAATTTAAGGCCACAGGGAGCCTGTGGGGTCCAGCCTCTCTGCCCTATTCCCTGCTGCGCAGATGAGGTGGTGGAAAGCCTGTGAGGTTGAGGAACAGACATGTGGCTTTAGTGACCCCACTGGCCTTCCAGCCAGGGCATCACCGCTCTGTGCTTTGAGGGATTTGATCTCCTGCAGTGAAATGCCAACAGACCCCCAGGTTGCAGAGGTCTCTTTGCCACAGAGCTGATGGTCACCATATTGCTCATGTGCTTAGATTGGCATTATTATTTAGAAGTGGTTCTTGGGTCCTTCATAGTCACTCTGTCCAGGCCCACACAGGTCAACTTGAATGGGGCAGGCTAGTTGAAATCATTGGTCCTCAGGGTTCCCTTATTGTTCCCAGCTGAAAAGGTCCAGGCCCTGTGACCCTCAGCAGCCTATTTTTGTGTATTAAAGGTGGATGATCAGGCTGGGCATGGAGGTGCACACCTGTAAGCCCAGCTGTTGGGGAGACCGAGGCGGAGGATTGTAAGTTCAAGGCCAAGCTGGACAACTTAGACCCTATTTCAAAAATGAAATTTAATAAAGGGCTGTGGATATAGCTCCGTGGTACAGTGCTCCTGGGTTCCACCCCCAGTACTGAAAAAAAAAAAAAAAAAAAAAAAAGTAGATGGTTAGGCATCCGAGATCGTTCAATCCTCTGCCCTCATCTTACAGTGGGGAAGCAAGAACGGGCGATCTGGCTGATGTGCCCTGGTCCCTGTATTCAGGGTAGAGACTGGCCCAGGTTTGCGGGGGCCTTGGCCAAGTGTGGCCATCCTGTGGTGGAGCTTTAAATCTAAGCGTATTTGAGGGCCTTCCAGAGGCCACGTCTGCTGTTTACTGCCTCCTGCCTGCCTGTGGTGCATGCCCTGGTTTCTTTCCAGTGTTGTCTTTGGCTCTGTGAGTACTCTCCCTTTCTCTCTGTCAGGCCAGGCATGGGTAGTAGACTTGGGGTCAGCCTAAGGAGACTGGCTGGATGGGGAGAGACACCTGGTCCGTTGTGTCCACCTACTCAAAGCCTGGTCACCTGGAGAATCCACTGCCCTTCCATTGTGTTGCTAACTTTGGTTCTTTCTTCTCAAGAGAGATGTAGAAAAATTGTCAGGGCTTTTAGAATCCTCCTCTCACCTGATAAACTCGACTTTTAAGGCCAGCTGTGAATGAGAGAAGGATGCTCTTTGTACACTTGCATAAATGAGGTGTTCTGAGCCACAGTGTGTTGTCTAGGAAACATGCCTTTGGAGGGCTGCAAGAACGAAGGACTTGAATGTTAGAAGTGAAAGAGAGAGATTGACAAAACAAATAAAGCACAAACCTGCATACCTTCAAATACAACATCTTGGGTGAGAGAGAAAAAGAGAAATCAAAGCTGCTTAGACAATTCAGTTTTCATTCAGGTTCTTGGACCGACTAGTAAAATGGCAACCTACTCTTTCTGTTCCAGGGTGATCCTTTGTCAGGAAATAACAGCAGGCGTTTCTCGTGAGCTCTCGAGGACTTACTGGTGAAGCCTCGTGTCTATGCATGCACGTGGCTTGTACGCAGGAGTCTACGTTCTTGGCAGTGCTTCTCAAGGTTTTCCCATGGGCTGGGCTTCTGTGGGCCAGGCCTCCTCTAACCAGAGCCCTGGTGCTGGGCAGGGGCTTTGTTCCGTCCTCCTTTGGGAGTTTCTGAATCTTGTTGGGCCGTAGCCCACTGTCCTCCTGTGCATCTTTGGTGCTGGTCTTCTTGCTCTCCGTGGTGGTGGTTTTTGCTCGGCTCAGCTTGTAAAACCTTCCATGCAGGCACAGGGGTCTTTGGCCCTGAGGGGCAGAAGTTGCAACTTAAGAAGAAGAGAAAATAGTAGTAATTCAAAGCCAGTCTCTTGCCCTCAAGAGCCCTGGGATTCAGGTATAGGCTGTGTGCTTCTCCCGGGAGTCAGCTTCCTCTTGCAGGCACCATGGAGCACAAACACACAGGCTCCTGTTTCTGCAGCTGGGAGTCCACAGGCAAGGTGTACCACACCTGTGCCTGGATTCAACTCTATGCTGGGGTCACTGAGTGGCAGAAGGGACACAGGGCACTTCACCTGGCATAAGACGTGTGGGTATTCTGCCCACCCTTCTCTGAAGGAGCCGATGTCCTGGAGGGATCAGGCAATGAGCCAGGATTCTGTGCCTGTCCTTAAACCCTAGTGAGAGTTTCAGAGGGCGAGGCATGTCCTCAGAGCGTCCGCCTTTCACTGATGTCCTGATGGAATGTGAGGAAGGAAGGTGAATTGGCTTCATTGGACTCTGTGTAGGAGCTTGTTTTGATGGTCTTTCGCTTTTATGTGCTGGCTTTAGACCTGACCCTCAAAGAAGATGCAACTCCAGGTGCAATCTGGTACTTAGGGGAGAGCGACTTACATGGCAGGCCGCTCTCTTTCACTCAGGGTGTCCAGGCTGTGAGCTCTTGAAGAAACCTGACAATTGGCCAAGCCATCCTCTCATTTCCACATGAGGGGACCTGCCCCAGAGGAAGAAGCTGATTTCCCAAGGCCACACTGCCAGAGGGTGGTGGGACTATGCTTCTCCCGGGCACTGCCCACCCTCCCCAGCCCACCTCTGCCTGGTGTTCGTGAGGGGCGCCAGACCTGATGCCTTCGGGGATCTGGGAAGCTCAGCAGTTACGTGATTTATCGGGTGATAGAGCACAGGATTCTTCAATGTGTCAGGATTGGCCTCTGGTCAGCATTTTGTCCTGCGCCTTCCATCTACCTACCAAGCCATTTTAATCTTTTGATGTTGGGGAGACAAACCAAAGAAGTCATTAACGTGGACAGCAAGGTAGAGGTGGGAAGTGCCAAGAAGGAAGATAGGGCAGAACCAAAGGAAAGGAGGAGTCGCAGTCCCCACGTGTGCAGCCTGGCTGGGCCTCCGAGCAGGAATGGGAAGGCAGTGGTGGGCCAGCCCAGGGCACAGCTGTGGAGAAGTCAGCCCAGGCCTACAGCTGAGACAGTGGGTCTGGAGCAGACCTGCAGGGGATGCTGGCCTGAGGCTTTGTGGTGGCAGTGGCCCATCGGGCAAGCCATGGGAGCCAGCAGAAGGACTTTGGTCAGGTGGCCTCACAGGTAAAGGATGACTTTGGGAATGTACCAAGAGTGGGTTAGAAGGAGAAGCTGGCTGGACTCAAGGCCAGGTTGGTTCTTGTATGAATCTGGTGGGAGTAACCAGTGGTACTTTGGGCAAAGGTGTTGCCTGGAGGTGGTCACTGTGGAGGTGGTGGTGTGTGGTCCTGCTGGCTGGGTCTGAAGGTAGAGCCGATGGACTGGAGAGGGTGAGAGCCAAGTCAGGGCAGACCCCCGTGTTTTGCCCTATGGCAGAGAGGAAGGGATTACAGCTTGGGAAGGCCTTGGGGAGCTCAGTCTTAGATAGGTGCTCTCCCCGTGTTGAAGGCAGTGAAGGGGCTGTTGATCCCCAACCCTTTCAGGTCTGGGTGTCCATCAAGGAGTGCAGGACCCTTTACTAGGGCAGAAGTTATGGACTGTGGCCCCCTGCCTCCCCTTCCTGCGTGGTCAGAGCCAACTGTCACTGTCAGATCATTCTCTTCCTCCTTTCCGTATGGGTGCAGTGACATCTCATCCCTAAGGCGTCTCAAGGACCCATGAGGAGAGTGATGGCTTACCCGGGAGCATAGCTGTGGGGTGTGTGCAGGTGCTGGGAGAGGCCAGGGGCACTGGCAGAGCGTGGTCTTTCATGGAGCCCTGCACCTTTTAGAAACTCACATGTGCAAAAATTAGGGGACAGCCACCACCGAGACACTCACGTGGAGCTCCACATCATCCAGAAGTTCAGTCATGGGAGAGCCAGGACAGCCACCCCAAGACACATGTGGCATGTCTGTTTTACTTCTCTCTAGTTTGTGATGCTCTTCATTCTCTGGCTCTTTTTATTTACAGAAATTCCTTGCAGGGCTCTTCCCCTCACTTCCTTATAAGATCCAGATGTGAGCTTGTCCAGAGTTATGTGTGCAGGCAGGTACGTGTGTGTCTCATATCTCTGCCCGTTTGTGGGTGACCAGCTTCCATCTGTTCCTATGCACAGCCTTGACCCACCTCCCACGTCCTCTGCTGTGGAAGCAAAACCTACAAAACAGATAGTTTTGTATCTTCCAGCTTTTCCTCTCCCTGGGAGGTTAATGGTTGAATGTGGTCCTGCAAAGTTTTTGAAAGAAAATCACAAAGTACGTGTGCATTATTGTTATTATTATAGCCCTAATGGTGTTTATATTTAAATCATTATTATTGCAATAATAATATGCTAGTTTGAAAGTCACTTCAGATGGACATTCTAAGCTGATAGCATTTTCTGAAGCTGGGCCATGGTGTCTAATTTGGGGCCTTTGCTGCATTCTGGCTGGGCACAATTCAGGAGCCACTTGTCAAAAGAAACGAACTTTATTTTTAGAACACACACACCACACTACCCAGCTCTTCAGGAAAACCCTCAGAGCCCAACTGCCACCACCGGCTTCCCACAAGCCTTTCAACCTCCCCCACTCCTCCTGCTCTTGAGGCCGATTGGCTGGGTTGCGTGGGCAGAGCCAAAAAAAGTCCCCCAATGAGCAGCTCCGTGGTCTGAAAGGGCGGGGAAACAACCCAATGAGCATCACCGCAGAGGAGCCAATCAGCTGGCAGCTAGAAGTTTGCTGGGGCCGCTGTGAGCCAATCATCAGCTGGCAGCTGGTGCTGGCAGCTGGAAGTTTGCTGGGGCCCCTTGGGCTGTGGCTCTCAACAGGCCTTCGTGGTTAGTTATGTGGTTCATGTATTATGTGTTTTCAGAGAACAAGGAAGGGTGTGGCTTTGCCCAGAGTGCTGAGTGTTGAAAACACAGTGGGTCCAGTGGTACAGAAGGAGAAGTTGACAGGACTGTTTCAGGCCAGGCAGGGTGTCACTACTGTCCTTGAGTCCTTGGAGCTTAACTTTGTGATAATGTGTCATTAGGGATGCATCCTCATGCCCAGCTACAGAGACTCAGAACCTGGACAAGCATTCTGTGATGATCGATTGATTTTTTCTTTTAGGTCTATACAAAATTCATAAACCTGATTTATAACCACTGGAATTTGTGCTGCTTGAAGCCAGTGGCTCAGAACAGAACTTTGTTTTGTAGGAAAATCTTTGTCTAGGTGCCTGGTCTTTAGCCCCACACTTGTCCAGGTAGTAGAAACCCTGGGGGAGGTGAGGAAATGATGGTGCTGTCTTCTCGAGACTCCCTGAAAGTCACAGTTGCTGTTATAGTCGTGCAGCCAGCCAGAGGAGGCTTGTGTCAGCCACAGCTTCCTATCCCTGGGACAGAGTGCCTGAGATAACCGACTTGGAGGGCAAGTTCAGTGTTGGCTCCTAGTTTCATAAGTTTCAGTCCATGGTCAGCTGGATCCTTTGTTTCTGGGCCTGAGGTGAGGCAGGACTTCATGGTGGGAGCTGGTGGGGGAGAGAGCCCAGGGACAGGCCTGCTCCCTCAGTGTGACCGCTCATAGCGCATGTGGCTGTGAACCTTTCAGAGCCCTCAGGACATGACCGACTCTCCCCGAGTCCCACCTCTGAACACGTGAGCTTTTGGGGTCCCTCCAGGTCCAAAATAACCAGCCTGCTTATCACTAGTGCTGTGAACAAGATGTGTCCTGCTGAGACCCTGGCCCACGGCCGGGGATCATGCCCTGGGACAGATGTGGCTTGGCATGTTTCAGGAGCAGCCTGTTCCTGAGGTTACTGTGACCACTTGCCCCTTGTACTATTGGCACTCTGCAGCCATCGTGCCCCCTTCAGCCTGTCTCTTTGCCGGAAAGCATCTTCCTCCACTGGCTCTGCGCACCCTTCTGGCCTTGTCACTTGTCCCTTCGTCAGTGTCATCTCCCATGTCTCTGCCACTGTGTGTCTGCCAGTGCCTGGGTTCTGTGTGCTCGGGCTTGCTCTGGCCTGTGCCCTTTCATCCTGCCCGACTCCTCCAGCATCCCTTCCTGTACCAGAGTCCCATTTCCTAGGCCCATCTGTACCAACAAGAAGAACTGCCCCCCACAGGTGTCAGGTGACAGAGGACACTGCCACCTGTAAAGCATTATATAGTTTGATTGTTTGGGCCATGAATTTTTTTAACTGCTCTTTCTGGGCAGAGTATTGTGCTAGGAGATGGGTCTTGGGTGCCTGGAGAGCCCCTAGTGACTCACTGTCTGGGAGGCCAAGAAAGAGCTGACAGGGCGGCACTGCACTATGGGAGCTGCGCTGTGGTTGTGCTTGGGGACTGGGTGTGGAGGCAGGCCAGAGGAGGGGGTGTGGAGCGCAGGCCTCAGGCCCAGGAGGGCCTTGCTGGAAGCAGGGTGGGGTGGGTGGGGGTATGGGGTGGGGGGCTGTGGGGGGAGGGGAAGATCTGGCATTGTAGGGGCCCAGACCTGGCAGTGACCTCAGGGGATTAGGCTGGTGACTGCAGGGAGGATTGGAAGTTCCAGAGAAGCCCGAGGGAGCCTCTTTGTGGAGAGTCTGTGGGCCAGGCTGAGCCCTGTGACTACCAAGGGGAGCCCTGTAAGGTGATGGCACTGGGGCGCCAGGTGGTTAGATATGTGCAGCTTTAGAACTGTAGGCTGGCTTATCCTGGGTACTAGTCAGTTGGCTTCCCGTCCTGTGAAGCTTCCGAAATCCTTCTTCCTTCAATCAGGTTGGGCTTTCTCCTAACCTGGAGGCTACATGCCCTCTTCCCCTCTCCATCAGGCCCAGGAGGCTGTGGTCTGTTTTGTGCCTGCGGCATGCCGGGCACTGTGACTGTGTGGGCTGCTGCTGCCTCCAGGCACTTAATGGCAGAGGAGAAGAAAAGGACCTTGTGGGTGTGCTTAAGGGTCACTGGGGCGGGTTGTGGGAAGGATGGGTGCGCCCTGTGTCGTGCACGGCCTGTTTGCCTGGCGCCTGGTGCTGGCTGATAGTGCATGCAGCCTTTGCCACGGGAGAGTGTGGCCTCAGTCCTGTGCTATGTGTTGGTCTTCCCTGCCCACCTGTAAGGTCCCTGGAGGGAGCCGATACCCTGCCCTCTGCATCCTGGGTGGCAAGCTGGAGCTCAGGACAGGCTCGCTGAACTGGAGGAGGGGACAGAATCAGCAGCTGCTGAGCGTGGCTAGGCACTGATGTCTTCATTCAGCCTGATTTGGGCCACAGTGTGATGGGTCATTCGCCAGCAGGGATGTGATAGAAATAATGCTATGCAATTTAATATGGTGATTTTTTTTTTTAACAGTTTTTGCTTAAATTAGCAAAATGTTTCAGAATGTTAAATGTACTTGAGGTGGAAGTGATTGGATCCCAGTGAAGGATAAGTAGATCTTGCTGGAACACCCAAGGAGGGGCTTCTGATCAGCTTTGGGAGTGAAGGGGTTATCCTTGTGGTATTTTATTGAACCACAAAATGTTATTTATAACTCATGTCAGGAGCAATTAAACTGATTGATGATTAAAAAAGTTTAATAGTTGAATAATAAGATGCAGTTCTTGACAGCTATTTTTTCTCCTTCTGGAAGCATATTTTATGAGTCTAATAACAGTGGGAAGGGTGGGCTGTATAATATGTTGTGTAATTATCCAGTGCTAATATAATATTCAGTCTGGTGTTACATGGTATGTTACTTATAAAACATTAAAATACCAATTATGGTTTTTCGATTTATTATTGAAATGGTGTGTTAATTTTGACTTACCCTAACCAGGGTTAATTAGTACATATTGATATATTTGATTAAAAGTACACTCATGTGAGTTGAGGCCAAACAAAATAAGTTTTTTTCCAGTGGCCCCAGAAAGACGTCATCATTTTGGTTGTCTTGTGTGTTTTTGTGGGAAGATGGTGCCCATGCTGTGAGGAGGCTCGGACTGCAGCTCCCTGAGGCTCACCATGGGTGGTTTTGCTGGTGAGTGTCCTTAGAGCTACTCCTTAGGCTTAGAAAAATACATAGTTACAAAAATAAGGAGAGACAAAGTAGGAAGTACAGAGGCCCCTTGCAGTAAAAGTGCAGCTTCCTGGTAAATGGAACAGGAGAGTCTGTGCTAGTCCATGAAGCAACACAGGTGGAGAGCACAGCCCAGGGCTCTCCAGGTGAGGACCACACTCCTGTGGGGTGTGGCGAGACAGCAAGCAGAGGGGTTGCTGAAGGGCTGAGAGGCGGAGGGGAGGCGCAGGAAGACACCAGGGTTCTGTGCAGTGTGGCTCCTCCAAACCTGCCCCGTGCCCGCCAGTAGGAGGCTAAAGCCATGGCGAGACCTTGATTTCCATGTAACCTTAAACATGTTTTCAGGAAAAAATTCCTTTCTAGTTCTTTTCTTTCTAATTCTTTTCTAATTGTAATACCAATTTGAGTATAAATGAAACAACAGGAAGTCAGTGAAATGATATATAATGTCAATTCTGGTTTATCAGAAAATGTGTATGAATGTAACATGTAACATGTGTATGAATGTTACTGCTAAGTTGTTTTTCCCGAAATTCATATGTTGAAGTCTTGACTCCTAGTACCCAGAAATGTATAGGGAGAGACTGAATTGAGGCAAATTATATTCCTTGCATCTATAATTATTCCACAATGAATCCTACTGTTATGTGTAACTGTTATGAGCTGATATGATAAAAGTAATGACAAAAAAAACGGTAGTGAAGGTAAAATGAGGCCACTGTAGTCGCCCTGACCCAGTGTGTGAGTGAAGCTCAACAGGTGAACTGAGAGGACCCAGGAAGGGGACACCACCTGTACACAAGTGGGAGTGACCTCCGCTAGGGCCTTTGTCGTTGGGCGGCTGTCTGTGCTTTTTGATGGCGCTTGGACCAGCTAATTCTGCAGCCTGTAAGACCGGCATCCCTTCCCTCTGCAGAGCGTGTTTGTAGGTGCTTTGATTTTCTTTGTTTTAGACTTCTCTGTTTCTCCAACTTACTGCGGAGTCAGTGTCCTAAGGAACCTTGCTAGGAAGGCCACGTCTGTGTGCCTGGAGAGCTGGGCACAAGTTCCGAGGCGCAGGTTTTTTTTGCCACTCAGCCCCTTTTAGTCCCAGTCCCCATGGTCCCACTGCAGCCAGCTTCTCAATCTTGCCTATCCCCTGGTTGCATAGCCATCCTCTCATCTTGCTGGAGTGGACTGGGGTCTCTTAGCATGTTATGTAGAGGGGACCTCTTTCTGTTTCCCCTTCCTTGTCCATTTGGTGGTGGTTCGTGCTGCAGGAAGCTGTGATTTCTGGGCGTTTCCACCTATTGAAAGGTTGAATTCAGATGAAGCTGCATGCGGCCTGCCCCTGCCCTCATTCAGCTACTTGTCCAGGTCTCCACTTGGTTCCGGGCTGAGCTCTTGCATCAGCCCTTGATAGCAGGGTGTCCAGCTTTGTGCCAAGCACTGGGACCCTCCCCAGCCCTGGGACCTGCTTCTTCACTGGTGCTGTACACGAGATCTGTCCTTGGGGGCTATGATTTGAGGGTGTGCCCCCACGTTCACATGTTGGAGGTCAGGCCTTCAAGAGGTGATGAGCACTGTGCCCTCCAGTACCATTACTAGAAGAGGTGCCTGGTGGGGTGCTCCTTGCAGCAGTGAAACATTTGAATGACATTGTATCCCAGAGTGAGGCTGTGGACAAGCAAGCTCAGATGCCACTGGTTCTTCATACAGTTGTAAGCTGGACTGGGGTGCCCTTCTCTGCTCTCCAGCCCTGGGCCTAGCAGGGGGATGCCAGTCTGTTGAGATGTTCACTCATGATGCTGCGTGCCAGGATAGGAGTGTGGGTGACACTCGGGGGGGTGAGTGTGGGGGTGGGCTCTGGCAGGTGCAGAGTGGTTGCCATGGACTTGGGCGGACCCTTGTTCTTTGGTGCAAGGCTAGGAAGGCTGATTTGGGAAGCTGAAGTGTTCTTGTGGGAGTGTTGTTAGGGCAGGAACAGGTAGCTGGTGGAGTGAATTGAGCTGTCTGTCACTGAGGAAGAGGTGTTTGTGGGGCTGTTCCTCGGTCTTGCCTTTTGAGTATGCAGCAGAGCTCTCCCCAGCCATGGTGACCTGCAGGATGTGCAGTAGCCACAAGTCAGGGCATGTTCTGCCCAGCAGGAAGGGACAGGCCCATGTTTTTACAGGGTGGTCCATGTGTTCTTTTTAAGGGAACAAATTTCTTATTAAAAAAGGCCAAAGAGCCATAAATTGAGTAAATTATTTCTAATAGAGGTATGATTTAAAATAAAAGAGCTGATAGGAAGCAGTCCTGTTTTGCTTTGAGCCGTAACAAGGTAACACGTGGATCTGTCCAGTGCTTGTTTCCATAGAGTAGTCTCAGGGCTTTTCTGCCGTTCTGTCCCACCCACCCGGGATACTGCAGGGTGAGCAGTGTTTTACTTCATTTCTTTCCTCCCTCCCTCCCTCCCTTCCTTCCTTCCTTCCTTCCTTCCTTCAAGTTGTAGATGGACACAGTACCTTTATTTTATTAATTTTTATGTGGTGCTGAGGATGGAACCCAGTGCCTCCCACATGCTGGGCAAGTTCTCTACCACTGAGCCACACCCCCAGCCCTTACTTCATTTTCATGGTCCATCTCCTGGAAGTAATAGAGGGGTCTGATTTTTTTGAAATGTATCAATTTCTGATGGATGGCATCCAGGAATGGTGCAGGCTACAAATGTCTAGCCCAGGGGCTGGGCTGCCTGCCCTGTGGGTGGAGAAGCCATGCCAGGGAGTGCTCACAGACAGCTGTTGACTTGCAAGAGTTGCTGTGGAGGCCCCAGCCATGTACCTCGCGTTGGTCTTAGTACAGGAAAATCGTTGCTGGGTCCCAGCCGTTGGCACTTCCAGCCTCCCTGTAAATGTCATGTGAGGAATCCTAGCTGGGGTGTGTGCACCACCATGCATGAACAGAACTTTGGAATCCATGTGTCTGAGTGATTTCATGGAAGACCAAGATTCGAGGAGTGAAGGGGCTCCCCCTTTGGTACATGGCCCAGCCAGGGTCATCGGGCATAGCCAGGAGAGGGCTGTAAGTCTTCAGGCTGGAACAGCAGCTCTTGTAGCCTTAGCTTACAAGAGTTCCAGCAGCATGCCCATCTGCCAAGGTGGTCTTGGCAATCTGGGTGCTGTTCCCAGGGAAGGAGAAGGGGGCCTGGTTCATTGTCTGGTCTGGTGGAGGGATGTGTCCTGCCCACTCTCATTTGGTGTGTGCATTTCCATCTTGTTGCCCAAGCCTGGCCAGAGCATGAGCTGCAATAAGGGCATGGTGGGGGGCTGCCTCCTCCCAGTTCCCCAGGAGCCCGTCTTGGTATGGTGCATCACCTGGGCTTAGCTGCATTCTGGGTTTTCAAGAGCTTTGATGCTGCCTTGCAGTCATGGGCAGAAGTGTTCTGAGGGCCCTGGTGGTTCTGAGGACCTGTTTCTTGTCACTTGTATCACTAGGATCCATTCTGGAATTTGATATCTTGGCTATTTTTATTGGTGAACTGAGTGTGTCCTATTATGTTGATTTAATAACTAATGATGGCCATTACTTCTTGATTTTAACTGACTTTTTTTTTGGTAAATCACTTTATCTGGATTTTTTTTTTTTTTTCATTTCTGTTGGGCTACAGAATAGGATATAGAATACAGATAGGCCTCTTATTGAGAAGTCATTCATTAGAGCTTATTGATATGAATGCTTAGCCTGTAATGAATTATAAATGTTTTTCCAATTTGGTTTTTCACCTACAACCACTTTCAAATTCTTATCTGATAAGAGTCCAGTTTTCTTATGCTCTGGGCTGTGGCCTAGAAAGTTTCTTCCTGACCCTCAGACCTGAGATTTAAGCTTTCCAAAGGGGGTTCTCTGAGGTGACGCTGTACTTTGCCACCACAGGCTGAAAATGGGGAAGTGTCTTTGCACAGAGCTCTTGGTGTGACTGTTTGTCACAGTGGAGCATTCCACGTGGGTGTGAATGTCAGTTGCCTTCCCAATGTGGCTACCAAGATCTTCGGAATGAGCAGAGCCTCTCTTAGTCTTTCTTTCTTTCCATTTGGCCCCTTTGTTTACGATCTGCAGGAGGGAACATTTTGCTGTTTGATTTAAAGACTTGTTCATCCATCGAGGGATTATTTCTGACTTAATTAGATAAAGTGAGTGCATCAATTTAGTGGATTGATTTATGATTAGTTTGCGTTTTCACATTATCATGACTGAAGAAAGCTTATTCTCTATGTGAAATCCTGCTATTGCCTTGTGGAAGGCGGGTGACTACAGAATTTTCTAATTGGAAACACAGAGGCATAGAGGAGGTCCTAGCAGAAGGCTCTGGGCTCCTTTCCCCTTGACAAATGACAGGGCTCAGTGCTTTAATTCAGTGCACATGCAAAAGGCCAGCTTTTGTTCTGGGTGAGGAGCATGCCAGGCCCCTGCATCGTGGGAGCAGGAGCACATCCCTGGGCCCAAGTGCCCGGTAGGGTGATGTGTACCTTGCTTTTGACTTACAGATTGTGAGAAGAGGGCAGGACTGGGGTGAAAGCCTGCTTCACCAGGCAGGTTGGGATCCTGTTTTCCTGAGAAACTTCACCCGTAATTCCCAGAGCTCAGCTTTGCAATGGCTGCAGCTGTTTAAGGGTCTCAAAATAGCAAAACCACCCTGCCCTCTCTTGAGGGAGCCTGAGCTTGTGGGCAAGGGGGTAGAGGCGAGACAGTGGTGTAGGGGCAGTGCTGTTCCCCAAGGCTGTTGTCTCAGATTCAGCAACAACTTGAATGCCTCTTTTATCAAGAGATCGCTTTTTCCCATTCTTCATAGAACACCTTGGTGTGGGCTTCTGCGTTCTCTTCCAGTTGTGCATGTCCTCACTCCTTCTCCTGGGTCGCAAACGCAGTGGCCTGCTCCTTCCTGTGGTAGGCTCATTGAGCCCCTGCTGTGTGCACCCTGGAGAACAAGGGGAATGGTCTGTACCTTGAGGAGCTGCTAGTATTGTGGGGAACAGCAATAGACAGTGAAGACACAGTAGAGCTGGTGGCACGCATCCTGGGGGACCTCGGGCAGGCCACATTCCTCTACAGTGCTGGTCGGAAACTTCTACTCATAGCATCATTGAAAACAGAGTTCCAGACAAATTCAGAGAATATTATAAGGTTAACTTTTTCTCTCAACAATGGCATGGTTATGGCCAAAAGTCCAGGAGTGTCTTTCACTCTGCTCCCCAGTGTCCTGTCCTCATTTTCCTGTATGGAATCTGATACCAGTTTACTTAAACAGAGTGGGCACACTGCTTCCCAGTGTTCTCCAGACCAGTATGTCTTTGGCTGCTTAGAGGCCTCTTTGGGCTGGGAAGATGCTCTTGGGCATGGCCTGGCCCGTGTTGTGCATGTTGTGTTATTCTGGGGTCATTGACTGTTGACACTCATCCTTAACCGTATGCTGGTCTGTGGCTGCAAGCAGGTGACTGAAGCATGCAGCCATGGAGCAGAACTGTTCAGATCCATGGTCCTAGTTTAGTGTGTGACCTTGAGTTGATTGTCATTTGTATTAGAATTTACCATTCCCAGTGCTAAACCAATTTCATCATAGCATGAGTTGTTTTTGCTGAACCAAAGAATTTTGTGAATTCATAGTCCTGAGTTGTGATGCTATTGTCACCAAAGCAGGACTTATTTTCTCTGCAGTGGAACCCAAATCTGTGTAATTAAGTGCTAAAATCTCCACCAGCCAAGTGTCAGGGCTTCAGATGTAAAGTGCCCAAGCTGGGAAATGCAGAGATTAGATCCACAGAGCAGCTCTGGCTTCCTTATGAAGAATGGAGCATTTTGTTTACCAGTTAAGCTCCTAACTACATGAAGAGGTTTAGTGCAGGTTTGTGTCACGTGGGTGAGTGGTGTAGTCATGACCAGTGCTGCTCGTTCCCTGCCCATGGCTGACGCTCCCAGGTGTGCTGGGTCTTACCTGTGCTCTGTGCTCCAGGGCTCTCTCCTGATGCATGGCACCCTTCCACGTGTTTAAATGAGGGATTTGATTCTTTGCTAAACATCAGCTCTTCCCTGTGGGTTACGACGAGAGACCTGAACTTGGATCAGACCTTTGTGCTCTCTTGTCCTCTCTGAAGGGGTCCACTGCTCGGGTCTCATGGCTGTTTTGCATGTGACCTTCACAGGAGGCAGGAAGGCCTGTGAGAGGAAGGATCCCTGGGCCTGGGCTGACCTTGTTGTGTGGCTCTTTGCTGAATGGCAGAAGAGGCCATGGGCATGCGTGGCTGGGGGGTGTGGGCGCTCTTTGTTCATGGAGTCTCACCTTCTAGAGTGGAAGCTGCATGAGGCAGGCACAGTGACTGTGGAGTCCCTCCTCCTCTGTCCCAGCCAGAGGGCTCCATGCAGGGCTATTGTCAGAGGGGCAGAAGGAGCCACACAGTCTTTGCTGTGCCATGGACCCTGGTTCATGGCCAGGCCCTTCCAGTTTGTGCTGTGTCCCCCTGCCGGCAGGCCCCTTACCTGTGCCCTCCCTCGGGCTTTCCCCAGGACAGGTCCTGTGCACACAGGCAGCACCAGCAGACCTGGCTGTGGACCTGGAAGACAGGCTCCCTGGGGGAGAGGTGGCAGGGAGAAGTCCTGGCTGCCCGTCAGCTGTCCCTGGTGAGCAGTGCTCACCACCATCACCCTCCCTGTGCCTCTTGTTTGCTGGACATGGAAAGATGGATAGAAAGTAACTGCTCTTTGTTTCCCTAGAAGAGGTATTCCAGAGCAGCAGTTAGGTTCCCGTGTGGCTTTTTCCACACTAGGTCGAGCTCCTCCCCACTTGCGTTGTTCCCTGCATTTGCCACCACTCACCACCCCCTATTGGTCTGTCTGTCCACCCACCTGTCCAAGCAGACTGTGGATGCGGCTGTCGTGCAAATGCTGCCCTTCACCCCGTAGCGCTGCACTGGCCCTTGTCATTTGGCATCATCTCAGATCATATGCAGGGGCAGTGTCGCCGCCGCTTTGCTGTGGGGATGTTCATCTGGGAAAGGACAGACCCTCGTCAGACACTCAAGTGGCTCAGGAGGCGCCATCTTTCCTTTTGCAAAGGTAGTAACTGTGCATTGTGAGAACGCACTGCTCCTGCGTTCTGCACAGAAGGTGAGCCTGCCTTCTGCTCCCGCCATGCTGAGGGTGTCCAGGGCTCCTGCACACTCTGCTTGTGTTTATGGAGGGGCAGTGTAGAGCTTTCCATGTGAAGGGAGTTGGTGATCAAGGTGGGGTATTTTATAAATTGACTTTGTGACTTAAAAATATAGCAGGGCAGCATTTTCTAAGAAGGCTATTTAACCCCTGCCCTCCTAAGCCTTTCTACAATGTAAGATGACAGGTAAAATTATTTTTAATTAAATATCTGTCTTTATATCCTGGGACTTTACATTCTGTGGTGGTCCACTTGGGACTGCTGTCTTCCCGGGCTGCAGGAGGGCTCCTCTGCCTCCTCCAGGTTCTTGAGGGTTAGCTGGTGTACTTTTGATCTCCTTGGGGTCATGGCTTAAGCCTCTTCACCTTGGTGTTCCCAGGCCACAGGGCCTGCCCTGTGCAGGGAGGTGCTGCCATGGTAACAAGGGAGAAGGGGGGCTGGTCCACTCCAGAACAGCACCAAACACACCGGTGTTAATGTTCATCTGTGATGAAACGATTAACATAAAAACTAGGATGGAGTCAGGAAATTCTGTCATTTTTAGCAATGTATTTTGCATAAATGTGTCAACTAGAGCATCCCAGAGGTAGCCCATCCCCGGGCCAGGCAGTCAAAATGACTGGGAGGAGGTTGAGATTATGGGTGTCCCCCCAGCCCCCTCAGGAGTGCATGTGCTTATCCACCTTCTGTCCCACCCGCCGCCTCGAGGCAGCTTGTGGAGCAGAGTGTCTTTATGGCTCAGGTGAGAAACAGGTAAGCCCAGTTCTCCAGGAGCCAAGGGCAGTGCTGCCCCAGAGCACATGGTCACCACTTTCCATCACTGGCCACCAGGCCCATTCGCCCTTTTTACTTGTGTATTCATAAGTTTCCCCTGTGGGTCACGTTTCTTTCTTTGAACCTGGGATGGCTTGGAATTCCTCAGTGTCTGTGTTTCTCTCTGTTATTTGTGATCTGAGTAAAGTCTTTCCATTGATGTTGATGGTGTTGTCTTTCCTGTTTGTGTGACATATTTGGGAGCTGAACCCAGCCACATTGTTGTGTCTGCCCAGCTACAAATGTCCTGACCCAGTTGCCTCTGGCCCCTGACCGTGGGGCCTCCCTGGTGTTCCATGCTCCAGTTCCTCCCATCTCCTCTCCCTGCCCCTGGGCTGCACATGCCTGGTGGAAAGTGTGTATCTTTGGAGTCAGGTGGCCTTGAGTTAGGAAATCTATTCTGACTGTTAGGCTTTTTTGGTGTCTTGATTTTGAGGACACATTCCCCCTGCCATTTCCCTGGTCCTTGTGGAAAGTGGGTTGATATCAGCTTCCAAGAGGTGGAAGGGACCCAAGCCCGCCAATCCCACCTGTGGTTCTGTCCAACCATGCTCCCAGGACTGCCAGTGTCCTGTCCTCTGTGGGGCCATGTATGGGGGCCCTGGATGGTCTTGCCAGCCCAGGGGTATTTCTGCACCCCACCCCTGTGCTCTGAAGTGGCCATGATAGCCTGGGCTTCCACAGTGACCTAGCCTGCTCTTAATGCCGTGGGCTAGTGAGGGGGGGGGGCTGCCCTGTTGGACCTGGGCCAGGGGAGGTTGATCTCATTCTAACAGGGCAGTTCTGATTCTCTTGGTGTTTAGAAGACAGAGCATCGTAAGAGCTCTCTGAGTTCAGTGCCATTACCTCATTGCATCAAAGAGGAATGAAGGGCCCATTGTGAGAATCGACACCTAGAGCAGGCTGCTGCCCATTTCCTTGGGTAAAGTACTAAGTTGGCTGAACAGAGGAATCGGGGCTTTTGCCCATCTCTTGCAGCACCAGCCCTGCTGCTCCTGTGAACCAAGGAGAGGCTTCTGAGGCCGGGGTGGGGGGTGGGGGTGGGGGGCCTGTTTGTTCACTCTTTTTTTTGTAGCCGGGAAAGCACCCCTATGCTGGTAAAGCCCTGGAAAGTGAGAGCATGTTGGTGGAAAACATCTCAAAAAAAGTCCTCTGATGATGGTGCTGATCCAGTTCCCTGAGACTGGGAGATAAAGTCAGATCCTCTCTGAACCTGCGGGATGTGGAATTGATTCTGCTGAAGCTGTTTTCCCAGCAGGCGAATTACAGTGTGAGGAGGCTGTGCCTGTTGTGGGTGTCCTTGGCTTCTTGGTTCTCTCAGCAGGATGGCCCACGGTGGAGCCGGCTTGTTCCTACTGTCGCTGTTGGACTATGCCCGTTGGTGAGCTCCTGAGCCCCAGATTCTGTGTTTAATCAGGTGGAGGTGACCACCCCCACCCTGGCAGCCTGAGGAGTTCAGGAGGCAGTGCCTTCTGAAAGTCTCTGGGGAGTTTATTATGGGGGGTTCTCAGGTCTGATGCTGGGCTCCTGGGCCCACAGGCTTCCAAGGCCAGACTCTGCAGGACTGGAGCTCAGTGGATAGAGCGGTCCCCACGTGCTGGAGCAAGAGCCTGAAACCCTGCATGGCCCAGGGTGGATAGAGGTGCTGGAGCCGCAGGTGTCCCAGGCTAGCTTTGCCCCTTGTGTGTGGGCTTCTTGAGGATCTCAAAACTCAGTGAATACAGCATGTGCTGCTGTTGTCCGTGCTGTGAGTCTGCTCTGCTGTATGGTGTACTGCGAGCACCATGTCCTGAGAGAGGGAAGCCAGGTGCCCATGGCCACCCAGAGTGTGGCTGCACCCACATAGAGAGAGCTGGAATTTGGGTGGTGGCTTCCAGGACTGTGGGAGGGACAAATACTTCTCACTGGGGTGATCAAAGGGCTCTGTAATTGTTGGTGGTGACTGTGTGACTTTGTGCATATGCTAGAGACCCCTAGCTTG
The DNA here is from genome assembly GCF_047511675.1 of Marmota flaviventris. NCBI lineage: Eukaryota > Metazoa > Chordata > Mammalia > Rodentia > Sciuridae > Marmota > Marmota flaviventris. Next base: position 3,106,741 of record NC_092500.1, on the reverse strand, counting down.
TAAACTTACCAAGATTGACCTTTATGGGATATGGATTATGTTTCAGTTTTAAAAGCCCCATAACCCATATAGAAACACCCTCTTACTGCCTCAGAAAGAGGCATGGTGGGATTGTAGGCACGGACCCACACTGACTGTGTGTCCAGGACTGTCATTGTCTTGTCCCAGCTCTCAAGGTCAGCCCCCACCACTGGATGGTGCTGCAGAAACACTCTTCCCTTGTAGCTTTCTGGTCTCTGCTGTGAACCAAGAACCAGGGAGGCAGTGTAATTACTGCTGGTGTGAGCTAGGACCTTGCAGGGAGGTGGTGTGCTCACTTGCTTCTGGTGGGAGCTAGGACTGTGCAGGCTGCTATTAAGAAGGTTGGTGTCAAGGGTGGATAGCAGGTGAACAGGAGTTGAAGCTCTGGTCCTTCCTGGGAGCCATGATGCAAAAAAACAGGCTGCTGGCACAGGGCTGTTTTGTCTCCACTCCCTCCCTGTCCGTAGTGTGGTGGAAGTGGGGATGTGACAGAGGTAAAGGGTGATCATATTTGAAACACAGGGAAGGGGGCCTGGCTATGACGAATGTGAATGTAGCAGGTGCTGCTGTTGTCCATGCTGTGACTGCACGTCTGCTCTGCTCAGGACTTTCTGAATGTATCTGGACTAACCTGCCTTCCTTCTTAAAGAACATGTTCCTTGCAAAGATGCATGCACATTTTCAAATAAAATAGAAGAAAGAAAATTAAATAATAGGATCCATCAATTTTAAACATTTGCGAGTGCTATGCTGGATGATAGCAGTTTTTGTAAGGATCTGAAATTACATTGTTCAAATATCTGATAAGTCATTTCAATTAGGCATCTGTTTTGCATTTTAAAAACTTTTAAGTTATGTTTCCTCATTAGGTGTGTTATACTTTCAGGAGATTTCTGAGTGCATGTTGTCAGTTATTTCTTTGAAGCACATCTGTGTTACTGCTTTCTCGGGTGTTTGATCTTACAGGAGTATTTACACAGTGTAGTTTGGAAACTCTAACCTTAGAAACAGATATTTAGAGGAATTACTGCTCAAGGAATATGTAAATATATTACAGAGTTCAAAAAATTTGATGGAGAAACTTACAGATCTGTTAGGAGTAAGTAATATATTCTAGGTTCATTCTGGTCAGAATGTGAAGTGCCTGAGAAGTAATAATATACAATATATTAATTATGTTAATTAATTGGAGAGGATTCAGAGTATAATTTTCTGCCACTAATTAGGTATTAAAATGGAGGCATTAAGTGATGAGATGTGAGACGCCACAAGCTGGTTGGTGGTAGGAAAGAGTGGGTGGGGGTCGACAGCGCCTGGGGTCTCTCGTCGCCACTTCCTGGTGTTGTTTACTTCTGTGGCTAATTGCACCTTGTCTTTCCCTGCTGGTGCTGCCTAGAAGAGGAAGACGTGGATGCGGTGGACGTCTCCAGCGTGCCTGAGGAAGTGCTGCGCAACATTGAGGCTGACACCTACTGGTGCATGAGCAAGCTGCTGGACGGCATCCAGGTGAGCCTGGCAAGGGCCGCGGGCGTTGGGTCCAGCCCACAGGCCTGCTCCCCGACCTGAGCCTACTCTTACTAGCTTTAGAAGCCTCCGTTTCTGCATCTGGAGCAGCAGCCCGCCCTCCTCAAGGTGACGGGTGTGAGCCTTGTCTTTGTGTCCCTGGGTGGTCATGATGTCCTGTTCAGGGTTTCAGCGGGAAGGTGGTACAGTCTGCTCCCTGTGGCTTCTGGTTTTTCACCCTGTGCCCACAGAGGCCAGCCTCCAGCTGCATGTGGATTGGTCCAGGAGCCATGGACCACATGTGGCCAAGAGTGCTTGGAGGATATTGCCCTTTAAAGGGCGTCAAGGTCAGTGCTGCTCATGTCTGTAGTACCTGGGCCCACGAGCACATCTTAGTTCTACCAGCTGGGTGCCAGGCTCCAGTGTTGGGGACTGTGGCTGCCTCTGGTCCAGCATGCCGTGTGGAGGTGTTGTCTCCTGCACCCCTGCCGTGTGCTGGGTGTTGTTCTGTAAACCCAGGAGGCCAGGGGTGTGAGGTGTGAGGCCGCAGAGCTCCCCCTGGGCTGCAGCACCGGGAGGTGGCAAGCATGGCAACTGAGGACTGAATGTGGGGGGAAGGGACTCCAAGGACTTGTCAGACAGGAGGGCAAGCCTCGGCAGGGTGTGGTGGACGGAAGCTTTTGCAGGACTAGACGTTCGTCCCAAGGGTCACTGTGGGAGCCCTCATGCCCAGGTCCCTGCAAGGGTTCCTCCCAGCTGCAGGGCGGCCTTCCTCCAGCAGGTGGGAGGCGGGGCCTGGCTGCGCTCATTTTGCTTTTCCTGTACTGTTGTCACCATAGCCGTGCCTGGTACCCCTTGTTAAAGAGGTCTCAGCTCTGCTGCTGGATCTGCCAGGGTTAAAACAAGACTTTATGAAGTTCAGTATGAAGGTTAATTTTAAAAAATGAGCCACGTTGGTTGCGTGGAGGAAAACCGGGTCTGTATTGCTTTTGATAACTGAGGAAACGGCGAGAGAAATTCGAATTCCTCCTGTAAGTGAAGAGTGGAAGCCCCGCATCTCCCGCTAATCGGGATGTGATCGTGACTTATTCTGTTTCTTGTAAAGAAAAATGTGCCCGCTAGAGATGTATTTTGGCCCAAGTGTCAATTTTTCATGTCTGTCCTTTGTTAGGGTTTTCTTATTTTTTATCTTTCCTTCTAGAACTTAAGGCTCTCCCCTTAGAAGAGGGATTGAATCATGATGTAAGACTATCAATTCCCACTGTCTCTTCTCTGGTTGTGAGTGATGGAACTCGTGCCATTTAAAAACAAGATTATCTGGCTGCTGTTTGTAAATAAGATCAGCTGTACAACACGGTCGGTCGATGCTGGTTTTCCTTTTCCTCTGAGCTTGTTGCTGAGGACAGGGCTTATGGACAGGCTGGCGCTTCTCGGTGCACACTCACCCCGAGGCAGCCCAGGGGAGCTGTCGTCTCTCTTTTTCGTGGTCACACTTGATTCCTGTGAGCCTCCCCTGAGCTGCAGTTGAGTGATGTCAGTGACACTGTCCAGGGACGGGGGCACTGCTTTGATTCTTAGGGCTGAGGTTGCCCTGTGGCCAGAGTCAGCCCCTCCCAGGCACTGTTGGGGTTGCAGGCAAAGGCTGGCATTATTTTAGGGTTAGGTATGTGTGAGAACAAGAGCTAGTTACAATTCCCGCTTGTGCTAACCGGAGTGTCAGCCCCTGAGGGCCCAGTGCCTCTGTCCATGGTCCTGGCCCACTCTTGTCCCTTTTCTTTTTCCTGCTTCCAGCCTCCTGGGCCTCAGCTGCTGCTTCTTAGAGCTGCTTAAGCATGCGTCTCTGCTCATCATCACTCTGATTAGAAGTATGAGGGGAAAACTCTGTCTTGGTTCTGTTTGGTGCTGACTCCCAGCTGACCCCTCACCAGTGTTCCCAGCTGCTTGCCAAGGTCAGGCTCCTGGTCAAGGTGTGCCAACCATCTATACCATTGCAAAGAGACTGCAGTGGAGCCACTGCACTGAAACTGGGTGCTGGGCTCTTCCTCCTGAGGAGTGAGAACTGCACATGCATGTCTGGGGCCACAGGTGTTGTGAGTGGTGGGCAGTAACAGTGGGTGTGGAGTGCCAACTGATTGTGCCTCCTGCATGATGGTGCTTCCTGGAGTTGGTGCTGAACCTCATGACAGATCTGAGGTGACACCTGCACACCAATGCCAAGGGAGCTGGAATCACCAGCCCAAGGTGGTCGGGCTTGTGTGAGAGCCCACGTTCTGACCCTTCAGCCAGGGGTCTGTGTTCTACTCTGACCGGGGCCTTTCTAAGTTGAAGTAGGTTGCATGCGTTCCATTTTGCAGAGTGGGTTCCAGAGTCACAAACCACCTGTCTATTTTACCTTCTGACATACTGGACAGTGGTCGCTATGCTTGTGATTCACCTGGGAGTCTCAGTCTTTCACGCTGTATTCCACGAGGTTATGGTAATTGACCAGTTAACTCTGTTGACTTGGCCAGAGTGTGGTGAGCATCTTCCTGTAGAGGATCTGGGCTCGTTTGGTGAGTGTGACAGCACTGCCTTGCTGTCCTGGGGAGCCCAGCACCACTGGGATGGGCTGGGAGAGATGGCTGGCAGATGAACACCCACATGCAGCCTGGGAGGCCCACACCACTCTGCAGCAAAGGCCCTGTGACGCTGGGCCACAGTGAACAGAAGGTGTTTAAATGCATTGCTGGACTCCTTGCAACCAGGGGAGGCTGTCCATGAAGAAATGGACTCTTCAGCCACCAGGGCAGGCCCTCCAGGAAGAAATGGACTCCTCAGCCACCAGGGCCAATCCCTGAGAAAGAAAGAGTGGGGAGCCTCCCTGGTGGCTGGTGCATTGGAGGCATCAGATGCAGGGTTAGGTCTCCCGTGCTGGCAGCGTGTGGAATACGGGACAAGCTGGCCCTGCCCAGGGAAGTTGAGATGCTGTCCAGAGCCAAAGCAGATGGTCCTGCAGTGGGCAAACCAGGTCATTGTTTCAGGACCCCTTGACATCCTTAAAAAAAGAAGAACCAAAGAGCTACCCACCAGTTCTCCTGAATACAAACAATTTAAAAGTATTTAGTAACTTGTTTGAAACTAATTATGGCTAACCCAGGGTATGCTATTATTTTATGATATTATTTCTATAATGAATTAATATTTTCTATAACAAAAATATTTAGTGGTGAGAAAGGCTCCCCCTCACCATTTTGTAAATTTCCTTAGTATCTAACTTAATAGAAGACAAAACAACCATTTATGTTGGTGTAGTCAATATATTGTAATTTGGGGGGGGGGGGGGCTTGAAGGACATGAACAAAATTCAGCCATACACAGGTATGTGGTTGGAAAAGGGAGCGTTTAATATCTTTTCCAGGTAATTGTGGACTTTTTTTTTAATACTCTATCATAACTCAATATTTGAGGTTTCTGAAGTCCGCTGCACCTCACACACATGTCTGGTTGGCGGCTGTTGCACTTTGTGGCTTTTACTCACGTGTGGCTCTGGAACCTCACACACAGTCATATGGGAAACGCTGGGCGGTGCGCTAATGCAGGGTTGCTCAAGGCTGTCATGGGTTGGTATCCAAACTTGGTTGTGTTGCCCTACAGTGTCAGAGCTTCACGTTCACTGGCATTACGACATTCCCAGCATTCTCATGGAGAAGCTGAAGCCACCAGGCCACAGTGGGGAATGAAAGTCTTCCACAATTCAGGTTCTGTCTTAAAAGCTCAAATACCATAGTGGACAACAGTTACTACCCATTGTTTTCTTGAAACAACAGGCTGAGTTCATTTTTGAGGAAATGTCTGCTGGAGACTCAAATTTTAATAACCAATTTGTCTCACGTGCTTGTCCTTTAAGTAAAAATGGTGTTTTTTGAAGAAGGTGTTCAGTCTGGCTCACACAGAAACCGCCACACTGAGATCTGCCTTGGGAGGTAGTAGCATTGCTCAGCAGGCACCACAGGGTGTCACATAGCCTTCCTGCCCTGCCCCATGGAGTGTCGGACAGCTGTCTCCTCAAGAGTGGGACTAAGCTCATCTTAATAGCATGATTAGACTGGATTTGACTGTAGTGTTTAAGTTCCTACTTCATCAAGGACATTCTTAAAGGAAGCTGCCTTTTGTCTTAAACTGTGGCATGTGGCATTAGGAATGATTGTGGCCTGGCATGAGTTTGTGGTGCTGCATGCATTCCTGCCAGCTGACTCACACGGCTTGTGTCCACAGAGCAGGTGCTAACAATGCCAACATCCTAGTTTTGTCATGGAAATGGTTTTGTTCTCACACACTACTAGAGAAGGTCTTGGGGACACTGGTAGGTGACTGGCCAGCCTTTGAGAACTTTTCCCTGAAAAAAGCTTGGTCCCTATCACAGATGCAGCTCATGAGAGAGTGCCAAGCAAGCTGACGAGGAGTGCCCGAGGAGAAGACCTGGCTGCCGTTTTGCGCTGTCGTCAGGGGCTTGGAGTGCCCCAACAGAGATGGAAGGGCCTGGGGTGGGAGGTTCAAGTGGTGAGGGTAAAGGAGCAGTTCAGAATCAAGAATGAGATGGGAGATTTTCAAAAGAAGTAGAAAGAATTTCTGGTAATGAAAATAATAGTCATTGAAATTTACAACCCATTAGACACAGAGAGAATTAATTGACCTCAAATGTAGTTCTGAGAAAATTACTGAGTAGGCAGCATAGCGAGATGCTGAAAATAAGACAGAGATTAAGACCTGAAACAGAGTATGGACAAACAGATCTAGAGAGAGAAAATGTATTGGAGAAGAGTCAGTGTTTATAAGATTATGGCTGAGAATTTTAAGTTATTGCTTATGTGCAATAAACAAGTCCCTAGAAAGATGAATTGAGCCAGGTGCGGTGGTACACCGCTCTAATCCCAGTGACTCGGGAGGCTAAGGCAGGAGGACCACAAGTTTGAGGCCAGCCTCAGCAACTTGTCGAGGCCCTAAGCAATTTAGACTTTGGCTCAAAAAACAAAAGGGCGTGGAGCTGGGGATGAGGGTTAGTGTTAGGTGCCCCTGGGTTCAATATCAAAAAACAGAACAAACAAAAACAAGGAAAGGTGAGTTAAAACAAAATCGCACAGAGACATGAGAGTGAGTCATGAATAGGAAAGACAAGAGTGTCTCCAAGGACAGGAAGGCCAGTGACCTACAGCTGGAGATGAAAATAGATGGGAAGCCAACTGCAACAGAAAGATCCCCCACTGGGGGACACTGGCGTGATGTGGTTGGCGTTCTGAGACAGTAGCTGTCTCGCCAGTGGATTTGAGACTAGGAGCCACCTGTGTGCTGCTCAGGATACCCAGGGAAAACAGCTGGGAGGGGCAGCGGGAGGATTAGGAGAAGTGCACCAGGTAAGTGCTCGGCTCTGTGCGGGCAGGTGGCTGGGCAGCTCTCAAGGAGCCTGCGCAGTGTGGGCTCTTGGATGAGGTGGCTGTAGGGCAGAAGCATGGTTAGGGATAGGTACTGCCCAGGGGGGAGTGGGTGAACCTACTGGGGAAGATACAGCTCACAAGGTGATTTCGACAGCACGTTGGGTCCATTACAGAAGTACAAGGAAGGGAGGAAGGAGGGTGAGGGAAGGGAGGGCAAGTGCAGCAGGGTGGCCAGGAAGCAGGGCCAGAGCCGGTGCCCCTCCATGGGTGCTGGTTGCACCATGAGCTTTCCTTCCCAACCAGGAGTTCGATGGGTACCCTTTTGTGGTTAGCCCGTGGAACTGGGGTTTGGACCCATCCAGTCTGACTGCTGCTTTCCTGCCTGTCAGTAATTAGTAGGTCAAGCAAAGAAGAATTGGTGAGATCAGGAGCCTGCGTACTGCAGTTTGTGAGCTGGACCCAGTGGACACCCACAGCCTTGGATGCAGTGTCAGGGGAGGGTTGTTCTCTTCTGCACGCACAGGACCTGTATGAGAATGGCTGTGCCGGCTGCCACCACGGTGCCCTGCAGACCATGGTCTGGGTAGGGGATGAGCAGTGCAGAGGTGCATTCTGGACTGTGCTGAACCATTCTGGCGTGGCCCGCCCAGATAGCACAGGCAGAGGTGTGTGGGTTCTCAGTGTGACTGGGAAGCTGGGTTGACAGTTGGCAGCTAGGAGCAAATGGCTGGGATCCTGGCGTTCTGCAGATACTCAGCCTGATATGTCCTTCGTGATGCATTGGTGCCCTCCCCACGGGCATTTGTTCCAGAAACATTCTTTTTGTGCTCATTTCCTATTGGGAGGAAAGGAGAAGCAGCCACCTTTCCACGACTTGGTCTTGTGGGAGAGACTTCACTCACAAAGTGATGCTAGAAGCCACTGCTGGCTCATTCGAACAGGGACATGAGGTCATTGACATCGCCTATAGGGCCGTCCAGCCTTGCAGAGGCACGCGAGCTCTGTTTGGCCCAGAAGGGAGTCCTCCAGGGCCTCCGCAAGTTTAATCTAGGTGACCTGAGACAGGCATGGTGGGCCAGGTACAAGGGAGAGCACCAGGCAGGCTCGGTGGGCCTTGTTGGCCATGGCAGACACATGCCCGTCATGGTGCAGTGGGGAACTCACCTAGGCCTGAATACCAAATAAACTAAGGGCACTGTCTGCGAAAATTAGTGCCTGGGAGAGGGAGAGTTCTCCTCCTCTTTCCTGCCAGCTGGTTTTCAGGGAACGTAATTAGCACCATTCACTCCCCACCCGTCACGGCTGGGGTCCCAAGGCTAGAGGCCTCTTAAGAGGAGCCAGTCTCCCTTAGAGCACTGGGCTTTTGTAAACACACAACCCCCAGGAAAGCCTTACACATGATCATGTATCATTTCTTCTGAAACCTTGTGCACAACCATGTATCATTTTAGACTAGAAAATTTATGATATTAGGTAGCCTGTAAATGTTGTGAAAAACTAGAAAGGGGTGCCCAGAATCTGGAGTGCTGATCTCTGGGCCCACTGTCGTAAAATAAACTTTGGTTTCTCCCACTCTTTGAGTGCCCTTTGCTGCTGCTTGCCCGATTCCGCAACATTCCAACGGCAGAAGTGGTAGGTGCTCTGCTGCCTTCTCAGGTTGCTGGTAATTCTTTGGGGTGCTTTCTTGTGGTTTCTGTAATCAGAGATTGTAGGGCGTGGCTGCCTGCTTCCCGGTCTTGGGGCCCACACATGTGGCTGGGATGGCTCCTGGCTATCAGCCAGGAGGCGGTGCTGTGGGTGGTGACGGAGGAGGTGGACCACCTCAGGATATGTCCAGGACTCTTCCGCCCTCGTGGACAGCTTGTGCCTTCCCTTACAGACTATGGGGTGGGTGTACACGTGAACTTGCTCCACCCCTCTGACCTTTATTCTGATTGGCTCCTGTGCAGTAAATAAGCTGTGTGTACTTCCTTTTTAAAGGAGATCCTGCTTTGACTGTTCTCCCTGGCACATCTGATTGTCCTCCCGGGAGGGAGGGCTGGGTGGGCGGCCAGTCGACCTTTACCTTTCTTGGCTCGTCCTGGTCCGGGTGTGCTTTTCCCCGCTTCTCCCGCTGGTCAGGAGGAGACCGGGGGCTAAAAACCCCGACAAGAGATAACTCTGGCTTTTAGTTGACAGATCAGGGTACTATGTGTCCAGCAGTGCACTGACTGTCCAGCCTTGGGAAGAATCTTCCAGTAAGGAATGCAATGTGGAAAGAATGCTGGACTGGGAGTCAGCACATCTGTGCCTGGGCTTTCAGCCCGTGGACACTGTTGAGGTACACAGGTGGGTGCTTTGTCCTGACAAGAGTCGGGAGTTGCTGAGGAGAGTACTTTACTTGGGGTGAGACAGGTCTCTAGCATGCAGTACAGGCGGGTGGCCCCAGGCTGGCTGGTGGCCAGCAGGGCTGTGGTGTTGAGGTGGTGGTGAGGGGTTGCTCGAGTCATGATCTTGAGCTTCCTGGGAACCCTCTAATAAACTTCAGTGGTGAGCAGTCATGGCTGGCGACAGAATGTCTCGCTTTGCTTTCTCAATTGTGGGTAGCTTTGATTGTAAGCACCTTTTGAAATTCATGTAAGTTTAATTTGAGAAACAACCCATCTTGTTCCTTCCTCCCTTCCCTTCACTGTTGGTCTTCCTGACCATGTCCCTGAGCATCGTCATGTGTCTTGTTCTCTGCTGCCTGTGAGCTCAGCATGTGTAGGTGGGCTGGATGTGGGTTTCTAGGGCTCCCTCTCCCTGTGAGGCACAGCGCTTCCAGGGCTCCCCACCTTCTGGCGGAGCAGATGGGTCCCTAGGGCCTCACCAGGTGTGCTGAGAGGGTGCCAGGAGGTGGCGTGAGTTTGGGAATCACTTGGCAGGTCTTTCCTTTTCTCCTTGCCATCGTGGATGGTGCCTTTTTGTGCTGATGGGTATTAGGATCTACTTTTGGGGGGTGATTTTTGGTGTAGATCACAGAAATACATCTGAACCAGTTCTGTTTCTTGGGTATTTCTTTAAAAAGGGTTGTATTGAAACAGGGTGCTGGTTCTGGGCCTGCTGAGGCTGGCTTTGAATGTCTGCCTTCTGGGGTGGAAGCGGAGGCCTGCCATGGGGTCCTGGCCCCCCTCCCTGGGGTAGTTAGAAGTTCCAGGCTGGCCATATCCTCTCAGGCTTTCAGGGGATTATTCTTGTGCTTTCGCCAGTCTTTTCATTTCTCTAACAACGCTCACACCATTACTTCCTGAATTACAGCTTCCGTCTTTGCCTACCCTGAAGTCATTCTGTTACTCTTGGATTCATTACTTAGCAGGACAGCTTCTTTCAGTAGAAAAGAACCATTGTCTTTTATAATTAGCCGTTTACATTTCTTTTCCCTGGGGAAGAATCCTTCAATCTCAGCACTGGTTGGTGGCCTGCAGTGGGATATGGGAAGTGGCTCTGTTATCTTGGAACTTGCCAGTGAGAAGGCCAGGAGCCTCCAGGCCTAGGGTTAGGGCTGCAGTGGCTTTTTCTTGGCCTAAGGCCTGCCCTCAAACAGGGCTCAGTGAGTGAATTGAGAAGAGGCCAGGGAGGTGCAAAGGGCCAGATGAGGTGATAGCTTGTGCGGGAACCCTTGGAGAATTCCTGTTCTTAAAGTGGTTGCTCCACAGAGAGAAGCCAAAGGAAATCCAGAGGGGTGGCTTGGGATCCTCAGGAGTGAGTTCCCAACAGCTGGGACTGGATCAGTCTGTGTCCTGGGATGCTTTCTTCTTCTTTTGCCACCTAGTTCAAAGGCAGAGGAACAAAATGGGGCTGGTTGTTGTTTAGGAGAGAGGCGGGGACCAGCTTGGCCCTCAGCTCTGGGTGCCTGTGCATGTCAAGGAGAGCAGGCCTCACCCCGAGGAGCAGGGAGCAGGCAGCCTTCACGTGGAGCCTGTGGGTGGGAGAGGATGGAGGAGGCACCTTGTCTGCTTACACAGGGCGAAGGCATCCCAGTTCCAGACAGGGCGTGCTGTGGGTGTGGAAGAGTCTGAGGGTGATTTTAGAGCCTGGTTGATAAAACCAAAGGTTCTTGGCAACATTTAGAAAGGTTTATTAAACAGACAAGAACGTGTTAGTTACTGGGCTGCAAAGGAAGATCCATTATCAATGAGTCATTGAGCAGCAAGCAATTTAAAAATGAAAATTAAAAATATTTAATTTAAAATAGCATTGAAAAACATAAAAATCCATGTTTTTGCCTGAGTGAATAGTTTATTCCCTTTAATTACCAAGCTCTCCTTTGTCTGGATATATTGCAGTTTATCCGTCCTCCTGCTGGTAGGAGTCAGGGTGTCACGAACAAGTTTCCACGGGCATTCATGTATGCGTCATCTTTTTCCCATGCCTCATTTCTCTTGGGTCAATATCTAGGAGTGGACTTGGTGGTCACAGTGTAGAAGGAGTTGATCAGAAAGAGCCATGCGGGGGCTGGGGGTGGTGGTGGTGTGGAGGGTGTGCATTGGCTTTTGCCTGCAATCCCAGGGACTTGAGGCAGGAGGATTGCAAGTTCAAAGCCAACTTCAACAACTTAACAAGACCCTCAGCCACTTAACATGACCCTGTCTTAAAAAATAAAAAAGGGCTGGGATGTGGCTCAGTATAGAGAACCTGACTTCTAACCCCAGTACCCTCCTGCCACCCAACAGAGCCAGATTTTTTTTTCACCAAAGTGATTGATTGTACCACGTTACATACGCATCAGCTGTGCCTGTAAATTCAGGGTTTCCACATCAGCATACAATTTTACCAACATTACATTTCCCTCATATTCTTTATTTAGGCTGCATAGCAATTCTTTGAGATATTTATTTTGAGAATATTTTCTTGCATTCATGGCTTGTCAGTATATTTCTTGACAGTGCCTTCTGAGGAACAGAAAATTTTAGTTTTAATAAAATCTGACTCTTTTTTGTGGTTAGCAGTTTTCTACGTCCTGACTAAAAATCCATTGCCTGCTCCTGAAATACCAAGATATTTTGTTTACTTAGATAGTCTTTAATGTGTGCTCACAGATATTTTGTAGTCTCCACATGTGGGTTTGGCTTATATTTTTAAAATTTATTTGTAAATATTTTGTTTGTTTTTATACTGCTTTACTTAGGATGGCTTTGTTGGTATTTTTACTATAGGGTATATGAAAAACAACTTATTTTTAAAAACTAGAATAGATTTCTAGCTATTATAATTTCATGTCATATTGCTCCCAGACTTGCTGAGTTTACGTCTCCATTTCTCTCTCTCTTTTTCTTCCTCTTCCTTCTGTCTTCCCTCCCCATAGATTCTGTAGGTCTGGGTTTCAGTCAGAGAGGATATGGACTGCTTGTCTGTACACCACAGTGTCTGGAGGCTCAGGTGGAAGACTTGAAGGTTGACCACAAGATGATTCTTGGGGGCTGGAATCACCAGACTCTCGTTCATTTAAAGATCTGGTGCCTAATCTTACATGATTTTCACACATACCCTCTTCATGTGGCTTGCTGTCCTATAAGCATGATGGCCTTAGGACAGTCAGACTTTTTCCCTATGGATCAAGGCTGTCAGTGAGATCTTCCAACAAAATATAAGATTCATTTGTCATGAATGAGCCTAATAAGTCACATACTGTGCTCCTATTGTGACTGAGAAGTAATGTCTACTCTACTCAAGCCTACCAAGATTCCAGGAGAAGGCAATCAGACTGTACCTCTTGACGTAGGAGTGGCATGGTCACATCCTAAAAGAGCACATGGAATAGGAAATATTGTTGTGTCCACTTTTGGGAAATATAATATACACTTCATTTTTTTCCAGGTAAGTTTTCATAATAAACCCACTTATTCTAGGAGTTTTTCAAGTTTTCTGTGTATATAGGGATGTCATCAACAAGTAAGGAGGGTATTTCTTCTTTCTTGCAAATAAATTTGGCTTTTATTTCTTGTCTTGATGTATTGTATTGTCAAGGACCTCAAATGCAATGTTGTTAGACACAACGGGAAAAGACATTTATGCTTTCTTATAGATACTGTTGGAGAGGGTAAAGTGTCCAGGCTCTTACCTTTAAGTTCAGTGTTAACTGTTGTCTTTTTGTCGACAAAGGGTCTGTATATTTTATAGGCACCCTGTGTTTGGGGGGTGTGGGTGTGGTAGATTTTTATATTTGAAGAATGCTTGGTATATAATGGAAGTAAAGGATGATAATAGAATTATTGATACATAGGAGATGAAGAACAGGAAGACACATCATTGATTACAGAGATTTTTTTTTTTTTGAAAACCGACAATTCTTGTTTTATTAAATGCTTTTTCTGCACCCATTGAAATGGTGTAATCTTCCTTATTCTGTTAATGTAGTGAAGGGTGTGGATTAGTTTTTGAAGGCTAAGCCAACCTGCACTCTTGATATAAACCTACTTTGTCCTGAGGTAAATCCCACTTTGTCATTTTTGTCATAAAAATACAGCCCTCTTATATATTTCTGGATTCTTCTGATAATTTATTTTTAATGATTTTCATGATTTCCTCCTGTTCAGGAGAAATAATTGTCTATAGTTTTCTTTTTTCCTAATGTCATTTTCTATTTGGCATTAGGGAAATGGTGGCTTCATAAAGTGCTTCTGTAATTTCTGAATAAGTTAATGTAAGATCAGGTTTTTCTTTGTTGGGTACAAGATATTGAACCCAGGGCCACTCTACCACTGAGCTATACCTACATCTCCTACATCTAGATTTCCAGCCTTTTTAAACTTTATTTTGAGATAGGGTCTCACTAAGTTGCTGAGGCTGGCCTTGTGTTTATGTTTCTCTGCCTCAAGCTCCTGAATCTCTGGGATTACAGGGTATGTCACCACAGTCTGCTAAAATCAGTATTAATTATTTTTAAAATATTAAGTAAAATTCAATAGTGAAGGCATTTTGGCCTGGATTTTTTTTTTTTTTTTTTTTGTGAGTAAATATAAATCCAATTTCTGCTCTGGTTAGGGCTATCCAGTTTTTCTGTTTCCTCTCTTGTAATTTTTTAAAAGAATGTCGCCATTTTAAAAGGTTGTCTAATTTATTGATATCTTGCTATTTACCGCTTATCAAATTATTCTTTTAAAACCAGTAGAGGGCTGGGGTTGTGGCTCAGTGATAGTGTGCTCATATGGCATGTGTGAGGCACTGGGTTGGATCCTCAGCACCACATAAAAATAAATAAATAAATAAATAAAATAAAGGTATTATGTCCAACTACAACTAAGAAATATTTTTTAAAAAACGACAGAAACTTATTACAATGAGGTCTTTCATTTCTTATATTGGTAACTAAATTGAGTCTTTTTTTGACATATGGACTGTGTTGGTTTTCATGAGTCCTTCATAAGGACATGTCTTCTGTTTGTGGGGGGACATTTCGGTCTCTGTGAGGTTATTCTGGTCGATGGTGTCTCTTCTCTACCCTTCTTGGTTTTCTGTCTACTTTTTTTTTTTTTTTTTTGTCAGTTACCGAGTGAGGACTTTTGAACTTACTTAGTATAACTGGTGATGCATGTCTTCCTTTACTTTTGTCAGGTTTGTGTCACATATTTGAACCTTGGTCATTAAGTGTGTACACATATAGGATGATTGTGTTATCTTGATGAATTTGTATGTGTGTGTGTTATTTATTGACAGTGACACATTTGTCTTTGCTTCTGGCCATAAGTCTGTCTTGAGGTCTGGCTCATCTGATGTAACGAAGCCTTTCCATGCTCCTTAACATTGGTGATTTAGAGCTGTTCTCTTTGCTCTTGATCTGCTTCTGTCCTATTTAAAGTGTTTCTTATAGAAAGCTTGTTTTCTTGTATTATTTATTGTGTCTTTAGTTAATGTACATTCATGTAATGTGTACGGTGTAATTGTATAGACGAGATTTAGGTTGTCATTTGGCTATTTATTTTCTGTTGCCTTCACTTTTCTTATTTCCACTCTTATTTCACCCATTCTCTCGCCTTCCCTCAGGGGCGAGCAATTTCACTTACTTCCGAGCTTTAGGCGTGCTCCGTATGGGCCACCATCTGCCTCAGTCTGGCTGCAGCAAAATAACCGGGGGGTGACGAGGAACTTGTGTACATTGATACAGCAGGAGTGGGAGCCGTTTATTGTAGGACAGGAGGGGTATATATACATTCCACACAGCTTATCTTAATTAACATAAACTAGATACAGCAGTCAACCAATAAGGAATCTCCACACTTAATGGCTCGCTGGTGTTACTTCACAAACCACTCCCTCTGGCAAAATGCCAGGCGCCATCTTGACTTGTTTACAGACCCTAACAATTTTCAATGAACTAAGAATATTTGAAAATTTAATACACTGTTTCTTAGAGCGGGTGTTTTCCATGTACTCCTTCATCTCCCTCAACAATCCTTTTTCCCCTATGGACACCTCTCATTAGTGTAGCACATTTGTTATGATTTTTAAGCCAATACGGTATATTCCTACCAATTGAAACCCGTAGTTTATAATTAGAGATTCTTTTCTTTCATGTTCTTTTCCTGGTTCATTATAAGTACACATTCATTGGTATAAATTCATACATGCACGTAATACAGCAATATAGTTTGGTCAGTAGCATTCTCTCTCTCCCTCCCTCCCCGGGCCCCTTTCCTCTACTGTACTGGTCTCCCTTTAGTTTTCACTAATTTCCCCGTTCCACCTTTCTTTTCCATTATCTTCCCTAGCCTCCTCAAAGGAGAGAAAACATACAACCCTTGACTTCCTGAGTTTGACATATTATGCTTAACATAATGCTCTCCATCCATTTCTTTACAAATGGCTTAATTTCATACTTTATGATTGAATTAAACTGCATTGTGTATATATACCACACTTTCTTTATCCATTCATCCATTGATGGAAAGATGTAATTTGGCTATTATGAATTTTGCAGCTCTAAACATGGTTATGCATGTATTGTGATAGTATGATAACCTTAATTCTTTAGGATAAATACCAAGGAATAGTATGGCTGGCTCATGGTGGTTCCATTCCTAGTCTTTTATGGAACTTCCATACTGATTTCCATAGTGGTTGTACTAATTTATAATCCCACAACAGTATAAAGTGTTCCTTTTGTTCTGCATCCTCCCCAGCGTCTATTATTGTTGGTATTCTGACTGGAGTGAGATGGAAATCTCAGTATAGTTTTGATTTCCATTTACCTAGTTGCTAAAGATGTTGAATGTTTTAAAATATATTTGTTAGCCATTTCTATTTCTTCTTTTGAGAAATGTCTATTGGGTTCAAATGGCCATTTATCAATTGGGGTTTTGTTTTTGTTTTTTGGTGTGTGTGTGTGTGTGTGTGTGTGTGTTTGAGTTCTTGATTATTCTGCATATTAATCCCTTGTCAGAGTAGCTAGCAAAGAATTTCACCCATTCTTTAGAGTCTCTCTTAACATTCTTTATTGTTTCTTTTGCTGTGCAGAAGCTTTTTAATTCGATGACATCCTGTTTATTAATTCTTGGCATTATTTCCTGAACCTTGGGGTCCTATTGAGAAAGTAGTTGCCTGTACCTATATGTTGGAGTATTAACCCTACATTTTCTTCTATGAGCTGCATGATTTCTTGTCTAGTTCCTAAGTCTTTGGCACAATTTGAGTTAAATTTCATGCAGGGTGTGTGGTAAGGGTCTAGTTTCATTCTTATACATATGGATAACCAGTTTTCCTAGCACCATTTGTTAAATAAGCTGTCGTTTTTCCAGCAAATGTTCTGAAATCTTTGTCCAGGATCAGATCACTATAAATATTTGTCTCTTTGTCTTCTACCTGTTTCATTGGTCTGTTTGTCTGTTATTAGACAAGTACCATACAGTGCTTGTTACTATAGCTCTGTTTGAAGTCCGGTATGATGGTGCTTCCAGCATACCTTTTTTAGCTTTAGAATTTGCTGTGGTACTTCTAGGTCTTTAGTTCTTCCAAATGATTTTAAGTCCTTTTCTTTTTTTTTGTAAGTTTTGTGAAGAATGTCATTGGTGTTTTGAGGGGGTTTCTTTGAAGCTTTTTGGTGCTGTGGTCATTTTATCAATATTAATTCTGCCTATCTATGAACATGGGTGGTCTATCTTATATCTTCTTCAGTGTCTTTCTTTGATATTTTGTAGGTTTCACTCCAGAGATCTTTCATCTTCTTGGTCAGATTAGAGATTAGGTATTTTGTTTTTTTGACGCTACTGTGAATGGAATTGTTTTCCTGATTTCTTTCTCAGCAGGTTCATTATTGGTATATAGGAAAGCTATCGATTTTTGTATGTTGATTTTGTAACTGCTACTTTGTTGAATTTATTTCTTAATTTTAGCAGTCTCCTAATGGAGCATTTTGGATCTAAGTACAGGATTATATCGCATGCAAACAGTGATGTTTTGATGACAATGACGACGATGATGACGACAACTACTACTACTACTACTAACTCCTCCTCCTCCTCCTCCTCCTCCTCCTCCTTCTTCATTTTTATCTCTTTGTTTTCTTTTCTTACCTAATTGCTATGGCTAGAATTTCTAGTACTTTATTAAACAAGAGTAGTGGACATCATTGTCTTGTTTTGCAGTTGCTTTTACTTATTTATTTTTAAATTTTTATTTGTTCTTATTAGTTATATATGACAGCAGAATGTGTTTTGATTCATTGTACACAAATGGAGCACAACTTTTAATTTCTCTGGTTGTACACAATGTAGAGTCAAACCACCTGTGCAATCATACATGTACCTAGGGTAATGATGTCCATCTCATTCCACCATATTTCCCACCCCCAGGCACCTCCCCTCACCTCTGCCCAATCCAAAGCTCCTCCATTCTTCCCTTGGTAACCCCCCAACCCCTGCCCTTTATGGGTCAGCATCCACATACTGGAGAAAATATTTGGCCTTTGGTATTTTGGGATTGGCTGTTTTCCTTAGCATGATATTCTCCAACTCCATCCATCTACCTGCAAAATGCCATAATCTTTGCTCTTGATTTTAAAGGAAATACTTTATTTTTTCCCATTTAATATGAGATTGGCTTTAGGTTTTTTTATAGATAGCCTTTTGAAAAAAATTCATGAATGGGTGTTGTACTGCATTTTGTTGGAGGCCTTCCCAGCATCTCTTGAGATGACTGTGATTTTTACATACAATTCTGTTTACATGATGTATTTAATTTTTTGATTTGCATATGTTAAACCATCCTTGCATTCCTGGAATGAAATCAACTAGGTTGTGATGTATAATTTTCTTAGTGTGTTGGTAAATATCATTTATTAGTATTAAGGTGGTTTTTTTTTTTTTGTTTGTTTGTTTTTTTGCATCTGAATTTATCAGGCATATTGGTCTGTAGTTTTCTTTCCTCAATGTGTCCATTTTCTGATTTTTGTACAAGTGATACTGGTTTCATAAAATGGATTTGGAAGTGTACCATCCCTTTATATTTCATGGAATAATTTGAGAGCATTGGCCTTAGTTCTTTTTTAAAAGTCTGGTAGAATTCAGCTGAGAATCCATCTGACCCTGGACTTTTCTTTGTTGGAAGGCTTTTTATTACTGCTTCTATGTCATTGCTTGTTACTGGTCTGCTTATGTTTTCCATATCTTCTTGATTTAATTTTGGCAGGTCAATGTGTCTAGAAAGATATTCATTTCTTGCAGGTTCTCCAGTTGATTCAAGTGGAAGTTTTCAAAGTAGTCAGTCCCTAATGATTCCCTGGATTTCTTTGATATCTCTGGAGATTTTTCCTTTTTCATTTCTAATTTTATTGATTTGGGGTCTTCTTTCTTTTTCTCTTAGTTAATTTGGTCATGTGTTTACCTATCTTTTTTTTTTTTTTTTTTGAGGTGGGGTACTGGGGGTTGAACTCTGGGGAACTCAGTCATTGACCCACGTCCCAGCCCTTCTTTGTATTTTATTTAAAGACAGGGTCTCACGGTGTTGCTTAGTGAGTCGCTTTTTACTGAGGCTGGCTTTAAACTCATGAGCCTTCTGCGTCAGCCTCTTGAGCCACTGGTATGTGCCACCGCACCCACCCACCATAATTTTTATCTTTTTAAGAAATCAACTCTTTGTTTTACTGATCCTTTCTAGTATTATTTTTTCATTATTTTGGTTGTGATTTTAAATATTTCCTTCCTTCTGCTGCTTTTGAAATTGGCTTATTTTAGTTTCTCTGGGCCTTGAGATGAATCATGAAATGTTTATTTGGGCCCTTTCTGACTTTCTTAGTTATAATCTTTCCTCTTAGAACTGCCTTCACAGTGTCCAGGAAGTTCTGATAGGTTCAGGTGTATTGGGGTATTGTGCAGTTTTCAGTGTATTTCCAAGTGGGGTTTGCAGTATAGTTTCCCTGCTAGTTCTTTGGTGATTATCAATCTATTCTGATACAATGTATATTGTGTCACAGCTTGAGAATCCCACTCTCCATCTAGGTCACATGAGAGTGGGATCCTTCTTGGGCATCCAGCAGTGGTGTTGTGTGCAGTAGGGTCTGTGGGAGCCTCTGTGGTTGCTCTCCTTCCCCTAGCAGCTCTTTCTCTGGGTGTGCAAGCAGCCAGGTGGAGACCATTTGTAGGTGTGGCCATCCTCTGTTTTACCGTAGGAGTGGATGTCCAGGAGTGGACCTTAGGTCCTCCCACTTCCAGCTCTTTCTGCATGGGGCCTGTCACTGGTTTGGGCTTTTTGTCTCCACAGCTCTTATTGAAGTTTGAGTTGGTCAGTTTGTCTGTGGAGCCAGTCACACTGTCTCTTGGCAGGGTTTTAGATGCAGCTCAGCAGCAGAGAGTCCGTGCCTGTGAACTCCTCGTGTCCCAGTGGATTTCCAGCACTCACAGGAAAGGAGGCAAGCAGCCGCAGGGCAGAAGACGACACTGAACTAAATACCAGATTCTACTGCTACGTCTGTGAGACTAATTGCCATCGAAGCAGGAACGGCATGGTCAGCACTTGCCACAGTGACTGCCATAAATAGCCACAAAGTAGGCCTGCATTTAGGTCAACAGCCAGTGACATTTGCCATACACAGTACTAATAGCTGATGGTGAGGCAGGAATCATGTAAACCAAGCCGTTCTAAAAGACGGTAAAATACCAGTTCATGTAGGGAAAAGGAAATGTGGTAGGAGGATAAAAGAACGTTTATAGTAAGTGATGGTTTTAAAGAAGGAGGAGAAAAATAAATTAAAAAAAAACAAAAGAAATAAAGAGAACAAGAGAGATGGGCTATTAGAGAAGAAAGGAGAGAAAGAGAAACAAACAAAAGAACACAATAAACAAGAAGTTTTAACTCTCAAAAGACCAAGTAAAAATTACATAAAAATGTTGAAAATGAGAAAAAAGCCCCATGTATGTGTAGGTGTGTCTGTCCACAGGCCAGCCAGTACCGCCAGAGCATGAAAGTACAGGAAGACTATGGAAGAGCTGCCTCTGCTCAGGAGGCCGGGGCCGCGGACAGAGATGGGGGCCACTGTCTGCCAGACTGCCCTCCTTCCTCACCGCATGGGCTGAGTACCCCTCATTGCCAGCAGGGGCGGGCTTGTCCACACTCCTCTCCTGCTGCCTGCCCAGCTGCCAGCTGGAGTGGCCTGGTGCGGCTGTTGGCTGACATAGCTCCCAGCTTCCCTGCCACAGTGTGAGGCAGGACTGAGTGGCCAGTGTGTCAATGGGGCTGTGGTCCAGACAGACCAGGTCGGTGCTGTTGGGGTGGGGCTGCTGCAGAGCTCTCAGTGGGGTGTTCTGGAGGCCGGAGTTGGGCATTTGGGGCTGTGTGGGGTGGCATCTGCTCTGCAGCTTTGGTCAGCACGCCCCTGGGGCTGGGCCGGTGCCCACCTCTGCTGGGCCTAGGTCTTTGGGGCCTGACAAGAAGGCGGGGGAGGTGGGCAGCCTTACAGGTCTCACTGCAGCTCCTGACCAGCCTGCTCAGAGTCCCCACCCGCCTCAGCGGGTCACGTGGGCCACCAAGCTGAGTGAACTGTGCTTCCTCCTAGCTCTGCCTCAAACCCTCTGGCACAGTCTTCTCTGTGCTGGGCTCAGCCGTGTTCTGTGGGCACACCCTGGGCCACACTGCAGGCACGGACCAGGACATGCATTCCATGACAGACAGCCCTCGGGCACTGTTAGCCGACTCTGTGCCCCGGTCACCCTGGGTCTGCACACAGGTGTGTGGCCTGCCTGCCTCTGAGGTCGTCTGCAGCAGGAGTACTGGCTGCTCTGTCATGGGCCCTGGAGCCCTCAGTCCTAACTGCTGTGCCGTGGCCAGCACCAGCATGGGAGTTAGGACAGGAGCTTGGGGCACACTAGGGGCAGACACTGTCGGAAGTCCTTTTAGAAACAGTCACTCATCTAATACCCCAGTGCCTTTGGGAAGAGCATTTCTCTTTCCAGTATACAGATGAGAAACAGAAAATCTGAGAAATTAAGCTAGCAGGAAAAGCCAGGAGTGAAACCAGGCTGTGTGTATACTGTATCTCTGCTCTGCTTGTGGCCTCTGAGAGGTGTGTTACAGGGCCCCGTCCTTGTCCTTCCCTCTTCTCGGAGACTACAATGAAGACATTGCCAGTATCAGTGTAGCCAACGCACTTGGAGGGATAGCTAATGTGATAGATGACATGATCAGGATTCAGATTGAGTTTAGCTACCCAGAATGCCAGCCGAGAACCAATCTACTGAACACCTAATAGGAATAAATGTGAAGTCCTACATTCAAGTTCAGAAACCCCTCTAGCCTAGGTCAGAAGGAAATGGCTTGGACAATTTGGGTACACCTTCAGCCAGTGCCGTGTTCTTACCATCTTTCTACCTAGGTTACAGCAGTTGTTTCATGACCAATGTCCCCATCTTCTTTGGTCCTTTTCTGCAGTTTCTATACTGTGCAGCCAGAGCGTCTTTTCAGATACAAATCCTGTAACCATGGTGCTTGCCCCCCATTTCCACCTCGTTAACCTCATTGATGGCTTTGCATCTTTCTTACCAGCTGAGTGGCTTTCTCTTGCCTTTCCTGGCTTCTGGATGGGCCCTTGGCTGCTGGGCCTTCCTCCCTCCCTGAATGTGCTGTGCTCCCAAGGGCCCTTGTGGTACTGCCATACGGTGCTCCCTTCTTTGCCTGCTCACTCAGAACCACCATTCTCAGCTCAGCCCAGGCCCCGTATCCTCAGAGTGGTCTTCCAGGTCAGTCGAATTCTGTACCATACAGCAAGGTGCCCGGAGCACAGTTAGTTCCACACGTGTGCTGTGTGACGTGTGTGATGGGTGTTTGCTTAGCCGCAGATTGCCAGCTCTGGGAATGGAAGTTACTTTGCCCATATTTCTCCCTGCTATGTCAGGACCCCAGACCCAGCCTGGTGTGGTGGCTCACAGGATCAGCTGAGCTATACTCACAGCTGAAAGAGAGGGAGTAGGGTGGAGTCCAGTGGAAACCAGGACCTCTGAAGTCCTTCCCTGTGGAGCCACAGAGGACATGCTTAATTACCCCATCTGTGGGCCATGACAACACAAAGGAAGGGCTCAAGTATTACTGGGGACTCTGCCTGATGTGCACCCAAATTCCAGACTCCCAGAAGTCAAGCAGGCACTGTTTGTTGCCACACTGTGTGGTTAGGCACAGGGAGCCACTCTTGGTTAGGGAGTGCTGAGACCCACCCTGTCCAGGTTTCCAGATGCCAGACAGGGACCGGCTGGCTGCATACTGTGCAGGGGCAGCACCCAGGCCTGGTGATTCCAGTACTTTCCAAAGCATTGATACTCGGGACTTAATTTTCTGGCACATAGGAGACATCAGTAAGTGTTCAGTGAATAGATTGCCGTCAGGTGAGGTTGGCCAGGAAGGGCATTGGAGGCTGTGGGGAGGTGGCTCTCTGGTGCAGGTGGGAGATGCTTTGTCAGAGATGTTGACTATGAGCTGCAGGTCTAGCAGGGGGTGCTTTGGATCCTTCCAGCTGAGCTGACCAGGAGGCTTATGTCCACTCTCCTAAAAATGCTCTCTTGGGACAATACAAAAAAAATATATATGTGTGTGTGTGTGTATGTATATATGTGTGTGTGTATATATATATAGGAAAAAATGCTCTCTTGGGAAGGTTTGTTCTTCTGAAGAGTCGGGAAGTGCTATTGCTGTGGCTAGGGCAGCTCACTGGAGGGCAGCAGGTGCAGGTGCATGGGGTCCCCTTGGGCTGTGTCTGCTGATGCCAGCGTTGTTTCTGTAATGCATCGCGCAGAAGGCTGCCAAGTCCAGAGACCTGCTTCCTTCCCTCCAACTGAAGTGCTTTGTAATTGCCCCCTTTTAAAAGAAGACCCCAAATAGAGATCTCAGTTTGAAAGAATATGCATGCTGCCTCTGTGAAGGGAGTGATATTAGTGTCTATACCCTTGCCATTTCTGCCAGAGTTCAGCTGCTGGGTTTTCTCCGTTGGCTGTCTGTGCATATACTCGCACAGCAGATGTTTTCCGAGTGCTATTTTTCTGGCCTGGGGTGCTGGTGGATGGAGGGCTGCTGGGAGAGAGTGCCCCAGGTGAGCCCCTGGTCTGCCTGGAGGCCTTGGTGGAGGCCAGTGTGGCCAGTGCTTCCCCTGAGAGGCCCTTCTCCTCGCGCAGCTGTCTAGCTCTGGCATCTGCAGCTCTAGTTCTCTGTCTTTGATGGGTCCCTTAAAGGCTTCCTGGCCCTTGGGCAAGGCAGTCTTCATCTTGGGCTCACTCACCAGTGCAGGCCCAGCCAGTGCCCAGCCAGGGGCCTGTGCTTCACCCTGCCAGGTACAGCTCTCCCAAGCATGTGCCTTTGCTTTTGGAGCTGGTCGCGTCTGTGGTCTTCCTGCTGCAGCCTACAGTCAGATTGCCAGGGCGTACCTGGTAGTGTTGGCAGGCCTTGTTGAAATAGGAACCTTTTTCTTTTTGTAGACTCTGGGTGTTGTTCTTTTCTCTTTGTTTGGATTTTCGACAACCCATTTTCCATCCCTGGGTTTGAACAAATTGAAAAAAAAAAAAAAAAAGAGAGAGAGAGAGACCAAAGAATAACTTTATTCCTGCTGAATGAGGTGGCTTGACCTATCTTAATGTGATCCAGCTGAATGAGTCCCAAAGCTGTCCAGGCTCGCCTCCCAGCCAGTTGGGCCTTTGTCCTCCTGTGCAGCAGAGCCTCCAGGGAGTAGCTGACTCTGAGACTCAATGGGGGGCTGCACCCAGGCCATTTGTTCCTGGGTGTAGTGGATTGTCTCCTTGGAGAGGTGCTTCTGGAGGTAGAGGACAGGAGAGTTACCAGCTAAGCTCCCTCCGATTGGAAGCAGACCCCAGGTCTGGGGGAAGAGTCACCCTCAGCTTCTTCAGCTTGCTGTTTGCATAGCCATTAGGCCCCTGGTCAGCTAGCTGGGTAGTCAAGGAGATGCACAGTGCTTTAGCTCAGTGTAGTCTACTGTGAGGCACCTGCTCCGTCAGGTGTTCTCTTGGGACAACCCTGGAGGTTGTGGGCTGCTGGAGTGTGCTCCTGATGGCTCTGAAATTTGTCAGAACAGGACATTAGATAATCTGCAGGGCCTCTCTACACCTGAGGCTACAAACCACTCTCTAGTTTATTTCTCATCCTTAATTCTACCAGCTGTGCTGTTCAACCCGGCTCATTAGAAATTCCTCCATGAGGTTAAATGACACTGTATAAATGTGTCGCAGATTTAAAAATAAACCTTGGTCTGTTACCTAGTTGCCTAGGAGAATAGGCTAACCTTTCTAAGTTCAGAGCAAAAAATGATATGTTCAAATGAACTGAAGTCCAGGACCAAGATTTCTTATGCCTGTTTGGTTCAGATGCATTCAAGCTTATAATTTTCCCCTACCTTTTGCTGCCACTCTGTCTCAGCTGGTGGAATGCTGAGGTCTCACTGGAGTGAATGAGGCCCCTTTAGGGCCTGGAAGTCCTGTACATTGACATGAGCCTCTGACACCCTCACTTCTGAGAGTTCAATTTTTGGGAAGATCCATAAGTTGCCCCTGGCAGGCTGAGTGTGTGCTGTTCTGGTACCAGGGAGGTGGTCAGTCCAGGAGAGGGATGAGCTACACATTTAAATTGTTTGTTCAACTTAAATGTAAATATCTTACATTTACACACAGCAGTGCACCATTCCACATTCCTGAGGTGTGCGCGAGGGCTTTCCCTCGAGGCACTGGCATGCTGCTGTGTGCACTCCTGTCCTCGTTTCTCAGGTTAAAATCTAGAGGCTTATGGATCGGTGAGGTTGTGAAACATTCACTACTCTCAAGTTATTTCAACTGCTTGTTTCCTTTTTGGAAACTCAAGTTTTATTTTATATGCACATGATACACATTATTTTTTTTCCTTAGGACAACTACACCTTTGCCCAACCTGGGATTCAAATGAAAGTGAAGATGTTGGAAGAACTCGTGAGCCGGATCGACGGTGAGTTGGCTTCCTGAGCCGCCCCTCTTTGAGGGTGGGAAGAGGCCTGGTTGAAGGCTCGGGGAGGTGGCCTTGGACATTGGTGGGACAGGACACAGTGGCACCCAGCCTGCTGGGGCTCATCCCTGTGAATCCTTCCAGGAACCTGCCCTGCCCCTTTCACCCAGCGTGGTGATCAGGATTCAGGCAGTGTGGCAGGAATGCCATGAGTGCCTTCTGTGCAGGCAGCCTTGCTCCTCATTGAGCTGGGGACGGCTGTTTATGGCTGTCCTTTGGCACTCTCTTCCCTGGCTTTGTGCATGCTTTTGGTATCAAGGAAGTTAGAATAATTTCTCTATGGAATCCAATTAATTACCAAGTCTGGAAATAACATCTTTTAATATTATAGAAAAATTATAGTGTGTTCTCTGGCAATTTTAGATTATGCTTCCATGTTTAAGTGGGGACTTCGAATACTTTTTACCTTCATCCTTAAAATAATTCCCCCTTGATGTGCTGACTGTCATATTGCACTAGCAGAGTTTAATTAAATGAAAGTTGAGAGATAATGCTACCCGTTCCAGGCGTATTCTCCTGATAGTTTGTTAAATTAATGAACAGAGCATTAACAAAGTGATGCCAAGCAGAACCAGGAGTACATGTGACACCAGCCCGCCGTGGTGAGCGGCCCAGGAGACTTGTGCTTTCACAGAGCATCCCAGGTGAGCCTGGCAAATCATCTCCCTGGATGTAGGGAAATTGTACTTTGTTTGAAACTTGGACTTGGCAGTTTGACTTGTGAGCACGTGCAAGTGCCCTCGCTGGACCTGCTGCAGAGAAACCTGTCATCACAGGCTTCTGAGGGAAGCCCCTGAATGACATTATAAAGTGGAGCCATGCAAATTATAAACTCCATTCTGTTTCCTGATGGAGTCTGATTTCTAGCTCTGTGGCTGATGGTTATTGCCTCATTTCCATATTATGAAGTCTTATACAGTTCTTCCAATGATACTTTATTTGATTCAGTGTTATATTTGGGTACTTTTCAACCTATCTATTCAAAATACTGCTCTTTTTTTTTTTTTTTGCCTCTGTCAGTACATTATGTTCATACATTGTACACACACAGTAAGATCGCGCTTGACTGTGCTTGGATTTTGTTCCTTCAACCTGCAGTTTTATGAGTGTTGCCGTTCTGTTTAGTTCTTTGAATTACAATTCGTAGTGGATGTGAATTACTCATTCTTAGGAGACTCTTCTTTTCCTCCTGTGCCCCTCAGAAGGCTTACTTTATATTTTCCTGGAGGTTGGAGAGCTGTGGCCAGTGCTCATCTGCTCCAGTGCTGCATTTGGAGAAATACCTGAATTGATTTTCTTTTGTTCTGTGGTTCAGAAAGAAGCAGGATGCAGATTTGTTGGGTGGTTTTTGAAAGAGCGGCATCTGCATCGCTTCTGAGTGTGGCATCTTCACCCTGTGCTCTTAAAGGTCTGTTTCCACGGTGAGGAGGTTCCCTCTGCCACACGCTGAGCTGTCTGACCTTCCCATTCTTCTTGTGGAAACTTAAAGAACTTCTGTGTTGTCCTCAACACGAGGACACCCAAGCTTTCCGGAAGGAAGGGTCTGGAACCTGCTGTAGTGGCCCTGGTGGGGACCCTCTGCCTCCAGCAGGCACCTGGAGAAGCACCAGGGCCGTGGCTCTGGAGATCACTCCTCTGCGTACCATCGCACTAGGAGAAAGAATCTGTGGGCTTGGAACTTTTTTGGGGACCTCAAAGATTTTATTAAGGGCAGACTATTTTAGGAAGAAAAAATTTGCTTTATAAAAGTCCACTGCCTCATTTCTGCATTTTCAGGGAAAGTAAGTATTTATTTCAGAAAATTTTGACGCTTTGGTGAGGGAAAACTCTTCATGGACTTGCAAGTGAAGAAAGGTGAGGGTTTGTGGATAGGTCCAGGTGTGGCTCATTCAGAAAAGGAGCTACGTTGCTCTGCAGGGTCAAAGTAAGGAATCTTGGTGTTCCAGTGATGGCACTGTGAAGATGTAGGCAGGAAGCCACAGGAGAGTGGGCACCTGTCTGGGGGGGAAGGGTACAGAAGTGGGGAATGAGTGACCAACGATTAGCCAGAGGCACTTTCAAGAGTTTCCCATTTTGAGCAGCGCTGCTCTGCACCCTTAACCTCTAGGGCTCTGTGCACATGAAGGTGTGGTGCCTGAAGGAAGAGAGTTTTGTTCCTCATGGAAGCCGTGTGGTAGGAGTGGGCAGGGGCCTTTTGTTGGCACTGGGTGGGGAGCAGAGACCATTGCAGGAGGGGCAGCTGGCTGGTGAGAAGTCCAGGATTTCCCCTGTAATCTTGGGGCAGAAATTGGAGTTTCCCACATAATGAGAGATGGTGACTGGAGCCATGTAATTTAGAATTAGAGGAGAAGGTAAGAGGAGGAATTTCTACTTTCAGAGAGGCAGACTAGATAATTCCAACCAAATTTCCCATTGAAAATAACTAAGAGCTGTCAAACAAACAAAAAGGGAAACAAAAGAAAAGAAGTTTCTTAAAAATCATCAAACTGCTATGAAGGAAACAAGCACTTCTTGGACCACACAGTACCTGAACCTCAGGAGAGAAGCACAGCACCCAGGCTGAAAGAATAACCCTAAAGGGTGTTGTAGTTTGGGCAGTCTTCTGGGGCAAGTTGGTAAAACCTGGCTTACTTAGAATAGGGAATCAGCAAATGCCCCTTTACTTCCTGACAGCTGGAAAGGTGAGATGTGGGTTGTGGTGCGAGCCACTCAGCTCTCAGGACTCCCATAGCCTCTAGTTCAGGCAGTGTAGGACCAGGGTTGTGGAGTTTCTGGACTGGAGTTCCTCAGAAGGCTTGTGAAAAGTAAAAACAACCTCTTTTTAGGAGGGAGTCCCCAGAACTTAAATTGTTCCTACAAATATTTTCTTTTCAAATGAAATGACCTTGATTGCACATTCAAGACTCCTTAAGTGAGAGAAAACAGATAACAGAGCCAGGTCCACCTGAGCTTTTGTAATCCTTAGGCACATACTATAAAACCACTGTGCTTCCTATGTATGAAGAAAGAAGTTTGAAAGTATCTGCAGGGACTAGGTGACCATATGATTTTTGCATAAGAGATTTGAAAAATCACCCAAAACACTTTCTGGGATTAAAAGACATGGTAACCAAAAATAAAAATCCCATGGACAAGCTTAACACATTAGACACAGCTAATGAGAAAATTGGTGAACTAGAAAATGGGTTAGAGGAAAATAGCCCAGTGAAACTTGGAGAGTTAAGAACATGAGAATGCAGAAAGTAAGCAGTGTAGGGATGTAATTAGAAAGTCTGATATATATATTTATGGGGTTTTAGAACTAAGGAAAGAGTGATGAAATGATGAATGACCTCTTTCCAAAATTATGGAAGTTCACAGATTCTAGAGGCCAGTGAATCCTGGGGAGAATTAATGGAAATTCATCAAAGTGAATTTAATTAAACACAGAAATTCTCAAATCAATCAGAGAAGAATAATGCTTCCCTAAAAATAGCTGTTTATTGAGAATTGACTTCTCAATAGAATGTACCTGAGGGTATCTTCAATATCCAGAAAGAATGTAACTGTTTCCCTGGAGTCTATATCCACCAAAGGTATCCTTCAAAAGTGAATTCGATATTCCAGGATTACATCTGAATCTGAATTGTTTTACACTGCCTCCAAGAAACTGTATAAATCAAGAAGGAAAGCAATAAAGCCACATGTGAACTTCCCTTGCAGCATAAGTAGGGAATGGTCCTTGTGAACTTCAGATTCCTGTGAGCAGGCAAACCACCCACCCAGGTCAGCCTGTGGGGAGAGGCACATCATCTAGTACCCTAAGTTTGCCAAAGAAAGGACAGATCCAGATAAATCATCACAAGAGAGACAAGGCCCTTTCCAGGGTATGGAAAGACTGAGATTAAGTCTGATATCTCATAGGTCAGGACATTGGCTAGTGGGTCATTGAGAGGAATTGAGATTTCCTGGATGAATGGCAGCTGTGTCCATAGCAGAACCCTGGGTCTGACCATCAGTTGCCTCACAGGAGCTGATTCTTAGGTCACTTTAGAATCAGCTGGGCCAGGGTCTCATTTCTGCAGAGTAGTACTTCCTTGTGGCTGGGCATGCAAGGAGCGGTTTCTGGTGCACAGGAACACTGTTGTGTCCAGCTGTTTCCCACAGGCCCCTCCTGCCCCATCTTCAGGATCAGATTCTCCTGGGACAACTCTGATTGCTGGTGGGAGGGCAGGATGCAGGCAGGGGTCAAGGCCGGGGGTCAGAGAACTGGGACTTGCATCCCAACCAGCAGCACTCACAAAGTAACATGGGTGGGGTTGAGGGAGGGGCTGGGTTCTGGCATTTATGGTGCTGTCAGAACCTCACCTAACATGTTTTCTGTTTGTTTGGGTTCTTGATCAAACACTTTTTCTTTTCTTCTTTTAGAAGAAATGGATCACTTGGTATTTGGTCAGCTTTTTCACTGTTGTGACCTGATGAGAACAACTTTAGAGAAGGAAAAGTTTATTTGGCATTCACAGTGTCAGAGGTCTTAGTCCATAGAGAGCTGCTTTCAGAGCTGTAGGCCGTGGGTGGAGCAGGACATCATGCGGAAGGGCATGGCGAGGAAAGCACCTCAGAACATCACACCAGGAAGCTCACAACATAGAACCCCCAAGGCACACCTCTGAGACCACCTCCTCCAGCCACACCCTACCAGTCTTCATTACCACCCAGTTGATTTGTATCAGCAGGTTAATCCACGGATGAGGTTAAGGCTGTCAGGACCCAGTCACCTCACCTCTGAACTCTTGCGTGGTCTTACACATGAGCTCTTGGGGGGCACCTTGCATCTGAGTAGAAAAACGTAATATCTGAGTAGAAACAGCTCTTATAATTGGGGGTGGTTCCAGCCCTCCTCCCTCCCTGGCTTTTGAACTCCCCAGTCCCTCCATGGTGGTCATGGTGGGTTAGATGTTTGGGTCAAGGCTATGCCTAGAACCAGTTGTTTTGGGAAATGCATACCAGCACCCCTCGGCTCTTCAGCACCACCTGCTGTCAGAGTTGACTGGGCACGTACCAAGGCACTTGTG
Source organism: Marmota flaviventris (assembly GCF_047511675.1). NCBI lineage: Eukaryota > Metazoa > Chordata > Mammalia > Rodentia > Sciuridae > Marmota > Marmota flaviventris. Next base: position 3,076,281 of record NC_092500.1, on the reverse strand, counting down.
ATAAGTCAGATAGCTCCTGGTAGTGCCGTGTGGTGTGGAGATGTGTTGCTTCTGCAGCAGGGTGCTGCTGGTACCGTTGTCTGCCTCTGGACTGCTCCTGGGCCTGTAGAACTCCAGCGCCCTGCGTGAAACGGGCATGCAGAGGGGTGGGCCACAGCTGGTGGAGGCCACTTAGGAAGAAGCAGGTGTGCTGGTGTTGGCATGAGGTGCCATGCCATTTCCTTATGGGGGGTGTGTTTTAAGTCCACCTGTCCTCTGGTGCCTGCACCTGCTAGTGCCCCATCTCCTCCTGTCCTCCTGTTTTTCTTGCCAATAGTGGCGTCCTCCACTCTGGTGACCCGCATTCATTCCTGCCAGACCCTGTGCATTCTGTGTCTGCTTCTGCATGGCAGGTTAGACCTGAACGCTCATACCTTGCTTGAGCACATGACCTGGCACCAGGACTGCATCGGGTGTGCACACTGGTCAGACTTGGAATGGCTGGGTAAGGGGTCTGAGTCACTGTTACCAGGCCAGGCCCAGGCTTGCTTTGTGAGTGGACAGCTTCTCCATCTCAGCAGCTTGAAGCAGCATTTGTTTCTCACTCAGTGTGACTGTTGAGACCTGGCTGGGCCTGGGTTCTGTCCTGCCCCCACTGTGGCATACAGGCTGAGGGAGCTATTGTCAAGAATATTCTCATCCAGTGCCTGTGCTGGAGGGAGGTGTTTCCCACAGAGACTGGCACATGATGCCCATTTGGGTGTCATTGGCCAGCCTGAATCCCATCATGACAGTGAGGTGGGGGACAGAGAAGTGCCTCCATAGGAGGCCAATGTTGGTGGGTGCTGCTGGTGAGCACTGTGGTCACCATCATAGAAAAGACTTCAGAGACAGCAGCATAAATCTGGAGTTTATACAAAATTTGATTCATTTTTATAATCTTTTCAAATATGTAAGTAGGGAAATTCTAAGGGCCTAATGCTTGTTCAGGAAGAATAATTTTTCTGAAAAATTCCTGAATCAAGGCTCATGACTAAGTGGAATTTAATGATTAAAAATTAAATGTGTCTTAAAGTTTGCTTTGTTGTATGTTATGGCAGGGCATGTGTCCAACAGCGCCATGGAAGGCAGAATTAGAGTATCGTCTGCTCTGTCCCACTCTCCCTGTCATTTAAATTGTGACAGCAGTTGTAGCTCAGAGAAGATATGATGTTCATTCTAAGGTTACCTGCCTACAATGTTTGTATCAACTGTCAGTCTGTTCTCTGGTTATTAAAGGATTTTTTTTTTTGCATAGAATCAACACTTTTCACTGATTACTTAGTAATTCATTGCTGCAATGATAAATACATGTTAACTCTCCAACCACACTCCAGCTGACTGGGAGAATCACAACTTGTAAAGCACATGATGAGATTTTCCCCTCCTGGTGACATCTGGAATGCTTATGTATATTTGAATGTGAAATTTTACATTTTTGCAGGAAATCCTCATGAAGTATCTACACATTTTGTGGTCATCATGTCTATTATGTCTAATCTGAACCTCCTGGGTCATGTGATCCCTCTTGTCCTTGAGGTAGAACAACCAGAGAAGAACTGGCTTCCAGGCCTGGCTTTGCTGATGGCGCAGTTGGAGCCCCCGTGTGGAAGACCGGGCCACTGCCCACCCTGGGAGCCCCACCTGTGTTCAGGGCCTTGCATTTTTTGTGGCACTGATGAGGTCTACATAGATGAAGTATTCGCCACATGTTTTGATGAGTGAAACCAAGGAGAACTTAATTCAGTATTTAAAAAAATATTTGAAAGCATTTGGCTTCAGCAGGTGTGTCAGGTCATGTCCATTCTTGTTTTCTTGTTCAGAAGATTAAAATGAGTTAGAGTACTGCTTCACACCTGAGAGTGATCCCACTGGGGGCGACCCTGGCTCCATGGAGGAACCTGGGGCACTATTTTTGGTGGCTCAGGGACTGTGGGGGTGGCTTCAGGGAGGGGGTGGGCTGGGATGGTGCTCCCGGAGCCCAGTTCTAGTGGCGCTGCCTCAAGCTGTTCCGAGGGCACTCAAGGCTGAGAGGCCCTGGTGGTGGTGGGTGGGGTGGCTGGAGCAGCTGTCCAGATGACCAGTCTGAACTAAGGTCATCAGTAGGTGTGACAGCCCCCACCCCCACCCCCACCCCAAGGTGTTTCTACCATGGCATTGAAGCTGACGCCTGGGCTCCCTGGGAACGGACCTGCAGGAATATACTTTCTCACTTTTCTTATTCAGACTGTGCTTGTGCTTGAAGCCTTAAGGAAAAATAGGGGTAATGTTCCCTGCCTGCCTGATCGTTGCATCCCCACAGCCTCTAAGGGTTCAGGATATCAGACTTAGCAAATGAAGCAGAGTGCCCAGTTAAATTAGAATTTCAGAGAAATAACGATGCTTTACTTGTTTATTTTAGTGTAAGTACAAGTAGTCTGAGGACTAGAGCAGGAAAGGAGAGGGTGGAGCCTGTGTGGCCTCACTGGAATGGCCCTTGAGCACCGCTGGCCTGCCTTGTCCACTGCTCGCAGGGGGCAGTCACAGCCTGGGCTCTGGGTAGCCCGCCTGGTGCATCTCCATTTTTTTTTTCAAGTTCATATTTTATTTGCAATAGATTTGCTTTGTTGACTTTTGCATTTTTGTAAAAAAGGAGAAAAGTTTTCACTTAATGTGTGTGCTAGCCTAGTGGGAAGTGGCAAGTCAGTACACATGACCGGTGACAGTGCTGATGGTGTGTTCTAAGCCTCGTGCAGGCGTGGCCCCCTTTGTTGCCTAACCACGGCAGGCAGCCAGCTGTGGGGGAGTTGTGGGGGTTCATTCGAGGCGGGACCTTGTTGAGCTGCGGGGGTCCCTGGTCTGGCTCCTCTCTGAGCTGCAGGGATGCCTGGCCAAACCTAGGGACCAAGGACCGCAGTGGCCATTATTATTAACATTTTATACTTTCTCCCTCAAGGAAGAAAATTCCGGAATTTGTTACTGGAGAATACTCTTACCTCTGTGTCTAAAATGGCTTTATCTACTTGTACAATTTCCCTTTCTTGGGCTTTTAATTCAGGTTAAATGTGATTTTAATGAAATTTTTCTGAAAGCTGTCATGACTACATTGTGAGGTTAAAATTGACTTATTCTTTCAACATAGAATTCAGTTATAGCTAGTAAACTAGATTCAGCTTTATTACTGCCTAAGTGAAAATATTTTTATTACTCCTACAAGGTAAGCTGTTGGAGAGCAGAGCGTCCATCAGCAGCCTGGGCTGGTGGAGCGCTCAGCGTGGCCGCCTCCCCGCAGCACGCAGCACGCAGCACGCAGCCTCACTGGGCCCCAGGGTGGCTGGTCTAACATTGGAAGCCATAGTGGCATTTCATTTGAGACAGTTGAGTATGATGATTGGCAAAGCACACATGTAATTGAGGACCTGTTGGGAAGGAGCCCAGCTGATGTTCTGGGAAGCCCCCTGTGCCAGCTCGGGCTGAATGCCCACATCCTGGGCTCCTTTCGTCACAGCCTTGTCCCCAGGCCCATCTGCCTGTGGCCTTCCCCATTGGATGTGGCTATTCCCTGCTATGACTGATGACTGCCTACTGGTGTTCATTAAATGGCAATCCTGGCTCAACGGACCCTCTATAGTCTGAGGCCTGTGGCACCCAGATGAGCACTCACTGTGGCATGGGATGTCATAGCACCTCAAGTAAAGTTGATATAATGCACTCTCAATCGAAAATCTAAACGGACATCTTATTGCATCTTTGGGAAGAAGGGTACATTCTATGGTACAAAAAAAATCAAAGAAATAGAGGAAGTTTAGCAGTGTAACCCACAAAATGATATATAAGGAATATGTTCCTGGGTTCCATGTATTCAGAATAAATGTGGTGTACGTGCAGGTCCACCCCTGCATCTGAACTTGGGTTGCTGTGCTGTTGCTGGGGATGATGGGTACAGTAGCCAGCATCCATCAGGCTGTTCTCAGGTCTTTGTGTGCACCCTGGTGGCTTTTCATGAAGCCCATCAGGTGGTTCTGTGCTGTTCCCACTTCAAGAGTCCTGCCTCTCTGGTTTCATTTCCCTGTAACCTAGATGATCTCCATGATGCGCCCAGCACTGTCCATCCTGGGATGGTCTGAACGTGGGAGTGCTCCCCAGCCCTTTCCCCTACGTGGGAGGCCCAGGAAGGCTGTGGGTGAGGATCCTACCTGGTTATGCCTCTGCCCTTCTGCTTCCTCCAATGAGGTCCCTCCTCCCTGAAGTTCACCAGCTATCAATGGATTATTCCACCAAATGGATTAATCTGTTGATCAGGTCGGAACCCTCACAAGCTAATCACTTCCCAAAGCCCTGCCTCTGAGTACTTGAGACTTTGGGGGACTTTCCAAATATAAACCATAATGGTGTCTGAAGATTGTCTTATCTTATGGTTTGTGTCCCTCTTCAGCCCCACTTCCCGTGGCCCCTTGATCTGTTGACTTCTGCCCCTAAACATGTCATTCTGAGTATAGAGACTGTCTCCTGCTTGCTGAGCCTTGATCTAGAGAGACAGTCTTGGAATATTTCCCATACCTCAGAGTTGTTAGAGACACTGAAGGAGGCACTGCTGTCCCTCTGAGCCACATGGGCTCTTAAGTCTTGACTTGGAGATGACACAGCCACAGGATTATGGGATGCTGGCCTGACAACCTCTGAGGGCCTGGGGTCCACCCAGTGCCAGAGCTTTTTCCCTGCCTGCTGCTCCACCAGCTTTTGCTGCAAATTCCCGTCCTGGTTCCTTATTTTCAGGTCCCATGCTGTTGTCTTAGGACCTGGGAATCAGGCCACATCTCCATGCCCAGTGGGGCCTGGACAAGTCTGTGGCTCCTTCCTGGGCCTCACCCCTATCGCATTTCCCTGCTGCTCTTTCTCATGCCTCCCAGTGAAGCCCAGTTAAGCTAATTTTCAGTGGTTCCTCTAGAGCAAGTGAGAGGGATTCTTTTTTAAAAAGCCAAGGAACAGCTTTTATCCTGCTTTTGGGCTGACAGTGTCCCAGGAGGATCTTGGGGCAAGTGGCCTTCAGGTCAGCTCGCACTTAAATCCTTTGCAGGAGAGAAGGATCACACATTTTTAAGACCTTGTGCTGATGGGTATTGGTCTGTGACTGCTAGGGGCATTCTGCCCTATAGTAGAAGACAGGATGCTGCCAGTCATGCCAAGAGGTCTTTCTCCAGCCTGCACTCAGCAGTCTTAGAAGAGTGGCAGCCTGCAACCATCAGTCACCCACAGGGCTCACTTCATGGCCTTTGGCAAGTGTAGGGCGTTGGTCACAGTGCACTGGGGGCCAGCGGGCTCCCTGCTTCCCTCTTGGCCAACGCCCTGCAGGGAGTGCAGCAGGGGAAGTGCTCGCCCCACAGGCTCTGGCCACTGGGTATCACTGCCCCACACTTAACTCCCTGGAACCCTGAGAGGTGCCAGGAGTGGGTTGGCAGAACCACAATTGCCATCTTACCCTTGGTGCTCAAGCGTGGCCTGTGGCCACCTGAGTGTTCTGAATTGAAACATGCAAGGCTGGGTGGTTCAGTACTCAGCCTCCTCCTCTTCTTCATTTTTTATTTTTTATTTTGCAGTATGTGTCATTTATTCAATAATCATTAAGGTCGAAATATGCCACTATATTCAAGATAGGGAAAATTTTTAAAATTTGTTCTAATTAGTTATACATGACAGCAGAATGCATTTTGATTCATTGTACACAAATGGAGTACAGCTTTTCATTTCTCTGGTTGTACACAATGTAGAGTAGCACCATGTATTGCAGTCATACACGTACCTAAGGTAATGTGTTTGTCTCATTCCACCATCATTCCTGCCCCCATGTCCCCTCCCCTTCCACCCGTCTCCTCCCTCCCTTTGCCCAATCGGAGTTCCTCCATTCTCCCCACGCCTCCTTCCCCATGATGGATCAGCATCCACTTATCAGCTTACTTACTTCACCTAGCACGGTATTCTCCAACTCCATCCATTACCTTCAAATGCCATGATTTTATTCTCTTTTAAAGCTGAGTAATATTCCATTATGTACATATACTATAGTTTCTTTATCCATTCATCTGTCAAAGGATGTCTAGGTTAGTTCCATAGTTTAGCTATTATGAATTGAGCTGCTGTGAACATTGATGTGGCTGTATCACTGTAGTATGCTAATTTTAAGTCCTTTGGGTATAGACCAAGGAGTGGGTTAGCTGGGTCAAATGGTGGTTCCATTCAAAGTTTTCTCAGGAATCTCTATACTGTTTTCCATAGTGGTCACACCAGTTTGCAATGCCACCAGCAGAGTGTCTTTTCCTACACTTACTATTGCTTGTATTCCTGATAATTGCCATTCTGACTGGAGTGAGATGAAATTTTAGAGTTTTAATTTGCATTTCTCTAATTACTAGAGAAGTTGAACATTTTTTCATATATTTGTTGACCAGTTATATATTTTTTTCTGAGAAGTGTGTTTAGTTCTTTAGCCCATTTATTAATTGGGTTATTTATTTTTTGGGTTTTAAGTTTTTTGAGTTCTTTATCTATCCTGGAGATTAGTGCTTTGTCTGATGTGTGTGTGGTAAAGATGTTCTCCCCCTCCATGGGATCTCTCTCACATGGTTGATTGTTTCCTTTGCTGAGCCTCCTCTTCTTGATGATGAACATTTGTGATCCTCCGTGCTGTCAGTGGCACTTGGCTTTATTTCCAAGCTGAGCCTAGGTAGCTGAACTGTAAGTGAAGGCTTCCAGATTGAGTGATCCTCCTTGATAGATAGTCTCTGTTAATGGAGGCCGTGGTCTGATTTTGGAATGATTCCCACATTGTTTCTGCTCATGGCTCCGAGTTGCAGAGAAGGTGTGAGCATTTTACCTTCCTCACCATGAGAAGTACCGCACAGGAGGTAGTGCCTGCAGGTGGGCATGTCCCAGCCAGCGTAGTCCAGGTAAAGGCAGTCCACTGTTGCGTAGGTCCTTCACCTTCCCATCTCACCACCATTGGTTCTTTAGGAAAAGCTTTGGTCCCACGCACTGGAGGCCACATCTTCTCAACTTTGTCCCCTGTTCAGAGGTTCACCTGTGGTAGTCCCCGGGTTCCTTATGTCCTCAGCTGCAGGTCTGGTGGCCCTCAGCGTGTGGGGCTGGCCCGCACTCTGGGCTTCACGTTCCAGTCCTGTGTTGCAGCCATGCATCCTCATCACTGCGAGGTTTGGCCCTCCCTCTCCACTGTGCTCGGGTCTTCTTTGCCAAGATCCTTGGGGTGTGACAGGAAGGCGCTGGGGCAGGGGCTGCAGCCAGACATGGGGCAGGACATTCTGTCCAATGCTGCAGCAAGATCCAGACTGGAAGCATGATAGTGCTGGGGCGGGAGGAGATGGTGTAGGTGCAGAGACGGGAGACCTCCCTGGATCCTGACCTTCTCCAGCCAGGCCTGAGGCCCTAGGAGTCTGTGAGGAGAAAGGCCCAGAGCCGCCCCATAAACAGGCCCTGATGAGGCCAGAAGGACACCCTCCCTTCCACCACTGCCCCCTGGACCTTATCCTACTGGGACTGTGACAAATAAAGGTGCTGTTTTCATATAACCTGCCTTGGCCAGATCTGCACTAAGGGGTACTGTGGGGTTGGGCCCAGGACCTTTAGGACCCTGAGCCTGGTGAAGCCACAGCCTGACTCTGCCTTTGACCTGAGCCAGTACCATGCAACAGACACCTGTGCTCCTGTTCTGGGCACTGCTGCCCTCCAAAGATGAGCTGCAGTTCTGACATGAAGTTCACCATACCGAGGGGCTTGCAGCCCTGAACTGCCTCCCTGAGGCCTAGGGATTCTGGAAACCACCCCTGGTGGTTCTGAAGGCCAGTAGGGTCTGGATAGCACAGACTTGCAGAGTTTATTAAGGGGGATAGAAAGGATCAGTGAGCTGGGATGACACCATTCATCCCTTTGATGACTTCCTAAGCCATCCTGCCCCAGACAGAGAACCTTGGTGGTCTCCACTGAATAGTGGACACCCTTCATATATTTATCAGGAGTCAGTTCTTGTACCCAGCCAAATGTGGGTGCCTGGGAAGGGTGCAGGTCCCACCGAGCACACTGCTGCATGAGCTTGCGCACATTCCCATGTTCGACTGAGTCACTCATATCCTTTGCCATATGTTATCCTCACAGTGACTTTGAGGTCAAAAGTGATGACTGGCTGAGACTTGCCTGAGTACACATGAGGAAGCCGCAGGAGGGATTTGAACCTCTCATCCAGGGCTCCTATATGACTCTGTTGGTGAGGGCTTGCATGTGTGGGGCTGAGGGCTGTCAGATCCCACTACCTGCTGCTGCATGGTCCCCTTCCCCCTTCTGAGCTCTGCTAAGGAGCCTCTCGATGACCCTCCTTGTAGCATACTCCAGCCATAAGCAGAGAACTGCCCTCTCGCTCCACATTGCATGGGTGGCCTAGGCTCTGTGCTGAGGACATGTGAGAGTAGCCTGGTGTGCACACAGCTGGCAGGAAGCAGGAGGAATGCAGGCTCAGGGGCACTTGTGTCGTCGCTCATTAGCTTGGTTCTGGCATCCATGGTGCTATGTCCATGGGAACAGATGGGCCCATGGGTTGTCTCAGGTTGAGATGAGGTGTGGACACAGAGCTGCTGTTTGAGTCATGTGCCATGTGTCCCCAGCAAGTGACAGTCTGTGACTGGACACGGGGTGCATGAGCCTGGTGACTTTGAGTCAGGCTGCAGTTTCTGGTGCCCAGGAAGCCTGGAAGGGCCACTCGGGGTGGCTGGCTCCGGGGCCTGAGGTGCTCTCCTCACCTGATTTACACAGGGCATTTCCAGAACAAGGAATGCCTTCAGCTCCCTTTAAATGTTTGAATTGCAGATGTGGAGAGCACCCAGTCCCACCCCGTGTTACTCTGGTGCTGCCCTCCTGATTGTGATTTCCAGGATCCTTGCAGCTCAGCTTGGATCTGTAATCTGCAGGGTGATCTTGTCCTTTGCTCTCCCAGTGTCTGGGTATGAAGACAGAGCTTCGGAAGGAACTGCATCCTGTCTTGTGTCCATGTGTGGGGTCATTGTGGTTGGACAGTTTACCATGTGCCATTGATGTGGAATGTTTTGCTGTCATCTGCCCACTGACTGAAGCAGCAGGACAACCAGGGGTATGTGTCCGAGAAGCAAAGGACTCGCCAGATAGAAAGGCTTACAGTGAAAGGAAACCCGGCAGCTCTGGCCATGCTGACATGCTTGGGTGGCCTTAGCCAGGCAGGAAAACAAGAGCCCTGTTGCTGGGAGCAGCCTGGCCTCTGCAGCATGTTGGGTTCTTCTCCTTATGCCGCCCTTGTAGCCTGGCCGCCAGACCAAGCCCCGAGCAAGCCATGCCACCGTCCTCCTCTTTCCTGTCTGGGGAGCAGCAGGCTTTGCTTCCTGCTGCCTGAATCCTCTCTGCTGTCCTCTCCAAACTCACGTGTCCCCTTGTGTTGGCAGAGCAGCAAAGGGTTGCATTTGAGGTTCCAGAAAAGCCACTTTTTTCTGAGACCCCGTCTCTAGCTGCCACCCATGTGCCTAGCCCTTCCAACTGCTACAGGGTTTCTCTGGGTTGCTAGAATGTAGGAACTTTCATACTGGGCACAGTGCCCTCAAGTCCTGCATGTGCACCGTCTTGTCCCTGAGAGCCCTGGGTGGGCTGCTGGCAGGCTCCTAGTGCCTGCTGGCCTGTAGAGCAGCCCAGACCTGATGTGGGTGTGGGCATTCTGGTGGGTGGGCACATGCTTGATGCTCTTGCCTAGTTTGCCCTCTTGTACTGTGGTGGCCTGTGGCTGGCCCATCTGTCTTGGAGCTGCTCAGGCTCCCTCAGCAGCTGACCCCAGGATGCTCCCTTGTGTGTTCTGAGTGCGCTCCTGCTGCAGTCTGTCTCAGAGATGACTGAGGAGCCCCACCATGCCCTCCTACCAGGGATGCGCCAGAAAGGGCAGTGAATGTTCAGAGTGCCTGGCTGCTTTGCTGGGACACACCTTTCTGCTGGGTTCCGGAACTCTGCTGTCCTGGGGCATCTCCATGAGCACAGTGGGAACAGCCCCTCCGTGGATCCAGGAGTGTCCAAGTTCCCGTCCTTTGTTCGTTGGCCGCCCTCACCCCCCAGGGTTCTCTGTCCCCCACACAGCTGCTTGCCCTGGGGCTGCTCTGCCCCCAGGTGCAGCCACTTGGATTCCAAGAGGTTCTTCTTAGGATTTGCTCCTGTGGAAGCCTAGAGGAGGTCTCCTTGCCATCAGAGTGGCCTGAACCATGGCATTGCAGGGCCAGCCTCTGGCCACCTTGTCTGCTGTCCTGCAGACCATGGTGCAGAGTGTGGCTCACGCTGCCCTCTCTTCCCACTCCTGATCTGGGCTGTTCTCACCTCTGGATTCACCGGTTCTGCTGACTTCACCTTCACTATCCCTGTGGCGGTACCTGGGGTCTCAGCTGCCTCCGAGTAGCAGTCTGTGCAAGAAAACAGCAGTGAGCAGGACCTGAGCTGTGGGAGCCTGGGACACTGTGCTCTTAGGTAGGACAAAGAAGAGGGCTTTGTTTTTGGTTTTCTTTACTCCAAGAGGCCCGTGAGCACCCAGAAAGGCTTGTGTCACCAGAGGAGGCTGGGATGGGGATGGGAAATGGATTGTGTAGCTTGTTTCTAGATGGGGTAGAGCATGGTGCGCACTGGATCAGCCTACAGGGGACTAGAGGGCATGGCCTGGCACTGGCCTCCTGGCCTGCAGAGAGCGCTTGGGGTGTGGGGGCCTTGCTGGTGTGGCGGAGAAGGGGCCACAAGTCCTGAGAAGGGGTGTGGTGAAGTGTGCTCTGTGGCACCAGCGCACTGTCACCATGACCAGGACCTATCTATCCACAGGCAAGGAACTGATGGTCTGTGGACTTGGCCTGATTTCCCTGTGGTCCCAGGGCTGCCCTGCAGCAGGCTGCCTGGGCTTGGCCGGCAGCAGGGCCCCAGCCTCTTGTGCGCTTCACGATACAGACATATTAGAAGTGACCCCCAGGGGTGTTCTTCAGAGCCTCACTTAACTTGGGTCTGTCTGCTGCCTCCTGGTGATGGGATGCAGGTGGCCCAGTGTGGGAGGCTGGCTGGCCAGCAGGAGAACATGTCCCACCTGCCAGCCCCTGCTGAGGCTCCTGGGGTCACTGGAAGGAGGCCTTTCTGGCCTCCCCGTGTCTGTGTCAGTGATTGTCCTGTGGGAAACTCTGAGGCAAAGCCTGCTGTCCCCCACAGACCTGTATGCAGCAGACCCTTGTCCAGGCTGGTTTCTCCTGGAGGGTCCGTGGCACTGCTGGTTGCAGAGTCCTCAGCAGCTGCCCTTCTGCTGTGAGGAGGCACTTCTTCCCTCCAGGACCACCCTGTCTGAATGTGGGGTTCCTGTTCAGAACAGGTCACACAGCGTACTGCCTTCCAAGGCTTGAGTCTCCCCTGACTTGGAATAGGCAGGTCACCTTCCAAGGCCATTTTCTACTAAGGGGGATGGCAGAGCAGCTCCTGTGAGGTCCCGTGAGGCAAGGGGTGTGGGGATGCCTGAGGGGATGGGGTCCGTGAGTGAGGACAGGCGAGACCCCCCAGCCCTGTCGGTTGAAGGGATGAGGAGTGGCGCTCGGCCACATTTGGGGCTGAGGAGCCCTGGTGCTGGAGTCTGGGCAGGCTCTCATCTTCTGAGAGGCACACAGCTGTCTGGCACTGCCACTTGGCTGTGCTCAGTTTCTGGGGGTGTCTCCTGGGGTGTCTGGGTGCAGAGCCAGTGGAGTTGGGACACACAAGCTTCCTATGACAGACAAGGAGTCAGATCTCACTGCTGTTTGCACTCAGTGACAGGCACCTTGGGAAAGAACTTCCTGTGCCCTGGGAAGGTGCTGAAGTAGCAGGGAATCCTCTTTCCTGCCTGAGCAGGGCAAGGGGCCTCCCAGGTCTATGACTGTGACAACGAGGAGTAAAACGTTCCTTGAAGTTATTTTCTTTGGGTAACTCTAAAATTAAGGCACCTTCTGTTTGTTCACAAAGAGTCTGAAAGCTGGGTATCCTGTGGCCTGGTGCTGGCGCTGCAGCCGCCCCTGACTGCAGGCCCTCTGCAGCCCCTCTGGATGCTCAGCAACTTGGGGCCTCTTGTAGACCCTGAAACAGAACCTTCTCTTGGTGAAGTCACCTTCCAGGGGCTCTGGTCTGTTGTGGGCAGAGGTGGCATTTACATCTCAGGGTCCCTGTCATTTACTTGTCACTCTCCAGGGATAGGGCAGGTGTCTGACGGGCATGGTGGTTGGGGCCTCGGCCACTAAGATAGCTGGCAGGAGGGCCTAGCTCTCGCGGCTTGCACATCCCACTGCAGACAGTGGGTGCTGATGGTCAGTTCTGGTCCCGGAGGAGGTGTGACAGAGCAGGTGAGTGACACCAGTTGGGTCTGTGGGGAGCCTCCACACACGGCCTTGAGACTTCTCTGTCCAATGTTTCAGATCGTTTCTTACAGTGACTCCAGTCAGTGCATGCAGAGTCCAGGTCTGTTCATTTAATTGAATCCGTGGAAACGGCGTCACTAGACCACTTGTAGCGTACGCTGCCTCTTTTTCCTTTGGTCCTTCTCTACTACCTCCTGGAACGGTCCATCTGCCTGTCCAGCTCCCCTTCTCCTGTGGACCTGGTACATATTTGTGTGGATAAGTCACTGCCAGTGAAGAGTGAGTGGCCACTTGGCACAGGCTGCTGAGTCCCAGGTGGACACCAGGGATGTTAGGCCTGGGCTCTAAAGGGATCTGAACTTGACCTGCATTGCCCCCAGTGTCGCCACTCATCACTGGCAGTGGCTCCGGTGGTGACTGTGCTGAGGGAGAGCAGATCAATGGAGCGCAATTGCACAGGCAGCATGTGCGCGGACACCATCCTCAGGGCTGCTGTCTGTGTTGTGTCTGCAGCATCCAGGAGGTGGCACGCTCGGAACCCATCCTTCTTTCCCTCCTCTGTCTCAGCACCATCTCGTAGGGCACCTGCTCATGAGATAACATCCAGCCCTGTGGGGTTTCAGGCTGGTGGTGCAGGAGCGCTGAAGGACTGTGGCCGGTGACAGCCCTGTGGATTGCCCTCGTGATTCCACCTGGACTCTGTGTCCCTGCCGCTCACCACCTAGTGCAGGGATTGACCCTGGGTTATGAGGGAGGAACAGTGCGGGCTGTGTGTGGAGCCAGTGGTGTGCACTTCTTCCCGACTTTTGCCTTCAGGGTCATCATCTTTGGTGACATTAAATCACTGTGAAGCATCGGAGGGTATTTGTCCCACAGAAATCTGCAAATGCTACAAGTCATGGCCTCTTTCCTGAGTGCTGGTTGTTAAACATTTGCCAGCTCACTACTGATGCTGGGGAAGATGGCAGGTAGTACCCAGGCTGTCTTCCTTAGGAGTCTTCCTTTGTGGAGAGTCGTGGAAGGTTTATAAGTGGTACAGGATGTCATTAGGGTTGTGTCAGGAATGTGTGGAATATTGTGTTATGCGAAGTCCCTCCTTTTCTGCAGTAGATCCCTTCAGTCAGTTCCTGAAACTGGATGTTACTGAATCTTATATACACTGTACTTTTATCTCTACATGAGACTTATGGGAGAGTTGATTTATAAATTAGCATAATTTATATGTATAAATGGATACACTGGACAAAGAGCAAGAGGGCATGAGATCATTGTGCTATGCAGAGCAGCAACTTAAAATTTATGCATTGTTTTAAGTTTTATGGCTAATTGTGGAGAGCCCCCTCCTTTAGCTCATTGTTGACTTGGGCTATATAAGAACTTTCTTTCTTTGTGGGGGGTAGGGGGTACCGGGGATTGAACTCAGGGGCACTCGACCACTGAGTCACATCCCCAGCCCTATTTTGCATTTTATTTAGAGACAGGGTCTCACTGAGTTGCTTAGTGCCTTTCTTTTGCTGAGGCTGGCTTTGAACTCACGATCCTCCTGCCTCAGCCTCCTAGGCCTCTTACAGGAGTGCGATGCTGAGCCTGGCAGGGCTTTCTTACCCCAGTGAGGTGGTCAAGGCTTCTCAGTCGTGTGTGCCCATTCAGCTAGGAGTTGTTTCTGTGTCCTTTCTCGTTTGCTAAAGGGAAACCTGTTGGTGAAGCACTGTCAGGGAGGCAGAGTGTCCTTGTTCCTTTTGTGATGGCAGCTCTCCCTGGTTTCCAGGCTGGACTCCTTGGTTCATGGGCCCTCTTTCTCTGTCTGGTCACACTGTAAAAGGGAGACCGAGGCAAAGGGGTGAGGCTTTGCTGCTGTCACACCAAACGCAGCGAGGGAACATGGTGGGCAGACCCCCTGGTGGGCTGCCTCTGTGTAGTTCAGGAGTGGGTGTGGGGTGTCATTCCCGTAATTACACCCAGTAACCCTGGCTTAGCAAGCTGGGATGGGATAGGTTCCTCTCGCTCCTGAAATAAGCAGTCAGTTGGAGAGGCCCACGTGGCCAGGACCTGTGGGTGGCCTTCAGTCTCCAGCATGAGGAGTGGGGCCTCTGCCATGCAGCTTCAGGGAGGTGGACTCTGCCCATAGCTGGAATGAGAGTGGAAACCAGTGTTCCCTAGTCAGTCCTCCATATGAGAACTCAGCCTCACCTGCAGCTTTGTGCAGCACCAGGCAGAGGAACCAGCTTGGCCCCACCTGGACTGGGCCTGCAGAGACCGAGGAAAGGCCTTCATGTTGTTTTCAGCTGCCATGTGTGTGGTAAGTGGTAACAAGCAACAGAGGACCATGGTGTGCAAGGGACGGATAATAGCACAGAGCCCTTTTTCTCTTTCCATCCAGCTCTGGGTTCCATCCAGCAGTGGAGTGCCCTGCTCCCCCCCAGACTTCAGCATTCTCCTGTCCATGTTGCTCCCATACTGCTCAGAGAATAGTATCCATCATGATTTATCATAGTAACAACAACAACAACAACAACAACAATTAGAGCCTGCAGTTCATTTAGACCTGATCAGGGAAATGAGCTGCAGGTGTTGGGAATTGTGCCTGCTTCCTGTTGGCCTTGATTGTAAGCTTCCCTAAGCAGGGAAGGCTCTGGTTTGGGGAGAGCCCGCACTTCCAAGGTGTTGGTGGTATATTCAGGTTCCAGATTCACTCTGTTTCAGCCAAAACACTGAAACTGTGGAACCCTAGTCTTTGAGATCTGAGGCCTGATGCAGAGTGACCCCTGAAAGAGGAACAGTTCAGGTGAACTCTGTGGTGGCCAAGGTCAATGCCTGGAGAGCACCTGTGGCAGGAGGAGCAAGAACCCTGTTTAGCAGAGCTGGGCATCTGGGGAGGCCAAGGGCCTGGGGTCTGTGGGAAGAGGCTGATGGAGGAGAGCAGCTCAGGTGCTCTGCAGGTCTTTGCAAGGGTCAAGCTGAGCACTGATCCACACTCAAGGTGGGGAAGACCCATTTGAGTTGACCAGGGCCAAGCCCTGAGACCCTCACAGGTGGGGAGCACATCTTTCCTGAAGGTCAGGGGACACTTTATAAGTCGTGGGTATTGGTTAGAGAACTTAGAAAGCTTTGCTCATCACTAGGATATGAAAACCTAAATGTCTCTCTGCCCCAGAGCTTGAAAGCAGGACCCCACATGATTAAATTATTTTCACGTGACTTAACTGCATCTTAGTGAAAAGTTAAAAAATATTTATAGTAATACAAAAATATTGAGTACCCAGCAAGGAAAAATCCACAGTATTTACCTTCCAAAGTCATTGTCAGGCATGCAAAGGTACAGAAAATTATAACAAAAAGCCTCAATCATGACTGGCTTGGGAATGGCGTGGTGTGAGACTTGTTAGACAGAGACAGTAAAGCACTTATTATAATTGTATCTCGTATGTTCAAAATCTAGAGAAGCAGTGAACATGTGAAGTCGACATGGAGGATGTCAGAATGATCCAAATTGAACTTACAGCGATAAAACTACAATGAAAGAGATGAGAAACACACTGTATGGGATTACCAGCAGATTAGACTTTGTAGAAGAAAAGATCCACGAACCTGCAGGCACACGATAAAAGCCATTCAAAATAAAAGAGAAAAAGGATAAAACAACAAGATCACTGTCTGTAGACTGCGGGGCAGTTCAAGCGGCTCACATGTGTGCAATTGGTATCCCCTGTAGGGAAAAACAGAAAAAACACTGGGAGAGACATTCACTTTTTAGAGAAAATTGGTGAAACTATAAATTTATAGAACCAAGAACATGAATGAGTGCCAGGCCTGCAGTGTGAAGAACTCTGCCTGTCGTGATCAAGCTGCTTCAAGGCACCAGTGACGGGAAGGTCGGAGGGCACCAGAGGAGAAAAGGTTGGCAGCAGGTTCCTTGTCACAGACGGTTCAGGCTGGTTCAGGCGACAGTGGAGCAGCTCTGTGAACTGCTATAGGAGAAAACCTGAGCTTGTTAGCAAGCAAGTGTGTCTTCAGAGACGCGGGTGAAAGAAATGCGTCTGTAGACTTAAGGAAGCTAGAAGAAGCCACAGGAGGCCAGGGTGTCCATCCAGCGGAAATCCAGTGGGAAACTTGGAGTTAGCAGGAGGCTGACCCCAGGGAAAACTCGGGTCTGTGCACAAAGACCAAGAGCCCCCAAACCTGCGGCCACAGCAGTACTTTCAAATACTCTTTCTTATTGTTTAAATCTCTTTTAAAAATAATTGGAAGGTCAAAGCAAAAATAACACAGTAACAGCTCTGTTGTGGGTTTTTAAGACGATTGAGTGAAGCCGACAGCAGCACAGGTGCAGGCTGGAGGGGAGTGCACTGCCGGTTCCTGGTGTGCTTGGAGGGACACTGCTGATGGCGGGCATGGTGTGTGTGTGGGGGGACACTGCTGCCAACCCTGGAGCCACCAAGCAGCAGGCCAAGAGCCAACAGAGGCCAAGTGGAGTCTTCCAGGACGCTCGCCTTCAGGAGGGCAGAGACGGGAGCAGATGCGATGAGTGGCGCCCAGATGCAAACACATAGGCTCCTTCTGCCAAGTGACTAAGTGTGTGACAGGTGGACGAGTAAGCTCCAGTCAAAAGGCAGGTCTCGTCAGATTGACTTACAAAGCCAGGCCCAACTATGTTCTTCATGCATTTTAAATATAAAGGCACAAATAATTTGATAGTCAAATGATGGGCAAAGTTATTCCTTGCTAACACCTATCTGAGTAAAGCTAGAGTAATGTCAGAGTAGATTTCAGAACAAAAATTATTATAGAAAAAGTGTTGTTTCACGTGGTAAAGGGTTAACCAGAGGGCAGTAGCAACCCTGAGTGTGAACTGTGCTGACGGAGGAGCTTCAGAGCACTCAGAGCAGGACCTAGTGAAGCTCCCACCAGAGATGGACCCACAGTTCTAGTTGGAGTTTTCAGCTTCTTTTCAATAAGCAACGGAACAAATAGAGAATCAGCAAGGGTACAGGAACCTGAAGAGCACTTCCAGCAAGCTTGATTTAGTTGACTTTTGTGGAAAATTCTAAGCATGTATGCTCCTTTGTAATTATTTTTGTACACAGAACATTTTCCAAGATTGACCAAATATTTTACCATATTTGAATCTAAAGGATTCAAGAAATAGGAGATCTGTTCTCTGAGCACAGTAGAAATAAATTAGGAATCAGCAAGTTATCTAGATATCCAAGTAATTCTAAACTAACATACTTTTAAGTAGCCCATTGATCACAGGAAAAAAATAAGAAGGAAATTAGTGTTTTAAAGGACAAGAGAAATGCATTTTAGAATTTGTGAAATGCAAATAAAGCAATAATGTGGAATTGATGGTACTGAGTGTATTTGAGAAACCAAAGGTGTCGTCAAATCAGTGATTTTGGCTTCTTAAGAGGGGAGAGAGAATAAAACCAAGTTTTTTTTTTTTTTAATTAAATAAAATTCAATAAATCTGTAGTCAGACTGATCAGGAAAAAATGGGAAAAGACACAAATTACCAAGATTAAGACTGAGAGAGTTAACATCATTATAAATTAAATCAATATTAAGAGGATAGGGGACTGTTATTCAAAATATTTTGCCCATTTATTTGATAATCTAAAGAAATAGGTGTATTTTTCAAAATACACAAACCCAAGTTGGCCAAGAAGAGAGATAATCTGAATATTCCCATATTTTTAAAAGAAATTAAATTAGTAATTAAAAACCTTCCTACAAAGAAAGCTCTTGGCATGGGTTACCTCACATTTAACAAACAATACTAACCATACATGAAGTATTTAAAAATAAACAGAAGGGCATACTTTCCAGAACATTCTATAAGACCAGCATTTTTCAGTTACGCAAACCAAAGGCATTTCAAGAAAGAGAACTACAGACTGTTATCCTTCATGAACATAGATGTAAAAATCCTGAACAGAAATTTTTTAGCAAATCAAATTCAACAGTTTGTAAAGTGAATAATATATCATTGTGACATGTGGTTTATCCCAGACTGCAAGGTTGATTTAACTGTTGAAAAAGCAATCAGTGGAGTTCATTACATTAACATATTAAAAAGAACAAACCCACAAAAATCATCTCAGTATATATAGAAAGAAAGCTTTTGACAAAATTCAACACCCATTCCTAATAAAAGCTCTCAGTAAACCAGGAATAGAACAGAACTTCCTAAGCTTGATGGGGGCATCTGCCAAACCTGCCGCCCAACTCATACAAAGTGATGTGCATCTGACACACTCCCCTGAGATTAGGAACAGGGCTCCATGCTCCTCCCCACTGCCATTCAGTAGGCGTGCTGGGGATCCCAGCCAGTCCTGTGCCATGAAAACAAAGAAATGAAAACAGACAAGCGTACATGGCATCCAGACTGAAGGGCGAGAAGGAAGAGTGGGTTCATTTGCAGATCACATGAGCATCTTTTTTGAAAATCTGATGGCATCTACAAAACCCTACTAGAAATGAGAGCTTAGCAAGGTTTCAGGATAGAGGATCATCGATATGTAAAAATAAATTGTGTTTCTATATATTACCAGTGAGAAATTAGAAATTGAGGTTAAATGAGCAGTGCCATCTATAATAGCATAAAATGTGAAGAATTTGTGGTAAGTATGACCAAAGATGATGTAGGCCCATACACTGAAAGTTATTAAACATTGCTGAGAAATCAGAGATGACCTGATGATGTCTGCAGATTGGAAAGCTCAAGATCATTAAATATGTTTCCCCTAAGCTGATCACACATTCGGCTCAATCCCAGTTAACAATCCAGCATGTTTTTGTACAGAAATCTAAAGCTGATTTTAAAATTTTAAAGTGCACAAGCACTAGGTCCCTAGAATAGTTAAACAACAGTGAAGAGGCTGAACAACATTGGAGGATTAGTCCCCCCGCCCCCTTATCAGAGTCGTGAAGTTCACAACTGTGTGCCCTTGGCATTGACAGGTCAGTGAGATGGAGGAATGTTCAGAAATAGAGCGACAGTGACATCCAGCAGGCTCGGGAGAAGTGCAGTTCTATATGTTGTCTTCATATGAACATGACAGACTGTGCAGTTGCCATTCAATGTTGGTAGGTCAAAGGAATTTGGATTTGTATATTGTACCATGTTAAAAATTACCTCAAAACGAACCGAAGATCTGTAATGTAAATCTAAAGTCATAAATTTGTAAGAAAAACATAGGAAGTCTTTGTGAGCTTGGCTTAGGTACTTAAGATTTCTTAGACTGGCACTAAAATCAGGGAACATTAAAGGTGATTTTCGAAAAATAAATTGGACTTCATCATCCAGTTAGGAATCTCTTCAGATGCTCTTGTCTTTCCCAGGACCATCCTCTTTAAGAGCTCCGTCAGCACCGAGGCCCAGCCCCTTGCAGCCTCTCCTCCAGCTCACCCATGGTCTGCCCCACACTCTGTCCAGGCAGCGTGGACTGCAGATGTCCACAGTGGGTCGTCTTTGCCATGGTGCTTGGAGCACAGCCAGTCACCCGTGAGCTTTGGGCACCCGCCAGCAGCCCTGGCATCTGCATTCTTTTCTAAATGAGATTTGTCTCTGCTTCCTCATGAAAACAGGCCTCTCCGGGAGGGTTTTGTCAAGAAGTTCATGGCACATCTGTGAAGTGATCATGATTCCATACCTCACTGCTTCAGTTCCGTGTAGCTTCAGAGGAACTTGTATTTTAGATTATAGTACTGTCAAAAATCTACCTGGATTCCTCTCTAGAGATGAGAAGGTTGTGTACCGTGATGTCAGACGCACACCGATCTCCACAACTTGCCAGGAGGGTTAGTTCTATGCTGAGCTCATGTTTCCTGAGGCTTTCAGAGTGAGTGGTGACGTCCCTGTCCTGCAAGGCCTAGGTTTGGATGCCCTGTGGCCTCTTCCGTGGGCTACCTGGCTGCGTCAGTCTTGCCTGCCATGAGCAGCTGACCATGCCTTTTGGGTCTGCCCCACCTTCGCCCCGAGCTTGTGTTGAGCATGAAGAGGGCAGCGGCCATGTGGCATGACCCCATGTCAAAATGAGCCTTGGAGAAGTTGTTGTGGAAGAATCCATTTACAGTGTGGCTTCTCCCCTGTCATCTGTCAGGACCTTAGACCTCAGGGCCATTTAATGATGGCAGGAACATTCTGGGTGTGCCCACTTGGTGACCACCGTGTGATCCTGATGTTACTTGCCTAGATTGAACATCAGACTCCCCATGTCAGGACTCAGGTTACCACAAGACTGCCCTCACCTCTGGCACCACTCTGGGACTCCAGGTCACCCACACTTCTGAGTGACTGGCGATAAACCTGGCATATCTCAGAGCCCTGGGGTTGGATGGTCGGTTGGAAAGGCTCACAGAGCTCAGGAATGCATTGTACTCATGGATGCTGCTTTATTTTAAAGGGGCAGGTCTGGATCACCAGACAAATGAGCAGGTCCATGGGACAGAGTCTGGAAGGGTCCTGGGGACGTCGAGCTCTTTCCCATCCTGTCACAATGTTGGCCAGCCGGGAGGCTTCACAGAGCTCCACACTCAGTTCTGGAGGGTGGGGGGGGCGTGGTTCTGTGGTGTGGGCAGGACAGTGCGCGGTGGGTGTGGCTGAGTTCCATCTCCAGCTCCCCTCCACTTTCCAGGACTCCAGCCAGGCTTGCTCCCTCTAGTGGGCAGACACCCTCCTGTGACTGAGGCCAGTCAAGGTCGTAGTTGTGCACCAAGGAGCTGCTTGTGTAGTTGGTGTCCCTGGGCCTGGGGTCAAGCAGAGGCATGTCTACATTGTGCAGGGTCATGGACACACCTCCGGCAGCTGCTCCTGGGTCCTCAGAATACCTCCTGGGCTGCAGTGACAGATGCAGTACTTGCTCCTGTGGTGTGGAAGTGTCTCTGCACCTTCCAGCACTGTGGGGTCAGCTGGCTTCCTGGGCTCTTGCTGCAGGAGTGAGGGCAAGCGGGTTGGGAGTTCTGTCTTTGCATCATCAGCACATTCCTGAAATGGTGTTAAGTTTTCTAAATAAATCTCCTTTCCTATTGATTTCCATTAAAATTCCTGAGGAAAAAAAATTATTTTCTTATTTTCACAAGAGGTTGTGTGAGCGTTATGAAGTGCAGCGGTGTGTGTTCATGACGAGAAAGACCTCCTTTGGGCATTATGGGTCAGGTGGTTTAGTGGAGGTGCGGTTTCCTGAGCCAAAGTGACACTCCAGGAGCGTCATCAAGTGTGGCCATCCTTCACGACTGGCCCAGACGCCACCGTGAGTCTTGTTAGACTTGACCCATCAGCCTCTGGTCCGTGGGGCACAGTGCCCCTTCCTTGGTTGCTCTGCCTCCTGGCCTGGCCTGCAGTAGCAGGTGCTCCCTCTGTGTGGGAGGTTGGAGAGCCAGCAGCTGCAGCCTGCCGCCTGGGGTCCTGGCACAGCCAGGTCGGGCCCCCTGTCTTGCTCTTGTAGACCATTTGGCCTGGAGTGTTCCCCACCTCAGCCCACCGTTGTTTGACTCACTGATGGCTGTGAAGCAGAGTCCTCAGGTAGCTACAAAGGCACTGCTGGGCCTCAGGCTGCGGGGTGTCCCAAGAGTGCTGACTGAGAGGAGGCTCACCAGGTGGCTTGACAGGAGGTGGCTGCTGACTCAGCACTCCAGCATGGATTCCTAGACTGGGCTCCAGTGTGCCTCTGTGGTTTCCTGGTTCAGTCTGGAGAGCAGGGTAGGGATGGGTGCCCTGTGAAGTGGCCCAGACTTTAGTTTCTCATCCTGCCCGCCTTTGCCACTTCAGGGCCCTGGGTCCTCCAGCTGGCAGGTGAGGCAGCCTTTTCTCAGCTGTGGAAGGCTGACCTGTACCACACCTGCTGTGAGGGGTGGGGTAGCTCAGACCAGGAGGCTCTGGGTTGGAGGAGGCCCTGTGTTCACTGCCCCCCAGCCGGCTCTTGTTCTTTTCTTTTTGTCTTTTAAAACTTACTGGAGAAGTTGTGCCCTCAATTGAAAGCCTATTATTCTGGGCTTATACCTGGCCCAGTGCAAGTGTGGTGCACTCGGTTCTCTGCTCCTGCAGAGGCTGAAGGTTTCTCGGGTATCTTAAATGTGTGTGGCTATGCCTGGTCTTTGGGCGGATAAATCTGAGTGGTGTCTGATTCTGCGTCAGCAGTGGTTTTAATGCCAGGTCGATGGGATCGTGTCTTTTCCTTTTTAGCATAAATCCTGGGACAGAGTGCTCTTTCAATCAAGAAGAGATGTTTTCATAGGATTCATCTGTAGGTCTGCTGTCGACATCACTACGGAAGGTGCTCAGCAGACACCAAGGTCCCCTCTTCTGCTCTGATGGGACCGGGCCCTTCCTGGTGATTTCCCAGCACACCTTGCCCTGGCACACAGGGCATTGTGGGGACGTCTTTTCAGTTTGAAAGATGACAGTAATTACATCTGCCTGCTCATTCATTATACAACACCCTTATTTCCAGTGAAATGGAAATTTCAGTTTCAGAACTATTGCTAACCAAATTACCTTTATCAGTGAAAGAGCATCTGCTCACAATTACTTATAAAATGGAAAAAAACGAATCTTTTCAGCATATACATTCGCAGCTCTGATGTATATAAATTGAAAGTCAAGCCTGGAGTTCAGCAGTCCATTTTTCACCCTGTTCAAAACAGGAGGCAGCCCTGCCAGACATTCATTATGCACATTAGAAGGTGGCTGGAGATGGGGCTGGTCCACTTTGTCACTCTTCCTTACCTGCTTCCAGAGAAGCTCGCAACCAGTGGAAAATGGGCCCCTGCCTGTGAACAAGGACGCTCTGCAGCTCATTCTAGGACGGGCGTTCTGTCGTATGTCCTAGCCTGGCCTTGTGCTGCGCTGCCCGTGCCCCTTGCTGCACCTCACTCAGGTTCCCGATGGGCGTGGCACTAGCCTTTCAGCTCCTTTCAGGAGAGAGGGCAGGCCAGGTACTGGGTGCTCGTACTGGGGGAGTCTGGTCAAGGAGACAGCTCGGAGGCTCGACTCTCTTGTCCTCCCTGCCTCTGTGGTGTCTAGCTCCAGGGCAGGAAGCAGGCCTTGCATTCCCTGTGCCTGCCCTGAGAGGCTGCCTGGGTGTGGGGCCCAGTGGATCTCTGCTGGGAGAGCTGAAGAGTGGAGAGCCTTCCTTTCCCCAGGGCCTGGCTGTGTCCTCCCGGGTCATCACTGGGTTTGGGTTTCCCTCCTTGGCTGGCGCTCTTGCACATGCCGACTGGGCTTTGCTCTGTGGAGGGTGATGACCACGTCTAGGTGCTGGTTCCCAGAGGCCCAAGGTTGGGGCTGTTCCACTGTTGGAGGGGGTAGTTCTGGGTCCTGTCTCCACTCTGTGCTGCCATATGCACAACTTTGGACAGGTTGCCTTGCAGGTGAGGGCCAAGGGTCCCCTGGTCAGGGTATGAGGCATGTGACCCTGCAGGGAGCTGTGTGAGGGAGATTGTGCAGTATGTAGGTCTCTGTGCCCTGGCTGGCGTGCACTCCTTGCCAATTCATCATCACCAGAGGAAGGCTGGGAATGGGCGGACGGCTCTTCAGCCTCCTACGGATGAGCAGTGCAGAAGTCAGCAGCCACTCCACTAACCATGCCACCACTGCCATGGCAGGACCTGACTATGTCAAAGAGTGTTGTGACAGGCGTGTTTAATAATCTGGACCCTGCACTGACTCCACTTTTACTAGCGCAGCTCAAGGCAGTTTCTACCAGTGTTAAGCAGCCCTCTGGCATTCTACCTTTGGGATATAGGTTCTCATGCATTCTTTCTCTCTACCTGCACATAGACACCGTGGTCTGCTAGGGAGAAATCAAGTCCAATTTATAAGAGAGGCCTTAAAGCAAGCACTCACCTGCACCCCTTCCACATGCACAGGGCTCAGGTGAACGACACTGTCAGGTCTTACCCAGTAAATAGAGACTTTCTGGAGGTGGGGAATCTCTTGGAGACTGAGCCAGGCCTGCCCACCAAGAGCTATGTGACACCTGCACCAGCCTCTCTCAAGAGTCACAGGACTCGGGCAGGAGTCACAGTTCCCCAAGCCTGGCAGGCACTCTGCTGCACACTCGGGCCCATCACAGAGAAGGTTGACATCTCCAGAACTGGAAAATAAACAGCTCTGACGCACGCCCAGAGGCAGGCGGCACCTTTCTAAGACAAACTGGCCAGAAACAACCCTGAAAAATTAAATGTGTTTCTGGAACATCTGTCATTGAAGTAACCTTATGAAACAGTGAAAATCAAGCCTCCATGCTCTACTTGCAGCCTCAAAGGCATCAGGGCAAGAAATGGGCCTGCTCCTAGCCCTCCCCGGTGAAGATGGATTGGTAAGGAGTGCACACCAGCCAGGGCGTGGTCCCCTGCCATTCTGCACCAGGCTCCCCTCCACAGCTCCCTGCAAGGCCGTATGCCTCCCACCCTGACCAGGGGACTTCAGTCCTTACCTGCAAGGCAGTCTGTCCAAAGGTGTGTATGTGACAGCAGCTGAGTGGAGACAGGACCCAGGAAGGCAGAGCTGCAGAATGGGAGTGCCCACCTCTTGGGCACACCAGCCCTGGGAGCCCCAGGAGCAGTGCTTTCACCACACCCCTGCATGCCACTTTGAATCCCCCCATCATCCCTGCTGGCTCCAGGCCCCGGTTTCCTCTGGGAAGCTGTCCCTGTCACTGTGGCCTGTTCCTCCCCAAGTAGCCAACTGCCTGTTCTTTCCCATTCCTGTCGTCTGAGTAAAAGACCTTGTTCAGAAAGTTCTCTTGGTCTCCAAACTGCTGGTTTCCAGATATTGTCAGAGTTGAATTTCACATGGGCTGTTGTGCCCCACGTCAGTGCACCGGGCTGTGGTGAGGCTGTCAGTTCTAGAGGGCTGTATCCTTGGGGAATGGACAAAGGTCAGGGCTAGACAAGGAGCCACCTTGGGGGCTCAGGTTCATTTTATAGCTGCAGATAATTTCAACTAGAAACAATTTTTATAAATATATTTTCGGCAGTGCTGGGGATCCAGGGCCTCATCTATGCTAGGCAAGTGCTATACCTTTGAGCTACACTCCCTAGCCCCTTTATATTCTTTAAAAAAAAATTGCTTATATAGAAACACGCAGGGTCATCTGTCATGTTTGCATGGAAGTGTTCTAGATCTCTTAAAGCCAAACCAGGGCATGCCTATGATCCCAGCTACTCAGGAGGTTGAGGCTGGAGGATCACAAGTTCAAGGCTAGCCTCAGCAACTTGGTGAGATTCCATTTCAGAATAAAATAAAAAAGGACTGATAATGTAGTTCAGTCATAGGGCATTATTGGGTTGGTTCAATCACCCAAACAAAAACAAAAACAAACCAACAGAAAAGAATCCCACCCTGTCTGTAGGAAATGAGTAGGAACTGCACCCTGTAAGCTGCCCTGTTGCCTGGCCTCCATTCCACCTGCTCCCTGACCAGTCCATGACTGGCCCTCTGCTGGGCCTGGAATCTCTCGGTCCCTAACTTTGTTCTTGCAGAGGCAGTACGTGGTGGGCATATGGGTACTTCTGGGCCCCCCGTTGGCCTGGGCCAGGGAGCCTCCTTGATGCTCTCCTCTGGGGTATCACGGCTGGTGCAGCCCCCAGCACCTTGCTCCCGGGCTGCTGCAGGAGCTCAGAGGACTTGTTGCTCCTCTCGTTGGCCCCTTCTGTGGTCTCTCCCTGTCTCATTTGCATTGATCCTGAACACTGGATCCTTTCTGCCTAGCCAGCCTCCCACCACCTTCTCTTCTCCGCACCTACCTGTATCAGTCTGTTTTTTATTACTACGGTGAAATATTGGAGGCGTGACAATCATAAGGAAAAGAGTTTTATTTAGCTCACATTTCTGGAGTTCAAGGACAGCACTGGCATCAGCTCGGCTCCGAGAAGTCATTTGTAGAAACCCGGAAGTCTGTCTTTTATGTTGGCCTGGGTGTGCCCAGATCTCTTAATAAAGCACAGCCAGACACGTGCCTGTGATCCCAGCTTGGGAACTCTTGTGAGAGGGAGAGATCCACGCCCAGGACCTCACCTCCAGCACAGGAGCCCTGTGGATACAGACCACATCCAGCTGTAGCACAGCCCCTGACCAGGTGTCCCGCTGCCCTGGCTCTGGTCAGCTGAGGATGGCAGCAGTTGGGGAGGAGGGTGACAGTGTGTGGACCTGGGAGCATGTCAGGGGGATGGTGGCTCTCAGAGGGGCTGGGGCAGGACGTCGGGGTCTCAGGCTTGGCCTGGTGAGAGGGAGGATCATGTGGCTGAACTGGCTTGGCTCTGGGGACGCTGCTTGGCGACACTTTGCTTTCAGAGGCCCTGCTATCTTCAGGAGTGCCCCAGACTAGAATCCAGAAGCCACCTGGCCATGTCCAAGGACATGTCAGTGGGCCTAGGTACAGAGGAGCATTTTACCTGAGGAGGGTGAAGGTTGGCCAGTGTCCTGCACTCTTGAAGCCCTGTCACCCTGGACAGCAGCCTGGGTCTGGCAGGGCTGTCGGGTTGGGGAAAGAGGGCCTACTTGTGGGCTCTCCAGATGTGCAGGCTTCCCTTGTGTGCTGGACTCAGGTCTGCCCAGGTCACAGGTGTCTTCACCATCCCTGTCACTACCCCCCCACCCCCCAGCCACCATCCTCCATCCCCCCAAGAAGGGTGGGCTGGGAAGGCTTGTGCAGTGTGAGCTGTTGCTGGGGATGTGCTGGTTGACCGAACGGGGTTCAGGGACAGGGCCTTGGGGGTCAGATGGCAGCTGTTGTGGCCTGCAGAGGGCTCCCCTGACGGCCTCGGGGCCTGTGTTTGTTCTGTGCAGAGCAAGTGCACCGGCACCTGGAGCAGCACGAGGTGCGGTACCTGCAGTTCGCCTTCCGCTGGATGAACAACCTGCTGATGCGGGAGGTGCCCCTGCGCTGCACCGTGCGCTTGTGGGACACGTACCAGGTGAGCCCTCGCCGCCCGCATGAGCCCTGCATTTGACCTTAAGGGTCCTCTCAACTGAAAGAGTCTTGAAGGAGGTGATTGTTGGTGTTCCTGCTCTTTGACCAGGTGTAGAACAGGGAAAAGGACTTCACATTGAGCCACTTGTCACTGGGTTTTACTTTGACCACTTGGTGACAGTGACCCCAATACTCACCAGCAAGTCACCTTGAGCTGAATCCTGGGAGCACAGAGTCCTGCTCTCACCCAGGATGTGCACTGTGTGTTCTCAGTGACATATGGTGGAGACCCAGAAAGTCCTAGGCAGATTGGCACAATATGACATTTTCTGCTCTTTACCTGCTTTGGTGAAAATTGTTTTTCTAGGGGATTGTGCTCTCTGGGATGGGTCTCCTCTCCCTTGTGTGTGTTGCTTGTTCTCACACCTTTATGCTTGCTCGCCTTGTCTGCTGAAGCCGTACCCGCTGCAGGGTTGGGTGCCATCGCTCACCATTGGTGCAGACTGTAGGCGCCATCATGTTGGGCTGGGAGCTGGGAACCAGCCTGCTGCTGGTATGCGTGCTCAGCTTGAGGAGGCAGGCGGTTGTGCTGTGAACTTACCCTTCATGGGTTGTGTGCTGGGCTGTGCACAGGGGCATCTGGGGGTGGGTGTTGGGGTGTCTGGGAGAGGGGCTTCAGAGAACAGGTGTTTATGAGGCAGTAGACATGGGTTGGAATCCAGAAATGAAACCTGGCACATGGATGTGTGTGGCAGAGAGTATTTCTGCAGGGTAGCTTTGCCCTTCTAGGCATTTGCAGTGCCAGAATTTCTGATGAGTAACCCTAGTGGGTGCCTCCAACCTTACCTGGGGCTGTTGAGCCAAAGCAGCCATCAGTCTAGGGCTGTTGTCCGCCATTTAGGGTTCTAGGAAACACAACCTTACTTCTTGTGAATTGCAAAGGCTCTGCATTTCTGTGGTTGGTTGGGCGATTCAAGCCCAGGTCCCTCTTTAAGCAGAGTTCCTTATAATGCCATCCCCATCACCGACAAATGATAGTGACTCAGTTGTTTCTTGAAGAACCAGGAGCTGGATCAGCTCGCCCACATCCTCTGCTACTTCCCTGAGACACCTAGTAGGTATTAAAACTTTGAGCACGATTATGGCCTCTGCATTGAGTTAATTTTCCTCAAATTAAATTTTGTCATGAATTGACTCATTTGTCCCATGGACTCATGAACTGATAGTACCTAGTCGTAAACCTTTTCATCTCTTAAAAATTGGGGGTATTTCTATTTTACAGGACCAAGTAACCATGAAATTGTATAGCATCTTTTGGCAATGAAGATACATCGCAATCATGGGAGGCCAGCTGAGTGATAACTCTGCCCTAAGCTGGGGTGTTTGTTGGCTGGCCATGATGGCTTTCAGTAACTCTTTAACCCCTGACGAGGTAGCTTAAAATTCTCTCGGGACACATATCAAAGAACGGTTATTGTTGAGTCCCTACCCTGTCCCAGGATCCCAACTAGAAGTGGTCTGACATGAATGGGGAGTGTCATCACAAGCATGGAAAGACACCAAGGGGACATAAGCGGAGAAGGCCCCGTTCCCCTGGGGCTCTGCATGGGTGTGGTGGCTGTGGGTAGGCCAGGACCCCAGCTCCCCAAGAGCCCGAGTCCCTGAGAGCCCTGGGGTGCTGCATAAAGGCCAGATGCAGCTTCGCCGGAGGCCCCTCCAGCCATGCCCTCCACAGGGAAGGGGACCTTAGGTTGTTCCTTTCGCTCCTTCCCCTGGTTGGACTGCGTTGTGGGGTGAACTGCTTCTTTCTCTCACCAGCTCAGCCAGGCGCTCTTGTTTTCCTGGTTTACATGATGCCGGCTCCCTGCCCCAGAGGGTGTTTTCTAAGGCAGTGGGCACATGCCCGTGGGCAGGCAAGGGGGCTTGTTTTAAAGGGAGTGAACTCGGGGAGGTGTGGGGTGCAGAGCCTGATGGAATGGAGCTTCACATTGAGCCACGGGAGCCTGTTGTGCTGGGTACTTGTGGACAAAGCTGTACTTGTTCCGGGGGACTCTGAGCGCAGGTCCTGCTGCTGGCAACCCTGCTGGCCAGCAGGCCTCCCAGGAGGCCTTGGGCATGCTTCCCACAGACACTCTCAGCTCAGTTCTCTTCTGCCCTCACTGTGGTCCAGTGCCTAGGTGTTGGCTTGGGGTGCTTGCTTGTGTCCACTGTGTGGGATGGCCAGGATGGAGGGAGGACGGCCTTGAGCTGGCTGACATGGTGACCTTCTGGGTGCCAGTGGAGTGGAATGGCCTCCTTTGAGAGCTCCTGTTTCCTGGGATCAGTGTGCATAGAGGTCAGGAATGCCCCAGCTTCTCCTTAGCATCAGAGCTGAGAAACCTTCTACCTGGGACTATCCCAGCATGTGGCCCTCACTCTTTTGTCCCAGAGAGCAGCCATGAAAGGAAGTACCCTGCAGGGGGGAATGGTGTCTGTTACTGTCCCTGATGGTGTGACTCCAACAGCGCAGCAGCTGGTCTGCACTGCTGTCTGCAGAGGAGCAGCATATTGACTGGCAGGTGTTCTTTTTGACTCTAGTTAATTCCGAAATAAACTTGTTGTTTTAAAGGTCAGGACTAGGGGAACAGAGTGAGAGGAGCCTCCTTAACTGCTGAGAGGTGGGCCAATAAGACCTGGCCAGGAGGACAGGCCCTGAACAGCCCCAGCGAGAAATGCACAGCTTGTGTGATGCCCGTCTTGGGTGGTGGCCACCAGCCTCGTTCCTCCCTCTACATAAACCTGTACCAGAAATAGGCATTGAGTGTGTCCTGTGTGCCAGCACTGAGCTGGGCCTGGGGCACAGGAACAAGACAGAGAAGTCTATCCTCACAGAATACTCCTTGTGGGAGGAGAGCAGATGTGTAGTGGAATGACCCTGTGGACACTGCTGACCAAGGTCAGGGAGCAGGGGATCGTGTGTGGAGAAGGAAGGAGGCAGGGTGCAGAGTCATTGTGAGTGCAGAGCCAGAGGAAAGCCAGGCTGTGAAGTTGAGGGCAGCTGGGAGAGGCAGGGCCTGGAGGCAGGAGCACGGCTGGCCGCTCTTGCAGTTTCCTGTGGTGGGGACTGGGGCTGTGGTGGTGGGAGGGCTGCATCCAGGACAGAGGGCGTGGGAACTGCCACTGGGTTGGGGAACTGGGCAGCCTCCTGGTGCATGTTCCAGTGGGAGGGAGGGAGCCAGGTAGATATCTAGGGAGTGGAAACCCTGGGCCGAGGGAGCAGCAGGTGTCAAGGATCCTCATGTTGGCCTGTCCTATAGTAATTCATGTGTCAGGGCCATGCACATGGTGTGATCAGAGCTCAGCGTCATGTGAGCTCATGTTCCCTCCCCACAGGTATAGGCCGTCACATGAGGGAGTGGCCGTGGACACCAATAGGCATGCAGGGCTCAGTGTTCCCCTTTGTTCCTTGCTCTGCCAGCTGAGGGTCTAGAAGCCACCAAACCTAAGTAGCAGTGAACACACCCTTTCCTAGTGTTTTAATCAGCTGTTTCACCGTTGTGACCAAAATACCTGACAAGGACACACAGAGAAGAAAAAGTTAACTTGGGGCCCATATTTCAGAGGTCTCCATCCACAGACAGCCGACTCCATTGTTCTGTGCCTGAGGTGGGGCAGAATATCCTGGCAGAAGGGTGCAGAGGAGGAAAGGCCAGTACAGGGCCACCCGGAAGCAGAGAGAGAACTCAGATCAACAAGGACAAGATATGAGCCCCAAAGACACACCCTCAGGAACCCCCTTCCTCCAGCCACTCCCCACCTGCCTACAGTCACCTAACAGTTAATCCTTATCAGGGAGTTAATGCACTGGTTAGGTTAAGGCTCTCATAACCCAATCATTTCACCTATAAATTACCTTGCACCACCTCACATGTGAGCTTTAGGGAGATAACTCACATCACCCAGATATAGGCTTTTGATACTGTTCTCCAGCAAAAGAACCCAGGCTCCCTGGAGAAGCGACCGGTCCTTGGGGAGCAGCTTGGAACACCTTGTAGGGCCAGGGAGCACAGAACTGCTCAACCATCCACTGTGAACGGGCATCCAGGGGGCCCAGTGGCAGAGCAGAAGAATCATAACAAAGTAAATAAAGTAGAATTGCACTGTCACCCCAAGTATAAACTATATAAACAAAGTATTCACGAATCCACAGTGAAAGTGACCCCTGGTTGAATAAACTGATAAACTGGGAGCAGATAGGTGCGGAGGTAGATACTTCCCCTCTTGATTTGTGCTGTGCAGAGTGACCTTGCCCAGAGAGCTCAGTACAGATAGGGGAAAGGAATGCGGCAGTGGAGATGCCTTCAGCTGCACAGCCAGGGACGGAGGAGAAGGACACTGCTCCCTGAGACCTCTCCTCCCCAAAGCCCTAGACCAGCCCAGAGGGAATCACTGGACAACTCCCCGGGAGTTATATTCTAGAACATAGCTGGCCAGCAGTCCTCAAAACTGTCAGGTTCATCCAAGGGCAGTTTGAGGAATTGTCACAGGCCAGAGGAGCCCAAGGAGAAATGATGATTGCAGGTCGTGTGGGACCCTGGAAGGTGTTCTGGGACAGAAAAAGAACATGAGGGGAAAACCAAGGAAACCTGCATGAGAGTGGCCCTGAGTCCACATCAAGGCCAAGGTTAAGTAGTCATGAAGAAACAGGATGACTGGATGGGGCTCTGCCGCAGCCTTGTCCATCTGACACTCTGATGTGGGCCAGACTCCGTGTGCTCCTCGTATCTTGAAGATGGCCTCAGAGGATGTGTGCAGGACTGGAGATGAGTCCTAGGTGTGTTGGGAAGCTTCTGGAGCAGCCAGCCCCTCTCCGTGGTGTGGGCTGGACCTGATGGATGACTCCTCCCCGTTCACTCTTCTCCTAACTCTTTAGTGAGCTGCTCCAGGGAGAGGCCCATAGGGTGAGGAGTGGTCTTCCCACCCACCAGCCATTGAGGGCCTGAGGCCACTCTCAGACATGTGAGCGAGCTGTGAGATGGAGCTTCCCCAGCTCCAGCCTTGAGGTGAATCCCTGCTGATACCCTGATTATAGCCTGAGAGACCCAGAACCAGAGTCCACCGCTGTGCTCCAATTGCTGACTCCCAGAAACACCCAGGTCTTCATTGCTTATGCCACTGAGTTTACGTGACTCCTGCAGCAGTTGGTAGTTACATGCTAGGTTTTATCATCACCAGTGGTTTAAGTAGCATTTACAGTTGCCCACGGTAGAAGGGGGAAGGGGAAGCTTCTCACCTGTGCGTGCATCCCAAGGGCATTTGGCCTGGTTGTGGCTTCTTCTGGGTCATAGTTGAGGCAGGAAGTGGAAGCGTGGGTGCTGTTGGGCTATGAGATGTGGGCTGTGAGGTTCGGTTGGACAGGTCCCTGAGCTGGGGCACTGCTCTCAGTCCTCAGCACCCTGTGAGCACAGTGTAGGCTCCATTAATACTTTTAAATGAAAACTTCTTTTGGCAGAGGTCAAGGTGGTGAGTGGGCACCTTCTTTTCGACATGGGCCCAACCTGTCAGTATCAGGCCATGAAATTCCATTTACATTGTTATGGGAAATGCAGGTCAGTTCTGATAACCCTTTATGGAGCTCAGAAGAGGCACACGTGCTGATGACATCCGCCCCCCACTGTTACCAGCAGCCATCCTTCTGCTCTGTGGGAGACTGAGGGTCCCGGACCCCCTGACTGTGCCTCAGAAAGTATCCTGCTCTCTCCTGGGAGGATGTCCTGGTTTAGATGTGAGGTGTCCTCCCCAAAACTCATGTGGGAGACAATTCAGGGAAACTCTAGGGGTGAGATGATTAGATTTGAGAGGTATTGCCTAATTAGTGGTTAATACACTGATATGGATTAACTGGGAGGTAACTATAGGCAGTAGGGTGTGGCTGGAGGAGATGGGTCACTGGGGGTGACCTTTGGTGTCTTTTTTTTTTTTTTTTTTGATACTGGGGATTGAACTCAGGGGCACTCAACCACCGAGCCACATCCCCAGCCCTATTTTGTATTTTATTTAGAGACAGGGTCTCACTGAGTTGCTTTGCACCTCACCGTTGCTGAGTCTGGCTTTGAACTTGCAATCCTCCTGTCTCAGCCTCCAGAGCCGCCGGGATTACAGGTGTGCTCCACCACACCTGGTGGCTTTGGTGTTTATATGTGTCCCTGGTGAGTGGGGCGACCTCTGCTTCCTTGTTGCCATGTCTTGAGCTGCTGTGTTCCTCCCCACCCTTCCAGCATGACATGCTGCCTCACCTGGGCCCAGATCTGTGGAGTTGGCTGTCTGTGGACTTGAGATCTCGGAAACCATGAGCACCAAATATTTGTTCTTGTCAGGTCTTTTGGTCACAGTTTTAAAAAAGCTGACTAAAACAGAGTAGATGGGGACATAGTTGTAGCCCTGTGTGCTGCTGGAGACAGGTGGCACTAGGGCATAGGAGGACCCTGCCTGGGGTGCTGGGGAGGCATGGTAGCTGGGTGGCAGCTGAGCAGGAGGAGGTGTAGTGGAAGGGTGGGCCAGGGGTATACTCCAGAGGTCAGCACGTGCTGGGCACAGAGCCCACCCAAGAAGTGACTGCAGGGTGGTTTGCAGCAGGTGAGAAGTGCATACCAAGGTGCCTAGAAGCAAATGGGCACAGCCTGTCCTCGTGAGGCAGGCCTGGGTGTGGCTGTGTTGGGTCATTTGGGTGTCAGAGCAGGAGATAGGCTTTGAGCCCAGGACCTGCTGGACTCTCTGCCTGCTGTGCCTAGGTGACAGCTGTCGGGCTCTTCTGGGCCTTCCCCTGGCAGCACAGTGCTGATTGCATGGGAACTGATGGATTGGGTTAATCTAATAAACCCAGAGAAGCAGGTCTTCTTACAACATACTTTTTCATAAGCCCATTAGGATTTGAGGGCGTGAGCTCTTCATGCCTGCCCTCCTGCGGGAAGCAGGCATACATCACTGTCAGAGGCTGGGATTTAGAAATGAGAGTATGCAGCAGGACTTGACTCACTGCTGATAAGTTTGCAGGGAGGAGCCGGAGAGGGTGCACCCGCACTTGGAGTGGCAGTGCATCCGTGCCTGGGGTTTGGAGAGGTGTGTAAAGAGCATCTGGAGCGTGGGTGGGACTGTGAGCCCGCCTTTCCTCATCCTCCCATCGCGTTGGGTTTTAGCAGAGCTCCTTCTGGGCTTGGGAACTACAGAGGAGGCGTTTTCTTCCCTCTGCAGCTCTGGCTCACCCCAGCACCTTTGGGCAAGTGTGTGAGGGCCCAGAGGTCTGGTCCCTGTGTGTCCTATTGAAGAAAGACTGTGCAGGTGGAGGCTGTGCCCTCTCAACTCCCGTCGTCCTGATGTGGGGCCACCCTGGAGCTCTTTGCAGAGGAGCCTTTGAGCTGTCTTTGAAACACTTTGGTTTCTGTGTTGGTCGGGTTTGCATTGCTTGACAAGTTGCTGAGGTACTCGGCTTATAAAGAGGAAGGTTTATTTTGGCTTGTTTTGGAGGTCTCAGCCCCCGGCCATTGGCCCTGCTGCTGTTAGCCCTGTGGTGAGTCGGCATGTCATGTGAGAGGACGTGATGGAGCCAACCAAGCTCTGCACCTCAGAGCCAGGAAGTTAAAGAGAAGAGGATGGGGCTGGGGTCCCCAGTGTCCCTTGGAGGGTGGTGCCCCCGCACACATGAAGACTTCCCACCAAGCTCTACTGCCCACAGCAGTGCCACGCTGGGGACTAGACCTTAACCCATGGGCCTGTGGGGGACTCCCCAGATTCAAACTGTAGCATGCTGTGATTTTAAATTTTTAACAGACAAAACCTTTTTTTCTAGAAGTTATTTGAAGAGTGATTAGAAACTGCAACTGCCTCGTAGTGGGCCAGACAGAGTAGTTCCTTGTGTGGGAAGGGTGATGGGTGAGTGGCAGCCTCCTCTAGGTTCTCAGTCACCTGGAAGATCTGGCTACCTTGGACTTCCCTGGATGGGGTCAGGCTAGCCAGAGGGCAGGTGTCTTCCCAGACATCCGGTTCTTCCCGGTAGCTGCATTCCAAGGTGCTGAGTGGCACCTTGTAGTCGATTGATGGTGGTTTCCTCGGGTGAATGCTTGCTTAAAGGAGACAAGAATTCTCAGACAATTCTGGAGTTGGGTTTCATGATGATGGCATTTTCTAAGGTAGGATAAGTTTTTTTAGCTGGTTGCAGTGGCACATGTTTGTGATCCTAGCAGCTTGGGAGGCTGAGGCAGGAGGACCACAAGTCCAAGCCCAGCCTGGGCAACTTAGACCCTATCTCAGAATGAAAAATAAAAAGGGCTTGGATGGCTCTGTCATCAGGCACCCCTGGTTCAACCTCTGGCACCACCACTGAGAAGAATTCCTGAAAGTCCCCTGGGCGTGGGACAGAAAGAGCAGATATGGCGGGAAAGTATCCACACACCAGTGCCACGGCTTCCTTGGACGCGGCCCCTAAAGCCAGTGCCTTGCCCGAGCCCTAGTTCCAGCTAGAGCAGCAGCCGCTGCCTCCTATTTTGAGGATCTCAGGACCTGAGCTCCACTGCTCTGCTGGCTGTCCCGGGGGCTTGTTCCGCAGGAACAGGAGGCATGGAGGCTGGTGGCCCCATCAGGGTCACATGGAGTTTGCTAGCTATGTTCCATTTTTCTAGGCTTTAAGATGATGTATTGGTGAATATTTTATCTTCAGTACGATCTTAGGCAACTTGTCTGACGTCTTTAGACCTTTGGACAAAAGGTTAAATAAAACCAGGGCTGTTGACTGGAGCCCCGGAGGAGGGCTGGCTCCCAGCACGGGAGGTCGTGTGTTTCTCCTGACCTCAGCTCCACCTCAGTGTGGGAATGGGCAGAGGAGGGGCAGGGCATTTCCCTTCCTGCAGGAAGCTCTTCTACCCACTCCTTAAAAACGCATGGCTTGGAAAGATTTCCGACAGTATTAGAAGTGGACATACAGAGAATGCTAACTAAGGTTGTGTGTTTAATAAGAATCCAGCATGGTTAGGAAAGTTGTTGAAGTCTGCCTTTGTGCCGGTGTTTAATTCCTAGTCCTGAAGAGTCTAGCTGGTCACCAGCATGGGGCGGCGTGCCAGGGGCCGAGGGGGACGTGGGCTGCTTGCCTTCTAGAGCCCCCTGCTCAGCACGGACTTGGTGCTGGGATGGATGCAGAGATGCTCTGGGCCAGACAGGACATAGGAGGAGCCACTGCTGGTGATCAGAGGAGGGGCCGGCAGCTTCACAGGGCTTCGAGAGCGAACAGGGCAAGGGAGTTGGCAGTCCCTCCTGTGGATGCAGGGTCCTCCGAGGCCGTGGCGCTTCAGGCTGGCATGCCAGCGGGCACACTCTTATCCCCCAGGCCTCATGGTGCCCTGGGGCTGCGCCCTCTGCCTCTGCTCCTTGTCTTTGCTGGGCGGTGCTGCCCTTAGCTGCTCTCCTCTGACCCTACTTTGCCCCCCACCCCGGGAGGATTTCTCCAGGACACAGTTTGCCTGGCTGTTGGTCAGGGCTGTACTCAGGTTGTGCCAGGGTCACCTGCTCCCCACTGTTTGGCACTGGCTTTGGCTTTCTCTTGGAAAGTTGGCCAGGAGCAAAAGGAAGGCATCTCCACCCGATCTTAAATGAAAGGAGATGACTTTCAGCCTGGAAGACGAAACTGTAATGGGCTAAAACCACACAGGGTCCAGCTCAGGCGTGGCCGCCTCCCACCTGCCCTCAGCACCTAGTCCTGCTCCCGGACTGTCCTGTGATTCCTCCGTGGCTGGCTCCCCAACGCAGCCAGAGGAGGAGGCCCAGGAGGTTCTGTTGCCAAGAAGGGGCATTTGGACTCTTCTCATGTATAAGGTGGCTTCAGGGCCTGTGTGACCTCAGCAGGTGTCCACACCATCCTGAGCACTTCTGAGGTCAGCTCAGCCGAGTTGTTTCATGTGACATTGGGAAAGGTGGGTGGCATTGGCTCTCTGCTGGCTTTAACCACTGTGCAGATGTAGCCTGTGGGGGGCTAGCAGCCGTGATAGGTCAGAAGTGGAGCACTGTGTCTCCCTGGGCCAGAAAGGGGGAGCTGGTCCCAGCACCTCCAGTCACTTTGTCCCCTGCAGATATGGTGCTTACTCATCTCAGCCAGTGTCATGGTTACCTAGTCTCCTTACCTGGCAAAGGACAAGGAGAAAACGGCAAATGCCGGACTGGTCTTGGCATCCAAGTTCTTCCTAAGGGCAACTGCCAGCCTCGAAGAGGGGGCAGACAGACTAATGGAGCACAGGGACCTGTGTGGAGCACAGGACTAATGTGCTCCAGGGACTTGGCCTCTCCGCCACCCTCCCCAGCTCCTATGGCATCTGCTTCTCCTCTCATGGTGACTTAAAGCTCGACCTAAAGACAGACACCATGTGCAGGGCACGTTGGGGGAGAGAGCCTGCTGTCTCCTGGTGCCAGGATTTTGTGGGGGTCACTGTTACTGGGATCAGAGTTGGCAATGGGAACCCTCCACAGGGGTGGGCAAGCTCCTGCTCTGCTCTGATGGGCATCACGGCCTGATGCAGGGCGCAGCATTAGGTCCTTGGTTTATAGGCCCTCCTACGGTGTAGTATAGGCTGGTAATTATCTCCTTCTTTATGTGCTCTGGAATAAAATCAAGAAGTAAAAGTTAACCTAAGAGTTGCGTCCAGGACCTTGGCCTCATGTGTCCCCAGCACAGGGAATTCTCAAGGTTTCTAGTCCAATTTCCTGTGACCTTTTGTTAATGACCAGGAGGAGGCGACCAGCGCTCAGCCTGGCTCCTCTGTGCCACATACACTGCGCTGCCTTGAATGCTCAGCCCTTCTTCCTGACTGTGACCAGGCTCTGTGACATTACCACAGTGCCTGGGCCAGCCATCAGCTTCCTGTCACTGTTTGAGCATTGAAACTTCCTAGCATTACCCTGCGTCTCCTGGGAAAGCCTCTGGACCCATTGTCGAGGAGTGGCCCCGTGAACCCTGTGGGTTCAAACCACCTGCCTGCTGTGCTGAGCTGCCAACAGGCCATCCCTCCTGCTCGCTGCATGAGGCCTTGTGTTCTTTATTGAACCACCAGAGCACGTTGCAGAAGAGATGAGAGAAGAAGAAGCCCCGTTTCCTGGGGGAATGTATCCAACGTGCTCCTGTCCCCTCGGTCAGGGCCGACGCAGCAGGCCCTCTAGTGTGCTGGGAGCATGCTCGTGGGGCTCCGGTGGCAGATATGCCAGCTGCCTTCAGGGCGTGTGGATCGTGGTCTCGTGTTGCTCTGAACGTTGGCTTAGAGCAGTCTGCATTCACTGCAATACCCAAGTCCCTCAGGAAATACTGAGTGACTCAGTGGTGCAGAGGTCAGGCCAGCAACCCGCGTTCCCTCTTGATTAGGGTGTTCTTGGCCTGTGACCTCTGCTGCCCCCGGTACACTGCAGGAAGCTCCTCTTGGTCCTTTCGGAGGGGTAGGCAGAGTGGGTGACCCTGGAGTTGCCCACGAGGACGTGGGGACCCTCATGATGAGGTGTGGGAAGTGAGTAGGATTGACTTGACCTATTTAGAATGAGACAAGCCTAACAAGTGGGCCCACTTAGGTCAGCTGTGTATAGGGAGGACCCCAAGGGCCACCCAGAGGAGGGAGGTGAGTTGCCCAGTGACATACAGGTAGGCAGTATTTGTAACAAACTTGTGCAGGATAGCTGTGCACCCTGTGGTGGTCACAGGCTCATGCCCTTCTCTGAGTGGCCGCTTGCACTTTCCTCTGCCCAAATGCTCATCCAGTTGAGACACCTGCTCCTCAGCTGGGTGACACCAGACCTCCCACAGCGTGAGCCAGGTCACCCTCTGTTTAGTGCATCAGTGCTGCATGGCTGAGCCTCCTGCGTGTAGTCGTTGGGTCTGGTGTGACTCTTGAGCCTATGTGTCCCTGCCTGGCTGGGCTGTTGGCTGGCCTCCCTGTGCCTCGTGGCTGCCCTGCCTCTGCTGTGAGTGGTTGGCTTACTGTGTCTCTCTCCATGACTTGATGTTGGCAGCTTGACTGATCCCAGAGTTCCTTAGAACAGTGTCTGCCCTCTGCCTGAGGCTTGGCTATTTCCCATGTGTCGCTTGTGGCCCTGGGAAGGGACCCGAGTGTCACCCTGGGCCTCCTTTGACTTATCTTGCTCCTAGTGATCTGTTTCCACAGAGGGTCTGGCCAGGTGCCCTCCTTACCCTCTTGCAGGTGAGCTGGGGTTTATTTGCTCCTGATGGCAGAAGCCAGTTCCCAGCACACTGACTAGACTCAGCATCAGCCTTGCTTCCCTCTCCTGAGGCAGACCCTGGGCACGCACGGCCCTCCCGCCCTCTGCCCTGGATGCCCATTCTTGGGAAAGGCCCAGCAGGCGCAGTTTCGGGGCCTGTCAGGAGCACTCAGAGGTCCTCAGATGACTGTTAGGTAGTGTGTCACCCTCCTGCATAGGGCTGCAGTTTGACAGGCTGCTGGGGATTTAGCCAGGGTGAGCTGCCACTTGCAGGGCAGGAGGGTGGCCTCTGCAGGGGAGAGGGAGAGTGGTCAGGGTGAGGTCATGGCCTCAGAGAAAGCTTGCCATGGCTGAGGAACAGCATGCCCAGCTCTGCTGCCATCTCCGTAGCCCTCTGTGCCCCAGGCACACCAGCTTACCACGTGTTCCAGAGTGTTCAGTGCTGTGGGAGGTCCAGGAGCCACGTCCCAGCTGTCAGGAGAGGCAGAGGACACAGAGGAAGCCCCACCAGGGGCAGCTCTTCCCACGAAGCTCAGAATTCTCCATTTTAGGAAGAGGAAACTGAAACCCAGAGAGGTGGTGACTTGTCCTGGGCACCTGGCTGGAAGTTCTAGGACTTGAGTGAGCACCGAGGTTACAAGCAGCTGCAGCTCCACAGAACTCCTGGGGAGCAGCTGATTCCCAGGACCTGCAGCAACTGGGCTGAGAGGAGAGGAGCAGACACCCACAGGTCCGGGAGGCTGTGCTGCAGCAAGAGAAGGGCACTGTGTGGCTGGCTGCAGTCTTGCCTGCAGTGTTGGGCCAGGTGGGCTGCCACGCCAGCAGAGCTGACGTGGCCTAGAGCCATGGTGGGCTTCTCTTCTCCCTCCTGCTGAACCCCCAACTGCACAGGATGCTCCTCGCCATTGTTGGCACAGCCCCCGGCCAGTCTGCCGCTCTGCACGGTATGTCCTTGGCTACATTATTTATACCTCACAGATCTGCCTCTTAGCACCTGCTCTGTGAGCACCTCACCGTTCTCATCTGCTGGTGCGGCCGAGCACCTTTCCAGCCGCTGCTCATTGCTATTCCGTTGGTATGGCTTGACTTCCTCGGCAGGCCCGTTGCATCCTGGGCATTCATTTCCCCCTTGCTGATGTGATAACAGAAGAAAGGCGCTTTGCCTCTGATTGAAGTCAAGTAGCAGGGCCAGCGGCAGGCGCCTGGGAGATTGCTGATGAGGACTGTTGCGAGGGACCAGACTGACAGCTGCTCACGCACAGGAGGTGTCTGGCAAGGGCCAGGACTCCTCCAGTTTCTTCTGAGCCCCTCCTCCCCTGCCGCCTCCTGCAGGAATCCTTCAGGCTGTCCATGGCCTGGGGTGCACGTGTAGCTGCTGGGCTCTCAGGTTGAGGCCACGTCTTTCCGCTGTCCAAGCCTTACCTTTCTTGAAGCATGGCAGTGGCTTGCAGCTCAGACCTCAGTGTGGCCACTGCCTGACTGTGCCTGGGCAGCTGGGTGGCTGTCAGCAGATACCCCGAGCTTAGCCTCATCCTGCTCACCTGTGACATGGAGATGGTGAGCAGGTCTCTGAAGGCAGCTAGGCTCTGTGCAGGGACATTCCCAACAGGTGGCGGCAGGTGCCAGGGCTGTCCCTGTGCACCCTCTGCTGATGGCCAGGGACCCCGCAACTTCATCTGCATTGTGAGCTTGGGGCAGAGGGGTTACAGGAGTGTTCTGGCAGCCATCCCAGAGCTGCTACTTGGAGGGGTGATTGCACCAGGGTGTCTGGCAGCATGACTGCTGGCTAGATAGAGGGACAGAGGATGGCTGGACAGGAGGAAATTATGTGTGACTGCAGCAGCACACACCAGTGTCAATGATGATATGAAGGACTAGGGGGCTGTGGATGTCGCTGACTGGCACACGCAAGGCTCTGGGTTTAGTCTCTGGCATGGCTGAAGGAGAACTTTGATTAAATATCTCTGATGGGATATATATCTTTTCAACATTTTGAAAAGCTCTGTAATGGGAGATCTGGGGTAATGGAGGGCTGAGGTGTAACTAGGGAGTATGGGGAGGGAGAGACGCCACTCTTGCTGAAGGGCCACCAGAGAGGCACAAGACAGGTTGGGGCTACCAGGAGGTGGGGCACAATGGCCTGGCCATGTCAGATCCTGGGAGAGGCTGTGTAGAAGTCCTGCCTGGGCAGGGGCTGGGAGAGTAAGGTGGCCACCCCCAGTGTTGTCTTGCTGACAGTGTAACATGGACTCAGCCATAGCTGGTTCCGAGCGCTCAGGCCCTGGAAATAGATGGGTGACCCCTTAGTGCTTCCTTGCCCCTGGATTACGTGAGGAGGAAGGGGCCTGAGGGACTGCGTCCCGTGGCATGCTTCTTTGCTGCACTGTACTTCCTGTGTACACAGGCGTGGCTCTGGCTGTTGGCCTGTTTGAGGAGACTGATCAGGTGTCTATGGCTGAGAAGCATCTTGGGGAGAACTCAAGGGGCTGGTGGGCCTGAGGGGGGAGATGGTCTACACTGGCAGCTGTGTAGACCGATACCTTCCTTCAGCATTGCTGCGTGCCCTTGGGACTGCTTGCCTACAATCCTCCTTGCCGTTAAAGCATCTTCCCTGGCTGGGTGCTTGTCAGTGACTGAGAACATGTTTAAGTTCGAGTTGGCTTTGAAGTTTGATCTGGTAGCTGATCTGGTTGGTGGTGGGGCCCTGGGCGGCAGCCTTCAGAGTACACCTGCTGTCTCCAGCCAGTGAGACCACAGGCTTCCTGACCCCCAGGT
The DNA here is from genome assembly GCF_047511675.1 of Marmota flaviventris. NCBI lineage: Eukaryota > Metazoa > Chordata > Mammalia > Rodentia > Sciuridae > Marmota > Marmota flaviventris. The sequence goes on along the minus strand of NC_092500.1, from coordinate 3,033,962 downwards.
GTGAGGCAGGAGCCTTCCACTCACGGCCTGTGTCGTCTGCTACCAGGTCCTCTCTCAGAGGCCGTTTCCATTGCTCTTGGTCCCCTGCTGCCTTGCCTCTTTGTCAGCCTTCTTGCTGCTAGCCAGCCCTGCATCCATTGAGGCTGGCCTCAGGTGCTTCCATTTCTCTTGAGGATGACCAGAGCCTACCTTGGGCCCATGAGGCCCTGGCTCCTGTCTGGCCCCACACTGCAGTTTCCCTCCTGTCTCCTTGAACCCCAAAGCCCATCATCCTTGTGCTGGTCCCTGGCCTGGGGTCCCCTGCAGCCCACCTGCCTCTCTCCTTCAGACCATGGACCCACCTCTTCAGCAGTGTTGGGCTGCAGGGGCTGGTCCTGCCATGGCCAGCTGAGTGAGGAGGTGCACACGCAGTTGACAGGGGGTTCCTGACCACCTCCCTCACTCACCTGCCGAGAACCCTCTACAGGCCAGACCTTTTGCGAAGCCCCTTTCCCTGTACAAAAGCGAGGAGGACAGTGGTGCTCCTAATGAGAGCCTCATTTCCTGTTGGCCCTGCGGTTACCAGAGACTGAAGGACCCTCCAGCCCCTTAGCAGCTGGCACTGTCCCTCTGAGTGCTGCCCAGGGATCCAGAGGATGTGACCCTCTGCCTGGGACCACAGTGCACATTTTTAACAGACCAGAGGAAACCGGACAGTGTGTGGAGCAAATGGGGCTTGCTGGGCCCTGGGCCTCCTGGGCGGGGCTGCTCAGAGCAAGGCCTGGCGTTTCAGGCAGGGTGATCATGTGCAGATGCCAGGCCTGTCTTCCCATACTCTCTCTCCACCACCACCCTGTAACAGCCATGTGCAGCCCCCTTACAGAGGAAGAGATGGAGGACAGGTTAGGTTCTCCATCCAGAGGTGCTCACCCAGGTGCAAGGCAGAACCAGGACTTGGATTGTGGCCACCCACAGGGCTGCCCCTGGGCCCTTTCCAGTGGGAGCAAGTACCCTTTGTGCACTTGTGTGAGTGTGACTGGGGCACTGAGCACTTTCTTGCTGCTGTGCATGGGGTGGTGGGGAGGGCTCAGTAGGAAATGGAAGGTGAAGCAAGCAGGCCCTTCCCAGGTGGAGTCCCCCCAGCCTCGCACCACACAGGCACACGCTCAGCTTCAGCAGTGAGAAATCGTCGCTTCGCATCTGCTCTCTGTTGGAATCATTCAAATGGCATATAACGTTTTTCAGATTTTCTCCTGAATGCTGAGCTCTGAGTGTTTCCACCTCCAATGTTGGCACATCTGTGTCCGTCACCTCAAGATGCTTGTGTAATTGAGGGATTTGATGGCAATGTGCTTTGAAGAATGTGTCGGCAGTCACAGATTGGCTAGACCCTTGCTGCCTGAGGCCTAAGAACCAAAGGTGTCTTTTCTCTTGGTGTCGTAATTTGAATGGAAGGCGGCCACTCTCTGCTAGCTCTGACAGAGCCCCGTGTGCCTTCTGGTCTGAAGGGCCTTAGCTGCCAAGCCTGCACGTTCTTCTGGCATCAGTACTTTATGGCACCAGGTGGGAGCTTAATATTTTTAAAGACATGTCTGGAGGACCCTCTGTGACTTAGTGGGTATGTGATTTCAGCCATGCAATGGGCGCTGTGTTGTTGGTGCATTTCGTTAATGACGAGCTATAGGAGGGGCTGTCTGCTCCGGGTGCACCAGTCTTCTGGGAGCATCGTGGAGCTGCCTGAGCCCCAGGGGACTGGCAGGAAGCCCCAGTCCTCCCATCTACGTGGGCTCTGAGGGCTTGGAGATTCTGGACGGAGCCTCGTTTGGATAGGAGTGTGGCAGTGGATGCTTTGATGGTCGCTGCATGTGTATGCGCTGTCAGCTCCACTTACCATTAGCACCAAGACGCTGGAGGCCAGCTTCCCTTTTTTCCCACAAGTGTTGCAGGCCACCGCAGCTTCTGCTGCCACTGTTCAGGGCTTCTGACTTCCTTTTTTTGGGAAAAGTTGGTGATGGTTTCATAGAAAAACGATTGCCAAACTACCTTCCAGGTAAATGCTGTCAGAAAGGGGCAGGTGATCTGGTGGAAATCAGCTCTCCCGCCTGCCAGAGGCCTTGGGAGGTGTCCTGCCTCTGCCTTGCCAGCATCGCGCCCCTCCGTCCCACTGGCAGGCACAGAAGCAGGTTGCCATTTATATTTTGCTGCCAGAGGCCTTGTCTTTCCCACTGAAAATATATTTGCATCCCCCAAAATGTCACTCATGATCGTTTAGACAGCCCCTGGATTCTGGCCATCTGGGCCCCTAAAAGGCATGCTTCTGGTCTTCTCATGCCACCTGGGGACTTGCCCTCTGGGTGGCACTCAGAAGCTGCCTGATGGGGACCGAGGGTAGAGGGCCCTAGCTCCCCAAGATGTTCAGGTATGCAGGGCCTCCTTCCTGCTCCCTCCTCCTCCCCTCTGCTCCCTCCCCTTCCCTCTCTCCTACTCTGGTGCTGCCTTGCCCATGGCCTGCGAGTTCCTGGGAGTCCTTTAGGGGGCTCTGTCCACTGCCCTCAGCCCCAGGGCACTCAGAGGGTGCTCTGCACACCTGTACCTCTTGCAGAAGCCCTGAACTGAGGCAGGAGGATGGTACCTCCCTGTGGAGCCTTTCAACAAAGATGAAATCCATCTGTTGGCCTTTGGTTTGATCTTTCCTGGGATCTTGTTCAGGTTGAGCCCATGGTGCACTCTCTTTGTCTCTGTCACTCCTTGCGTGTCTTGGGACTTGTGCATTTGCGTGGTCATGATGCCTTTTCCTACTAAGGGCACTGCCTTGTTAAGGCCCTTTCCTCAGAATCATTAGACATTTCCTCTCGACCTTGAGGTCAGACAATGTGACAAGGTCCACCCTCGAGCCTTTGGCCAGCTGATCAGAGCTCTGGGTAGCCCCATTCCTGTGCTTCAGGTCTCTGGGGGATTGAGACACCCACTCAGGCCTGAGGACCACTGCCCTGGGGGTGTCCTGCTGCCGTGCACCTGAGTCACAGCCTTCCGCAGCCACCAGGTCCCGTGTGTGTGGGTCCTTCTTTTGTTCTGGCCCACCTCCATGTTTCTTTCTGTTTTGTTCCCAGCACAGTTCATGGTGGCCCCACCTCAGGTGCCTTAGTGCTTCCTGTTGCTGGAGACACAGATGACCATGTGAGACAGACAGGAGCGGGAAAGGTTGGCAGTCCCTCAACACCCTTATGCATGGGCGAGGATAGGCCACTGAGATCTCCTAGGGCCTTCTCAAGGCCCTTCACCTGCCCTAGGCCACCCCTGCTGTGTGGCCCTTGTGACAGCCCCCAGAAGGCATCAGAGCCCTCAGCCTGAAGGCCCAGCCTCGTCCTCCACCTATTGTGTTCCACTGGGGCTGGACACTGGTGTCACTAGTGCCTGCTGGATCAGGACCCCTGGGGTGGAGTCCAGGCACTCACAGCTCCCAGCCACCAGACCTCAGCCAGGGCTGGCCCTTAGCCTGCCTCTCCCTCCCACCTGAACAGAGGCACTGCTCCACCTCCTGCCTCCCCCAGGCTCCCCGCAGTGCGCCACCCCCAGGCACTGCAGTACCTTCTCCCTGCCCCCTCCTACCTGGCTCCCTTCACCCTTCTGCCCAGACCCAGTGGGTTTGGCCCATAATCCCAAAAGACGCAGTTCTTATCACTATAATCCCCAAAGTTGAGACCCTGAAAGATCAAAATCCCAAAAGTCTAAAATCCCAAAAATATAATTTTGGAAAAAATAATTTAAAAATTTAAAAGACATTTATTTTTGTTTTTAAAGGGGAGTTATTTGAAAAACATAAAAACATGATTCCACAGGCACTTTACACAATAAAATAGGGAATGACAACATCTTTTTGCAAGCGTAGACACTCAGGTGGACAGTCACTTGCGTACAAAGCTCTGAGCAGATGAACTTAATCATGAACAAATAGGCAGGGCTCGGCGTAGCTTGCTGGCAGAGGGCTTGCCTCGCACTGGTGAGACCCTGGCTTCGCCAGCACGCAAAGAAAAAAAGGGCAGGGGGAGAACAGAAATGGGTCCCAAAGTGAAATGTGTGAACCCGTGTCACAGGTTGGCAGATGGGGACACCTGACTTCATTACTGCAGTCTTCTGAAGTACCATAGCAGAGGCCTGAGGCTCTTGATGAGACCCATGAGACTACCACAGGTGCTGTCACCCAGGGAGCCTCGATCTCGAGAAACCCAGCTTTCACAAATGCAGATGTACAGAAAGGATCTCTTCATTCACTGAGAAGACGCTAGCATTTGTGCACAGGCTTCGTCCTGACCAGAGTCCCCACTGTGATGCCGATGTGCTGGTAGGCACTTCCACCATGACGGGACACTGGAGGGAAGTGACTCAGAAAGAAGGTTCTGTTGTGGAGGTTCAGCCCATGGCCGGTTGGGCTGTTATTTCTGACCCTGTGAGGAGACAGCACAGCGTGGTGGGAGTTTGTGGCAGAAGCAGCTGCTGACCTCATGGCAGATGGCATGTACAAGAGGAGAAGAGGATGGGCTGTGGCCCAGTCTCCCCTTCAAGGGCACACCCAGAGACCCACCTCCCTCCACTGAGCACCCCCCCACACCATAGGTTCTCCCTCCTACCAGTAACGCCAAAAAAAGGCATAAAATGAATCAGAACTCTCCTGCATCTTCACACAATTTATGCATTTTATTGGAAATGATGTATAGATGAAGAACAATGGATAGTAAGTGGGTTGTAAAGAATAATCCTGCCAATTTAAAGTAGTGGGGGAGGGGATTACAAAGAGAGAAAACTAGAAGAAGCTAAAAACACAATTTGGCGCATGAGCAAGTGTATTACGGGGCAGATTGTGGGCATGTGCCCTGAGATGGTCCTGGGAGCTGGCCGATTGACCTGTCCTTGTGTCACCATGAACAGCTGTGTGCCTATCTTCCAAGAGCGTGCTCACATCCATTTTCTACGTGGTTCTGCTGTCTTTGAAGGCCTTCTGTGACTCAGTGTGCACCAGCGGGAGCGCTCCTGATTACATTGTCCTCTCTTCTGTGTCACGTTTCTGTGTTGTCCTGGGCGTGCAGGAATCCATTTGGCATGCACTCATGCAGACTGTGGATTTGGCAGAAACCGCACTGGTGACCAAATGCCTGTCTTCTTATCCCACTATGCAGTAAGTATTTTCCAGCTCATCAGTACCTTTGCTCTCATGGAAAGGCAGATGCAGCCCTAATTCATTAGATTCCATTATGGAATTTTAGCAGCTAGAAAGACTGCCACTACAGACAAATCATAGCTTTAATTTTTTTTTTTTTTTTGGTAGTGGGGAGCAAACCCAGGGTCTTGCACATGCCCAGCAAATGCCCTACCATTGAGCTGCCCCTCAGCCCAGCAAATGAGGCCTTTATAGTCTGAAGTTTGCATTGCTGCCTGGTTGCATTGCCAGACCTTTTCCCAGCTTTCTTCCCCGTGGGAATTGCAGATTTTAGGATTTTTAGATTTCAGAATTTCAACATTTTGGATTTTGATCTTTGGGGATTATGATTTTGGGGATTTTGGACTTCAGGGATTTTGATCTTTTGTGGTTTGGCATTCAGGATTATGGCATCTGAGATTATAGTTTTCTGGATTGTGATTGACAGCAGGACTGGGGCTGTGTAGTGTGTCTTAGAGACGATCTTCCTTCTCTGCTTGACGTGGCTGCGCTTGGCCACTACTCACCTCACCAGGATCTCCCAGTCAGGCAGCTCTCGCATCCTATCTGGATTAGGTTATTTTCCGTGAAACAAAACACCCTGTATTTAGTGGCTTATAATAACACTGTCATTCTGGTTATAGAATGTTGCTGGGGCCGCTGTGAGCCAATCATCAGCCGGCAGCTGGATTGCTGGCAGCTGGAAGTTTGCTGGGGCCCCTTCGGCTGTGGCTCTCAACAACCTGTCCAGAAAGCTTGATGACCACAGGATCAACCAGTGAAAGATCCTTCCTGCAGAGTTCCCTAGAGGCTGTGATCTGCTGATGTTCCCTGCAACTTCCTTGGCTGGTGCTTCTGCCACCATGGGACCTTTTGTGAGAAGCGTTCTGTGCTGCCTCCTAGGCGCCCTGCTGTGTCCATGTGGGCTCTGGACCTTGTGGTTATTGGGCCTTTGTGTGTCCCTTGATTCTGCCGCCTATTCCACACACTCTTGTCACCAGTACCCCACATAAAGATGTGGTGGATGCAGATGATAGGAGGAGCCACCACATCCAGCAGCACCTGAGAGTGCTGTGTCCCAAGGCCTCCCACGTGAACCCAAGGGATGTGTGGGCCACCTGACGTCATTAAAGGGAGAGTTCACCTTAGGATGGGTAAAAGTGAATTATCAGTTTGAGATAAGCAGACCCGAGTTTCCCTTCCAGTTCGTGAACTTGCTTCACTGGTCCTGTTTGGTCCAGGTCACACATCTATCTGAGTACCCCATCTTTGCCAGGTATGGCAGCCTCTGAGAGTCCCTGAGGAGCAGGATTTGCTCCTTGATCTCCTCACATTCGGCAGCTGGCCTTTTTGGAGGCTGGGAAATTTGTACCTAGGAGTCTGGGTCTGAGCAAGCTTGTACCTGAGCTGCAGTGACCGTGGTCAGTGCTGGCCCTTAGCTGCCTATCTGAGTCCAGGCCCAAACACGGGCCGAGTAATCTGCATAAGAAGCAGAAGCTCCCTTTCCAAAGAGCATCTCTCTGTTTCATCATGGTTAACAAAGCAAGCAGCTGCACACAAAGAAATACCTAAATATGAATTCAGTCTAAGGTATTAAAAAAGTATTGCAAGTTTTTATTCCTTGGATATTGAAGAATGTGAATACATATGCAAATGCAATTTAATCAGCTCCAGTGGGCCTTTCAGCATTCAGCTGGCGAGTGCTTTGTGATCAGAGGGAGGCCTCCTCTGGGAGGAGGGCATGAGGCAGAGCTGAGGCCCCCATCCTGCACTTGACCTGCGGCCAGCTTTGTCCTGGCCCAGAGTGACTCCAGCGGCCAGAAGTTTCTCATTATTCAGATTTCCCATCTTCTCCTTTCTCTGGATTCAGTTCCATTAGGCACTGGCTAAAGACAGTGTGATGTCGGAAATAGTGATGGGGTAGCCATCCCCGTAGCCTGGCTCAGCCTGACTTCTCTACCTTACTGATAGAGTGGCCGGACCTCATGTGAGCCTTGCTTTCCTCCATGTCTGATGGGGCAGTTGTGTTCACCTCATCAGAGCCAGCACCATGGGCATCACATCTCCTTTGGATGGTCAGGGGCAGCCTTGTGGCCACATATGCCTCCCAAGGTTTTGGTCTTGGTTGAGTGATTTGCCTTCTCTGCCTGCTGGGTTCCGGCTATAAAGCAGTGCTTATCATAGTGCCAGCTTGTGAGCTGGTGAGGATCCCCCAGGGTGTATATCACACTGGGCTCTGCTCTCTTCCTGGTGACCCAAATGTCTGGGTTTGAGAAGTCTCTTCCATATGATGAGTTTCTAATGGCTCCGACCCTGGGCTTTTGGCTGAGGCAGCCTGCAGAATGCTCCTGGGAGGTGTAAGGGAGGCCCACTGTGTCTTGGAGCCCTGGGTGTGTGGAAGTGTAAAGGAGGCTCACGGTGGCCCAGAGCCCTGTGGGCATGGAAGTGAGGACTCATCTGAGAGAGGAGAGGACAGCCCCCTGGGGGCGCCAGGAACAGACCACCTGCGGTTGTGCTCTAGGGCACCAGTGTCATGGCCTGTGTGCCAAACTTCCTGAGGCCTAGGGATATCTAGGAGCATGGTCCTGAAGTCAGGTTTGCAGTCCTCCTAGCCATGCCCCAGGATGGAGTCAAAGTTAGGGGTGGTTATGCACAATGGGTCAGTCTCCTGGGCTGCGTTGTGGCAAGTACACCAATGGAAACAGCAGACTTTGACTCTCTCATAGCCCAGAGCCAGAAGGCTGCAGCCAGGTGTGGACAGGGCTGATGCCTTCCAGAGGCTCCATAGAGAATCTGTTCCAGGCTCTGTGGCTTATGGGAGCATCCCTCCATGCCTGGCTTCTGTGGCATGTGGCCTTGTCCCCTTGAATGTCTGTATCTAGATTTATCTCCTTTTACGACGATATCAGTGGTTGGAGTAGCGCCCACCCCAGTCCAGAATGGCTTCATCTCAGTACACCTGCGAAGAGCCTGTTTCCCAATAAGGTCACATAAACAGGTGTCCCTGCATATAACTCTGCAGGGACACAGGTTGGTTGCCGCAGATGGCCCCTTTGTTGGGGCCAGGCTGGCCTCCCAGCCCCAGGTAGCAGGCCCAGAGTGCTGCTGGGCTCTGGGCTTCTGGGCCTGTGGCCTCTTATCTCCTGCTGGCCAGGTTTGTCAACAGGAACCTCTGTGCTTTAATAAACACAGAATTGGGAAAACCGAAGTCCCTGTTAACACCTGTGCAGAATGAGGTGTTTGGCTCATTATGGCTAACATTGGGAGGATTAAATGTTTCAGTCTGATTCATTTTGATGGTGTTTTATTTAAGTACAGGAATGGTAGTACATTTTTAGGGCAAGCCCTTGTTACTGTCACTAACAAAGCCAACCTGTCCTGGAGTGGGCAGCACTCTGTGCAGTCCCCTTTCCTCTGCAGGGCTTGCAGGGCTCTGGAGTTACCACTGCTTTCACCACAAAGCCCAACAGGGAATTTCAAATGGACAAGAGTGTCCAGGTGCTCAGGAACTCAAGCTGGAACTCGAGGTGTCCCCTGATACACTGTCACTCTCAGGACTGCAGGCTGTTAGAGGTCAGGGCTGTGCTGCTTTTAATTAAATTTCACAAGAATAAGTGTTAACTCTAAAAGCCCTAATTTCTTCTCTGCAGTCGACAGTGTCTTTTTGAAAAATGTACATGAAATTAATTTTCCCAACATCACACAGAGGCAGCTTCTAAAGGAGGTATCTGTGCTTTTTAAGTGAGAGGAACCGCAGTTGTGCGTTTGGCTATTCTCGAGTCTGGTTTGCTCCGCACTGACACCACTGAAAAGTGTGGCTTCCGGCTCAGAGCTGCGACAGTGCAGGTGCTCTCTGCTCAGGTGCGTGTGGGCTCCCTTAACAGAGCGGCACATGGACCTCCTCAGGCGCCTTCTGACGCACTGGCTTCCTGGACCTGGGTCCCTCCTGGGGTGGGGGGGTCTAGAAATAAGATTCAGAGGCCTTATTCTGTGGCTCTCCCTGGAGATGTCCCCAGGTCACCCAGCTGAGCATTGAGTGGCTGGGTGGATTTGCTGAAGGAGGTCTGTGTCACAGCCTCAGGATTGCTGTGTCTGAGGAGCTGCGAGTTAGGAGAGCACCTGGTCCCTGCCTCTGCCCTTCCTCTGACTCCACCTGGCAAGGGAGGGCAGTGAGGGTGTCACCACGAGGGTGCTGCCAGGAGTCAGTTTCCTGCACAGCACCCAGGCCTTTTGTGACCCGTCCTGCCCTTTCATTTTCTGGTGCCAAGAGGCAGCTGGTTTTTAGTGTTTGGTTGTTGATTCTGAGCAAATAACTTTAGGTTCTTAAGTGAGGAAACTCAGTCTCCTTGGCCACTTTCCAATGCCTGTTTAGAATTCCTTGGCCAGCCCATGCTGTTGGCTGTGTGGGGGGCTAGTAGGCATGCAGACTTGGAGGAAATCTGAATCTCACAGGGGCAGACATTCTGAGGACCTTGGACGCATCCCTGGGCCAGCTGGACTTTCAGATCCAGGAAGAGTGAGCCCCTGTGAGCCATCGTGCACTGTGTTATTGGAGGTGACAGAGGCTTGCAGCGAGCAGGCCCTCAGCAAGGACCCAGCTGTTTGAGGACAGTCCAGGAAGGTAGTTGATGTCATCAGATTTCCCATTGTGGCATGCCAAGAACATTTTGGGAACTAAGCCATTGACACCTCAGTAAACCAAGATACCTATGAAAACTCATGGTCCTTTCTCAAAGAAAAAGCATGCAGAATTCACAAGAACAATGGCAAAGACACTGGACAACCATTAGGAAGGTGTGGTGCCTCTGGAGTCCTTAGCTGGACAGTAGCAGGCAGGGATGTGGCACCCCAGGTGGAGTCCCTTGGAGTGCTTATGGTGTGCTGGGACCTGGAGGCCCAGGGACCAGGAGGAGCAAGTTGGGGACTGGACAGAGAGAAGCTGCAAAGGTGGCTACATCCCTCCATTCATGGTCCTGGTGAGTGATCAGCCTGTTGATGCCTGACTCACCTACAGAGGAGTCTGGAGCATGCCATCCAGCGCGTGCCCAACCTCCAGGTATTGCCATGGAAGGGTAGAGTAGATTTGGGCAGAGCGTTAATCATCTCTGCCACACAGTTATGTGTGAACTGGTAGTTGGCATCTCCGAGAGCTGGCCTTGCCAGGGCAGTGGCTGCTTTGAAGCTTGTCCACCCTGTGAATCCCAGCAGGGGGACAGGTGTTACTTCTTGGCCTTTGGCAGGCTGTGCTTGACCTCTGCATGCACCAGAGCCTCTGCCCTCAGTCTGGCTCACTTCATGGTTCATCTGGGTGTTTTTTGTTTTTGTTTTTGAATCTAGCTGTAGTGCTCTGTCTGCATAGGTAATTGCAAACCAATTCTTGAATTGGGATTGGCACTATTAATCAAAAAGCGTGATTCCCATAGGCTCTCCTGCCAGCAGGTGTCCATGTTCCTGGCTTGCTTTGCCTGACTCTAAACCTCCTGAAAACTTCAGTCTAATGACTGTCTCTTTTTCTAGGACTTTCAAGGCAGAAGAAAACCTTTTTTTTTTTTTAAAGCCTTGAATCATATTCACAAATCTTGTCCTCTCCTTTATTTATGCTAGTCATTAAGAGATGGCTGCCCACGAGGGAAACCAGGACAGACAGAGACCACACCTACACCCAGAAGGGTAGCTGAGGTCTTCCTTCTCCAAAGAGCAAGTGCCTCTGTGAGTCACAGTGAATTCTGGGCAGCAGTGCACAGCTGGTGCAGAGGGTCCGCCACCTCAGAGTGCTGGAGGCCTCTGCCCCAGGGCTGGCCATGTAGGGGCCGGGTTCTGTGTGCACTTCAGGACCCAGGCAAAGACTCCAGGCCGGATGCCAAAGCCCTGGAAAGGGACCACAGTCACTTAAGTAGTAACCTGAAAGAGGCAGATTGAGTCTGGGCATGCATGCACTCTCACAGCTGGACCTTGCTCAGACTTGACCAGTGAGTGGCTCCCCAAGGCTCTCCTCTCCTGGATTTGACTAGGAATGCAGACCCTTATCTGCTGGTCTTGCTGACATGGGTCTGTATTTATGCTGGATGCCTTATGCACCTGTTTGGACCTTTGGACGCAGCTTGTCCTCGTGCTACATGTGGAACATTAAAAGAGCATGGTTCCTTACCTTGGAAGAGCCTTCAGTTGAGTGAGCGCCAGGGAGGAGTCACCTGACACCTAGCTAGTGACAGCAAGAAGCAGGATCAGTTGGGGAATGGGCAAGCTGCCTGGCAACAGTCAGGCTTCTGGGCACCTGGGTTGGTTGTCAGGGGAGGCCCTTATGGGCAGGCATGTGGGTGCTTGCTCTGGCAGGACCCTTGACCAGGGCTCTGCTGGCCACTGTGTGGCCTACCACTTCTGCCACATGACTGAGGACAGAGCAAGTGTGCACTCTACTATTGGCATCAGGGGAGCAGATGTCACCAAAGGAAGCTGTCGTTCTTCTCTGCAGTGTGTCCTGTGGCTGCATTGAGTATAGGCATCAGATGGTGGAGGCAGCTCATCCCGAGTGGCTGAGACCTTACTGTGACATGCAGCCAGCTGCTTTTTGGAAAAGACCTTTGCGGGGCCTCAGATGATCCCATCTTGTCCATTGGATGTGTGGTGTTCAGGTGCCTGAGGGATGCCCAAAACCCTGGGGCCAGGAGCTCTAGTGGAATCTCTATTCATGGGTTCCTGTTGCAGTAAAGTGTGATAATTGATGAATATCTGTAGAAATGGATATGATTGTGTCCTCTTTAATGAGCTCACAATTTCATGCCGAAATCTCAGCAGTGCTATTGTTTAGAATAAAAGGAGACATGCAAATGAGTCTGGGTGCAGGTTGTGGTGAACAATACCGCAGCCTCGTTATTGGACCCATTAATTAATTCCCCATCAGCCAGTTTCCTTGGGAATGAACTGGAAAATAATTAAAATGATACATGAGGTAAGGAGTTTAGAAATCCAAAGGTGAAGGCAAGAATTAGTTTAATACATAATTAGACATATTATTTGTGACTATACATTTTTTTAAACGTGGTTCACCAAGGCAATAGGACCCTATTTTTAGTCCCAGATAGTTAATAAATACCATTTGGTGCAGTTTTTCAACTCATAAAGGCTCATAAATTTTCTTAATAACATTAAGTGGCTAATTATATTATACATTGTTAAAATAACTCCTATTGCAAAATCCAGTAATACAACAAAAGTTGCAAAAGCAAGTTTTTAGAGGAGTTAATTTGACCAACTTACCCAAGTGAAACTTTGGGCATTTCAAACTGAAAGAGTTTCAGCTAAGAACCTACAGGTTCACGTGTGTCTTTATTACAAATCTGATCCTGAAAATGAACTTGGAAAGCCGGGTCCAGGAGAGATGCGCGGTCGCCCCTAGTTGACCCAGGGTTCTGGCAGTGCTGCCCTTGAGGGAGACTGTCCCACTGCTGTAGCCTCTCAGTGTGTCCTGCGACCACAAGCAGCTGCTGGTGCAGTCTGTGTGATGCGGAAGCGCTGATTCCACGTCACCGTCCCAGCAGCTGGGAGCCAGAGCTGACCTCACCATGTCTGTTCTGAGTTATCCACTTAAGATGGCCTGAGTGGATTCTGGGAGTCAGGATTATAAACACTTCCTAAGGGGCTGATGTTAAAGTGACAGACCTGTATGTAACTATTTGAACTCCATGCTTAGGCCTTTTTTAAAAAATGAGCAACTTAAAAGATCTCTTTAGTGACTAATCTCCCAAACAGTTGAAGGACATAGTAAAACCCATAATAATCCCCCTCATTGGGAGCCACGTGTACGTGCAGCTGCTTATGTGCTCCGCACCCAGGAACTGCACTAGAAGCACCACAGACAGCTCCTTTTCTGATCAGTGCTGCTGGGGCCCAGGGAGTAAGGCTCGCAGCTCCCAGGCTTGAGACAGGTGGCAGCAGGTTGCCCTAGGCTGTGGCCCCCTTCTACTCTCTGCCTGGGACACTAGACTGAGCTTGTGCTGTCCCTGGCTGGCCAGCTCCTGGGCAGGCTGCACCACACTTCTGGCTTCTACTGTCCTAGTTAGAAAGGGAAGCTGTAGCTCAGGGGCGGAGGGAAGGATCAACCCTACCTTTTCCATTCTTTCCTTTCAAATGATCCGCCATCCATTAATCATCCTGTGATTTGATCTATCAATCCAGAAACACTTGCTAATGCTTTATAGCTGTGGTTTGTTGAAGTTCTGGGAAAGAGGAAAAGAACAAGCCAGTCCTAATAAATAAAAGTTATTTCCTCATTTGAATTTCTGAGTCCAGAGAGTCAATCTGATGCAGACATCAATCTTCTCATTCTTGAAGTAGAGGAGCCATTGCTCACTGTACGTCATCCTGGTTGCCATGATAAAGTGTGTGCTGCTCTATGGGCTCTGTGGCAGCCTCTCCTGAGACTGGCTGCCTTTTTGTATTGCAAATTACATGCCTGGCTTCCTGCTGGGAGCAGGCCTCTGTTCCCTTGGTCTGTCTGAGCGTGATCAGAAAAGTGTGCCTGCAGATGGCCCACCAAAGCAGAGGCCCGGCCTAGAGGCTGCCCTTGTGGGGTCCAGGGCTGTGGGTTGGGGGATGCCTTCCTGGCTGGCTGGTGTGGCACTGGGATTACAGCTCAGGCTGCCCTGGCCAGGCGGCGGCTTCTCCTTTGGGCCCCTCTACCTCCTTCACTGTGCTCCCCACCAGGAACTGTGATTCTCACAAGGAGCCTGGGGTATTCTTGTCACAACCTCCTTGGCTTCCAGCGGTGGGGGGCTGGCCCTCCCTGTGGCTGGAACTGGTGGGCCCAGGAAGACAATCAAGCAGCCCTGTGGATACCATGGTTGCATTCCTGGGGCAGCTCCTCGCCCTGGGCCTTCAAATGTCAGCTCCTGTGGTTTCACAGTGCCACCGTCTTGGGCCTGCCTTTATCTAGACCAAGAGGTTCTTGAGGGCAGGGACAATGCTGGCATTGCTGTGAGCTCGGGGGGTGCCGTGTGTCCTGGCACTCCAGCCTGATTTAACAGGGAGCACTCGTGACACCTGCCAGGTGTTTAGTGGAGGACAGGGAGGCCCTGTCCTCCAGCCATTGAGGCTGGCCTCTTGGCAATGCATCCACTGTCTGGGCCACTAGACCTGCCTTCCCTGACAGTGGGGAGGGCCTCCTGAGCCATTGCCCAGTTGCAGACAGGGTGGGCAGCTGGCCCCACACTCCCAGGTGAAGAATGGACAGCTCCAGACAACCTTTTGGTTCTTGGGTTTGATTTGAATGTAAAACTGAGAAGTTCTAAATTTATTAAAGGCTTTCTTTTGGGGCTGGAATATGTAGGAGATTTTCTATCCCTCTCAATTCTCTCTTAAAATTTAATGCTTCCATAAAAATGATGGATAACAAATTATTCCAGGAAAAATGATACTGAAAGACTCTTCTAACTATTGAAGCGGAAGTATAGACTTGGTGAAGAAATATGTGTGACCCAGAAAACTCAGCAGGAAATGGGGAGATTGTGCACTCTGAGGAAACCACATCCCCGAATGTTGTTGCAGGCTGTGGAAAGCAGCTATTTTTATTCAAGTTATTGAAGTACCAAGTCTATTCTATGCTGTTGGCGTTTTTATTAACACGGTAACACCATGCCTTTCTGGGGTTCATTCTGTAGCATGCCTACTCAGAACGTGACAGTCCTGCAGGAGTAAGAGAGACCACATCCCACAGTTTATAGCAGAGCGGTCCTAGGGGAAGCCAGTGCCCTACTCACGCAGGCCTCCTCTGCCATCTCTGCATGTCTTCCAGAGAGCTCTGGAGCATGGCCGCGAACAGCCTGAGACTGTGGGTCAAAACCCCCAAACCACAAGGACTCAGGTATCCGGGCCTGGGACATCTGAGTCCTTGGTGTTTGTAAGGCCAGGTTTCCTCAGAGTGCACAATCTCCCCAGACCTGGCCACCTAGACTAGACCATGGGGCAGGCATTGGTGACACAGGCACTCTAGTCTTGGAGCAGTCTGGGTCCACCTGGTGCAGAGGCAGACTGCCCTGTGTTCCTTGGTAGGCCTCAAAGACATTCTTCCATGTTAGGTTTTCAGAGCACATAATACTGAGAGAACGTGATTCAGATTTGATACTGACTGTGGGTCTCATTCCAAGCAGCACAGTGCAGAGGTCGAAGACCTTGCCTGGCCTCTTAGGCCTGCACTGCATAGGAGACCTGCCCAGCAACTAGCCAAGAAGAGCCCTGAGACCCCATGGACTCCCCCATTTCCTCCTTACTGTGTGTGACCACCTCTGTCAGGGGGACTTAGGGGAAAGCTGTGGCCATTGTCAATGATTTCCAATTGGATGTGTCTCTATGACAACTTGGGAGATGCTGGAAGCAGGCACTTCATTAATTCCAAGTCTTAACCCTTCCCAGGCAACTCCTAGGTCTTTTCTCTGGAGAAAAATAGGCTTATGTGTGAAATGTGTCTGTCATTGTTCCTAAGCTACATCCACTCAACTGAATAATTCACTTTCGTGTGTAGGTTTTAGAAAAATCGATGCCCACAATGTGTCCAGCACCCATCCCTCCTTGCACGGTGGACTCCATTAGTGTGCTCTTTGAGGTGACTTCTCAAGGGCCTGTGAATGGTGCTGTCACAGTGCTGTTTGTCCTTGAGGGCCAGAAGCTTCACCATCTGGAAGCTGTTCTGCTACGTTCCTGGCACCCCCATTGCCCACCAGATAATGCCTAGAGGCCTCCCTGTGGTGTGAGGGGTCCTGGCCATCTAGCTCATCTAGCCTATGCATTGTGTTGCTGATCTCAACTTTGAGTGAGCCCCCGCCCCCAGATAAATCAGACCAAACCAAGGGAGCAGTGAAGAGCCAGCGTGCTCAGCTTGGAGCTGGAGATGCATCGCTGGGTCACTTCTGGGGATGAGTGGGGGGCTTTAGGTATGGGGTGTTACCATCCTGGAAGACCCACAAGAGCCGTAGAGTGCTCAGGCAGACTCCAATTCAGGAAAGCAGAGTAGTCACCAGAAGCCAAGGGAAAGCAGGCAAGGTAGGAGGGAGGTGCTGTTGACCTGCGCCAGGGTTTGAACTCACAAGGGCCTAGAGGACTTTAAATTTCATAATTAGAAGATCCCAACTAAGGAAGGTTGCCGTGTCTGTATAGATGGCAGACAAAATGGCTTTCAAAGCAAAGAGTATTAGAGTGTTGGAAATCTCTACATGATGATAGAAAGAATGTTTCTAGAGATATATAATGGTTCTGAACATAGATTCACCTAAGAAACCTGGCCTTACAATGTGTAAAGCAGCTGTTACCAGAATTACCAACCTAGACAGACACATTTATAATCACAGTAGCTTTAAAGTCCACCACTAAATTAGAAGGCATGGAAGTCCAGAGCAGTATAATAAACAAGCTTAATTGAATGGTTAAAGGTAGACCCTGCACCTGAGGCTAGAGAGTAGTGTAAACTGCACAAATTGAAGACCTTCCAGTCCACAAAACAAGTCTCAATCAGTTAATACTGATTTTTCACCTTGGCGCATTTAAAACAGTAGCCAGTAATACAACAGGAAATACCTAACAACAGGAAATCCTCTGCATCTGAAAATTTAAAAGCATACGTGGGTGCATGCTGGAAAACCATGAGGACTGGCTGGGCTCCTGGCCTCTTTCACCTGCCCTCCTCCCACTTTCTGTCCCGCTCCTCCTGCAGCTGTATTCTTGCTCTCCCTGTATGTGTCAATTCAGTTATTTTGGCTACATATGACAAGTGAAAAAAATTTTAAAAAACCAGCTTGAACAAAGTAGAAAAACATCTCCCTCTCCCAAGCTGCCGTGTGCAGGTGAGTGGCCATGGCACTCAGAGACAGTGTCTTGCTGCTCTGCTCTGCTTTTTTTTTTTTTTTTTTAATATTTATTTTTTAGTCGTAGTTGGACACGGTACCTTTATTTATTTATTTCTATGTGGTGCTGAGGATCGGACCCAGGGCCTCGCACATGACAGGCGAGTGCTCTACCGCTGAGCCCCAGTCCCAGGCCTGCCGCTGGGCTGTTTTAATGTGCCACCTCAGAACAAAAGGGCAGCTAGTCTTCTGTGTATCATGTCACTGTCCCAGCCAGCAGGAAGGAGGAGTTGGTGAAGGATATCATGTCCCCTCCCTGAAGGATTCTTCCTGAACATTGCACACATACCTCTACTTACATCTTGTGGGAGAACTGAATCACACGACCATACCTGGCTGCAGAGGAGAGTGGACATGTGGCCACTTACTCCTGAGGCCATTGGCCCATTGGCCTAGCTAAAAATTCAGATTCTCTTCAAAAAAGAAGGTGTAAGTTTGTGAGGGAAGCCGGCACACTTGGTCCCATTGTTCTGTTAGCCATGCCCCAGTCCACCATTTGGGTTCCATGGACACATGTCATCTCCTCTGCCTAGACATTTCTTTCTCTGTCCCTGGTGGATGGGGACTTCTCCTAGGGACTCAGAGTCTGGATCTTGGGTGTGGTCCCTATGGCTAAGGTATGAAGGATAGCTTGCCTGCCATCTGTGGCCTGGTTGCTATGGCTTGGTCCTCCCCAGGGCCTTGTGGAGAGCCCTCCTGCCTGTTGCAGGGGGTGCTCTTTGGCTACTGTTGCTCTTTTTTTTTTTTTTCCTTCCAAGAAAATAAGTCTCATCTAAGAGAACAGAGACAGACAGACACACTCCTCTGGAGATCAGGGGGTCCAGAGCTGGTGCCCAAGGGAGTGGGGGTGTCCTGCCCGTTTATAGAGTCTAGGTTTCCTTTCTTTTCTGGCCTAATGGCCAAAGGCAGGAGGAGAGCCACAGTGGGCCGTCCTCCCCTCCCCTGAGGCTGTTAGCAACAGGGTGATCCATGGGGAGTGGTATCTATCCATTTCCCTTTCTTTGATAATCAGCTATCTTTTCCCCCCTCTGATAAGGGAACCCTTACTGCTGTAGAGGAAACGGATGATGACCGCTCTGGCTGCTTCAGGATGAGGGAGGTGACATGGCGAGCAGTTTGGATTTCCCTTTTAGGAATGTTTTGGGTCAGTCCAGGGGTCTGTGGTAAAAGTCTGGTTTGGAAAGAACAGGTTGTAGAGTCATCTGAGAAGTGGGTGCTTCTGTGAGAGGAAGAAATGACACGAGTACCAGAACGAGATTAATACAAAATAAATGAATGTGACAGTGATGGCAGTTGTGCCTCTGATCTGCGGGGGCTCCATGGCCTGCTCAGCCCAGCTCTACGCCTGGTGATGCTGTTCTTGGACTCTTGGGGGTGCTCCTTCTCTGTGTGGGCAAGGAGCTCACACTCTGTTGGGGGAGCTGGATAGGCAACACGGCAGCTGCACCCCCGAGCCTGAAGACGGTGCTGGCAGAAGCGCATTGAGCACTAGACAGCTTCTTAGGAGGGGTCAGAGATGGTTCTGTAGGAGAGTAGCTGGCAGTGTGGCTTAGTGCCCAAGTCTACCCATCTTCAAAGTTTCTTTAAAGTGAGGAGGAGAAACCCGTGTGCTGTGACTGTGGACAGTAAAAGCAGGTGTGTGCCTGGCCTGGCCCATGGCACGTGCTCCGGGCACCACTTGGGCCTCTTCTGCTGCCCCTGTTGGCACTGTTTCCTGGAAATGGTTGTCTGAGCCGTACCTTGCCCTGCCCAGTGTCCCTTCTATCTTAGGGAATTCTGCCCTGAATGGCTGCCTGTCACAGCAGTGCTGTGGGGCTCTGCTCTATTCCTGGACTGTCCACGGGGGTGGTTTTTTATTCTTCCAGCCACCCCTGAGGGGGACAGAGCATGAGCACGGGGCTGTTTCCCACCTGTTCAGATGAGTGGGCTGCTGTGCAGAGGTACAGGGCAGTGCCCAGGGGAGAAGCCTGCACTCCTGGCCACAAGCCTGCTCCCCTCTCCTCTGCCCATGGTGTTTGTACTCTCTCTCTCTCCAAGCCCTTCCCAGAGGGACGTGAGAATATTTTAATACATACTGTGAGACTTTCGCTTTTAAGATAAGTGTAAACAAAGAATGAAGATCACACTGGTGTGTCCTAGTGTGGGCCCTCCCTGGAGAGCTGGGGAGAGTGCACGTGCCCCATGCTCCAGCTTCCCTGCTGAGAAACATCATGACTCACCCTGGGATTGTCATGCAGAGAGGCCAACAGACAGGGAGATGGCGTGCGGCACAGTTGTGGTGCGCAGCTCTCTGCGGTGGCTATCCTGGGAGTTTGGAGCTGCCTTGTGGTTCCCTCCCAGGGAAGGCTCCTTTTGGTCACGTCCCCTTTTGTTGATCATTTGGCTTTCACTGAAACACCTTGGTGAAGTGACCATCCTCCTCACAGGCAGCCTCTTCGGGTTAATCAGTTCTAGTCGAGAGTCTTCTCTCGCAGTCTTCCTTGTGGTTGAGTGCTCCTTGGGCTTGCCTTCCCCTCTGGAGCTGCTGAGCAGGGTAGAGGGGATTGGGGCTGCAGGGGCTTGCAGGAGCGTGGATGACTGCTGCTGGGGAGTGTGCGTGCAGCTGTGCAGAGACCCTGCAGACTCCTTACCACACAGACAGGAGAGCAGGACTTGCTTTGGCTTGGGCCTGTTACTGCTGAGTGGGCAGGTGAGGGGTGAGCAGCCATTGTCATAAAGAAAGACTGTAGTTTCATCCTAGAATGTTAATGAAATAGGCAACTTTCCGTTAAAAACAAGTAAAAATCCTAGAAAAATATTTATAAACATTTTTATGATATCTCAAGGGAAAGGATGGGGTAAGTGGAAGTATGCTTTTATAAAGTTCTTTTATGTGGAGTGGCGTAATATAACTATGACTTTAAAGATAAACTGAGGTCAGTCAAAGAGATACTATTTATAAACCCTGGAATGACCACTAGCAAAATAACACATAGTTGTAATATAAGATAAAATGGAGTACTGCAAAATATTGTTTTAATCCAAAAGAAGGCAGAAAGTGTAGGGGAGACAGAACACAGGACGTGATCATCAGAAACCGAAAGGAACATGATAGACTAAGTCCGATCACATTCAGTGATGTTAAATGTGAACGGCTAAACTCTTCAGTTGAATAACAGAGATTATCAGACTGAGTGAGCTAGAAGGACCCAACTCTCTGGTGTTTATTAGTGACCTCTTTACATATAGTGACCTGGGTAGAGAAAAGGATAGAGGAGAGATGTACCATGCAAATACCAATCAAAGGAGGGCTCGCTGCGTCAGTATCAGATGGAAGAGAGTTCAGGACACATTTTGCCTTTCTACCAGCATGGAATAAGGACTATTTTTAATGAAAAAGGTTCTGTTGACCCAGAAGACATGACTACCTGAATGTGAACACTTCAGTGATGTGACACACACACAGTGATGGGCAGGCTTGAAAGGAGTGGAGAAATCATAGTCAAACCAAACTAGAGATTTTTATTTTTCAGTCTCAGACATTACTGGGTTGAATAGACAAAAAAAAAAAAAAAAAAAAAAAAAAAAATCAGTAAAGATACATACGATTTAAATGAAATTATTATATAGCTTCCTCGATATTGTCAACATTTATAAAATAATACATTCATCAGTGGCAAATATCTGTTAACATTCGGAGTGCACAGTGATCAGCCACCAAGGTTGTCTATTTTCTGGACCATAAATAAAAATTTGAAGGGTTGAATTCATACAGAATGTGTTATTGAACCATAACATAATTAAGTTGGAAATCAGAAATACAGCTAATATCTTTAACTGATTGGATAATAAAATACAGCACACTTGAGTTTGTGAGGTGCAGCTAGGGCAGTGCCTGGAGAGCGAGGGCATGCCTTTAAAAGCCCATCTGTGGGAAGGAAAAAAATATTTAAGATCAGTAATTTTAGTCTCTGCCTTCAGACAATGGGGATGAGGGAAGGCAATTCAACTTCAAGGAAGTAGAAGGAAGAAAATAAAAATGAAGTGGGTAGAACCAGTAAAATAGAACCTGGGCAAGCAATAGAGGAAATCAGTAAGATCAAAAGATTAATAATCCTCAAGAACTCCAGCCTAGGCTGGTGAGCGAAAATGAAAATGTGTGTGTCTGTCCATGGGGTCCTAACACCACACACAAAAGGGACATCTCTAGACATCCTGCAGAAATTAAAAAGATAATATCATTAGCAGCTTCATAAGAGCAGACTAAACAACTTGATGAGATGGCAGGTGGCATGAAGGATGCAGCAGGCGACCCTGCCCGAGGAGCAGCACGTCTGAAAAGAGACTCCTCGTTAAGAACCTCTGACAAACGCAGCCGCGGGCCCAGGGACTGTCCTGGAGCACTCAGACTCTGAGGAGGAACACCTCCGCTACACATCTCCTTCAGGACACACAGGAGGAAGGGACATTTTCCAGCTCTTTCTAGGAGTCTCCATAGTTCAGATCCCAAAAGGAGACAGGACATTGTAGGACAATTAGAAACCAATATCTGCTGCAAAAATCCTTGAAAACATTAGCAACTTGAATCAACTAACATGTAAAACGACAGAACATTGCCACAAGCTGGATTTACCCCACACAGGTTGAGTTAGCATTAAAAAATCAATCAGTATAATTGACCACATTAATAGAGCGAAGGAGAAAACCAGGCTATCACATCAATAGATGCGGAAAAGGAATTTGACAAGATTCAGTCCCCACCCATGATAAAAACTCTCAGTAAACAAGGATAGACAGCAGTTCCACGGTTGAAACATCACCCGGAAGCCTTCCAACCTGCGTCACAGTGGTGGTGTTGTCACCGCTTCCTCCAAGGTGAGGAGGAGGTGGGAATGTTCACTCTCCTCACCTGGACTCGGGCTGTCCTGGAAGGCATACTCGGGCAATTGGGCATGAGAATGAAATAAAATAAGGGGAAAGTTAACCTGTCTAGTTGATTGCCCAGTTAGAAAATCTTAAAGAAGCCCCACCCCACAAAAAAACCAACAACAATGCAGGATCCAAGGTTAATACACCAAACTCAGTGGTATTTCTGCATATTAGCAATGAACACTAGAAACTAATACCATTAATAACTTCAAAAACCATAAAATTACGTAGGGAGAAATTTAACTGAGGCTACTCCAGGAAGGTGTCGGGACCGTGGCTGGGAGAGGTTGAAGCAGACCTGATCAGCGGTGAGGCGCCGTTTTGTAGAAACTGGCAAATTTATTCCAAAATTTATGTGGAGATGACATTTTGTGAAGGACATCAACTGGAGAACATGACCTTCTGATGTCAAGGCTTTCTGTGGAGCTGCCAGAACAAGAGTGGTATCAGCAGAAGGGTGATAATGGAATAATGAGGCAAAGTGACTCCAGAATAAGCAGGAGACTCACAGGGGGAGAGGATCATAGTACCTCTGTGACCAGGGACCGCCAGGCCATATGAAGCCTCCTATGGTTCAGTGCCCCATTCAAAACTGGGTCCAGGTTAATGCTTCCCAGCCCCAGGCGGTAAGTGGCTGGGGAGCTCTTGAGAAAGTGCCCAGTGTGCTCCCCAGCAGGAGGTTCAGAGTGGACCTCAGTGCAGCCACATGCCTGTCAGGATGACTGATAAGAGGGCAGCACCGAGTGTTCGCCAGAATCCAGGCACAGCCTTAGGTGGTGCCACTACATTGGAAAACTGGCTGTTCCCGAGGACAGGACCTCACTCCTCTGTGGCTTCACAGCTCCTTGCCTTGGTACTCAAACAGGAAATGAATGTTTACACACACACACACACACACAGAGTCGGGCTGCATCATCTGTGTCAGCTGGCACTCAGAAACGTCTTTAACAGCAGAAGGATGGGTGGGCAAACTGCAGCACTGCTTAGAAACCACATGGGGAATCCCAGAGCAGCATGTCGACCCCCCAGAGCAGAGCAGAGCAGAGCAGAGCACAGTGGGAAGCGCGCTGCACACTTCATGCGCGTGGCACTCGGGAACCGCAGGCCCAGTGCCCTGTGGTGGAGTCAGAGCAGGAGCCGCGCCCCCCGCAGTGGTGGCAGGAGCCCCTGGCAGGATAGGGATGTGGATTGCCCTGGTGTTCTTCTGACCAGACTCATCAAACAGCACACTTCACTCTATTTTAAATTATACATCAAAAAACAAAAAGGTAATAAAAATCCTTTAAAGTGTTGGCTGGAAATCCTTAGATGCCCGGGGTGGGGGGGGTGGGGGGGGGAATCAAAGCGAAAACCCAGTTAGTGGAACCCTGACGTCATATTTTTCAAATCCAGTGAACTTGAGCTTCCATGTTTGAGACCCTTCCAAGTACTCGAGACAGATAAGATGCCAAGTTTTTCCCAGATAGTGAGGCTCAGAGGAGACCCTCTGAACAAAGCCATTGGCCCCAAGGCCCCTGCGGGGGATGCTTGGTGGACTGCAAGGAACTCCGAGTGTGTCTGCAGGTAAGGAAGGACACTGCATCAGAGTGAAAAGCAAACTACCACCACATTTTAGGGAGGCAGAGGGGTGGGAGTGTAAATCTGTGCATCAGCTTTGGAAAGGAGCTGAGCTTTGATTGGGAAAGCTGGGCAGGTCGTTCCCTATGACACAGGTGTTCACTCCATGCCGACATGTCCTCAGCACTGCCCTGGTCCACTCTGGACACCACTTGCAGCCATGTGAATGAATAGCAGTTGGAATTGAATACAGTTCTTTAGTCCTAGGTAGTGTGGACAGAGGTAGCATGGACAGATAAGTCATGGGGCATGGTTGAAGCAAGGAAAAGTAAGAGCAGTAGTCTGTAGCCACGTGGAGCAATGTGAGTGGATTTCAGCAACATAATGCAGATTAAAGACCCTTCCTTAATACATATGTTATGCTTGCCTTATTTCAACTCAAAACCAGAAGAAAACCACAGGCACAGTCAGAAATTCAGGAAAACCATCCACAGCAGTTTAGCATCGAGCTTCCCTTGGAAGGATTGGGCCTCGTGGACAGGGCTGGCACAGGTTGACACCAGCCAGCCACTGCATCCTGAGCCATGGGTAGTAAAACCCTTACTCGTCCACCTTGGAAGGTTGCTAAAGCACCAACTGATGAATGAAAGGAAAGACTCTGGCAGCCTTTTGCTTTCCTTGCATTAGATAGCTGGATTTTGAAGACATGTAACTCCTTTGAGAAAAAATGCAGTTGTAAACGCAGAGAGAATGAGTGCGTGCTGTGTTGCTCTAAGGAAGGAAGGAATGGGTGGGGCAGTGCTCCCAGACAGGGTGGGAGCCAGCAGAGGGAACCTCGAAGTGGGTGGCCCTGCTGGCAACACCTGGGCCTGGTGTTTTAATGGATGGCCCTGCCTGGCAACAGCTGGACCCACCAATCCATCATAGCCTCACAAGGAGATCATAGATGTCCTGCCTCCTAACATAGTGAAATATGGAGAACTCCGTCCTATGAAAGCATTAGTCTCAGATACACACCAGTCAATCTGAATCTGACCAGCCCAAATCCAGAACCAGTTTCCAGCAAGTGCCAGAAACCGGGAAGCAGGTGGAACTCACTGTGGCAAGGATGGCAGCCAGCTTGGAGTGCAAACCTCCTTCAAGGCAAAAGACCAGTTCTCTACAAAAACCAAACAGGAAACAAGGGGAAAGGGAGGCCGGGACACGGAAAGGCCTGAGAGGTGACTGCGGTGTGTGCTTCACCTGGAGCCTGAGCTAGATGGGGCAATGGGGAGCAGTTTCGATTCGGAGGCACCCTAGATCGTCTGAAGGGAGCATGGTTGACCTTTTAGATGGGATCGTGGTCGTGTGCTGGCGTGCCTGGGAAGCATCTTTAGCTCTAGATGAAGCAGTCTCTGTGTGTGAGGTGATGCTGGGTTTGCTGCAGAACGATGCAGCAGCATGTGGGCAGAGGGCAACGTGGTAATGAACGAAACTGCTTCAGCCAGACGTCAGTCCTTCAGGATGCTGGGTGGGTGTGGGCGTCTTCCTCCTGTGCTGTCTGCACTGGGGGTTCTAAGAGGTCTAAACTGGACGCCATAGGCAGGTACGAACACTCGTGCCCGGAAGCCCGCTTGAGGAGTGTTTTGGAAGGAGCGAGGCCTACACAATATGTGGTGGTCACAGCAGTCGGGGGACAGGACCTGGAGCCCACGGGCAGGCTGAGTGTTCTAAGTCCTCTTGTTCCAGGTATTGGGCTACAGCACAGTGTAAATTTAGCTCATAAGAAATTCTGCTCGCTGTTGTTCTATTTTCTCTAAATCTGGGAATTCCCCAGAGAATGACTATTAGGTGAACGTGGATTCCTTTTGTTCAAATTGGTTTCGAAGCCATACAAGTCCCATTAACAGCCTAATTTATAAGGGGACAGGTCAGAGTGTTTGAGGCTGGTGGTCTGAGGCCCTCAACGCTCAGTCCTCAGTGAGTCTTAGCAGTCAGGACAGTCAGTGTGAAGCACCAGTTGTGGACATCACTTGGAACTTTGGCAGCGCATTAATGAATTCACTGTCTCGTGACCTTTGTCATTTTTGATTCCCTGCTGTTTGTAGAAGTGCTGCGCTGCACCCAGAGGGACCCAGGAGGAGGGTGGTCAGGGCCTCACTTCTGGAGCTTAGGCCAGCAAGTAGCTCTCCAACTTTGCCTCCTGAGAGTACCCTCCAAGGAGCTTGTGAAAAGCGAAGATTCCTGGGCACACCCCCAAGAGGCTCCAAGGGTGGTCGGGGCCTCCAAGAGGCCAACAAATAAGGGTGTGCTGTACAAAAGACATCTGGTCACCCTGCCAGCCTCCACGCACAGAGCCAGGTGTGGAGGACTCCAGCCACAGGAGGCTCAGCCCCTGTCCCAAGAAGCTTGCAGTCAGTGAGCGTTTGAGATGCTTGGGTTTTTCTATCTCGGCGTCTTTCCAGGGTGGCGTGTCTGTTTATTTCTGCCACTGCTGTCCCTCCCACATGTTCTGTAGCTGAATAACTTTGGGAGATCCCAGTCAGTGATGTTGAAAACCCAACACGCTGGCCCAGGCAAATGCCCTTTGTTGTTTTGTTTAAGGAATGAGTGGCTCTGTCCCCTCTCTGGGTGGACACTACCTGAGAAGCTCACCTGGTGCCAGCAGCTAGAAGCCTCTGCTCCCTTGGCAACCACCTTGGTGGTTTCTGCAGGGATCATTTGCAGATGCCATGCCAGAGGCAGGCGGCGGTGCATGGGAGTGAGCAGCGCAGGGATCTGGAAGGCGTCCTGGGGGCAGTGGACTCCCTGCGGCTCTTTGCAGTGGTCCAGGTGCTTGGCAGGCTGCTGTAGCCTTTGCAGAGTGGCGCCTGGCAGCGCAGACCCCGGGGCCTAGTCTCTTCAGCTCAGCTCTGCCATTTCCTGGTGGAGGAGACTGAAGTTCACTTGGGCTGATCTGTGCGTCGGGGACAATTTTCAGATGGGTGCTCCTGTGAAGCATGGGCACATCATCACTTCACCTTCCTTCAACCACCTGCTTTATGTGCAGGACCTTCTGCTGAGAGCTTGCACAGCCTCACCTCTGATTCTTTCTGGGACTGATACTGGAAGGAGGGTGCTGCTCTGTAGGGGGGCGGTCAGGGTAGGAGCCGTGGCCCAGCCTGTCTGGCTACAGCAGCTGCCCTTCCCACAGGAGCAGAAGGGCTTGACTGGGTGCCAGGTCTGGGTGAGGCATTGCATGGACACAGGAGCAGGGCCCAGAGAAGGGTCCCTCAGGAGTCCTGGAGAGGCCAACAAATAAGGGTGTGCTGTGCATTTGTGTCCTGCTGCGCCCTGGGGAGACACAGCCCCAGAGCCCAGCGTGGGAGCAGCACGGGGCACTGCAGCAGCCTTGAGCGTCCTGGCAACCTCACAGACACAGCGACAGGTGGGGCAGCTTCCCTGCCAGGAGGGCAGGAACTGTCCTGGGAGGGAGTAGGCGGGTGGCCCACTGTGGCGCCTACCTGTAGGCCTCCCAGGAGGGCTGCCTGAGGCGCCGCAGCCCTTCCCCCAGAGCAGCAGCTTGCCTGCCCCCTCCCTGACCTGCTGCCCTTTCAGCTGAGTTGCCTCCACGGGGGAACCGAGGCTTTGAGTCTTTAATTGGTGTGGTGTCATTCTTGCTTCAAAGGAAAAATAATCAGGGCCCACAGCAAGATCTTTTCCCTTTGAACTTGCCAGGAGTGTCCTTGGCAGAATTTTTAAAAATAGGTTTATTAGTTTTGACAGGGCAGTGAAAGTACCTCTCACACTGCCCAGAGGCCCAGGGGTGGTGCAGTGTCTTTTAGACGTGCCAGTCATGGGTGGGTGATGTGCAGCTTAGGGACAGGGAGGGTGTGTCACAAGGGCAACTGAGCTGAGCTCAGCAGATTGCTCCCTCTCCCGGCACCTGTGCTGGCCCGTAGTCCAGCAGAGCTTGCTCGGCGCGTGAAGGTTGCGACTGAGCAGCGTTAAGGGCATCTCTGGTTTCATCTGCAAAGGAGACAGGCATTTGGAGGCAGTGTGGCCATGTGATGTGCACTTGTGATAGGAGCTGCCTCCGCCATGCGTCTTGGTGACAGCCCTGGGATCCTTGCTGGGCCACAGGCGGTTGGCTTGGATTGCCTGCCTGGGGGACCACACAGCTGTCCTGAGACCCCTGTGGAAACTGACATGTAAATGAAGATCACCCTTCATGGTTGAGTCCATGCAAAAAATGGCTTTTTTGCATTTCAGGGTCAGCCTTTCCTGGCAGGGCCAGAAGTAGATCCCAGAGCAGGTGTACAGAGAGGCCTGGCGGAGCCCTTACTTCAGATTCTCCGGGCTCCCAGAGTGTCCACTGGAGGAACTTGGGGGCCACTTCCCATTTTAGAGCCATAGGGATTTGTAGCTTCTCAGGCAGTGTTGATTTCTTATTAATTAATTGGATATTTAAAGGATCTAAAAACAAGCATTGCAGACAGTGTTCTTTGGAATGGCAGAGGGACCTTGATCTGAGCCATCAACTGTGATGGTGCATCATCATGTCAACGCAGTTTTGCCACCGTGCCCAGGTATTTGAGTAAACATTATTCTGGAAGTTTTGATGAGGGTGTTTTGGGGATAAGATGAACAATGAAACCAGGGACTTTGCACAAAGCACATGGCCCTCCTTAGTGTAGGTAGGCCTTATCCTGTCACTCACGGCCTGTGTAGGCCAGAGACTCGCCTTCAGAAGAAAAAGGGAGTCTGCTGTGGAACTCGACCGCTGCTCTTCCGGGGCTCTAGCCTACAGCCTGTTCCACCAGATTTCGTTCTCACCAAGCCTCCACTTCCTCAAGACCAGTCTCACTCTGTCTGTCTTGTACACATGCACATGTACACCCATGCACACATGCACGCACACCTGTATGTCCTATCCTATTTCTTCGGAGAACTCTGACTGATACATTAACTGAATAATAAATATCCATTAAGAATTTAAAAAATTATTTCATAATTTCATGTTTTTTCTCTTGGGCCATGTGGTTTTAAGAGACTGGCTTCAGTTGGGCAGTGGTGATGCTTTGAGAGCAGTAGGCAGAGAACCCTGGGAGCAGGCGGCAGACCTCGGCAGCCGTCTTCTTTCCCGTTCTCTTCCCAAGGCTGCAGAGGCCAGAGTCAGCCCTGTGACTCACTGAATTTTATTGGATGTGACCTTTGTCATTTAACCAGCTGGGATGTTCTCAGACATGGATGGACACATGCCAATAACTGTCTGGCAGAAGATAATCTAGATGGGCACAGAGATAATAGATCAGTCACTTTGATGCTGGCTGGATGAGCACCAGGCCCACTTAGGCTTTGGAATCTGGCTGCGTAATGACATGTGATTTACAGTCCTCATTACTAGCCCATGCCCAGCCGTGGGCACGTTGGTGTGAATTGTAAAAGCACCGTGCTCTGCATTACTGGTGGGTAATTGTATCATGCAATGGCCTGGTGGTGAATATTTCAGAGAAAATCAAGCAAAGATTTTGCTTGCACAGCTGAAGTCAATGTTCTTGAATCTGAGCAAAGGATAAGAAACAATTCCCGTCACTTGAATCCATCTACATAAATACATATACACGGGGAAATCCAATGCCACAAGGCAGTTCGTCTTGGTTTTTTTTATTGTAGGTGCCAAAATTTATTTGGGAAATTTAATGATGTAATTAAAAATTGTTCCTTTTACCATAATTTCTCTACCATAAAAAATAGAAGGAAACTTGTTTCTTTGCTGATGTCCTGTTTTTACAGAGCACATGTCATATGTAAGTGACTTGCGTTTAGTAAATCTGTGGTCATTTTTAATTTGTGCTTTGTCATAGGGAAAACTAGGTCCACTGCAGAACCCAGTGTGCCGTGAGGCCTTAGGGTTGGCCAGTCACTGAAGGGGAGGAATAGCTCTTTCCCCGGATGGTCATTCTTTTGTGCTTCTCTCAAAAACCCGACAGATGCTGGCAGTTCCTCAGAGGGCAGACCCACAGTCCCCCGGTACAGAACTGAAGGAGGAATGTCTGCCCACCATGCTGGGTGCCAGGCAGAAGGGCTGGGCAGGGCTGGCCTGAGGGCATGGCGGCCAGCTCTCATGATATCAGGGGGCAGGTGGACCTGCCCTGCTCTGGAGCCTTGTCCTGTGGCCCGAGAGCCTGGACCACATAGATTAGTGGGCCCTTCAAATGGAAGATCTGATGGTGACTAGAAAAGACCATTTCAAATTAGTCCTTTGTCTTTTCTGTTAATTATGAAAAATTTTAAGTACACAGAAAAGTGTAGATAACAATGTAATGAGAACCTGCCTACTGACTACCCAGCACTGGCACGTCTGAAAACTTTTATCAGTGTTGCTTCAGGTCTTTGGTTTATTTCTTATTTAGAAATTAAATTTTACATATACCATTGAAAGCTTTTCTTTCCTCTTCAGAGATAAATATGTTGAATTTGGTTTATATTATTTTTAAACATGGATTAGTGTATTTGCCATATACATATCCATAAGCAAATGTAGTATCATAATGGATCCACATTCTAAAACTTTTTAAAAATTACATCATACTTAAATATTCTCTTTTGCAATGCTTTATTTAATTCAACTTTATATTTTTCATATTCAGTTGATGACTAGAGCTGTGTTTCGTTTATCTGCACACTGTTAGTTATACTGTCTGAACCTGCTGTACTTTATCCATTCTCCTGTTGAAAGGCATTCATGTTGCTCCCGACTATTTTGCAGTTACACACAGTGCTCAGTGTGCTTTGTGCACGTCTCCCTGTGCTGCAGTGTGGGGTGTGTTAAAGTGGCTTTTCTGCTTGTACACTGTTGGGGCAAGTGTAAACTGGCACAGCTATTATGAAAAACAGTCTGTAGGTTGTTTCTCAAAAATTAAAAATTAGAACTGCCGCATGATCTAGCAATCTCTGAGAGAAGTGGATTCAATATCTATAAGAGGTACCTGCACTCCCTTGTTCACTGTGACATTATTTATGAGAGCTGAGATACATACAAAACCTACGTGCCTGTTGATGTGTAAATGCATGGAGAAATGTGATAAGTACTCATCTATATTAATTATGTAATATCTAACAATATATGCATTATGCAGTATTTATGATATATGATGTTTAGGTATGAATATTAATTGACCTTAAAAAAGAATGAAATTCTGTCATTGGCCACAACATGGATGAATCTGGAGGATATTGTACCAGGTGAAATAAGCCAGGCACAGAGGACCGTTACTGCAGGGTTTCACTTATATGTGGAAATCCGAGTTGAACTCACAGAACTTTTGGCATGGTGGTTGTCGGGGGCTGTGGATTAGGGGATGGAGAGATGTTAGTCGAGGGGGACAAAGTTTTGTTTACACAGGGTGACTAAGCTCTAGAGATGGGACAGCCCTGGGACTGTAGTTAAAATTCTGTGTGGTAGGGTGGAAATTGCTAAGATGAATTTCATGAATCTTAGGTGTTTTGGTCACACATGCAGGTAACTATGTGAGGTGTGGAGGTTCTAATGAACTTGACTGTGGGGCCTGCTTACCACACACATGTGCTCAAAACACCCCATTGTGCACTTTGAATGTGTGGTTTCTACTTTCCAGTAATACCCCTGTGAGGTTGAAAAGTACAGAAAAACTCAAATTTAAGGAGAACATGTTACTAGAATTATAGGAACTGTCTTTTAAAGGAAAATCTTATAAATACACTTACATTGTGAATCTGTCTCTTGGCTATTTTATTCTACCTGAAAATTCTTACCAGCAGGTAAGAATGTTCTAAAGCAAATTCCTGCTCCTCTCTCAGGGAGTTACAGTGCCCAGGTGGATGCAGAGGAGAAAGTTGAGCCCTCAGGAAGTCAGGAGTCCTGATGCCTGCTTGGTACTGTGCAGGGTGTGGCCCTGGCCTCTTGGGACTTCAGAGGACGGCTGGGAAGAAGAGCCTTGCAGAGAGGGAAGGGACTGCACCAGGTCTCATGGTCTCATTTCTGAGGGTATTGGGAGGTGTTGGAGGAGCAGGACAGCGCAGAGGTCCATGGGTGGAGGAGGCAGGGAGGCAGCGGAGGGGACGAGAGTGTGGTAGTAGAGTGACCCCGAGCAGGGCAGAGGAGCAAGATGCAGCATCACCTCTGCTTCATAGAAATGGGAAGACGGACGCAAGACGGCAAGTTGTCCTGTGGGTCTCTGCTCCAGGGCAACTGCTCAAGTGGCTCAGTTGTGCACTGCACCCCGGGGTCTGCCTTCACAGAGACCTGAAGTGGGACCCCGTGAGCCACCATGGGCTCTGCACCTGTGTTCTCATCTGTAGGAAGAAGCAACTTGAGACCCCCACCCCAGGGCCTTTCCCGCGGGGCATTTGGAATGGGCTGTGAATCAAGAGGACAGTGAGCGCTGCGGAGCTGGAGGGGACGCTTGGGGCTGAGGGGGCAGGGGCGCAAGCCCTGGGATGGAGGGCAGCAGAAGGATGGTGGGTGGGACCACACAGCAGAGGGGCTGGAACCCAGCTGGTGGCTCCGAGGCTCACTCCTGGCCCCTCCCTGCTGTTGTAGGCTGGCCTTGGCTGGCCTGTGTGCCCCCTATGCTCCAGCCTCGGAGCCGGCGCCCTTCCCTGATTTGCACGTTGCTGTGCCTCTGCCAGAGCAGACCTCTTCAAGGCGGGTGCAGGATGATGGCTTCGTCTCTGGGTAGACAGCAGGAGCATTAGCTAAATTAGCTCTGGGCTTCTGTAAGACAGCGTATGAGCCTGCCAGGATCTGCTTAAAAGAGTCCTATTTGTCTTCTTTCCCGAAGCTCAGAAAACATCACCCGGATTTGGCCAGTGCTCTCGGGAGTGCCTGGGCCTTGTGATGCGGTCTGGCCCAGCAGACTTACTGTCACGGAGTCTGTCTGAGCTGCTTTTTCTTAATTAGTGACTAAGGCAGGGTGGTTCTGAAATAACCTGGAACAAAACTTGCCAAAATGTTCTCTTTTGTTGTATTAATCAGAACCACATTCATCACCCATCACTGTCTTGAAGAAGATGCTCTCGAACTGCTGGCTGAGGAGTTGCTTCCTCTGCAGCCTGGCAGAGCAGGGAGCCTGGAGCTGCGCCCCACCCCCGCAGCCTGCAGGCCAAAACCAGGGCAGAGGACAGGCATGGGGGATTGCCTCCCTTGGGCTGGTGGACCCTGGGCCTCCAGAGCCTGTCTGCCCGGTCCTGACTAGGCCTGGCCTTTACTCTCCTCTCCACACCTCTGCCCAGTGCCAGCCCAGGGGAGCCTTCGGGCCTCAGGGCCCAAATGCTCCAGTCCTGGCCTGTGGAATGAGGTGGCCAGAGTCCCTAGGGAAAGGGTGATAGGACCAGGGTCCTCCAGGATAGGGGCAAGCCTGGTTCTGAAGCCCTTAGACTTTGGGGTTTGGCCGTGTCCTTGGGGCTTTTCCAGCTATGGGTGCAGATGGCGGTGCCCTGGGGCAGCTTGGGAGAGCTGATTAGTCAGGATGAGCCTTGAATGCCCTGAGGGTAACTGAGGGCTGACCTTTCCTGGGGGCCGACCCCAGGGCCAGAGAAGCCTGGACCGTGGCAGCTCTGTACTGCCCAGTTTGCTGCACCGTGACCACTGCGGTCCCGCAGCCATCCTTTCTCCAGTGATGTCCTGAAAACCAGCTGGTGAAGCAGCTGAGCACCCCACCCCAATCTGGAAAGTTCTACGTACGGGATGGTGTTTTCCCATTGGGTCTCCTTGGATTTCTGCTGGAAGAAGGGAGAGGGTTCGGTTTTGCAGGTGATGAGCTCAAAGCTTGTCCGGAGCTTGGAGGAGGAAGCTCGCCCTGCTCCCCACATCGGCTGGGAACTTGCCCTGCTTGACAGACCCCAGGTCAGCCAGAGAGTTTTTCTAAGTGGCCTTTCCAGCTCTCTGGCTCCCTCCTTGCCCTCCCCATCTAGTCTGGAGTCTTGGGAACCGGGAAGAAGTTGATTTGCAGGTCAGGCCTGCTGGCATGGGGGTGCTTCCAAAGGAGCAGGGAGCCAGGAGCAGAAGGCCTGCCAGGTCCAGAGCTTCCCAGAGCCTGCCCTCCCAGCTGGGTGCTGTGCTGGAGTGGCCCTGGGCTGTGCTTTTCTGCAGGTTGGAACTGGGCTTGACAGTGTCCTTCCGGCAGCCCCCAGGGGCCTCACAGAGTCAAAGCCTATTCTAGGGGAGAGAAGGGCTCTGGCGGGACTTGGAAGTGAGTTGACTTGTCCTGAGCGATCACAGGCCCTGGGCTGAGTAGGGTGGCAAGGACTGGCCTTTGGTATATAGCTGCTGCCCACCCCCTGCCCCCTGTTCATATATCTTGCCTGGGATATGACATGAATTGTCTGAGTTGAGCTCCATTAAAGCAGAAGCCCCCTTTCCATCTATGCTGGGATTTTTTTTTTTTCTTTATCAAATTGCTATTAGAATGTAACTTCCTAAGCCACTGAAGACAAATAATCCACTTAAACTCAATCCCCCCTCCCCATGGCATCTGTGGGCTAAAGAATCTAAGGCCCAGCTGCATCCAGCGAGGTTGGCAGAGGGCTGGCCCGGGGCTGGCCTGGGCACTGGCTGGTTAAACAAAAGGCTGCTAAGCAAACCAAGAGTGGAAGCTGGATTCTGCAGAGAAGGGTTGTGGAACACCTGGTGCCCTGGAGACCTTTCCCTCTCAGAGTCTGAGATGCTCGTTACTGCTCTTGTGTTTCTTAGGGCTGGCTCCCCGGGGCCTTAAGGGTCTTTGTGCTATTCAAGTCACCTTCAATATTTAAAAGGAAAAACGTGTTTCTTTAGATGTGTTCAGGTTCTCCCTGTCCAGCATCCATTACTGCTGCCTGCCAGTCCCCAGACGCAGGCTGTGAATGAGTGGATTTGGGGAAGCATGTGATTTTATTCCATCTCTAATCCTGCCATTGGACTTGGGGCAGGGATTGCAAAGGAGGGGTCACAGAGACCAGTGGGAGATTGGACATGAGACCATTGACAGTGACACTGAGGGAGTCATGGATACAGCAGCAGAGACTGCCAGGGCCCTTGGACAGAAGTGGCAGGACAGCCACTGAGGGCAGAGAGGGGACTTGGCTGGCCCAGAAGCTCAGGGGCTCTTCCCTGTGGGGCCGCAGCCCTATCAGGGCCAGTGGTGGCTGGAAAGGAGCTGGCATATGGCAGCATGAGAGGGCGGGAGGCTGGCGGGACACAGCGGAAGCCAGGATGCCCAGACATTCCATCCCAGGAGGGAGTTCCTCCTTCATCTAAAAGGCAGTGGTGCCGTGAGATAGGAGCACGGGTCACTCTTCTGGTGAGGGAGACACTAACCATCTCAGTTGTGATAGTCTTTTACATATGGCAAAACTTGTCACTTATAGACTCTAAATGTGTGAAGTTTGTTGTATGCCACACTTCAGTAAATCTGTTTAAAACAAGTTAGCCAACAAAAACTTATATGTAATTTCGGTCACACTAGACACCTGCTCGGTGTCCCCCACACCCCAAAGACTTCAAAGCAGAAGTGTTGTTTGAGATAAAGGTGGTCATATTTATTGACATTGGTGTTGTTCAGAACACCAGGAAGGTAAAATAGTGTTGCATGTGTATGTACCCAGTGACATAGCTTCCACATAGGTGAGTAGAGTGTCTCTGACCCGCCTCTCAGTTACTGATGGATCAAAGCAGTTGAAGAACCAGTGAGGATTCACAGGAGAGTTTAACTCTGTGAACCTGCTCTGATGCCTTGGTGCTGGCTGGTTGAACAAAAGGCTGTTGGAATGTCTCCACGAATCCCAGAATGCACACTGTGACACACCCAGGGGGCAGCAGGCAGGTGTGGGCCACTGCTGTGTCCCAGGCATTATCCTGAGTGCTTTCACTGTCTGTTTAATCTTCTCAATATTACAAATGAGGAAACTGAGACACAGGCCAGGCATGGTGTCACAGGTGACAGTAAGTGACAGCCAGGACCTGGGCGCCAGGGTTTGTGTTCTTGGTCTCCAAAGATGCTCCCTCCTGGGCGTTTGTGAACTCAGTCACATTCTACTCCAGAAACCCAGGCTCATCCCCCTGAAGGGACAGAACCACTCAAAGTTACAAACCCCCACCCAGCCGAAGCTGAAGGACAAAACAGAACCAGCTGATTCTGTGTGTAGATTTGTAAAAACACAGTGGTAGAGTAAGCTGTGGTCCCAACAAGGCAGTCACAGAGTTCAGAACCTCCCTAGAGGTCAGGCAGACTGGACTCCTGGAGACCGTGGAGGGCAGCCCCAGGGGGACCTCAGAAGGAGGCGGAGGCCTGCGGTCCCACCACAAGGAGGCTGAGGCAGGAGGGGTGAACCAAGCCCACCCCCTGTAGCCAAGCAAAACCCGTCTCAAAACTTAAGAAAGAGCTGAGGATAGAGCACATGTGAAGGCCCCGGCGGGTTCCATCCCTAGTACAAAAAAAAAAAAAAGCAAAAAGGCGGGCTTGTTTGCCATTTACACCACAAGGAAAGGCAAACACTAATGTTCTAAGAACAAGAACTGATAAAACAACAGAAACGACTCACTTTTGTGTGTTTAAAGTATCCATAATAAAGAAAAGAGAAAATCAGTAGCAGCAAAGAAACAATAAAGATAGCAGCAAAAACTAATGAAAAACTGAAGCTGCTCCTCAGAATCAAAAGTTGATTATTTTAAAAGACTGATGAAGTCAAACCTCTAGGTGATTAATAACTATGAGGAAGAAAGTACTTTGGCACAAAAAAGTGGTATTAAGAATTGCAAGTAGGATGATGTTGCAAATGAAGCAGGGGATTTAAAGAAAAATAGATTTTTATGAAAAAAATTGAAAATTTGGATGACAAATTCCTGGAAAAAATAAATTTGCCCCCAGCTCTGAGAAAGTCTGAATTGTTTTATAATTATAGGAAACAGATAAATTGAGGTAATACCCGGAGAGTAGATGATGGGGAGGGGGCAGGGCGAGGGGAGGAATAAGGAGGTGCTGGCTGAGTGGCTTCCGTGTGTAGATTCCGTGTACAATCACGTCAGGATGAGCCCCACTGTCTGTAAGTGTAATGCACTAGAAAACATCCAGTAAAAATGAGAAATGAAATCAGGAGTGAAAGACTTTCCACAAAGCAGCAGGCCCTGCCTGTTTTGCCGGAGCATCCAGCCAGCACTCAGAGGACCCATGTCCGTGCAGACTGTGCCTGCCCAGGAATGGAAGAGGAAGGCAGGCTTACCCTGCTCTTCAACCTGAGAACAGCCTCGGAAATGCAAGTGGAGGCCAGTCTTGCACATAGGAACATAGGACTCCTGCGTGGTGCGCAGCACGCTGGGCCTAGTCATGAAAGCGCCGCACACTGAGCCCAAGTCAGGTTCTTGCAGGCAGACGAGGTGGGCACAGCTTGGAGGAGAGCAGGATACTGTGGTAGGAGCACAGGTTGCTGGGAGTCACTGGACCCTGTTCCGTAACTGTCCCATGAGCTCTAGGGAGTGAGGAATGGGAGGGGGCTTTCTGACCTACAAAGTCCTGGGAATGCACTGTCTGTGGAGAGCGGCTTCCGGCTCCTTCCAGGATCAGGAAGTGGAGGCAGGAGTGTTGCCCAGTGTGTCTGT
Source organism: Marmota flaviventris (assembly GCF_047511675.1). Lineage (NCBI taxonomy): Eukaryota > Metazoa > Chordata > Mammalia > Rodentia > Sciuridae > Marmota > Marmota flaviventris. The sequence goes on along the minus strand of NC_092500.1, from coordinate 2,996,860 downwards.
TCAGTGCGCCGAGAGGCAAACACTCCACTCCTGCCTTAGTGGCCAACACTGGTCAGCTCTCCTGCCTCCCACCACCTCCACGTCACTCACCTCCACGTCACCTCCCAGTGTCCATCCTCATCAGCCCTTCTGCAGCATGGACCACTCCATCGACTGTCCCTTTGCTCCCTGGCTACTCCTTAGGACTTTTAGTCATCAGCATTTATTTCTGGCCAGGACCAGTGGCCAGTCTCACTCATGTCCTAGGCACCTCCACTTATAGATCCAGCAGGTATCTTGAACTTGGCATGTCACAGAAGAAGTCATGACCTTCTCAACCAATTGCTGCCTGCAAACTCCCGCAACGTTTCTTCATCTCAGGGAGTGTTGTCCTTGATCCTCTTTCCCTTGCACCCATACATGCCTCCTGTTGGCTCAGCCTTCAGCCCACATCTGGAGTCTGACCTCTTCCCACAAGCCTCTTGCCCTGCTTGGCCCACATCTCTAACACCAGTCGGTTTCTTAATGGCCATGCCTCTACCCATCCCTTGACTGTGCCTTTCCTCACCCTGCCCTCTGCCCTGTCTGTTCCCAGTGGGAGACCCAGTGGGATCCTTGCCCTGCCCAGAGCTCCCAGGCTCCCAGGAGCAGGCAGTGGCCAGAGTCCTGGGGAACCTAGCCTAGTCTCCCTTCCCAGCCAGCCTCAGCTTCTGCTTCACACCTGCGCCCTGTGCCCTGTTGGTTTCTGGAGTCTCAGGTGATCTCTGGCCCCAGGGTCTTTGTTACATCTACCTGGAACACCCTGCCCCGCGTCTGTAGGACTTACCCTCTCTGGTCTTCACCTAAGTGTCTGACCACCATGTTGGAATCACAGCCCCCAAACGCACACAGACACCTGCTATTTTCTATCCCCTATCTTGTTCCAAAGCATGTCCCCATCTTAAGTGCCATGTGTTTTGTTTATATTAACTTAATGAACTGGTGAGAACATTTGTGTAGGAACCAGGTGGCATGGCAGAATGGTGACGGCGGCACCCTGGGGACTGGTGTCTCGGGCACCCCAGCCTCAGCAGTCAGCAGAGGGCACTTTGTGGTAGCACTGGGTAAGGGATGGGGGCATCCTGCTGGGAGGGCAGCTGGGGCTCTGGGTGGGTCTCCAGGAGGCCAGTGGTCCTGGTTTCAGGAGGCGAGTAGAGAAAGAAGGCAGAGGGGAGGGTGGGCCTGGCACAGAGAGGGGGTGTGAGGCACCCTCCTGGCCCAGCCTTATCCCAGCTCCTTGCTCTGTTAGCACCCAGTAGAACCAGGCCCTGGGCCAGGCTCTTGGTGTGCTTGCCCTGCAAATCCCCGGGCCCACCTGGCCAGCTTCTCAGCTTCTCGGCTGGTTTCCTCCGTGAGATGGAAGATGCCTTCCTCTCAGTCGTCGCAGGAGCGGATTCCGCGCCTGGTTGGAGTGAGCGCTGGCTGGGTGTGCCTTTGATCCTCGCTGGCTGTCATCTGTGCTGGGAGAAGATGAGCAGCTGTTTCTGACGTTGCCTACAGCCTGGTCTGCTCGTCCCATCCTATTTATCAGGCTGCTGGTACGTAAAGAGAAAATGGTATTTATTTTAATGAGTCACAAATTTTGAAATTAAGTCATTAAGTAAAAGTGAGCAGGTTGACGCCCACTTTGGTTTTCCTTGAACCTGACTGGATGAGCCCCATCACGAAGACAGTGCCGCGGCTGGGCTGATGGCTCACACATTAAATCTCTCTCCCGCTTGTTTTTTCTTTTAGTCTGAACCCGAGGGCTTTTCTCATTTCCACTTGTACGTTTGTGCTGCTTTTCTCGTGAGATGGAGGAAAGAAATACTAGAAGAAAGAGATTTTCAAGTAAGTAAACATTTTTTTAGAAGTGCCCACGTTTGATTTTCTGCAGGGAGAGAGTTTTATTAGTTTTGGTTCTGGGGTGATCTGTGGAGGAGCCGTGAGGAGTGCTGGTCATGTCCCCGCTGGCCTCCTGCTGCCGGGAAGCTCGTTCTGGGGAGGGCACAGAGTTGGTGGCACAGTGCGGGCCATGGCAGGTAAACTCGCCAGCTCCCTGAGTTGTAAAGAGTGTAATAAGCCCCCACAGAGCCAGCACATGCCCTCAGCAGTGTGACCCTGGACGGTGGCAGTGTGACCCTGGAAGAACTCTCCTCACTGTGCCTGGACTGTGGTGCCTAAGGGGTGGTGCCTGATGAGAAGCCAAGTGCCTGGGTTTCTGTCGGGCCAGACCTCCTGGTAGCTGTGCACCTTGGGACAGGTCTGAGTCTCTCTGAGCCAGCTCCTTTGTGATTTAGCAGGAGAGCTGTACTCTAACCCACTTATCAGGGGATTCGTTGAGCATGTGTCTCATTCAGCTTTTTCGCTGCTGTGACTGAAGGATCTGACCAGCACACTGTAGGGGGGAAAGGTCTATTCGCGGGGTCGCGGTTTCAGAGGTCTTAGTCCAGAGAAGGCCGGCTCCAGTCCTCGGGGCTCGAGGTGAGGCTGGACATCATGGCGGGAGAGGGTGGCGGAGGACAGCAGCTCACATCACGGTGCTCAGGAAGCAGAGAGACTCCAGCGCCAGGTGCAAAATATCACCCCACAGCCACGCCCCCAGTGACCACTTCTTCCAGCCACAGCCCCTGCCTCCAGAGACCACCCAGGTCATCCCATCCGGGATTAATTTACTGATTGGGTTAAGACTCTCACAATCCAATCATTTCTCCTCTGAACCTTCTTGCATGTCTCCCACGTGAGCTTTTGGGGGACACCTCATATCCAGACCATAACACTGTGCATCTGCCAGGCACTGTGCCCCACCCAGGGCATGTCACATGGACTGAGTCCCCAGCCCCTGGTGCACCCCCAATAACTCTTCTAAATGGTGGTCCAAAAAGCATGGGGGTGGTTGGCCACTGGGGGTTGACAGCCACCAATACCTGAGGTATAGACAGAAGTCTGCCCATTACCTACCCAGAGCAGGCCCAGTGCCCGTATCCTGGACAGGGGTGGGACCAGGGGTGCAGCAAAGAGGACACTGCCAGTATTGGGACTGAACCCCACACTGATGTGCCAGGTTCACTCTCCACCTCACTCTGAGCCCCCCATCTCATAGGTGGTAGGACAGGCTAGGTTACCCCACAGTCCTCTTGCCCCACTATGGTGACTTGAGACAGCTTCCTGGCCTGCTTGTTCTGCAGCCCTGTGCTTGTGAGACAGCTCCAAGCATCCCTGCCGCCCGCTGCCCTCTGAGGGCTGTGGTGAGTCATGGACATTCCCCTGCACTGCCTCCTGCTTCTAGGCCAGACGCCAGGAGGGGCTAGACAGGCGAGGCCTCTGTGGGGCCAGAAGTTGCCAACAGGGCCCCAGCCAGGCAGATCGGGCCCAGCCTGCCCACGAGTCCCAAATGCTCCCTGGGGGGAGGAGGAGTAAGGTTATCTCCAGCCCAGCTGCTTCCCTCTTGTTAGCGTGGGCTCAGTTGTGTCACTGGGGGCACTGGAGCCAGCCTCAGCCAGCCACTGCTCCTGCGTTGCCCCATGCGGCCTCCAGCACGTAGAGGTGTGAACGCGCGCACAGGCCAGCATGCCTGCCGCATCGGGTGTGCAGGGCTGCTGGGTCAGGGCCTCTGGGCCACCTGCTCCTCTCCTATCTCTACACTCCAGAGCCCAGAAGCCTAAGAGAGGCTGTGACTTCCCTGCCACCAAAGAAGGCAGAATAAATGCTGGTAATGTACCCCCGTCTCCTCATATGCCCACTGCTTCCTTCTCCTGCAGAAAGCACTCTGATCTCCAGGGGTACTGGCGAGCAGGGCTGCCTGTGAAGGCCACTGACCAGCTGGCCTGCTTATTGAAGGGCGAGGGGCCCAGCCTCCCTGGGCACAGTGGCTGCTCTCAGTGTGACCGTGGCCAGTGTGGGAGACGTGCATTCCTGTGCCCCAGCTGGCTCCCAGAGGTCTCCTGGAGAACTTGTTCCAGATCCAGTTGCCTCCTGCCCCCAAGAGTCAGGGTTCAGGACTGACCTGGCCACTTAGTGTTCCTGCCATCAGTGTGTGGCTTCACCAGGTGGGAAATAGCATTCCCAGAAGCCACCTCGAGGGACTGACCACACTGGGGTTGGGGATGGTAGGAGACGCCTGCGGTGCACTGTCTGGAGCCGGGCTGCGTGCTGCGGCACCCAGAGCCTCTGGAGCCCACTCTGGACTGGCCCTGGGCTGCACGTGTGTGAGACGTGCCGCAGCCTGGAATGATGTTCTCGTTCTAGTGAAGAGTGAGAGGTTAGGTTCTCTGGTTGCTCCCCAGCAGGGCCAGTGCTGCTCTGGCCCATCCCACAAGGTGGCTCAAGGCAAACCAGGTGCACACTGGCCGTGGGCATTTCCAGGCACCTTTGTTCTTGCTTATTCTTTATTCTTGCAGAGACGTGTTATATATGTGCCCTGGGGGCCAAATTCATCATGAGAGCCCCTCATGGTGGAGGGCCAAATGTAGGAACAGCCTCTGGGCACAAGGGGCCATGGACAGCCCATCTGAGGCTCTGAAGGGCAGGGTGGCTGCTGTTGCCAGCTGCCCTTTCCATCACACTTCAGAAGTGCAGTCTGCTTGCTGTTGGGCCGCAGACAGTGCTGTGCTGGTCAGAGGCACTCAGGGCAGCTGGTGCGAATGTCCAGCCCTCCTCCTCTGAGCTTCGTTTGCTCACCCTGAGTCTAAAGCAGGGTGGGGGATGCTGCCCAGAATCAGGCATAGGTGTGGTGACCACCAGAGCACAGACCAGAGCCTGCGCAGCCCTGCAGCCTGGTGGGCCTGGCAGGGCCTGGCACAGGAGCCACGGGATGAAGTTTCCCCCTCTAAGCTCAGAACAGACTGGTGCTTGGGTATCACGGGGAGTGGATAGAGAGCACCATGTGAACCCAGCATGTGCTGTGGAGAGTTGAACTAAACAGGAAAGGAGATAGGAAGAGGAAATACAAATTGAAGCAAGAACCCAAGGAGTCCTGGTGAGCATGGGGGAATTGGCATTTATGATCATGACATTTCAGGAAACGTGGTACGCTGTGGAGGGCAGGCTGGGTGGGTGAGACCCAGGACGTGAAGTCTCCAGCAAGAGAATCTTCATTACAGATGTCTCAAAGCACTCAACCTGTGGCATTGTGATTTGCCCATTGGGAAATCCTGGGTTGTTTTAAGACATTGTCATAGGAGGAATCTTATTCTGAGGGTGGTATTCCTGGGGCTCTGTTGGTACTAGATGGTAGGCCAGGCATGGGGTTGAGGAGGGAGGGTGAGGGCTGAGGTGCCACCCCTTCCGGTGCCCCTTAGCTTTTGAGACTGTTGCAGCTGGAATTCTGGATGGTTATAGCCATTCTGTGAATGTGGAGGGGCTACTCGGGGCCATTGGGCGAGTGTCTTAGGGCAGGGACTCGGGCTAGGTGGTCTGCTGGTCCCTGGGCAGGGGTACCCTCTGGAGAGGAGGAGCCTTCTCCCCCGGCACTGGGGTTCGGTGGTTGCACTCTGTCCCTGCCAGAGCTGCCTGTCCTTGGGAAGGCTTTCCCGCGGGCGCTTACCTACCTTGGCATCTGTTTCTGCAGCCTGGCTCTGACTGAGTAGCCCTGGGCACTCCCTCTGGGTGTCCACCCACCAAGCACACAAACTGCAGAGTGGCCGTCAAGCTGGCGTCTCTTGCTGAGGGGCTGCTGGGTTCCACCCTCACTTCCCACAGCTTGGGCTCCGCCCTCCTGGCTACTTTTCCCAATCAGATCTTGTAGGGTCCTTGGGGTGAAAGGAGATCCTTTGTGTGGAGTTTCTAGTGTCCCTGGGGTCTGCTGGGCACTCTCCACCGTCCTTGTGTGGTGAGACCTCCAAGGCCCGTGCCATCCGTTGGGGCCTGCTGGTTCTTCTGGCCAGTTTGGGCCTACACACCTCCCTGTAAGCCTGCAAATTGCCGGCTGCTACATGTCCCTGTGCTCAGAGAAAGGGCTCCGTCACTGCAGCACAAGCCCTAAGCAGGACACAGGCATATTTCTTGCGAGGCCATTGTGTGCTGGCTTTGACCCCTGTGGGGTGTACGTTAAGCTTAAATGCTGGCTTTTCTGACTCTTAGAAAGTTTGAAAATGATTCACCCTAGAACCTTTGCGTCATGCCCACCTCATCTCCAGGGGTCTCAGCCTCCTGCTCTGGCTTCACTGGGGACCCGCTGCAGCCCTTTCTGGCCACCTGCTGTGGTTCTCCTCCCTGGCAGCCCTCCCTGCTAGCAGTTCCCACTGGAGCCACTCCATGGCTGTGCTCTTGATGAGAGACGCACCCAGGCAGGCTCCGTCTTGCCCTGCTAGCTACCAGAACTGGCCCAGAAGTGCCTGGGTCCGGAGGGGCACTGTGAGGTTGGGAATACTCTGCATGTGCAAGGACCTGGCATGTTTGGTTTTGGTCTAAAGACAGTGGCATTTGACAAGATTGAAGGGGCCCTTTGCGGAGTTGTGCTCGGGTAACTTCTGTGGGCAGGGTACGGCATGTCCTGAAACCTTGGGCTTCTCCCAGGAGCCCTGTACCTGAGCGTCTGTGCACACCTGATTGAAGGGTGGCTGGGCCCTGCCTCATTTGGAGACAGCCTCTCTGTGTCCATGGGAAATGCCTACCCCGTAGGCCTGTGAAGGAGGCGGCGGGGGCAAGGCCCTGGTTCTGGACACAAGTTTCTGTTGAGCTCTGCCTGGCCATGGGCCCCACGTCCAGGTGCGAGCTCCTGGGTGTACAGGAAGTAGCCCCACAGGTGTGGTCTGCAGGGCTTGGCCCAGGAGCCCCCTCTTCTCCTTCTTTGAGTCTCAGGTGGGGGTCTGTGGCATCTGTCGCCACCTGGCAGGGAAACCAGATAAGAACAGGTGAGGGCTTCGACCATACCCAGCCCCATCTGGTTTGCTTTCTGCATCCTCAGGGCCTGTCCTCACAGCCTGTCCTTACGGCCTGTGGATTTTTCTTGTTCATTCAGTGAACTCCCTGTGCCATTTCTGCCTCGAGGGCGGGGCCAGCTGGACTCCAGGGACAAAAGTGAAGGACTGCTCCTCAGGGTCAGCACAACGCTTTGTTATGGGCACCTGGTGCAGTTACCAGGGAATAGAAGGAGCAGGTCAAGGTGCTGGGAGCCAGTTGGGCAGAGGACCAAAGAGAGCGCAGGATGGCATTTCCCTCGCAGAGTAGACCTGGCAAGTGCCTGTACTACAGAGGGAAGTCATTTGGTGCCCAGCATGGGGAGTGCTGGGTGGTGGGTGGGGAGAGGCCCTGGGCAGGAGGGGAGAGCAGACCCTACCACCAGGGTGGGGAGCGTCAGGCTCAGCAGTGGGAGGGGTGACCAGGGAGGTGCCTTGGAAAGAGGACCCAGGACACAGTCCAGGGGAGGGAAGTGGGAAGCGGTGACTGAGGCTGAGGAATAGCTGTTGGGAGGAGGTAGGATCGGAACTGACCGAAGGAGCTACAGAGCCAGAGGGTCAGCTAACAGCCAGACTAGCAGGAGCCCTCTAGCCACAAGTAAAAGGACAGGCAGAGGGGCAGGGACACTGGGCTGTGAGGAAGCCAGATGGCACCTTCTTGGGTGCAGAGGAGGAGATGCTCACTCTGTGCCATAGCAGCAGCCGGGTGCACATCCCGAGAACGTGGCATGGTACAGAGGCCACAGCAGTGCCTCCGGGCCAGTGGTCAGGCAGGGGACCATGCCGTCTGCTCTGGGGCTAGGTGGCGGCCCTGGGCCATGCCATTTTTGGAACTAGGGTCTGTGTACTTTCCTGGTAGACCTGGATTTAAGCCGTGTGTGACTGACAGAAGTGGGAGGAGCCTGCACTGTGTGGGGGACGGAGGGCGTTGCTGGGTCTGAGGCAGGTGCCGGGGGTGCTGAGCCTGGTGCCAGGGGTGCTGAGCCTGCAGAGGCAGGTGCTACAGAGCACGTCTTTTTCTGAGGGCCCTTGTGGCACTCAGAAATTGGTTGTCTAACTGAAGCCCTAGATCTTTCAAAATCAGAAAGCAGTCAAGAAGCAAGCTAGCTGTGTGCCCTGAGCGTCCTTTACACCAGACAGCAGTGAGATGGACAGTAGGTGGTCAGACCTCGGCTGCTGAAGAAAGAACCCTCTTCAGGATGGCACGGGTTGAGAGGAAAACGATCCTGTGGTCACAGAAAGATAATTAAACATAAGTGGCGTGGCCAGTGCGGATCCCATAATCACATTCAAAGCCACAGTGCTTTTATTATCTAAAAACATCTTTTAAAGAAACAAGCTAAGCCTTTAACTCAGAAAGTTAAAGGAGAAAAATAAAGCCATGCTCTAGTCAAGCTGACAAAGGAATTGAGTGAAGACGTGGGCTGGGCGGAGGCCGAGAGCAGAGCGCCAGGCGCAGCCGGGGCATAAGAAAGGGGCATAAGAAAGGGCTGCAGAGGCCGAGCCCAGCAGTGGGGCACGGGCGCCATCCTCTGTGCCAGGAAAGAGAAGTTTTTGTATTTGGGGAGAATATAAAATGCTAAAACTGCCTGAAGATAAGATTTAAAAAGGTTCAACAGCCTGTTGGACCCCTAATTTGGGAATAAATTCCAATATTGCCAAAGCCTTACTACCTTGAATGCCAGCAGGTGTGCTTCCAGTGGCTTCGTCCACAATCTCAAAGAAATGGAACCTGGCACTCCACCTCACAGAGCAAGGCAGCTGGGGCCCGCGGCCTATCTCCATGTTGGTATTGGTGACTTTGGGGCAGTGGCTGTGTCTGTCCACCTGTCTCTCCTTCAGTGTGGGGGGCCTTCGTCTGCTTCTGTTGCTGGGTGATTCATAAGCAGCAGGCGTTCTTGTCTCGAGCTCTAGAGGCTGGGGAGAGGGGGAGAGGGGGAGAGGGGTCTGGCGACACTGCCTTCTCCTTCTAGGGTGGTGCCTGGTTGCTGGGGGCTCACGTGGCATGCAGGTAGACTGCAGAGTGGCCAGGTCACGCCTGCTGTGCAAGAGGCCTGACCTGCTCCCAGAGGCCCCGCCTCAGGACTCGTAAGGCAGTTAGTTGTTCCCATAAGAATGTGGGGGCTGTTATGGGAGGTAGGAGGTGTCCCCAAAGGCCCATGTGTGAGACGGTGCAGGAATGTTCAGAGGTGAAAGGACGAGACTCAGAGTTGTAACTTCGTCAGAGGGTGGATCCACCCATATGGATCCACTGGGGGATAACTGTAGGCAGGTGGGTGTGGCTAGAGGGGGTGGCCCCTGCGGGAGCCTCGGGGGTTTATATTTTGTCCCAGGTGAGGGGAGCCTCTCTCTCTGCTTCCTGGTGTAGCGCCCCACCTTCCCAGTTCACATTCTGCCTCACCTTAAGCCCGAGGCTGTGGAGGCAGCCAGCCAAGGCCTGAACCTCTGAAACTTGAACCAGAATACACGGTGCCTCCTCTGGGTTGTCCAGGTGCTTTGGCCACAGTCATGCAAACTGACTAAAACCCGGTTTGGACTGTAGCCTAGAGTCACGTGTGCGTGCGTACGTCAGGTACGCTCTAAAGCCTTGTGTGTGCCCAGTAGGGTCACGTGTGTACATGAACGTCAGGAGCACTGCTCAGGGAGACTCCAGGCCCTGCTCACTGGGTACCTCTGCCCCCATCATGCCATGCCCAGGAAGGTGCACATATAAACATGCATTGAACAGAGCTATTGCTAATATGAAAGAAGACACACATACAAATCAGATTAAAAATTAGGATCTAATTTTTATTGCAGTATAAATAAAATTATTCTTAATGATATGCCAACAAATTTAATTAATCAATATATTAACTAAAAAATACTCCATAAAATCTTTTTACACTAGGAATTTTGAATTGGTTGGTGTTGGCAAATCTCCTGTGTTGGGGTCCCACCATCACCGCCTGGGCTTCTTAGGACTCACAAGTCTCAATGGCCAAGACTTGTCACTGTGACACTGCCAGGTCCAGAGGGAAAGCCTGCAGGTGGTGTGGGGAGCAGGGGCAGGCTCCTCAGGCTCCTCCTGAGGGGCCACGGGAAGGAAGCTCTCCCTGCAGCAGCCGCGAGGCGCCACACCAGGAAAGCCCACTGAAGCCTAGAGACCCAGGTTTGTGGTGGGGCTGGTCCAGCGTTATCCCCCTCTAACTGGAAACCCAGATCCCAGGAGAAATGCTGCTGTTTACCATCAACGGCATCCCCCTGAGCAGCCGGGCGGGCTGGCACGAGGCACGCCCTCACCACCCACTCCCACTCACAGCAGGGGTGAGTGCAGGGTGACAGCCAAGCCCTGCCTGCTGTGCTGAGCATTCTGCACACTGTCAGTCCACCCAGGCACAGGCCCCGGCATATCTGAGGAGACCCAGTAGCTTTTCCTGAGTGTCGTAGGAAGAAAAACTACTCTTAATTAAATAGAAATAAGAGAAAGTCTTCTAGCACACTGAAGACTATCTCAGACCCATAGCCACTAGCACCTGGGGAGTGCCTGGGTCAGCCTGTCCAGATCAGGAGGTGCCTGCTTTTTTATCATGAGGAGGTCCAAGTGGAGCCCGCTGGCTGTCCTCGCACAGGGTGCCTGGGTTCTTCAGAACAGGAGCAGGCGGCACCAGAGTTGATGTTTGTGCAAAGGCACCCGCTTCCCAGGCTCTGGTCCAGCCGTGCTGCACACAGCCATGGGGCACGGAGGAAGAGCCCAAGCTAGTGAACTCACGACAGACACACGGACAGCACTGGGATCCTGTCTTCCGTCTCCTCTGAGGCTTCGCTCTGAATGGAGCAGGAATAAGAGTCTGTGCTGGACACGCCTAGCCACAGTCACCTCCACTGACTGGAACTAGAAGTGATGTTACTTCTGTGGCTGGTAAACTCACACTAAAAGGTGGCTTACAGTGACCAGAGGCCCAGGTAGGTGTTCAGGAAGGTGCTGGGGACAGCCTGTCCAAATCAGGAGCACTCCTCCCGAAGAACATGGCAGTTTGCTCCCAGAATGCATTCTAAGCACTGTGGAAGCCAAATGCCCTGGTCTCAGACTTCAGGGATCTCTGGTAAAGAAACAACTAGGAAAGACAGCAGAGTCTCAGACGTCTGTAGGCACAAAGAACCGGAAGACAGCAAGAACCCCGGCCCCAGGCTTTACAGACACCCAGCTGAGCTTCTGTGCGCGGAGGGTGTGCAGGGAGGCGCGAGTGGCCCTTCTTCTCACCTGCCCCTGGCCTCATATGATGGTGCCCAGGTGGCCACGGGCCCTGCTTCCCTGCCTGCTTGGAATTCCCAGGCTGCGTAGGAAGGTTGTTCTCAAGGTCACTTTCTGCTCTGGAATTACACCTGGAGGAGGGGTAGGAGACAGCACCTACTTGGGGAGGGGGGGCGTCTATCTGGAGTTTCTTTTCCCTGGAATAATGTCTCCTTAGGTCCACCAGCTCCAACCCTACTCGGAAGCCGAAGGGCATCCCCTGCTCTTCTGTCCTCAGGAAGGCTGGTGGTGGGAGGGCCTCGGCCTCCCCTGGCCTCCCCAGCCTTCAGTCAGGCATGAAGCCAGAGAACCTGGATGCTTTCTGGATGTTGTTTCCTCCTCCTGCTTGGGGCAGCATGGACTTCTGTTAGAGGCCACTCAAGACCCTTATCCTGAAGTCCCTGGTGTCTCTGGCCCCTGTGACCTTGACTGCACGTCCTCCAGCCAGACCTCTCCCTAGCGTTGTGCTGTGTGCCAACTGGCAGGTGGCCTTCCTGCCCGTGGTCCTGACAGGCTTGTGTCTCTGTATGCTTTGCTTGGAAGTCCAGCTTCCTCCGGGAATGTCCACCGCTGTCCTGAGTTACATACACCCCGGGCCCAGTTACTTATTTTGGGGACATCGTCCTGCCTGCTGGTTGGCAGATGGCCCTGATTCGGCGTGTCCTTCCATCTGGCTTGCGTGGGTTTGTTTCACCCAATGTTCACTTGAAGCAGCAAATGTCATGAAATGCCAAAGCAAAGATCAGTTGCCTCCTTCCTACCATTTCCATATGTTTTAAGACAACATTGGGTGAGTGGAAACCAAGTCTCTCAGTGGACTCTGCCTCTGGGCCACTGGAGGCGACTGCGTTGCAGCATGGTCCACGCCACTGGGAGGCGCAGCAGGGCTGTGGAGCAGGCCTCCAGGGGCCCAGACCTGGCCTCCCATGCTGGGTGGCTTTGGGAAGCCCGGGGGGAGGACACTCTCCATGGTGTCTGCACGTAGTAGGTTGGTGGCAGATGCACTCACAGCTGGAAGGAGTCCTTGTGGGGAGCTGCAGTGGGTGGTGGGGACTTCACCACAGAGCAGGCGGGCTAACTGGAGGTCCAGATCCTGTGGAGCAGCCAAGTTGGCCTTGGTCTGCCAGAGGGGTCAGGCGGGGACAGGCGGGGCCAGTGGCAAGAGTGAGATGGGGTATGGTGCTGAGGGTCAGGAGGAAGGAATTTACAGGGAGGCAAGGGGGCAGACAGCAGCGCTTCCCTTGGGCAGAACAGCACAGGAGAGCATATCCAGCCTTGTGGGTGCCCATCGGGCAGTGGGCAGCAGACCCTGTGCAAGCCACCTAGGCCCTTCCCACAGGGCCTCTGCTCCTCCATACCCCACCTGCCCTGCAGAGCATTGTGTTACCAGGGCCCAGGACCATGTAGGAGGGAGGATGCAGGAGGCCAGGAGAGCCGTGGTATTCCCTAGAACGAGGGCCAGAGTGGCCAACTGAGGAGACAGAGCCTCCTAGGAGGGGTTTGGTGCCATCTGTGAGGGCGGCAGGGAGGGGTCACTTGAGAGGTGGAAGTTCTGTGAAGATGCTCTGGGCTGCAGTGGTGTGGCTGTGGTCAAGGCCGGCAGTGTTCTCCCAGCTGAAGGGGTGCAGGAGATGTGGAGTCCCACTAGTGGAGCCCCTTTCCAGTAGGGCAGCCCAGGGGCCCTTGACTCTAGGCAGGGGCACGGAGGCAAAGGCCCTTTGCCCTGCCTAGACTGGGGTGGGGGGTCATTGTCCCCAGGAGGGGTGGGACAGTGAGGAGAGGCATTCCGGAATGTCTCTGTACCTCTCCACCAGACAGGGCAGGCGCCTGAGCTGATGGTTTTTCACACACAGGCTCACAGGGACACGCACACACATGCACTTGGGCACACACAGTACACAGGCACACTGTGCTCTTGCTTATGCACACAGACATGTACTCACGTCGTGCCTGCACACAACGTTGGAATCTCTTAGGAAGCAAGGCAGGAAAGAATTGACTGTTTTTTTAATCTCTGAAAAACAAACCCTTTCTCTATTTGCAAATGGGGAATTCTTGCCTAAATAGTCCTGAAGAAAACTGCTTTGCCTCATCTAGGAGTGTTTGGATTTCCTTTGGCACAATGACCCTTGTGCTTCTGTTACTGCAAGCAGAGTTCCTGTCCAGTGGCATTTGCTTTCGTGCTTGGCCAGCCGCTGTCTCTGCCCTAGTGAGCAGGGAGAGCGGACCTCTGCTTCAGGGTCCTTGTCTGAACAGTGAGTGTTTTCCAAGTGGCAGGAGGCTCTGGGCACAGAGAGCACACTGTCCTCAGACCCAGGCTTGCCAAAGAGCGTCCAGGTGCCTGTTCTCATGGAGAGTGCCTGGCGCTCCTTCTCTTGGGCCCAGTCTTCACCTAGGCCCCTAAGCCGCTCCTGCCCAGCCTGCAGGAGCCCCTGAGGCATGGACACAGTCCTCACCCCCGGCCCGTCCCTCCCTCTGGTCCTCCTCTCCACACTTCCCTCTGGTCCTCACTGCTTCCTCCAGAGATGTCCCCTTAGAGACTCAGCAAGGTAGCTGGGGGAGGCAAGAGGAACTGGTCCACTCAGCCAGTCCCGGGGTCCTGCCCACCCTGATGCAGAACCCTGCAGTAGGGAGGACGTGCTTGCCCTGCCTTCCTGAGTGGTGACTTCCAGGGAGTGCTGTGGGTGCCTCATTGATTCCAGATGAGCTTGCTCACTTTACCTTTAACAACTGACTCAAAGGGCAGGTTTGAAACAAGTGGCATCTGCCTGGGGTTGCAGACACACCTGTGTATTCAGTCATCCCTCTGAGATGAATGCCACTTCCTCTGAGGACAAGCAGCTGAGACTTCAGCCTGTGTGGCCTGGGGCCATGCTGGCACCCTAGCAGTCACCTCAGACCCCCAGGGCTTGAGGTGATGTCCACTCTGTGCTCAAGGCCTTCAGGGTGTTGCCCACCTTCAGAGGCCATCCAAACCCCAGTGTTCACATATCGGTTGAGGCTGTGTGACTGGGGGCCCAGTGAGCCCAAGGTCGCCCCGCCTGAGGACCTCTGTGCTGGCCACCTGCCTGATTGGGCTGGGCTGGCATCTGTGTACCTGTTCACTGTGCATCCAGGTCTCAGGGTCATTTGTTCCCCTCTCTTTTTTGTCTTGACTGTGCCACAGCGAATGCCACCATCTCTTAGGCAGTGGCCTGGTCTTGCTGGAGCTGCTAGGCCCACCACCAAGTGGTCTCAACGTGCCTGCTAGGAAGCGGGTGCGGTGCCATTGTGATTTTTCTCGAATGACAGCATGGTTGAGAGGCCATTGACCTTTGGTTTCACGACCTTTGCTGGCCTACGGAGATGCCAAGGTCTGCCAACCTGGTGGCTTCCCTCACACAGCATTTCCTCAAGATCACAGAGCTAGGAGAAGGGGCGGGCTGTTCCCAGAGACCTGTGTCCCACGCCCACACTTTAAGCATGCCCAGTGCCCACGCTGTCCAAGCTGCATGTGTGTCACGTTTTTCAAGGACAGCGTCCCACCCTCTTCCCAGCCCTGCCCACGGCTGGCAGCCATTCACGTCTCTGTTCCGTTTTTGTATTTGTCTCTGTTTTTCCGAGTAGCCATTGCCGAGTTTTTCAGCCTCAGGTGGTGAATTTCCACAGCGGGAGAGGGAAGGTGAGAACGTAGGTTCTCAGCACCCACGGCGGGCACGTGCTCAGGATCGCTGTGACATGGTCCTTCCCTGGAGCTGTTCGCGTGCCATGGGCCTGGTGTGGCTCTCCTGCGCATGTCATTGTCCTCATGCTGGAAGTCGTGCACTGTAGGCACATGACCCCTGCGTCCTTCACAACCTGCCCTCCATGACCCTGTGGCCGTTTGCCACCCCCACTGCCTGAGTGACCACTGCTCATCTCTTGCTTCTTCCTCCTCTGGTCAGACACAGCCCTGGCCCCTCAAGGGAAGGGGGCTTCCGTATGTCTGGACTGATGCCCGCCTCTCCCGAGGGTGAAGGGGACTGGCAGGCTTGCAAGGTGCTGCTGCTCTGCTCTTTCCCAGCCTTTGCTGTTCTTCTGAGGGAGAGGGTGCCATCTGACTTCCTGTCCCTCCCTGTCTACATTCCTGTCCCCTGCTGCAGTCCTGTCCCCTTGCCCAGAGTCACCATGCTGAGGTGTCTTCACCATCCTGCCTGCTTTAGGCAGCTTTTCCACTGCTGTGACAAAAGACCAGACAAGAACCGTCAGGGGAGGAAAAGCTTACGTGTAGCTCATGGTCTCAGAGGTCTCGGTCCACAGCCTGAGGCTCCATTTCTCTGGCCCCAGGGGAGGCAGACACTATGGCAGAAGACACTATGGCCTGGATGTCCCCTCTCTGCCCTGCACCACCTCCCTGTGGCCCTCTGCTGCAGTCTTTATAAAGGGCAGTAAGGAGTCACCACAGTGGCATGGGTTCTAGAAGCTTCCAAGCCCTTCTGCACTGACATTCTAAAGGGCCACTAACAAGTTGTGAGACAGCTCTGCCCTAGCCCTTCTACGGCCTGGGTAGAGGCCAGAGTGGGGCCTGCACACTCCCGGCATGTCCCCCACAGCAGGTTGGTGGCGTGGTAGCCCCAGCCTTGTCCCTCCTCTGCCTGGAAGGCTACCCCACCGAGCAGCTAACACCATCCCTGTTCTGTCAAAGGACCTGCTCCTCCTGCCTCCCTCCTGCCTCCCTCCAGCCTCCCCCCAGCCCCCTCTCCAGCCTCCCCCCAGCCTCCCTCCAGCCTCCCTCCAGCCCCCCTCCAGCCCACCTGCCATGTGGTGGCAGGGAGTTTCCTGAGCGCGGGACCCTGCTCGCCGCAGGATGGGGCTCGCTGCCTTCTGGGTACAGGGCAGCCGCTCCTCTGTCTCTAGCTCCTCTCCCACCAGGTGGCCTTCCTCCTCTTTGCTGCTCCCACCACGGGCAGCAGGAGGATGTGAGGCTCAACTCCACCCTCAGTTGGACCCAAGTTCTGTGCGGTCTGAAGGGACACGGAGCGCCTCGGAGTGTGGAACCCAGGACCTCAGTGGCATCTTAATGTCAACTTGGACTGATGATCGTGGTTCAGTTTCACCCAAGGCCTTGAACTCACGTTCCTTCAGGGAGTTCAGCCCAGTGTAGTGTGAGCTTGCGGCAGGGCCACTCCGACCTCGGGAAGCTCCGTGGGCTCTGGAGACGTGGAAGGAGGGTGCTGGGAAGTGGAGACTCGCGTTCTTGGTGACGTGTTTAGGAACGCTCATGTGGGGTTCAGCTGCCTGTGCCTCCTTGACGGATGGCCCTGGAGCACGGGTGCAAGTCAGGGTGGGTCACACTGTCACGTTCCCACCTGCGCAGGAGGAGTCCTGGCCAGATCATCCGCAGGTAGTAACCTCAGAGTAGAATGGCGGAGACCCTGCTGCGGCCTCACGAGCAGGCAGGCGTCCAGTGGCGCAGCTGTGTCCTGCCATGCTTTGGGCATGGTGTTGGGGCAAGGACGGAATGGGGTGGTAGGAGGCCCGCCTGGCTGTGACCCGGCTGCCGGGGCCTGGCTTTGGGTTCCATGCCTAGATGACTCTGACGTTCCAGACACTGCTGTCACTGCTTCATGACGGGTCCCCACCCACAGGCGGTTTTGTTGTTGTGCAAACACCACGAATATCACAGACTATACCTGCACAAACAAGGATTCCTGTGATGTCAATGGGTGACAGAGGCGTGTGGGGCCCCCTGGTCCCTCCTTGACTGCGAGCCGTGACTCCAGCTGGCAGCAGAGCTGCAGAACTGGTGGCCAGTGGCTGGTTAGCAGTGGCTTTCTAGGACACACTTCCCTGTCCTGCAGCCACATGGCAGGCCCCTTGGTGTCGGGGACTCCACCTGCAGCAGCGTAGCGTGCCTGCTGGTTGGCAGGGGACAGGACGGGGTTGGTCCTCTGGTTCGTGT
This sequence comes from Marmota flaviventris, assembly GCF_047511675.1. Lineage (NCBI taxonomy): Eukaryota > Metazoa > Chordata > Mammalia > Rodentia > Sciuridae > Marmota > Marmota flaviventris. The sequence continues at coordinate 2,979,771 of NC_092500.1, read as the reverse complement.
GCCTGTCCTTGGCTTTGCAGGGAGCCAGCCCAGGACTGGCTGCACTGTGAGGTCACCCCTGTGTGTTCATGTCAGGTGCCTGCCCTTCCCTGGGTGGTATCCTCAGGCTAAGGAGACTTCCCTTTCTACTGCCATTTCTTCAGAGAATTTCTTTTCCCTGAGAAGAGGGTGGTACCTGGACCCCAGGACTTAGTGCCTTCCCCTGGGTCTGCTCCAGCTGTCCTGGGGGCCTGGCCCAAGCTTCCTGCAGAACCTGCCTGCAGGTGAATTGGGGGGGGGGGGGCAGAAGAACTTGCCAGCATTTCCCCCCCACTTTGCTCATTTCTGCTTCTGAATTAATCTTGCCATTAAAGAAAAAATTACATCCACCACTCAAATCATTAATTGAAAAGCGCTTATTATCTCATTAATGGGGTTTGCTATCTGAGGCAGATAAACTTAGGGAAGCTCATCTGTTCATTCCCTGAAGAAATGTGATTACATCTTGGGCCTTATTAAAATGTTCCCCTCAGCCGAGCACGGTGGCACTCGCCTGTAATTCAGCGGCTCCAGAGGCTGAGGCAGGAGGATTGCAAGTTCAAAGCAGCCTTAGCAACTTGTTGTGGCCCTAAGCAACTCAGTGAGACCCTGTCTCTAAATAAAATACAAAAAAGGGCTGGGGATGTGGCTCAATGGTTAAGTGTCCCTGAGTTAAATCCCCAGAACAGTAAAATAAAATAAAATGTTCCCCTCGCAGCTGTCCCAGGTCCCATCTCTCAGCCCTTTGTGGCTGCCCCACAAGTCTAGCACAGGGCAGTAGTGGCACTAGCCCACGTGGTCTACAGGAACATGCTCTTCGCAGGCCTCCTGCCCAAACCACCTCAGCGGGGCCGACCTGCAAGTCTTTCACAGCAAAGCGTAGAGGGTCGCCACCAGCCCGCAGGCTTCGCAGTCGGCCCCAGGAGGCTGAGGTGGAGCGTACCTGATGTGTGCTCACCTCTGGCCAGGAGGAGGCTGCTGCAGGAGGCCGTGTCCCTGAGCTTTGGACTAGCTGGATCACTCAGCTCCTGGTTTTCTTCACGGAGAGCCCCCTTGTGCTGTGCAGCTAGTGTCCTTTCTGCTCATGTGACAGTGTCCTGAGTTTCTGAGGTGACAGTGGAGCAACTCCACTCCGAGATCATGGTGCTGTGTGCTGGGCAGGACATGCAGCCCAGAGGGGAGGCTGGTGCCGGGAACCCATTGCTGTCTACCCTGTTCCCTTCCAGCCACACTGCCCTTCACCCCATGCACCCACACTGGCCTCAGCAATCAGGCCACTACGTTCATGGCCTGATCCCGACCCCAACCCTGACCCCCACCCGAGGAAGGGCCATGGCCTGTGGCTTTGCTGCACATTCCCTGAGCCCGTGTTGTGGGGATCATCCCCACCTTCTCCCCATGGTTACCAGACCCTGTGAGGTTCAGCCTCCTACCCCCAACCTGGGAGGGTGAAGGAAGCCATCTAGGGCCACCTTCCTGGCACTACCTCCTCTGAGTACCTGTGGTGGGCCAGGGCTGGGCCGGGCACTTCTTTCTGTCATCCTGATGTCCCAGTGCCCCTCAAATTGGATCCATTTCATTTCCCCCTCCCTGGCTCTACATGTAGTGGGCATACGGAGTGCATGTGCCAGGTGTCACCAGGGATTGAGGACCTGGTGGTAGGACGGCTGAAGGGCAGGTGCTCGGGAAGCCTTGGTTCTGACAGGGAGGACAGCAAGATTGGACAGGGTAGAAGCGCATGCAGGTGGCCTTGGGGCTGGGGAAGGGTGGGCTCTGGCCACACAGGCTGGCTTCCACCCAAAGACATGTCCCTGGCAGAGGGCACGGAGGCTGTGAGGGCTGGAAACCAGGGGTGTGGGGGGGGGCGGCGTCTAGGATGAGGTGGGCAGGCACAGAGCCACTCTCGCGGGCCAAGGAGGAGGTAGGGTGAAGGCTGAGCCTGGCGCTCGGAGATTGGACCTTTCTCTCTGAGATCTCCCAGTGCCCAGAGCAGGGCTTAGGTGGTGGCAGGAGTGGCAACTCAGAAAGGGACTGGTGGCTGGAGGGGCAGTGCGTGCTTGATTCCTCTGCTGGGGCACGTCACCAAACACCGGCCCTGTCCCACGCCTGTCCTGGGCTCCCATGGGGCAGCCGCTCTGGCTGAGTAGATTGGCAGGGAAGCAATTTAGGAGGCCACACTAACTGCCCAGTGCAAGCTGGCAGACTGGGTGAGGGTGGTGGAAAAGGTAGTGAGTGCCTTTGGAGTCCCCGATCTGTACTTACAGAGGGAAGTGGGGCTCGGTGACATGCAGGGCTGAGGTCCTTCCACCAAGTTCCTGGGCCTCCTCTCCCACTGCTCCACCCTCCCCTCTTAGCTGCCAGGAGGTCTGGGGCCCTGGTCCCCCCAGGCTCCACACCCCTCGTGGATCTGGCCGCTGGGCCTTGGCTCCTGCCTTTTCTACTCCCCGTAGCCTGGTGGTCCCACTGCCCGCCTCCTTGGGCCATGCTTCTCACCCAGCTCAGCTCTGACGAGAACCAGGAAATGGGGAAGGTGAGGGGGGTGGTCCTCAGTTTCTGTTGATTAACAGGGTGAGGTTGGAGCTTTCCCAGCCTCACTGCTCTGCTGTGGCAGGGAGACCTGAGACATCAGGCTGTGAACACACCTCTTCAGACCAGAGCCTTGGGGACCCTCGTCCCGGGTGACCCCAGGGCCCTGGACCTCCAGAGCAAGAGTGGCCTCTGTGGAAGGTGCTCTGACTCTGGCACACTCGGGCCCTCAGTGGTGGGAGCTGCCAGTGCCCAGGCCCTTGGCCGCCATAGCCCACAGGTGCCCTGCTGGCCTGTGTCGCAGCCCTACCCAGAGCAGTGGAGCAAGAACTAAACACAGTAGGCCACAGGTCCTTTCTGAGTCCCCACCCGTGTGCTGGCACAAAAGAATAAGACAGTAACGACGAGGTGGCGTGAGAGAGCTTAAGGAGAACTTGGGCTGTCCTAGGAACCCCTTCCCCTCCGCGAAGCCCAGGGCCTGTGCATTCCTTTGTTACTGTGATCACTTTGAGGATTCTCAGGGCAAACGTGACAGGATTTCTCAATTCAACTGTGGGGTGTTTGTTTTTTGAGATAAAGCACACAGAAGAAGTTGCATTGATCTTTTAATTCCTCCTGCAAAGAAAAAATATTTGCTCTTCTCTTATTTAGTGTGTCTGATTCTCAGCATGGCTGGCAGGGGTGGCAGGGTCCAGTCAGGCTGGACACTAGAGACTAGGGACATCTGGGCCTGGGTTGGCCACTACGGAGCCTGGGTATCCCGTCACTGCCCCTCAGCAGGGGGCCAAGGGCATCCTTTCCTCATGGGGCAGCTCTCTGGGCTCCGGGGACCCTGGCATTGGGGTGCTGAGATGTCTCTGCACACAGCTGCATGCTGTGCCCCTCAGTGTCCTGGAGCTGGGCCTCTGTCTCCCCTTGGGGGCTTCCCTGCCACAGTCACAGGACCAGTGAGCAAAGGTAACAGCCATGCAGGACCCCATTCAGGCCCGGGTCCTGGGACCACTGCATATTCCTGAGAGCCCCTGAGCTCTCTCAGTGGGGAAGAGAGAGACATGGAAGCGTGGTCACCAGCCTGCCTGAAGTGGCGTGGCAGGTGGGGAAGGGAGGTCTTACAGTGGGTAGAGCCCAGACTCAGAGGAGTAACCACCAGGTTCACCTCTCCCAGCTGGGGTCTGGTCCTGCCACTGACAGCCGCCCTGGACTAGGCCAGATTGTTTCCCCTGTGATAGATAAGTACCCTGGAAACACAGCTGCTGCGTGGACTGTTGTCCTTAGTGTCACGACTGCCATCCAGTAGGGGTTCCTAGTGCCCCTGAAATTCCATGCATTAGCCCTGGTCCTGGTGGGTACCCAGGGGAAGCGCTTCAGCTATGTCTTGGGTCCTTGCCCTGCTGGTCAGGTGACTGCCTAAGCCTGGCTGCTGTGTACTCCCAGCTGAGGACACCAGTCCCTGTTCTACAGCACGCTCGGCCTCTGGGGGAGCAGGCGAGGCAGTGGACAGTGGTCACTGGCAGCTTGGGACTGGCCAACAGCAGGTTCCTGGAGAAGCTGAATGCACTGTGTTTTCTGGCCCTGCCGAGTCACCTGCTGCTTCCTTCCATAGGAGCTGGGGGGCAGGTTGGGGTGGAGGCACGACCCGGGAGATCCTTGTTGCTTTGTCCTCAGGGTGTTCAGTGATACCTGTGGGCTTCCAGATGCTGGGGACTGGGTCTAGACTGGGTGGCCAATAAACAGGGAGCACCTGTCGCTCCCTGTGCTGAGGCCAGAAGCCACAGCAAGTCACAAATAGGTGCAATGCGGGGCTGGGTCCTAACTAGGCAGAAGGGATAGGGGTCTCTCTCAGGCCTCCTTTATAGAGGCCCTAATGCCATTCGTGAAGGGCCCTCCCTCATGACCTCAGGCCCCATCAATGCCATGATTGCAGGTTAGACCTGAACAGGTCAATCTTGGGGAAACGAGCTTGGGGACCATAGCATCTGGTCCTTCAGACGCTCCCAGCACAGCTTGGCAGCTGCTGGGCTTCCAGCCATTCCACCTGATGGCCTCACCTAGATGTGGGCCCCGCTCGGCCAACGCCCTTGAGAGACCTTTGCTGAGCCTTTGCCAGAAGTTGACTTAACATGTCTGGTTGCTTCGTTTATACTTGTCTGTCACCATAAGGCTCACGTACAAAGGCCTGATGCTTCTTAAGAATGGTCCCATGTCATTGAGCATCTGGGGCAAAGTTTGCCAAGGCTAACACCTTGGAGGATGCCACCGGCTCAGTCCACAGGTACCAGGCCATAAGCACCAGTGTGGTCACGCCTTCCCCTGTCCTGCTCAGGGTATGGACCTTGAGCCAGGAGTTTACCCAAACGTGAGCTATGGAGAGCCCCCCCACCCCGTGGGGCTGGCACTGGGATCCTTGTTCTGGGTGGTGAGCTGCAGGGGAGGGCCCCGTGGCGGGGCCCACAAGCCCTGCTCTCCATGGAGCACTTTTTATAGCGTTGAGCTCCATCTAAAAATCAGTGGAGCAAACTGAGCCTCCCCAGGAAGAATGGATAAATCGGGCACACACAGTCAGAGCTGAGTGATGAGATCTTTTCAATTGATTTCTAAATACGTGCAGCTCAACTTCTGCTCAGAATTATGTGCTGCACTCCCCATGCGGGGGCCCACTGCCCCCTTGTCTGTGGAGCACAGTCCTCCCCTCTCCCAGGGGCCAGCCCGGATCTACAGGAGCCCCACCTCCCCTGCCATTTAGGAGGCTGGCCTCCTGGCTCAGAGGAGGTTGGCCTGCCAGCATCCCCACACCCATCCTGCCTTCCTAAGGTGCATATTTGTATTCAGAGTCGCTGCAGAAGTCCCGTTCTCAGGGCCATGTTTTATGTCTTCAAATAATCCTATTGTGATAAAACCTAATTCCTGCCAGTACATGAAAACCAGCCTGTGAACCTGTCATGGCGTCAAGTGATGTGACGTCTCCTCTCACATTATCACTCTTGATCAGAATCTCACTCTAAATACCAATCTGTGATTCTGTCTGCACTCCCCGTCACATTAACATCTTTTATAATCATTATCTGTCACTTTGGAGACGGTCGCTAGGAACGGCAGTGACGTCCAAAATGAAGCCCAGCAATTTTAAAGCAGTTCCTCCTCGTTTGGCGCTGTGGACATAATTCTGAGTAGAAATTGAGCTGTATGTGTTTAGAAATCAATTGAAAAGGTCTCACCACTCTGAATGTATGCGCTGAATCTCTCCATTCTCCCTGGGGCGGCTCAGTTTGCTCTACTTATTTTAGATGGAGCTCCTCGGGGTGCAGAGTGTTGCCATAGAGCCCGTTTCAGGAAACAGGGCTTGTTCACCCGGAAGCTATTCTGCTTGGCCACCAGCAGGGCCTGTGGGGGAGCCCAGCCTTGCCCCCACCTTCCCCAAAAGGCTCCCCATGCTTCTGGGGCTTGTCTGTGAAGTGACAACTCGGCGCCCCAGCCCCAGTCACAGCGTGCTTGGATCTAGCTCTGGAACTGAAGGAGACCTGGGTCTTGGCCCGGGACCCCTTGCCTTCAGGGCAGTGCTGGTGTTCCACGTCATCTTCCTTGAGCAGATTGCTCCACCCTCCTTTCTCAGGCCCCAGAGCACACAGCTTACCCCCAGCCATCCTGACACCGCTCCACTGTCTCCAGGGAGCTCCCGTGCTCCAGTGGGTATCTGCCTTTAATCTTCTGTCTACCCTACTCGCCTTCCCTCATGCCCACCCACCAAGAAGGAGGTCCAGGCACCATGACTTGGCCACAGCTAGCATGAGGCTTGGCGAGCTGAACCCAGGGTAGCCCAACTCCTCTAAATGCCTGGGGAAACCCTCCTAGCACCCCATTCTGAAGTAGGGCACCACCATTTTACAGGATATGAAATTTTTACTAATACCTGCTTCCGGGGGTAGCTTTTTTCCTAGGAGGAAGAAAGAAGAGGAGAGAATAAGGGAGCCATACAGGGAGGGAGGAAGGAAGTGGCTTGGCTAATACCTTAAAGACTACAGTTTCCTATAGCAAATTCCACTAGTTCCAAAATAGAGCTTAGCTGGATAATATTTTGAGTTGTGACTGAAACTGTTCTTCCAAATGGTGATCTGGCATGGAATATATTTGGCTTTTTATGCATTGGTTTTGGCAGTCATGGTGCTAATGGATCATAAGCAACATTAGCCTCCTGTGTGCTCAGACTTCTTCTGGATGGGGAGTATGCGCCTGTATCTGCCACCACTGGGCCCTGGAGGCCTCATGGCATTGGCTGTCCTCCAGGTTCCCAGTGGGAAGATTAGCACCATGAGCCTGTTTGAAGGCCCATCCCCACCCAGCCACCCTCATGCCTAGCTATCTACCTTCTCGTCTACCCACCCATGTACCTATTCATTTACCCGTTTACCTATCTACTCATCTTCCCATCCACCCACCCACCATCCATCCACCCACCACCCACCCACCTAGCCATTCATATATTTACCCATCCTTCCATCTATGCATCCATCTACCTACTCATCTACCCATCTACCATCCATCTATCCATCCATCCATTCACCTATGTATCCACCCACTCACCCACCATCCATCTACCCATCTACCCACCCATTCACCTATTCACCCCCCATCCAACCATCCATATATACCCAACCATCCATCTACCCATCCATCCATCTACCTATCTACCCTCCCACTGATACACGCACTCGTCTACCACCCATCATTCATCATTCATTTGGACATTATCCTGCTGCTCTCAGCCAGGCACTATGATGTTTTAACCTTTGTCCTCGGGGACTCACTGGTGGCGAGGGCCAAGGGTAATGCACAGGCCCTGAGGGTGACTGCACCGTGGAGATGTTGAGAGCCACACAACTCCCCAGTGTTGGGTGGATAGATGAATGGGTGGGTGGATGGATGGTATTGGCAAGGATGCTGCCCTACCCAAGCCTTGGCCCTGAGGAGACTTTTTCCCCTAGAAGCTCTGACTCTCTCCCAAGGGAAGGGAACCATCTAGATGGATCAGGATGGAGCCACCTGCCCCCATCGCCAACCCTCTCTGCCTTGGTGGAGCAGAGCCCTAAAAGCAGCTTTGGCCCTTCCAAGTCCATGAATCTCTTGTGTGAAGTATTGGCAGTGACTCTTTAACATTCCTCAAAACAAAAGGGAAGTGTCCCACCAGCAGAGGACTTTCAGCCTGGGTTTTACTGGAAAGGTGGTAAGAAGCCCTGCAGCAGGGGTTGGTTAGTTATTCTTGGCCAGTGTCCGGGAGTAGGCTTGCATCTGAAGCATCACGGTCCATGCCCCACATCTTCCGAGGAATGGCAGCCTACCAGTGAGGATGCTGAGCCCAGGGATGAGAGCGTCTCCCAGCAGGTGGGCCAGCCTACTGTCCCCTGTGGCCCCGTGCTCTCTGGCAGGCACCCAGTGGACCTGCATGTGCAGCAAGGGCCAGCTGAGCTATTGAGAAGGATTGGTCCCTGGAGCCCTGTCAGAGACACAGGAGGGACTCTGTGGGCCCGGGGATGAGGTCTGGAGCAGCCCCCCTCCCCTGCACCGACAGGGAAGGCCTGGGAACTCCCAGGAGTGCACAGTCCATGAGCAGCCTTCCCTCTTGTGCTCTCAGTCCTGGCTGCACCCGTCTTCTGCCCCTGCTGTGGGTGATGCCAAGCCACCTGGTGAATCAGCCCTTCCCTGTGCACTCCTCTTCACAGAGGTCCTGGGTGGATGGCCTCATGGCATTCTGGGTGTGTAGAGATAGGGGCTACTTCCTCCTGGCCAGGGTTTCTCAGATACCGAGGCCCTTGGCTTCTTTAGAGAAGACCAGTGCCCGGCATCCACCCAGCTCCTAAACCAGGCCTTCCACTCTGCTTTTGACACCGTGGAGCTGTGCACTTGGGCTGCCCAAGGCCCTCTGTGGAACTGGACATTCATTGCCTTCCCATGGCTCCTCTCCAGAGGCACTGTGTTTGGAGCCCATGGGTCCATCTCCCTTGGGAAAGGGCCTCATTTTTGGCACAGACTGAGGCACTGGGTGAAGAAGAGTGAGGCCTCCTCTACTTTACCCCTAGAAGCTACCAGTCCCACCCTTGGGACCTGCCACAGCCTCAGGACAGGGTGACAGCTACTGGGCCCCAGAAGAGCAGCCAGCTTACACCAGGTGGCCCAGCAGGGAGCTTCCCAGAGGGCTTTGAGACGCTCTTGCATGGTGTGACTCTTCCCCAGGTGTCCAGACATTCTGATGTTACTTATGGCTTGGTGGCTCACTCATCCATGGGGTAGACTAGCAAGAAGGATCGATTAGCCGTCCTCCCAGAGCAGATTCCTGCAATCAAGTCGAAGCCTTTTGATTACAGTTGCTAGGTAGGATTGATGAATGGTGCTTAAGTGACATTAGGAAAAATCCATAAGACTCATTCCTGCAGACACACAAGCCCAGGCCCAGGGCTTCTTTGGGCCAGGCCATTACAGCACAGTTAGCTGTTGTCTTTAATGTGTCCCCCACCAGTAGCCCCTCTTAATCTCCCCCTAAGGCAGCCACACCTCTGTCTTTCTACTATCATTGAGAGAGAACCAAATCGGATTACCCAGGAATTGATTTGGACTGCACTGAGGAACGGCTGTGAGATGTTTCTTCTGATACTTGGGCCATGACTCATTGGCCCATTTTACATCTGGCCAGGAGGGCTTTGCCCCCTGGGAACAGGAGGTGTCCTCGCTTGTGGGGGTGCGGAGCTGGGGGGGGGGGGTCTTTCTATGGTTCTTGTTTCCACTGCTGTCCCCAGCTGCACAGGGGGCTCTGGCTACAGGCTGAGTGCTGGGTAAGGCCATGGAGCTTGGAGGCCCATGATGGCTGTTGGGAGGGCACACATTTACTCATTCATTTTTTCATTTAGAGGACACCACGAACCCCAGGCACCTATTAAAGTCACCCTGCCTGACTGTGCCCTGAGCTGAGTGACAGGGGCAAACCAGTTGAAAGAGTGAGTGTCTGTGAGAGGAAAACCACTGAGGTGAGCCAGGGGAGCAGCTGGTTGGAGGCCCAGTCGGAGGGACGGGCCCAGCAGCCAGGACTCCAGTAGCCACTGTACCTGATGGGTGGGGCTCAGGCCTGTGGAGCAGATGAGCAGGCTCCCTGAGTCCAGCTGGTGATCCACCTGCTTTTATTATAACCAGGAGCTGCCAGTTGCAAACAATGGCCGGGGTGAAACCACCCCCAGAGTGCTTTGTTCTAAGCCCTGTCGGGTCGCCTGTCAGTGCTGTGTCTGGGAGCCTCCAGCCAGCGCTTGTCTTCCCCCAGCCTTCCTGGGTGTTGCACCACCTGTCAGGGGACCCTGGAACTGCTGGCCTGCAGTGTGCGCACCCTCAGCACCAGCTCCCAGTGTTGATTTAGGTCCCCAGGTCACACGGTGTCCTCAGAGAGGCCTTGCAAGGCTGTGCCACACATGCTGCCTTCCAGTCTGTCTTCAAGCACCACGAGTGTTCTCTGCTGTCAGCAGCTACACTGCGCAGGATGGCCGTGCCGGACTCCATGCTTCTCCTTAATTGTGGGGATGGCCTGAGCTGCAGGCACAGACAGCCTGGCCAGCTCCAAACCTGCTGGCAGGGAGTTGGGCCAGGGCCATGAACAAGAATGCCACCCAGCGGCAGGGGCAGGCTGCACTGGGGTCTGGTCCATGATGACGGGGACTTGGCTCTCAGCCTAAGGACCAGGCTGGGCTGATTGAGAGAGGAGAGCAAGTGTCCAAGGAGCTTGTGTGAGCCAGGTCCCTCCCCCACTCCGCCAATCCTGAAAGGGCCAGGAAAGCCCCTACTTCCTCCTTGGGCTATGCCGGGAAAGAGGACCTGAAGGACCTTGATCCCAGGGGAGGCTTCCAGCAGGCAGGGGACCAGTGTCAAAGCCAGAAAGGAAAACAGTGAAACACCAAGTGTCTTCACAGAAACAGACCAACACCAGCCCTGGGAGCCTCCTCACCCTTGGGAAGTGGGAGTCTCTCAGGAGGCTCCTCCCTGAAGACAAACTCCTGTCCCCATGTGACTATCATCTGCTGCATACCTGCTGTGGAAAGGGAGCTCCCAACCAGGGGACCTTCATAGAACAATTGAGGAGACATTTAAAACAAACACGGGCAGGAAGGGAGACCATCTGGCATGAGAAGAGAGCAGTAGGGTTAAAAAACAGAAATTCTCAACAGGAAGATGCTTGAGGCAGTGGTGGTCCTGGCTGGGAGACAGCTGCCCCTCAGTAGCTCCAGGCTCTGCTGGAGCTGGGCCCCAGGGAGCTCATCCCAGGTGAGTACCATGTCCTGGGCCTGGGGGCCTGGAGGAAACCCGGGACCTGGAGCTGGCTGTGCGGAGCCCTCCCTCCAGGACCTCCCTGAGGCTCCTCTGCCTGCCGTGCTTCGCAGCCAGCCTCTGGTGCTGCAGGAACTAGTCCCTGACCCAGCACCACCCCTCCCGCTGTCACCCTGGCCAGTTGCAGCTTCCTGTGCAGCTTTGGTTCAGGTTCTTGGGCAGCCAGCAGGGGAGTGAGGCAGAGGACTGAAGGTCTCACTTGTCCCTGGCCAGCCCAGGGTCAGTGTCCACTACTTGTCCAGTTGCCTGAGAACTTGAGGTCACCAGGCACTAGGGACCCCTCTCTCTGGGGAAGCTGCAGGCAGGGCTGATGTTGGTAGCCCTGTCCAGTGACCTGTTGGTGGCCTGGTGGGGAACATGCCCTTGTGACAGGAAACCTAGAAGGTTCTGGAGCCTAGGGTGGTCTGCCATGGCCCAGGCCTCATCAGTGCAGTCTGTGTGAGCAGACATCTGCTCAGCGGCATGGCCTGCAGCTTCTGTTGTTTCCTCAGATGATTTTCCAAAAGTTCTAAAATTAGGAACTTAATTAGACATTTAGCAAAACTCCTCGCGACATTCATCCCCGCACTGGGCCTCAGTGTCCCTTCTTCAGGAGCGTTGCCCACCCACATGGGTCAGGCTGGCTCAGCAGCGTGTGGTCGGCCCGGGGCTGCCCTGCCACCCTGGTGGGCTGGGTAGCGAAGGAGGCACAGTGGAGCTGGCCAGCCCTGCCCCAGGAGCTCACAGGCTGATGTCCATGGTGGAGAGTGCAGGAGGAAGATTCCAGAAGGGGCAACACTGAACGGAAGCAGCTCAGGAAGTCTGTGTGGCTACAGTGGCTCTTGGGCTTTCAGAGGTTTGCTTTTTTGAGGACTTAATGACCTCCTAGCTGGGTTTCCTGATCCTGGAGCTTACTTACAGTGGCTGGTCTTCTCTAAGTTAAAGGGCGCTGTGGCTCTTCACCCCATCTCTGGCCCCTCTGTGTGTCGATCCCCTCTGTGCCCTCACATGGACCACTGGGATGTGGCCCCCGTCTCAGGAGGCACGCAGCAACAGACCCACAGTTGTCCTCTCTGGGGCGGAGAGAGCAGGGCCTGTGCATGGAGTGGGAGGGCAGATGAGATGCGTTTTTGGAAGCCTGTCTTTAGAGTCACTGGGACAAAGGTGGCACCCCAGACCAGCAGCTGCCCCCTGGCACTCTCTCGTGGCCCTTCTGAGGGGTGGGGGCTCCACCTCAGTGGGACGAGGGCCTCTGAGGTCCACAACAAGCAGAGCTGGCCACCCAGGTCTTCCTTGGAGCTTTGGGGAGATTCTGGGAGGTGGTACTTCTAAAGGTCTTTTCAAGCCTCCATGGTCAAAGGTGGCCTTTCTCACCTAGGAGGACCCCTCCTGCCCTGTGATTAAGGAGGACCCGAGTGAGTGAGGGGCATAGACCCCACATAGGCCTGTCGAGTGGTCATTGTGGACCTCAGGCACTTGCAGAAGTGGAGAGCAGTGTCACTTCTTAGCTGGCTCTGTCCTCAGGCCCTGCACTGGGAAAGGGCCTGTGCTGGGTGTCTCAGTGTGTTGATCTGTGCAGAGTCACCACAGCCTGCGGCTCTGTTCCTGCTCCTTGATTGTTAGGCTTTTTGGCCAGTAGTGACCCTGGTCAGTAGTGACCCTGCTGGGACCCGGCTTCCTAACAGTACCATGGTGGTGACAGTAGTTCCTGCCACAGGTGTGCCACATGGTACAGAGGTGCATATTACAGCTGTGGGTCTGGGTCTTCCTACAAACTGGGTGGCAGCCCCACTTTAGGATTCCTTGAGCCACGACAGGTTGGCCCTTGCCTGCTCCTACTTTGACAGGAAGCTGCTGTTCTGTCCATTGTCCCTTTGTACTCAGGAGGTGTCTCTTCTGTTGAGTGCTCTGCCGCATTCTGAGATCAGCGGTCATTGGTACCTCAGTTGGGTTCCTCAGAAGTTTCTCCCAGTCAGCTGCTGGCCAGGAGGCTGGACCGGAAGGTGCATCTGCAGGCAGGTGTGCATGGACATGAGTGAGTGTGAGCACGTTAGGAGGGCGGGGAGAAGGTGCCGTGGGAACAGAGGGGCACATGGCTGGTGGGAGCAGGTGGTGCCCCAGGCCTGCTTGGTCTTACTGACCAGTGTTCCCTCTGGGCACTCTTCTCCAGCCACCCCAGTGCTCTCTGCCAGCCAAGAGCTGCTCTCAGTTCCCACTCAGGCCCTGCCAAGTGGCCCTCGGAACTGTTTCTGGACGTCCTTATCTTAAACTGGCTTCGTCTCTCCAGGTGTCCTCAGCTGCAGCATTCAGTTGTCACGTGCAGAGGCACCCCTCTAAACTCACGACCCTGCCCACAACTGCCCTGCACTGCTCCGGTCCTGGAGCTACCAGGCAGAGGGCACCTGCCCACAGAGCAGCTTGCAGTGGGGAAGTGGAGAGTAGTCACAGGCAGGGGACGGCCAGTGCTGCCCAAGTCACCAGGAGGGCGAGGGGCCCTGGGAGGCTCCCTGTGTGCCCCTGCCTGCTCCTGAGAGTCCTTGAGCTCCTTAATCCCAGGCTTTACAGCTTCCAGTTCAGAAGAGTCTGTCTTTTGTTAGGGCTTCCATCTCTGCTATCACCCCAGCTCTTCAGCCACAAGGCCGCAGTTCCCTCGAGTCCTTACGGATCCACATGACTTGTGACACCTGCCCAGTACCCCGAGGGCCATTTCCTGGCTGGTGCCTCCTGGCAGCCTTCCCTCTTGACTGGTGGCCTTTCTGTTTATCTGAGAAGCTGACAAGCTCTTGTGTGTGCTGGGTGTCACGGGTGGTGCTGTCACCACTCCTGGGTCTGTTATGCTCTGCAGATGAGTCTGTTCCAGCAGCTCAGTGTGCATTTATCTGATTTATAATCCGTGACTTGCTTTCCATTGTCGCCTGAAGGAAGGAGACCTCCCGGGGCAGTCACAGAGCATCTGGGTGCTGAGCCGGGAGCTTGCCTGAGCTGGGTGGCTGGGAGTAGATTCTCTGAGTCGCGTTGCAGACCTGCGGGAACCAGAATTGTTCCTGCGAACGCCAACAGAAGCTTCCCAGGCCTGAGGCAGGAGAGAGGAACTACCCCTGAGTTTGTTTGCTTTTGTTCTGGGGGTGCTGAGCATTAAAGCCAGGGCCTCAGGCTTGCTGGCTAAGTGCTCTGCCATGAGCTGCGCCCCCAGCCCTAACTTAATTCCTAACAAGGGCGGAGTGGCAGAGGACGGTCAGCGCGTCAGTGCACTGTGGGGCCCATTCCTCGTGCAGCAGGAGCCCTCAGAACTTTTTAGAAAGCAGAGCCACGTGCCTGCACTTGTGCCTCAAGAAGGAAGAGCGTCCCTGCTTGTGCGGGCTGTGGGTCACTGGGGCTGGGGTAGGGTGGGAGCAGGAAGGCCAGTGGGACGGCAGGGTCGTCCTGCAGGATGACATGGGCTGGGGCTGTGTGAGTGTGGGAAGGCAGTGTGACCAGGTGGAGGTGCATGTGGAGATGCACTGGCAGGGGCCACGGGGGCTGGATGTGGGTGGGCGCCTCAGTGCCATTCCCCCACCACAGTGGTGCCCGGCACTGCAGGGACGGCTGAGGGAGGAGTCACTGAGGGGGCGCACGTTCAGTTTGAGATGCCTCAGACGAGGCCATGGGTAGGACGCAGGCCAGAGGCAGCCACAGGACATGCAGGGCTGGGGTTTGGGGAGCTGGTTGCTGGGCGGAGATGTGGAAGTGGGGACACCAGCAGTGTCCCAGAGGTACAGAGGAGAAGGGAGGGCCTGGGTACCTCAGCACCCGGGGCCTCACAGGGCGGGGCTGCCAAGGAGGCCGGGAAAGGTGGCCAGAGTGATGAAGGTGAGCCAGAGAGGAGTGGCTGCAGGGCCAGGGTTCCAGGTCCACCAGAGGGTGGTGCAGGGGCCCCTAGGTCGTGGGAGGACCCGAGTGAGGCCACAGGCTGCCAGGTGAGGCTCCCAGGACAGATGCTGTAGGTCCCTACACAGGTCCAGCAGGGTGTGGGGCTGACCCCCCTGAGCCCTTGGGAAGCCTGGTCCTGCCCCTGCGCTGCCTGCAGGCAGTGTGGCCAGCGTGTCTGGTTCAGCCTGGGGAGTGGTGGCTACTGTGTGAGCCATGTGCCCAGGTTCAGGTGCCAGGGCTGCAGAGCCTGCTACTTTATAGATAAGCGCCGAGCTCTCCTTCCCTGCAGCCTCACCACCCTCCTGATTGGTGCCTGGGGACAACATGGCCACAGCATCCCTGGCCTGGGTCCACAACGCAGGCCGCCTGCTCAGGATGAAACAGACGCTAATCGCAGAGCGAGGATCGGCAGCACTGTGTTGATCAAAGGCCCTCAGCCGCGCCAGCTTGTGGGCCGCTGCGTGCCGAGCTGGTTTTGAGCTCCAAAGGTCTTCTTTTGGCAAAAATACAAAATTAATCACAAGGACAGCGTGTCCTTGTGCCATCAGGCCCTCATGGGAAGACTGCTCTGTCGAGAGGTCACCTGTTTTCACCCTCCAAGGGCCGTCAGCCCACGGGATGGCCAGCTCTGGCTGTGCTATCCAGCCCTGGCTGCCTGTCACTGTGTTGCTATTTTTAGCCCTGGTTTGGTCCAGAACTTGACAAGGTTTCAAACTAATAACTGGATTGTCAAAGAAATCAACTGTCAGAGTTACACTCTTGACTCCTGCGGGGAACCCAGAGGGACAGGAGGGAGGGGTACAGGAAGTGGCCTCAGGACTGCTGGCCTCGGTGGATCCTGGCCCAGTCTAAGGTAAGGGGTGCCACAGCTCCTCCCGTAAGATGCTGTTCATGGCACAAGACATGCGTCCTGGGCACTGAGGTTGCTCTGCTGGTTACTGAGTCCCAGGGAAGGGTCCTGGAGCTGGAGACTCCACCCCCCCTGTCAAGTGGCCACCTCAGAGGAACACAGGAGACCTGTGCAGCCTACCTGTGGGGGCTGCACAGGGGTGCGGGGCGCAGGGCATAGGGCGCAGAGTGAATTAAGCTCATGCCTGCCCACAAGCAAGGAGCCCTGACGCCCGTCATGGTTAGCTGATTTATCCCTGGGTGCAGGCGATTTGTAATCTGACTCGAGTGGCCTTTGAGCAGACCTCTGGGTGTTTTCTGCTGTGTGCAAGGAGCGGGATGGCCAGCGGGGCCTCTGCTGCCTGGCCCTTCCCTGTCCGGGCGCCTGCGGGCTTTCCCCCTGCACAAGGACCGGGGCGTGCAGGCTGTGCGTGTCAGCGTCACTGAGAGCAGCATCACTTTGAAAGTGCAGAGTATCACGGGAGCCACTTAGAAATGCGGAAACAAAACGAAAAGCAGGTGTAATTGACTCCAACAAAATACTTGCTTGGACCCAGCACATCCAGTGCCATCATCTGACCCTATAGTCGACATAAAGTCACTGAAGAGAATCTCCACCCTCTTTCATTCACATTAAATGTTCAACATCGGGTGGGGCTGCACGGACCCTGCATCTCATCTCTTCCCCCGCCTGTTGGAGATGCTCACCAGCCCCCATGGCCATGGCCAGAGACCTGGAGGCCGAGCACCCTGTGGCCAGCCAGCCCCACACTTGGTTTTGCCTCAAGCACTAGGAATTGTCTGTTCTTCCTGTCGATTTCTCCTGCAGGCAGCGCTGCCTAACTGCTACACCATGTGCTGGACACAGATGGCCTCCACCTGAGCGGCCACCCAGTGAGTCGCAAACCCACACTCTGTATGAAGAAGGTCTGGCACAGAGGGCCTGGGCCTTGCACCCTGTTTGCTGAAGGATGGGGCTGGGCTGGAGTGGAGCCAGTCCACCTGCCCAGCAGCGACTCCCATGCCACGACTTCCTCTCTGTTCCACTGTTAGTGCCCCGTGACTGGGCGGAGACTATTGCAGGAGTTTCCTGGGCTGGACACCCCTGGCCGCACGAGAGCCAGGCCACCTCTGACTCAGCGCGGGCCCTCTGCTTCTCTCTTGAATCACTTCTAATGAACAGATGTGTGTGTACTTTTAAAAGATCAGAAGGTGGGCTCATGAAAGAAAATCCCCACGCTCCCTCAGCCATGATGCTCAACTACCCTTCAGCTCTTGGTGATTTCAAGTGTTTTGTGCAGGTGCAGGCCTGTGGGTCTGTGTGGCCACGGGAGAGGCAGCGTGCTGCGGTGTCCATGGCATGCTCCTGTCCACAGGTGCTCTCTGGGGAGCAGAGCCAGGGTTGCTTCCTGTGCCTGAGAGCCTGTGCGGAGCCTGGCAGGCTGTGGCACTGGAAGCCCCTTTGTGACCGGCACGGCTGGCTGTCCGGTAGCTCTGTGTTGTGCCAGTACCTGTCCCTGGAGGGTCTCATAGCTGCCAAAGCTTGGAGTGGTGTCTGTTCAGCCCTCACATGTGGGGTCCCTCTGGAAGGTGCAGTGCTGGGCCCTGCCTAGGTCCCACCTGAGGACTGGCACTGGCCTTTGGCCTCCTGCACTCAACCACAATGAGGCCTGGGCATGCCCCAGGGACTGAATCTCTACCCTCTGATCCCCTTTTCTGTTGCTGTTCCCATGTGTCTTACCTGGAGTCCCAGCAGGTCTCAGTCATGGTGACTGGGTGTCCTTAGAACACCTCTCCTTCAGTGAGAAGGTCAGCTTCCTCTAGGCCCAGGGCCACATGGTCATAGTTTTTACAGGAAGGGGACCTTTTAACTTCAGTGTAGGAAGGGTCATGTGCCTAGACCTATAGGCCTAGTGGGCAGTGTCCCCCTCCAGGTGGCCCAGGTCAGTCATCCACACGGAAGGGTTGTGGGGGTTGTTGCACACAAAGGCACATCACAGGCTGTGGGGGTATCAGGCCTCCCATGGACTGATCCTGTGCCCCTGGGCCATGCACACCCTGCCCTGATAGCTGGCATGGGTTATCCCCGCGCTGGGCGGGGAGGATGAGGGTGGGCCTCTTGTTTTATGTGCTCAGCAATTGATGCCCAAGTCAGTTATTCGGGAATATTTTAAAGTTAATATGGCTTATTTAGCGTCTGAGGTTGGAATTTGAAGGTCTAGTCCAAAGGGGTTAAAGGACACTGTCCTCCACATCTCTTAGTGTATCCTCCCAGGAGTTACAGGTGCAGGGTGGGTGCATGGGCAGTGTGGCAGCCCCAGCCCAGTCACCACCTGTAATGGCGTCTCCTCCCCCAGACATTTGCCTCCTCCCTGCCATGACCAGGCGCTTCTGTGGGAGAGCAGGATGCTGTCCCTGCCTCCTCAGTGCTCTGCTCCGTGAGACCGTGATTTCATGGTAAGCCTGTTTGCTGGGTGGCTCGGCATCCTCTGTGGACAGTAGTTGGTTGGAAGCTTGCGGCTGCCATGGCTCCTGCCACGGTGGCTCATCCATCACTAGTGGTCACGTGCTGATTTCACGATAGGAGCCCCAATGCGCAGCCCAAGGGGGGCTCTCGTCGCCCCTTTTACAGGTAACTGAGGCACAGCCAGTGAGAGACCTGCCCAGGGCGTGTGGCTTGTGCAGGGTGGGTTTGCATCCTGGTCCTTGTGCACCAGCCAGTGGGTGCCCAGTTGGCCCTTGGTGGTTCCTGGGGCACGATGTTCACCTTTCTGTGATGTTCGCTGACCTCCACTGAGTGCCTCATGCCACTTGGGCGGCATAGGGACACAGGGGCCTGCCGATACAGTGGAGGAAGCGTGTCCTCTGCAACAGGTGAGCTCATGGGGGCCGTGTCTGTGAGGAGCTGTCTGGTGTGGAGCTGGGGCTTGGGTGGTGCCCACTGGTGTCTCATCTGTGATCTCTGCCCATCCTGCCACTGCCCGTGATTACAGAACCCGCGTCACCACGTTGTCCTTCCTGAAAGGGCCTGTGTGCCGAGGTGATCACATGGTGTAGATGGCGCTGTGACGAGTTTGACTCTGGAAAAATAAAATCCTTTTGGCAGCAAAGAGCCGAAGCCGTGAACATCATTTGCTCTTTACCAAGTCCCTCGGACACAGAGGCTGGGAAGCGGCTGCAGGCTGGCCTGCCTTGTTTTCCTTCAGCATCACAGGTGGGAGCAAAGCCTTCCCTGAACATTGACAGCCACCAAGGGGGTCGGTGTTGATTATGGAGAAGAATTGACGGGAAAGTGCCACCTGCAGTCTTTGGACCAGGCCCCTAGAGGATTCCCTGCAGTCCTGTCCCTGGCCACGCAGTGCGGGGTGGTCCAGGCGAGCTGCACCCTCGTCACATGCACAGGCAGTGGCTCTGTGAGTTATGGACCCGCTACCTGCATGAGGTGGGTAATGCAGAATAGCGCAGGGCTAATAAATGTGCCATGTTACCCAGATTGGAGGTGCTGCTGCTTGGCGCATAAATAAGACAAGCCTTTTAAAAGAGATCTGTATTTAAGGATGTGTTTGTCTGTGTTCTCTGCCTGCTGTAAAGGTCACCTGGATAGATTTTTCCTTCCTTAGCATCACAGGCCGTGAGGAACCGGGCGTTTCTATTCTCCCTCCATCCAGCGAACCTGGGGGACTAAATTAGATTCTGAAATTGAGTGTGCAGTGGAGTGGGTAAGCCGCCGTGATGGGAGGGCACTACTTCTCACCTTGCGAGTAGCGAGGTCATGATAATACGGAGCGAAGTGGATTAAAAATAAAACCAAAGGTATTTATTTATGACCTGCTCGGAATCGGATTGGCATCCGTGTAAGTTGCATCTAATGGTGAAAGACAGCAGATTGATGTTGATGTGTCCCTGAGGACATATTGCCGGTGAAATTTGCTCTGTGAATTCAATTTAAAGGCCCATAGAAAGTATCCAAAATGCAAAGGAAATGGGGGGAATTGGCACCCAGCCATAGCAAAACGACAATTAGAAGAGCGTCCTAGCACATAGTCCTCATGGTGTGTGACTGCTCAGGGATAGCCAGGGCCCTACTTCACCCAGGGTGGGGCCAGTGGTGGCTGGTCACAAGGGCAGCTGGGACTGTGCCAGGCCCCTGCACCAGGACAGCTCGGCTTGTCTTGATCTTGCCCATGAGGAGATAGCGCCAGCCTCACTTCTAAAGGAGAACAAGGGTTAGGGGCACATGCCGTTGATGGGGACCACACAGAAGGGAGGGAGTGCACTTCCGGGTCAGCCAGTGGCTGCAGCACCTGCCTTGTGCCAACCTTGCAGGGTCCCAGAGGCTACCTCAGGTTGGGCATGAGCCTCACTGGGCTGAACCTTTTATTGACAGATGGTGTTGGCAGCCTGAGCCAGCTGCCCCCTTTGTCATTTGTCACCTGCCAGGAGCTGGGAAGGGGCTGTGCCAGCACCCTGGCGCCTCACTGCCTTCCTCACTTCCTTCCTGCTTCTGGATGGGCTGGGGAGGAGCAGGTGGCCCCTGAGGGCCTCAAGTGGTCACTCTGTAGGACCGGGTTCAGCAGGGCCATCAGACAGTTGAGTACCTCCCTCTGGAAGTCCGCCTGGCCTGGACCTCTTTTGAGACCCCAGTCCAGGAAGCTGTCCTGGCTACACAGCCCTCGGAGCCCCACTCCTGCCAAGCCACACTAGGTATCACAGTCCCTTGAAATCCAGCATGTCCTTAGTGAGGTCACAGATGCTCTGGATGTGGGCTTTGGGCTGCAGAAGGGGCTGTGCTGTGGGTGCACGGTGGGGGTGGGCTGAGTCTCTGCCACAGTTCCGGTTAGGAGGTCACCGTGTCTGTCACCAGTGTCTGCATCCTGGCCTCTAAACTCCGAGCTCTGGAGACATTTCCTTTGTGTCCTGTGGTTGTGTAACTATCTCCACAGCTTGTCCAGGCTGAGACATGGCTCACTGCTGGCCTGGAGTGTGAGGCTAGCAGAAGGGGCTCCGATATGGGGGACTCAGAGCAGAGCTCCTGCTTCCCGGAAGCCAGAAGGACCAAATGAGGGGCAGTGACAGGCCCTGCTGAGTGTGCAGTGTGCCCGTGTGGGTGCCCATGTGTCTGATGTGTGTGCCCAGGTGTGTACCCCGTGTGTGCCCCGCGAGTGCCCATGTGTGTGCCCGGCATGTGCGTGCCTGGTGCTGAGGTGCTACTGTGGCCCGTACATGTGGTCCCTGTCTGCACAGAGGAGCTAGCAGGGCTCAGAGGTGGCACTGTCTAAGCGGCTCAGCTGGACCTGGGGATGCAGCTGGCCTTGCTGACACCCGGTGCCTCCACACACCTGATTCACTTTCTTTTGCACAGGGCAGCTGTGGAGGGGAGGGCCGGGTGGTCCTGTCATGCTCCTGGCTCCACCCTGTGGTCCCTGCGCATGTGTGCTTCAGTTCTGCCTGAGCGGTACCTCTCAGACGCTCACCTGCCCCCGGGCCTCTGGAACACAGTGTGGCCCTGGGCGTGCCGATGTCTGCCTCCCTGGGACATTGTGGGATTAGGTCGGTGGCCCGCTGTATGAAGAGTGGGCAGGTGCAGCTCAGCAGCCCCTTGCAGGACAAGCTGCGAGTGAGCAGGAGAGGACTGCTGGCGTGGAGGGTGGGTGTGGATGGGAGGCTTCTGCAGTTCCCTGTGCCCACCTCGCAGCCACTGGTGGCTGCCCTTGCTCGGGCCCTGACCTGCAGCCCCTGCCGCCCTCCTCTGACCTGCCTGTTTCTCTCCCCACAGGAGCTGCTTCTCTTCCTCCAGAACCTGCCCACCGCCCGCTGGGGTGACGAGGACATCAGCCTACTGCTGGCTGAGGCCTACCGCCTCAAGTTCGTCTTTGCAGATGCCCCCAATCACTACAAGAAGTGAGCCTGGCGCCAGTGACTGTGGCCTCACTGTGCGGGCAGCGTCCTCTCCTTGCCCGGCCAGCTGAAGGCCCCTTTGAGCGGGCGCTGGCCAAGCACTGCCTTGGGGAGCACCCCTCCTACAGGCGACTTGCCAGGGTGGGCCCAGGCGTCTAGGGCTGAGGGGTGGGGCAGCCCCAGTTTTATGAGATACCAAAGAGAGCTAAGGGAGGGTCCCAGCTTTAGGGGCCAAAGATGGGTCAGGAGTCCCCCTCACCCTGTCCCTGGAGTGTCCTTGCCAAACGTCCACCCTGGAACCCTAACCTGGCAGCCAAGAGGCACCCTCTCAGGCCTGCTGTCCAGGAGCCAGGCGGAGGAAGGGGCAGCCATCTCAGACCTGCTTCATGATGCAAAAGTTCTATTCTGTTGAGTGAAAGAGAATAAAATATGGACAAGATGCTGAGCAGGACCTTGCGTCCGCTGGATCTCTGCGTGCACAGAGCCTCTGACAGCCAGCCGTGTCTGGGCTGCAGCCCCTCACCCTGGGGTGTTTCCTTTCTTGGTTTGAGCTTGGCTAGAAGCTGATGTCAGGCATTGGATCCCAGGGAGGCCATGGGGCAGAGTGAGGCCTCTCTCAATTGCCTTACTTTTCGTGTTTAATCTTCAAAAGAGATGCCGCCCCCTGCCCCCCGTACCTGATCCTGTGATGTCCCTGTCCAGTAGCCCCTGGGGGTGGGGTCTCTTCTCAGAGCTGGACAAACTGGCCTGTAACCCAGGCCTTGCGTGGGGCGCTCTTCCAAGCTGCCTGGGCTTAGTGGGCGGAGCTTCTCAGGGTCTCCTCGGCTCCCAGCAGCCCTGGTCTGCCGTGAGTGGGCTTGACTGCTCGCTGTGCTGACCGCTCCTGGGCTCTGCACCACGCTCTCAGGACTTGCCTCCACACATCCTCCAGGTGACAAGGACACCCCCTGGGGCACTGAGCCACGGGGAGGAGGCAACCTCAGCCTCCCTCACCCTGAGCCAGGACAGGGCCCTACCCTCAGCAACCCATGATTGCTTGCTTCTCAGATCTGTCCCTCCTTTAGGGGCAGCAGTGCCCCTGCCTATGTGCCTGGCCACTGCCTAGAGGCTGTGGGAATCCAGACGTGTGATGTGCGTGTCTTCTTGCTTCTGTTAAAATCATCTTGGAAATTAGCACACAGTACTGTGCAGAGGGGCCAGTTAGTCCTGGACCTGATGGAGGCCATTTCCACAGGATCAGGGTCCTCCCAGGCCACCTTCAAGGGGCCTCTTCTACCTGCTCCTCTTGCAGGGGCAGGGGAGGGCTGTCCAGTTACAGGAAGAACCATCCCTGTGGCTGTGGGGAGCCCATCTTACTCAGCCAGAACCCACCCTGCACTTTCCCCTTCTGTAGCACAGAGAGCTCTGCACAACCAGAAAGCTGGGCACACACACACACACAAACCTGCCTTTCGTGGCAGGTTATTTTTCAAAGGGGAAGGGTCCTTGAAGTCAAATTCTGTCCTGTCTGTATTTCATGTATGCAAATGCTGGGTGTGAGGGGCCTGCTGATAGTCCTGATGCTGAGCAGGTGTCCTGAACTGTTCCAGGGTGTCTGGAATGTGCTGTGCTTGAAACAAGGAATAAAGATGCCAAGCTCAGCCTATAGCACAGCCTGGGATTTGAGGACTCACTTTTCCAGTAGGGGCCCTGACCTAGCACTATGCTTTGATGCCAGGACCCGTGTTGGGCCCATTAGCTCTGTGAACTCAGTGACACCCATGAGGCCTTGGGAGAGGAACGAACACTTGAAAGGTGGTGTAGCAGGACTCTCTGCACTGCTGGGGGACAGGAGCTGGTACAGTGTCAGGGTCCAGGCCAGCCCCTTGGGCTTTGTGAAAGGTCTGCTAGTGGGCACTACAGGATCTGGCCATTCCTCCCAACCTTGGAACTCCCTAGGCATACACACACACCCTGCCCCTCTCCGCATCATTGAAACAGCCCTGATGAACCCCGGCTTCTTAGGAGTCCTTGAGGCCCCCATGCCTCTCTGGGTACCCATGTCTGCACCCCCACATTTGGGATCCTCCCACAGAAGCACTTGGCTTTCTGCCATCTCTTGCTGCTTGCTGCCTGGGCATGGGCTGTGGTCCTGCCCTCATGGATGGGCTGGTGATTTCTTACTCCTTCACCCTGTGACCAAGTGGGCCAAGCTGAGGGTGGGCCACAGGCCTAGACTCGGTGGGGCCCACGTGGTCTACAGAACAGAGACTGACCCACAGATGAGACCTGGCCTGCTGGCTCTGCTGTTGTTTGTGAAGAGCCAGAGGTAACCCTGGGGCAGCCAGACCCTGGCCAGGGCAGCCTTGTTGGGAGGGGAGAGTCCTAAGGTGTCTGAGTGATATGGGTTACAGAAAGGACGATGGGTAGAGGGCTTGTGTGCAAGTTGATTGAGCTGAGCAGACCGACTCCCTTTAGGACATGGGGCCGAGCTGCAGAAAGGCCATCTCAGGCTGCTCAGAGTCAAGCCTCCAGTGCCGCCCACCCTGGGCTGCAGCTGTGTGCCAGTCCCTCGCCCCAGCAGGTCTGCTCTCAGCCTGGGGTTCAGGGGAGCTTCCTTGAGGCAGGCAACTGAGGTGTACCCTTCCCTCGGGCCTCTGCTGCCCACACAGGCTGCCCTCTCATCCCCAGCTCTGGACTCCCTCCAGGGAAGCACTGAGCCCCAGAGGGCCATTTGCTCAGATCTGCCCTATTCAGCTTGGAGGCCTCTTCAGACCCATCCTGCAGCCCCTGGTTGGGAGGTCCTCAGCAAGAGATGGCAGAGTGAGTACATGACTGAACCTCCAAGTCCAGGCCACTGGCAATTAAGGCTGATTAGAAAGTCTCCCATCAAAGGAAAGTCCAGAACTAGGTGGCTTCACCGCTGAATTCTGCCAAAAAGAACTAACACTAACACCAATCCTCAAACTCTTCCAAAAAGTCAAAGAAGAGGGAAGGCGGCTTCCAAGCTTTTTTTTTTTTAACCAGGCCAATTTTAAATTACCCTGATACCAAAACTGGATAAGGACATTACAAGAGAATAAATCACAAGCCAGTATCCTTGATGAGCAAAAATGCAAAAATCCTCAACAAAATACAAGCAAGACAAATGCACAGCACATTCAAAGGCTCGTGATCAAGCAGGATCTCTTCCTGGGATGTGAGGCTGATCCACCACAGGCATGTCAGTGAATGTGCACCCCACTGATCAATGGACATGTCATTTGACGAAATTCACTATATGATGAAAAATTGAATCAAAGTACATTCTATTGAATGAATGTACCTCAGCGCAGCAAAGGCCCTGGGAGACGCCCACAGCCAAAAGTGTGCTCAGCGTGGAAAGTTGGACCCCTTTTCTCTGAGGCCAGGAACAGGTCAGGATGCCCACTTTGACCACTGTACTTGACGTGGCACTGCAAGTTCTCTCTAGAGCAATCAAGCAAGAGAAAACTTGAAAGGCATCCACATGGGGAAGGCAGAAGTTAAATTGTCCCTGTTTGCCAACAACATGACAGGTTATACAAACTACACACACACACAGAATTAAAACTGACAAATGAATTCAGTCATAGAATACAAAATCATACTGAAAAATCAGTAACATTTTCCATACACTAACAACAAACTATTGAAAAAGAAATTAAGAAAACGATCCCATTTACACCAGCTGCAAAAATAAAATTGCAATAGATCTAACCAAAGAGGTAAAGGATCTGTTAACTGAAAACTATAAAGCATTGCTGAAAGAAATTGAAGAAGAAAAAAATAAATGGAAAGACATCCCATGTTCATGGATTGGACAAATGACAATTGTTAAGATATCCATTCCACTCAAAGTGATCTGTAGAATCAACACAATCAAAATGCCAATTTTGTTTTTCATTGAGATAGAAAAAAAATCCCAAAATTCATGCAGAACAGAAAACCCCAGGTAGTCAAGGCAGTCATGAACAAAAGAACAGAGCCGGAAAGGTCACACTGCCTGATTCCAAACTGTACTAGAGAGCTGTTGCAGTTTAAATAGCAGGGTACCACACAACATGACACAAGAGTCCCACATCGCCTCATGGGACAGAAGGGAGAGCCCAGCAGTGAACCTGTGCACGTACACTGGTTATTGTTTTAGGGAAAATTAATCACACCCCCTAGTAAATTCTATACAAAGTGATTTAAGTATAAAATCTAAGTCCCCCCCAAAATCGTCAAAGTAGGCAACAATTATAACTGGGCATGGCAAAGGCTCTCTAAACATGATGCCAGTGGCACAAACAGTGTATAACATTGCCAATAAATATCTGTAGGTGCACTATGGGAGCAACTGCAAGGACACCAGAGAACCTCCATAAACAGAGGTTCATGGTAAACAACGGTCTGGACAGACATTTGCAACTGAGGTGAGACCTTTGAATTCCTTAGTAGGTACAGCTATTGGAAATGAATAAAAATGGGCACAGAAAATAGGCGGTTTACAAAACAACAACAACAACAAAACAAAACCAAGTGATGAATAGCATGTTCACAATATTAACAGTTAAACGGGAAAAACACATGACAAGATGTCCAGCTCCATCAATTAGCAACTGTGAGGTCCAGGACTGTGTTTGTGATCATTTGTTATGTAGCAATAAAAATCCAATATACCCTCCTTTAGGTGTGTTTTTTTTCCCCAAAAATTTGTTGTTGCAAATATATCAGAAGAGAACATGACTCAGATTCAGCACTTTGTGGATTATCCCAAGGCACACCCCCACATAAGACATAGAACACCTCAGATCGCATAGTCCCTGCTCTTTTCCCCAAAGCACCAGCCTGACTTCCAACCACATTCAGTGTTTCCTGCCTTTAAATGTAGTGCCAGGGGAATCGCACAGCACAAGCTGTTTCATGAACACCTTTTCTGCCCAACCCTTCTTGTGACATTGTATTTTCTTTGCGATTGCTGCGAGGTTCTGCATCATGTGAGTGTGGGATGGTTTATGCATTTTGCTGTCAGAGGACACAGGCTGTTTCTGGTTGTGGCAACTAAATAATGCTGCTCTGAACATTGGTGTGCACATCTCCTGCAGGCAGGCATGTGCCAGGGTCTGGTTACTCTTCAACCAGAAGTGGGACTGCCGAACCATGTGGAGGGACCCGCCGTACTCGGGGATGGAGACCCTCTGGCAAAGCAGTTTCTCCTGGTCAGGTTCCAACAGCAGGGTAGGATCTGGGGGCCTCTCGCCTCTCCAGCACTTGCAGTGGTTGGACTTGGTCAATCTGTGGGCAGGTTGGTTCTCCGCCCTCCTCCTGCTCAGACGCACGCCTGGCCTCTTGCAGCCACCTTGAGGCATCACCTCTCCTTCCTCCTTTCCTCTTGCTGTAGCCCAGACAGAAATCTTGCAGGACACCTTGTTATGTTAACATCAGACGCATCTCCTTCTATCATTAAAATTCCTCAAAAACATGATTTTAATGACTGCATGATATTCAGCTGCATGGATTAGCATAATTTATTTATTCCCTTATGCATCAAGTGGATTTTTTTTTTTACTGTTGCAAATGTGACTGTGACAAATAGCTACATTTGAATACTTTCTCTTATGGATTTTTGGAAGTGGAATTTTTCAGTCACTGCTACCAGATAACTTACCCCTGTCTCCAGCCCATAGTGGCTCACAGAGAGAGGAAGACCTACTCCTCTGGTTCACTGTGGAAAGTCTTAGTAGAAGTTTAAGAAATGATACAATAATTTAAAGATGACTTTTTAAATGACAGAAACGGTGTATTACTGCCAAGAGAAGAGAATGGTCAAAACTGAGAGGACAGGAAGTAGAAAAGAGCAAGGAAAAGTATGGTCACATAGGAAATGTTGATTACCTGTTCAAAAGAGTACGTTATATAGTTTTGAAAACCAATAAAATAGGGCATACTGTTGAAAAGAGACACAACAAAAGATTTTTGAAGGAAAAGAAATATAAGGGACTCTGACCAGAAGACAGTGTGACTGAAAACACACGCATCCTCCAAACCCCACTTGAAAAGCATCAGCCAGGACAGGGAAAGTGCTTCTGATGCTCAGAGAACCTCCCTGGCGTGGCCTGCCTAGGTGTGGCACAGCGTGCACAGGTGAGCAAACCCCCGAGCCACCAGGAAGTGCTGGCCTGTCCACAAGTGTAGCCGCATCAGGGCTTCTGCAGAAAGCGGTGGACCCCTGAGGAATAGGTTAAAAAATAAGATGATTTGATTCAAATAACGATACAGAAACAGATGCCATTGGATTGTAAAGGAAACACAAATAATGGAAAAGACCAGCAGCGTAACCCTCAGGTGGGCAGGAAACTGGGCCCGTTCCTCAGGTTGGCTGCCTCTGGCGCTCAGAACCAGCACCCATCTACAGCTGGAGTCAGATAACTATGTTTGCTGAACAACAGACAGTTCCCAAGGGGAAAAAATTAAAAAGAGGAAGGCAAAACTACAGATAATGCAGAGATCATAAAAACCAAAGCAGCAAGAAAACAAGAAGTAGCCAAGGACTGGGAGGAAATAACTGCAAAAGGCTTGAGCAATAGAGAACCGCTACGTAAACTATACCAAGAACGTTCAATCCCAACAGTAAGAAAACGAGAAGCCCCATTTAAAAATGGGCATGAGACCCGAACAGACACCTCATGGAAGTGGTTGTAGGGATGGGGAAGGAGCACATCAAGAGCTGCTCGGTGACAGGTGTCTTTGGAGAATGGTAATTGGAGCAGCAGTGAGATGCCCTACGCCTTGTTAGGGTGACAGGTCCAGGATACTGAGCGCCCGAGCACTGGCGGGGACGCGGAGCAGCAGGCACATGGTGCGGCCACCCTGGGAGACGGCTTGGAGCTTCTCCCAGGTTTAGGGGGCTCCGTCCTGCTCCTGGATACTCGACCCAGCTGATCTGAAGGCTTCTGAACCCACAGAAGCCTGCCGATTAATGTTTATTCACAATGGCCCCCGCTCGGACACCACCAGCCGACCTGCGGTAAGTGGGTAAACAAACGGTGGCACAGCCATGCGTGGGAATCCTTTTCAGCATTAAGAGGAGATGGCCATGAAGCCACCAACAGGCACAGAGGAAAGTCACAGGCATGTTGCTGAGCGAGAGAGGGCAGTCTGGAGGGCTCCACTTGGGATTCCCTAAGTGACATTCTGGAAAAAGCAAAACGGTAGTCAAAGACCAGCGGTTGCCAGGGGCTGGGATGGGCAGGACAGACAGAGCACCAAGGACGCGCGATGGCTGCCACAGTGCACTTGTCTAACCCACGCCATGCAACACCAGGGGAGACCCCCATGTCCCCTGCGACCTTGGCCCTTGCCCAGCCTGGGCGGGGAGTGGGGGGTTGCTGCCCTTTTGGTTCTCTTCATTTTTCCCATCAAGTCTGTAGGCTGAGCATCTATCTACAAGGCTCCCAGGCTGGCTGTCACGGGGCTGTGGTGCAGCCTCTGCCTATGTTGTCAGGCAGGTGAAGCCGGCGGGTGGGAGGGCCGCCGGGCCGCCACCTGCCCTTTGGGGCTGGATGGGAGCTCCGGGGAGCAGTCCTCCAGCATAGACTTTCCAGTTCATTAGGACCTGTGTCCCGGCACGGCTCGGGGCTTAGTGACCCTGACTGGGGTGGATTCTATTTTAAAACAAAAAGAAGTGGGGGCGGGGCTTGTCAACAGAATATGACATCTCAGACAGAGGCAGAGGCAGTCCAGCATACACGTCACAAGCCACCCGCCAGGAAGCCTGCTGAGGAGAACTGGGACTGAGAAGCTCAGGAGGCCAGGTGAGCCTGGCTGCGGCGGGCAACAGGGATCTCACAGGGAGTGCAGTGGGCATGCACCTCAGCCAGGAGGCCACGGGGCAGGGGCAGGGGCAGGAGGGATGCAGGAACTCTTCCCTCAGAGGGCCAGATAGGCATGCACCCCAGAGCCACCTTGAAGCCCCACAGAGAAGCAAATCAAGCAAGTCTGAGCCCCCAAATCTCGCATGTGAGTCACTCTGCAGGGTGCGTGCTGCAGGACGGAGGCAGGGGACTGGCAGCAGGCTGGACCGTTCCTGGGAGAGCACTGTGGAGTGGAATGGCAAGGTGGTGGGATGGGGCCACAGGAACTGCAGGGGCTCCTGTGGGATGCGAGAGGCCTGACGGCGCTGAGGAAAAGGGAAGCCTGCACAGGGTTCGAGAGCAGTGCTCAGCCAGCCGGCCCTGGGGGCAGGTGCACCCTGGCCAGGTGTCTCTGGGGATCTCACCACGGCCATCTCAGCCCCTAGTGCCTGCCCAGCAGGGAGGCGCTATTCCTGTCCCCTTTGCAGAAGATGAGAGGCTCAGAGGAGCCACCAAGCGTCTAGAGACTCGCTTACACTGCAGGGCGTGGGTGGGCACCCGGTGGGGCTCCCCGCCCTCCCTGCAGAGGCCAGAGCACACCCAGCTGCCCACGTGCATCCTTGTGGAGGTGTGAACAAAGGCAGGGAGCTGGAGGATGCTTGTCCCTCCAGAGCGATCGATCGATCGTGGGAGGCAGTGGTGGGGACCAGTGGGCACCAGCCACATTTGTTTTTAGACATTGATGCAATTGTGTTGCATTTACATGTTAATGAACATGATGTGCATATTTGTATATCTGTATGTCTTTTAATGGTATTTGCTTGACTTACATCTATATAAATATCTTATTTCTTATTACATGGTGATTCAGTTGCACCCAGATGTTAACAGGAGTTAATCCTGGGCTGTGGATATGAGGGTGTGTGTTAAATTATTCATCTTCTTTTCTGTAATTTTCAAAATTAAAAAGCCAGTCCCACCCTGGAGCCTTCAGCTGTGGCTGTGGAGGGCCGATGTCCGAGGGCTGTTCTGGGAGAGGTGGGGAGGTGGAGGCAGACCCTCCTCTGCCACTGTGTTCCTGAGCTCACATCTCCTTGGCCGTCTGTCTCTGACGTGGGGACGGACATGTGTCAGAGGGCCACACCCACCCTGGGCAGCTGGGCTCAGCTCAGAAGAGCAGCCAGCTTGAGGAGGGAGGGCCTGGTCCTGGGGAGGTGCCCACCCTACCCTCCCAGGCAACCCGCACCCCTCCCTCTCACCTGGTTTTCCTTTCTGCAGAACACAGTCATGGACACATTTTTTTAGTTTATGGCCTTCTCCCACCAAGCTGCCCGCCCCCCGACACACAGACATAAGAAGCAGGCTGCATCTTACGTGCTCCTGTCCCCAGCTTCAGGAACAGGGCCAGGCAGGTGGCTGGTCCTTGCTGAACGAGTAAAGCCCAAGAAGCCAACAACTTGGCCGAGGGCCCTGTGTTGGGATGGAGGGAGCCCGGGTTGACCTGGGCTGAGCTCTGCTCTTCAGTCCAGTGCTGTTCTGTCACATGGTGACCCTGGGGCACCTCACATGGTCCCCATTTTGTCGAGGCTAAAGCCCAGGGATGCTTGGCCAGCTTTTGCCTCAGTGATCCATTGGGAGCAGATATTTTGCCAGTAGGAGGGGAGGGGCTAGCCTGGGGGCAGGGAGGGTGGTTTGTTGGTCATTGACTGCAGGCCTTTGTTGAGCAGCTGTTGTCTCCCAGGCCCTGACTCGTGGAGTGGCGATGTCCTGTGTGTGGCGTTAGGATTCCCCTCTAGAGGCCAAGGAGCAGTGAGGACACTGCTCCAGGTCAGAGCCCACACCCTTCCCACCAGGCTCTCCCATGCCACAGATCTGGAGAACCTCTGTGTCCAGCTAAGCCGCCCATGGCCTCGTGCCTTCTGGGCCTTGTGCTCCCTCCTGAGCAGCATTCTGCAGCACGCCCCCTGACCGCCTGCCCTGCTCAGCCCTGCACTCTGTTATCTGTCCAGTGAGACCCATCTCAGCATCAGACCTCGTCCTCCTGGCGACAGTGGTGGAAGGGCATCTCCTCTCCCCTTTCCAGGTCAGCACCTCCTAAAGCCTCTTAGTGACCACTGCCCTTGCAGCCCCCATCTGGGATTGCTATGAGAACAGGGGACCCAGGGACAGCTCCTGCTGACCCGGCTATTAAAAATAATTGGCCACCCATAACGTAGAGGAAAGCTGGGCTTGTCTTGGGTTTGGCTGGGAAGCGTGAATTGTTCTCGTGTTGCCTTGGAAACCAAGGTAAGTTCTCAGTCCTCCAGAAATTTAATTCTCTAAGTCCAGAGGTGACCGCTGTGCACTCCAGAGAGAGGGTGGGGAGGAAGGGGCCGGCAGGGGAAGGACAGGGAGAGCGAGGAGGACCCAGGGAACAAGCAGAGTCCTCAGGGACCTACCCCTGCAGTGTCCAGGCTGAGTGGACACCAGTTCTGTCCCCACACGTTCCCTGAGGGTGCTTGGCCTTGCTCTGCTTCCTCCGTCCAGGCTCACCCCCTTTGAGGCCTGGGCTGTGTGCTTGTCTCTGCCCATCAGCATCTGGAGGAGGAAGGGTCCGGGTCTGCTGCTCTCTGGTGCATGCACGCCCCTCCCTCTGCTCCTGAATGGGCACCACCTCCCAGGGCCCAGTGTCCCCACTCAGCCTGTCTCAGGTCTCCCCCAGTGCTGCTTGAGGGTGGGGTCAGCGGGTGGCATTGTGCCATGTGAGCCTGCCCCCGTTGTCCTTGTCCCCCAGTGCCTTCTGGGTGGCCACTTGTGCTAGGCCTGAGCTGCACCCAACAGTCATTCCCCAGGGGTCCCAGATGAACATGGAGATCTGGGCTTGCAGGACCTGTCTCACCTGCAGGGACCCCATCCACAGAACCTCTGCCTTTGCCAAGCCCCCGAGGCCTCTGAGCATTGTGCCACCCTCTCCTGTAGGTTCCTCTGTAGCACGGCTCCTGCTTTCTAGTTGTCAGGCCATAGCAGCTGTCCCCACCTCTGCCTTAGCCCCCTCTGCTCCTTCTGCCCAGAATGTCTCTATTTGGCAATTCTCTGTCCTTAAAGTCCACTCTGCAGGGTGCTCCCTGCCTGGGCCCCTGCTGCCCGGCGAGCCTGCCGCTCTCCTCTGGACCTGCACCCGCCCTGTCCCCGCCCTCCTCCTGGGTTAAGGGATGCACTGCAGCCAGCTGCCCTCCTCCTGGCAGGGACCCGGCTCCAGCCCTGGCCATGCAGCCCCTGCTGGCTTGCCTTGGGAGCTGGGACCAGCAGCACAAGCACATTGCAGTGAGGCCACCCCAGCCAGGACAGGCTTCCCAGAGAGACATCAGTGGGACTCGGGGTCCTGAAGTTCTGTGGTGACAAGGGGGGGAGCTGCAGCCTGAGGTGCCTTCTGGGTCACACTTGAGTAGGCACACTCAGGTCTGTGAAGAGGGATGGCCAAGGGTCCAGGTCCAGTGAGCTTGGCTTGGCATCAAGGGGAATGAAGGAAGGAGGTGGTGGGGTGGGCCTGGCGGGCGAGGGGAGAGGTGGGGTGGGCGGGGCACAGCCGGTGGGCGTGGTGGCCTGGCTGGCACACTGCGTCTCCCTCACCACCACTCCAGGCCCTCCCTGTTCTCTCTCACAGACCCCTGGAGACCATTTACTGCTTTTATTCCAATTTCAAATAATTTGCTAGAAATGTTTCTGGCATTCTGCTAATAGTGGTAGAAAGAGGGAAAAATGATCAACCTTAAAAATCACAACTTTAAATTGAGCTGTTTAAGGAGCACAATTTCCAAATTAGAGGCAATTTAGAAGATATCAAAAACACATCCATCACTGACTTTCAGGGGCCTGGGCCCCGCAGAGCTGTCTCCGAGGAGGGGCAGGGCGCTGTCACCTGAGCCTGGCGGGCTGAGAAGCACCGAGATGGGTGAGATTTGCGCTTCTCCTGGAGCATACCTGCGCTTGTGGATCTACCTGTGCTTCTCCATAATAAGAGCAGCAGAGACCATCGAAGAGTCGGACAATAAGGAAAGGGGAGGAGGCAGGCATGTCTCCCAAGCTGTCCCCAGGGTCCTGCTGCTGCAGAGTGTTGTCACTGAGCTTCAGCCCTCCAGGTCCTCTGGGTCCTCGCAACATGTCCCTAGCCCCTGAGCTGAGCTTCCCGGTCTGGCATGGCTGTCTGGACATCAGGTTAGGTCTTTCCAGGGATCAAGGCCGTGCAGGGTCCCCGCGGCTCACTGCCTCGTGCTAGCGCCTCTGCTCCACACAACACCTACTTTACAGACGAGGAAATGAGGCTCACGGTGCAAGTCTGGGTGCAGTGATGTCTGAACCCTGTCGAGGCTCCCGCACACGGCAAACCCCTCACCTCTGCTTGCAGTAGCCCTGGGCCACTAGCATATCTGTCTTGAAGGTGGAGGGAGAGCATCCCACCACACTCAAGGCCAGGTGCCCAGCACTGCCCAGGGCTCCCAGATAGGCAGGTGGGAGTGGGCTGGTGGGACCTGGTGGGATCCTCTGGGGCCAACCCTCAGGGCACTTCAGGGGTGGTATAGGGGGCAGAAGGCACCACCTTATGGGGGAGCTGACCCTGGCCCCAGGTGGTCACAGGGCTCAGGGGAGGGCAGAGCTTGGAAGTGGTGGCTCCTGGGAGATTCCCGTTGATTTTCCAAGTTAAAATTTTTCTTCCCTACGTCATAGGAGCTGGAATGAGGTGTCAGTGTGAACTAAAGGATGGGACAAAGGGACACGCTGTCTTTTACAGTGCCATTACACTTTGATGATAAGATTTGCTTATCAACCTAAAATGTAATATGTGATAATTTATCAGTGACCTTATGGAGGCATGAACTGGAGTTTCTGGGTGTGACAGTCACTCTGGAAGGCCAGCTTCCCCCTTCCTGCTCCACACCACTCACCCCCCTGCTCCAAAGGGGCCCATGACTCGGTGCAGAGGGGGTGCAGGGCTGGGTGGAGTCCACCCTTGGTTCCTGAGCCACAGCTTCCCCAGGTCTCTTGAGCAGGGAGATGGATTCGTTCACGCTCCTGCATACCCTGTGCCCAGGCCTGCTACAGCGAGCATGAGCCAGTGTGATGGGCATGGCCCTGCACATGGGCACTTGGGTCAAGGTCTGCACATAGAAGGGGTCATTGCAGCTGGGCACTGAAGGATGAACAGGAGTGCGTTGGGTAGAGGGGAACATTGTGAAAAGAAAAGAACAAAAGTGAAGGAGGTACTGGCTGTAGCTCCAGTCTGAACCCAGGGTGAGGGAATGTGAGGTGGTCAGGAAGGAGAAAGTTCTGGAAGAGTAGATTGGATCTAGCCCTGGTGTCCCAAGACCGGAGACCCTGAACTTAGGTGTCTCAGAGAAGGAGCAGGTGGGACTTCCTCAGGACCTGTGGGGTGACTGGGAGGTTTGGGATACTCTCCTGAGCACTCGGTAGCTGAGTGCCCCTCTTTGAGCCCGGCCTGTGCAGGGGCCGGAACAGCACAGGGCTTCGGGGACAGTGCAGGCAGCCTGAGGTTCGCTCCCCCCACCAGCCAGTGAGTTATTTCCCCAGCGAGGCGGCGGTGACAGTGTTTCTGCTGACGAGCAGCAGTTCTGGCGGGGCCCGAGTGATGGTCCTGGTGCTCCACCTGAGGTCATTAATTTATACAACCCGAGCGGCTCCATCAGAGAGGGGTTCGCAGTAACATTAACAAACCATAAATATCTGCTCGGCTGGGAGAAGGCGCCGGCTCCATCCTGCTTCCAGGCAGGGGAGTTGTGCTGAGGCCCGGGCCTCCCACCGCGGGCAGCAGCTGCTCCACCAGGGAGCTGAGGCCGTACACCTAGGGGCTGGGTGAGGCGCAGGCTGCTCCCCTCTGGGTTGGAAAGGCGGGCCTGGCGCTCGGCTCCAGCGCCACAGGTTGCAGGAAGGGGAGGAGAGCTGTGGTCTCCTGTGGACCCTTGCTGACACCTGAGAGCCCCAGGACCCTGAGTCTCTGGGCCCTGAATTCCCAGGTGCCCCCTCCAAGAGGTGCCTGGCCCTCCTCTTGACCCAGGTCACTGGAATCAACCTGATGGCCTTTGTTCCCCTCCCTTCCCATGGCACCTCATGTGCGCTGCCCACCAAGGCTTTCTGTGAGTGGGTAACTGGCCTCTGCTTTGGAGGTAGCAGCTCAAAGTCCACGGGTGCATTTGCTCTGGGCTTCCCACCGTGCCATCCCCCAGGGAGCGACGCTCACTCCTCTCCCCTCAGCTCCCTGGAGCCCGCTGGGCACCTTCCTGGAAGGGACACACGTCCAGCTTGGCTGCAACCCTGGAGGCCAGGAGCCCCTCCTACGCTCCTCCCCTTTGCATTGACCAGGTTCCTGGGGGTGGGCTGGGCACATTTCCTGGGTGATGCTGCTAGTGCCCCTGAGCCTGGGTCTCCCCCGTCCTCGGGGCCCTCCTGGTGTGGATGGGAAGGCAGGGCTGGGCACCTCTTTCTCCTGAGCAGGCTCTCGGGTCCGTGCTTCTCTCTTCTGAGACGGAGCGAGTGGAAGGTCAGGTTCCAGGCTTGGCCAGTTCTGGATGCGACTGTAGTGCCCACTACACATGTGGTGAGGACGCTGGAGCCCGCAGCAAGGTCCACATGTGACCATCCCACATGACCACCACCTGCCCAAGCATGTGTAGGGCCATGGCAGATAAATGTCCCGTCTTCCTCTAGGATGTCACCTGTGAATCCCATCGGGGACTCATAGGTATTCTCTGTCCCCCACCATCCGTCATCCGTCACCCCCAGCTCTACAAAGGAGTTCAAGCCCCGAGACGTTGCGCGGGAACGATTTCACAGGCTAGAGGTCATTTCCGCGCGTTTCTCAAGGGTACAGATGGGAGTTCTGTGGGCCACCCCGTGAGGCACAGGCACACTGCCCCGCACACACTGCCAAGGTCCAGCACTGTCATCAAGGTGTGGCCTCCCCGTCCCTCGTCTCTCCTGCACTAGGGGAACCGCCCCCTTACTCCAAAGGGACTTGTGGGTGACTTATGAAAGACGCTGCTGAGCCACGAGTGGGAACAGCCTCCTGCCTCCTGGGGGATCAGCGTGTTGCCTCTGAGGACAAAACCAGAGCCCATTGGGCCAGCCTGCCCATTGGTGGCAGGGCCAGGCAAGAGTGGCCATGCTCTGTGAGGCCTGCGAAGCTTCTGTGGCTGTCCTCTAACTGCAGAGCGCCAGGACTCCCCCGCCTTCTCCGTTTGTTGTCCTGCGGTCTGGGCATGTCTGCCTTCCTCTGCTTGGTGACAGGACGCAGCTTTCCGAGGATGAAGTGTTCACCCACAGTTGCAGCCTCCTCTGTCTCTGTGGCCTCCACAGGAGCCAGGCCTTCTCCCCAGGGCCGAGGTTTGGGCCTTTGGACACACAATCTCAAAGGAGGATTTAGGATGTGGCTCTTCCGTGGTTTCCACGGGTGGGCGCACAGCTGGGACGCTGGACGTGAGGTGCTGGCGCTGTCCTGTCTCTGGACTCACATTGTGTCAGCCCAGGGGCCCACGGAGGGACACCGCAGCTGGGTGGGGCCGTGTCCCGCGGGTCTGCCTGGCCCTGTGGACTCCTGGCCATGAGGATTCTGCTCCTGGGCCCCTGAGGATCGGGGTGCCCCCGCCTCCCGGCCTTGCCGCAGTGTGCCTTTTCTCTGTAGTTTCCCTTTTCTCGGGATCACTTTGACCCCTGTCCAGTTTGTCTGAATTTAGTTGGAAACAGCGGAGTCCACACAGCCCACATTAGCTGCTGTCCTTCCAAGGGCAGCCCCACTGCCACAAAAGCGCCCTGCCCAGTGGTGTCGTGGCCTGGGACGGGACTCTCTGACCAAGGGCCAGGGGTCTGGTGGTCATTTAACACCAGGAAAGCTTGTGTTCTGTCATTAAACCTCAACGTCCGCAAATGTTCCCCGTCTCCCCTTCCCCGTGCACCCCTCAAGGCCCTCTTAGGAGACCCTGCTTGGCACTGGGATGGGGGCAGGAATAGGCCACTGACCTCTCCCCTCCACTCCCTGCCAGACCCCATGTGGTCTGCCCCTTCCTTCCTGCCTGGGTCTCCTCCTTCTCCAGGACAGCCTCCCCGCTCCCTGCTGGGGCTGTCCCCTGGGTCCTCCCTTCTGGAAGAAAGATATGCCCTATCCTTTCCTGAGAAGGGCACTCTGGCCCCCAGCCAGCTGTGGTGTGGGCATATCTGGACGTGTCAGTGTGCCCAAGGTCTAGATGTCATCGAGGGAACCCTCCCTGGGCAGGGACAGGTCTCTGCAGTGGTGTCCGTGGGTGAAGGGTGACCTGCAGTAGTGAGGAGTGGGTGGGTCGGAAAGGCCCTGGGGCCACAGGACAGAGTGGCCGCCCCGTGCATGGCTGTTGGCAGGCCCTGCTCCGCTCTGGGACCATCTGCTCAGGGAGGGCCCCACGGGCCGAGTGGCAGCCTCCTGACAGCGAGCCTGAGCCTCCGGCAGGGGGCCGCAGCTCCCATGGACGGGGCCGTGGCCTGGGCTGTGGCCTGGGGCGCTGGCAGCCTTCCGGGAGCTCCCTCCCCCTCTGGGAGATGGGCACCGTGGTTGGCATGTAGGAATGGGGCACAGTCCAAGGTGTGGAGCCCGTGCCGGACTCGTCGGTCTCCCACCGCGCCAGGCCTGGCTGTTCCCTGGGCGCTGGCGTCCTGCGCTGGACTGAGCTCCCCTCACAGCACCCTGGGCCACGGGCAGACCTTCCTGTCCCCTTGTCTTGCGTCATCAGAGTGGCCCATTGTTCGCAGTGCTGTGCTGAGGGCAATGGCTTTATGTGATCAGGGTCTTCCTAGGGGACACTTGGGGTGCCATCCCCTGCCCACAGGCAGGATGAGGCTGCCCTGTGCCTGCCTGGCACTGAGGCCACACCTAGCAGTTCCTTGGAAGAGCCATGTGCACCCTGTCATCGCAGGCTGGGATGAGGCACAAGGGCCTCCACAACCCAGGGAAACGCCAGGCCATGTCACCAGGCCCCGCTGAGGCCATTTCAGGAGCCGTGCTTCCAAGGGCCTTGGGGTGTGTGTCCAGCTATGGGATGAGCTGGGCCTCCCTGGTCCTGAGCCATCATGAGGCCGCCCAGCCCTACCTCTCCAGAGTCCTCTTGCATTAGCCTTCAGCAGTGCAGTGCCCAAGGCTGGACACGCAGCCCCACCAGGCAGTCAACAGCCGTCCTCAGGTTCGATTTCTGAGCCAGGGATGAGGCTGGCGAGTGGCTCTCCCTCAGTGGCCCCTGCAGCTGCCCTGTCCTTGCCTCCTGGAGTGTGGTCAGCATCCTCCTGGCAGGCCTGGGAGGCGCCAGGGGCTGCTGTCTATCCCTGGCTCATGGTCAGGAGAGGGGGACATGGACACGGCGTAAGGGCTGCCTCAGGTGTGTGGGATCTGCACACGCAGAGGGCGGGGGGCCGGGGAAGAGAGGGCATCAAGGAGGTGACCTTGGGGAGGGGCCTCTGGAGCTGGGCACCAGTCGTGGGTGACGTGGTGGGTGAAGGCTTCCTGGAGGAGGAGCCGCGAGGCCTGGAGGCAGGGCGTCAGGGTGTGGGTGGGGCTTCCAGCTGGGGCGTCAGGTGTGAGAGGGGGAGGTGGACGAGAGCTGGTCCCCACACGCTGACACACGGGGCAGAGGGCTTGGGGACAAGTGAGCAAAGGTTCCAGGTGCCTAAGGCAAGGGCTCCTCACATCACTCTTGGCCCTCACTTCTCAGACCCCAGCTTTCTGCTGTGGCAGGAAGTGGCCTCTGTGCTGCCCACGACCCACATGGCCACATGGATCTGGAGCTGACTCTTTGGCTGCCCTCTGCCTCTTGTTTCATGCCTTTGACTCCGGACCTCATCTGCTAGCACCGTGTTCTGGGTACAGCCACACGTGCCACCAGGCGAGGGGGCAGGCCCTCGGCTGGGCTGCTGCGGAAGCGAGTGTCCCAGAGGCCCTCCCACCCTGGGCCGATGGCTTTGCAAGCAGACTGTGAGGGCCTGCGGGAAACGCAGGGCGCCTGCCCGGTGGTGAGCCCTGGGGCCCAGCTGCTTGGGAGCTGCGGCAGGAGGAGGTCCGCGAGCAGCACAGCAAGGCACTGACTCTGAAAAGGCAGAGGAGGAGGGGGAGAGAACCCAAGCCAGCGGAGGAGAGATTTGAGAAGCCCACTCAGAAGCACCTGGCCCATCATGGTCAGGGCAGCCCAGCGTGGACTGCCATGGTTCTGATGGGCTGAAGACCTCAGCACACATTTCCTTTCCTTAAAATTTTTCTTTGTTTTTAAACTTCACTTTTTTTCTTTTTAATCAACACAGAATTGCACCTATTACGGGCCGCAGCACGGCATTTCAGTACGTGTGTGGGGAAGGTACTGGTCAGGTCAGGTTGACCGCCTCCCATCTCCTCACTTCTTGTCTTCAGGCCTCTCTTCCAGCTCTTCGGGAAATGTCCGTCAGGTCCCGGGCACCTGCTCGCCCCTGTGCTGCGGAGCCGGGGACTTGCTCCTGTCTGCCGGGTACTGTCATCCAACCGCCCTCTCCCTCTCCCCAACCTTGCTGAGCCTCTGCTGATGCCCATTCTGCTCTCTCCCACTGAGACCCACGTTTTAAACATCCCCAAGTGAGAGGTCCTGTGGTGGTCCTCTGTGCCTGGAGTATTTCACTCAGCACCACGTCCTCCAGGCTCTGTCACGATGCTGCAAATGGCAGGATTCGGTAATTTTATAGCTGAATGGTAGCCCTTGTGTATGGGCCTCATTTTCTTTATCCACTCCTCGGTCAGTGGACACCTTGGCTGCTTCTGGGTCTTGGCTGTTGGGAACAGTGCTGTAGTGGACACAGGCGAGCGGGTGTCTCTCGTGTGCTGACTCCATTTCCTCTGGAGGCACCCGGGGTGGCTGGCCCAGCACCACGTGCCTCTTGGCCCACACTGTGCGTCAGCCTCCACTGTTGAACACCACCATTCTGCCCATCTCCAGCAGGTGATTCTGGGGCGGGCACTTGGCCAGGCTCTGCCAATCAGAGTCTTTCTGTGAGGTTTCAGAGCTGGACTGAGCAGGAAGGGTCAACAGGGAGAAGAAGGGAACCTGTCCAGGGTGGTCCTGCACAGGTGACCTCAGAAGCAGAGGA
Organism: Marmota flaviventris; assembly: GCF_047511675.1. Taxonomy (NCBI): domain Eukaryota; kingdom Metazoa; phylum Chordata; class Mammalia; order Rodentia; family Sciuridae; genus Marmota; species Marmota flaviventris. The sequence goes on along the minus strand of NC_092500.1, from coordinate 2,939,245 downwards.
AGCCGATATACTCAGAGTGGGGGACACGGGGCAGAGGATGGGCGAGAACAGAGATGGCCTTGGTCCTGAGCCCCTGCTCCCAGTGGTCTCCCTGGGCTCTGGGAGCCATCGCAGCACCTTTCAACATACGCACAGTTTTGCCTACGCTGGGTTGATGTGGGTCTCTGTACATGCGACCAAAATAGTCCTAACCCATAAAATATTAAAGCACGTACCCCGTCAACTTCAAGAATCGCTCAGTACCCACAAATTACCACTGAACATGACAAGACATTTGGCACAATTTTATTGCAATCATTTGGAATTTTTGTTCCAGAATATTACTAACTTTCTTCCACATTATGTCAATTACTTTAAGAACATTATGTCTTGTCTATTTGGGGAATTATTTCCTAACAACGGCATTAAAGCTCATTTTCTCAGTAATTACTTGGACTTAACTGTAACTTTTAATGATCTATTTTCTCACCATTGTTTTTTATGCCAATTCCATCCCTTTTCTTATTTTTTCTTCATTCCACTGAATTGTACCCCAGGGTTATTTTTTTTATTCACTAAAAGAGACACATCCAGCGTTCTTCCTGGTCCACATCCCTTTGCCCCCACCCCCGGGCTCTGCACTTTGGGGACAGAATCTGTTCTGAAGTCCTGCTTCCTCAGGGCCCCTTAGCAAGTGCACACAGGTGTCTCCAGGCACTTTGTCTGGACCAGAATGACCCACGGAAGTGGGACTTGTATCCTTTTTTTTTTTTAAGCAACCTACTTTTAAAGATGTCTTTACTCTGGAAGCTTGAAGGACGTTCTGATGCTTGAGTCAGAAGTTCTCCAGAGCTCATGTAGGAGTGCATCCATTTCCCCTGATCCTGGTCAGGACACCCTGACTGCAAGGCTCACACCCACTTCCTCTCAGAGGAGATTTTCTTCTCTTGGTTCTTTAATTCCGTCTTTCCTCCACTCCCCTTGGTCCCCTGGAATGATATCACTTCTCCAGAACCTGTCGGTGGGTCTCTCCCCAGCACTCCTGACTCCATTGTCTTCGTTCCTCATTGATGGCTCCGTGAGATCCACCTGCCTGGGTCAGTCAGGTCATTCCCAGCTCCTACTATTTCAGTACCGTGTTTTCAATATCGAAGATCTGCTTCCTGTTCTTTAATCCTCCATTTAAAAAACTGTGGCCAGTTTGTATTTATGGATGAAATGTCCCTTCGCATCTCTCTGTGGATGCTAGTTAGAAGTTTGGGATCTCTGCATCCCCTGTGTTGATCCTGTTTTGCTGTGGAGTAGCTGACCAGCAGGGTCTTTGGATGAGCTATTGGGGGAACCCCTCTCCACAGCTAAGAGCACTTTCACCCGACGAGGAAGTGGCGGGCACTTTTCTCTTTAACCTGGGTTGGGCGACTGTCTCTGTGTAGTGCCGTGGGGCAGCTACCTGCAGCTGTGGCCATCTACCCTGTCACAGCCACTCAGTCCTCCCTCCAGTGGCAGCAGTGGGCCTGGCTGGGTGACAGCGAACTTCACAGAACCTGGCGAGAGACGTGGCCGACCTCTGCCCTGGTTGCTGAATGTCCTCCCTGGCTGTGAAGCCACAGCCAGGCTCCCGCCACCCTCTGCCTGCCTCTCAAGTCCCACGGCACGTTCTTCCACAGCGTTTATCCAACAGCTCGTTGGGTCCTGGGAATTGCCTGTTGGGGAGTCTGAACCTGCATCTTCAGGGGCTTCCTGACCAAAGGGGAGATGGTTATTCAGTCCATGGTCCCCCAACTCCATTGCTTTGAGTCTGAGTGAGGCAGAGCATCATGGTGGAAAGGTGTGGCAGAGGGAGGCTGCTCAGCTCATGGCTGCCAAGAAGGAGAGAGAGGGACAAGGGCTGGGGACAAGGTATAGTCCCATGGGCAGACCCCTGACCTAATTCCTCCAGTCACGCCCCAACAGCCTACAGCTTCCACCTCATCCTAGTAGTCCACTCAAATGATTAATCCACCAAGTGGATTGATCCACTGGTGAAGCTAGCACCCTGAGGATCCAACAATTTCCTCAAAGTCCAACCTCTGGACGTGGCTGCAGGGGGACCAACCTCCAACCCACGAGGCTGTGGGAACATTCCAGGTCCAGGGCAGCATCTTCTCAGGCTTCCCAGGGCACCCTTGGTTCTGCATCAGTCCGTCTAACTGTGTTGCTCATTTCAGAATAGTCCCAGAATTTCCGACTCACTAGCTCACCCTGCTTCCCAGGGCAGGTGCTGATGTCTATACTCGTAACTGACTTAGGCGGGGATGGAGCAAGGAGAGCTAAGCCCACGAGTTGAGGCCTATTGTGGTCTGGACCTTTAATGTTCAGTTTGAACCAAAAGCTCATGTGTGGGAAGCGTGGTCCCCAGTGCAGCCAGGTTCAGAGGCAGGGCTTTAGGTGGTGGTGAGAGCCATGACCTCATAGGTGGATTAATCCATTTGACGGATTGATAATTGGTGGTAACGAGGCAGGTGAGGCAGCTGGGGGAAGTAGGCCACTGGGGTTATGCCCTTGGGATTATGTTACTCTGGCTCCTTGCACTCAGCTCTCTCTGCTTCCTGGTGGCCATGAGCTGACAGCTTCCTACACCACGCCCTCAGGCCAGAGCAGTGGAGACGGCCGACCATGGAGTGGACCTCTGAAACCAGAGCCAAACAGTCTTCTTTCTCACCCACTGAATCGTAGGGTATTTTGGTCACGGTGTGAAAAGCCAACTGACACAAGGCGGAACATGGTGGTGGAAAGGTGTGGCAGAGGCCTTTCCTGCCTGTGATCTGGAATGTTCCTGGAGCACTCTTCTTCCCTCCCTCAACAAGGCCTCTTTGTTGAAGAGCCGTCTGCTGCCCGCGGACTCCCTGATTTCCAGGGTGCGCTGTTCCCCCTCCCCCCGCATTGCCAGACTTCCCTTTGAGGACATTTTCTCACCTCCTGAAACCGTCTTGGTGTTTCTTCCTTTGTGGGCTGAATCCGTAGGTGCGCTCAGGCCTGCTCCAGGTCTGCAGGTCGTGGCTCCTCGTGCCCATGGTCCTGACTGCACCACAGTGTCTGGGGCCGTTGCCTCCAACGAGGGTGCGGATAGCTGGTGGGGACGGGGTCCTGTGCACCCCTTCCATTCCAAGAAATCTCCCAGTAGCTGTTTTGTGCTGGCACGTCGGGGTACATGTCACAGTACTGTGACATTTTGCTGTTTCAAATCTGATCTTCCCCTGGGATTGGACAAATACTTGATATATTTGGGGAGAATTCCGGAACTTACGGTGTTCAGACTTCCCATCAGGAGAGTGCATTTTCCTGTAAGCTTCCCTATTTTCTAGGAAGGCTTGTGATTTTGCTCACACATGTGCTGGCATTTTCTGTCGCAGTCATTTCCAGGTCTTACAGGCTTAGTTGTCCACTGCCGTCTGGAGTGGACTTTTCCCTTTTCCTATTCCTGAGCTCCTGTGGGCACTGACTGGCCATCGCTGTTCCATGGGAAGCTGGACTTTCACTGTTCACTTAGAATCCAGCCAGGTCGCCAGCTGCCCTCAGGCGTGTGGTCCCTGAGCCCTCCCCTGGTTTTCTGAGTGACACTGTTTCTCTTCCTTCCCACCGATTTCCCTACCAGGCCCTCTCATGCTAAGACCCCAGAATGTGGGGCGTATCCGTGGAGGTGGACGGGTCCTCGGCTTGCCCTGCCCTTCCTGGGTGCCTCTGACGCCTCTCACTGGACATAGATGTGTGTGGGGTCACTTTCCCAGGGTCCTGTGCCAGGGGACTTTCTCTGTCTTGTAGCACTTGCCGTCTGGTGCCCACAGGGCAGGAAGGCCTGAAGAGGTCCTTTTCCGACCTTGGCATGAGGGTAGACGCAGAGGTTGCCTGTTCTAGAACCTCCTGCGCCTGCCCTACCTAGGTGGTGTGTCCCTGCCCTCCGTCCCCTCGCACGGGAGGCTTCTCCTTCTTGGCACCGCTGTTAGTTCTTCCTCCACTGTCACATCTTTGACCTGCTGTCCTCAGTCTGCTCCTACGTGTCCCCATGGCCCCGACCCTGACTCCACCCCTGACACCACAGACCTGCTCTGTCCACACAGTCTCTCCTTAGAGACTGTCTCTCCACTGTCCTCAGTGACCTGGTGTCTCCAAAGCCCCAGGAACACGGCACTGTCCAGTGCTGGGACCTCTTCTGCTGCCCAGGCCCTCCCTGTCCTCCTCCTGCCTTGTGTGTCTCCACCCCCCTGTGCAGACCTGGCCCCTCGCCCACCTGGATCACCTTGGCGTCCCCAGGCCCTGCCAGCCCTTCCTCCCCTCTCCCCACTCCAGTCTCCACCCAGTGCCCCAGTGACACCCTGTCGTACCCCGGGGCCCAGGGTTGGCTCTCGAGCAACACGGCTCCTCCAAGCCTCTGTGCCGTGTGCAGACCTGCCGGGGCACCTCCAGGTGGGCGCAGTGACGCTCCACCGTGAGGTCTGCTGCCCTGCCCTCCACCTCTGCGTGCGCCAGCAGTTGCCAGGAAGTCAGATCCGACCTTCTGCCATGCACACACCACACCTGGGTTCTCACAAACACCCCACACCCATGTGCACACGCACCCACAAACACACGCCTCTGTGACGCACAAGTGCACACCCAACACACAGGCGCACACACGTGCACACCCACAGCCCTCCTTAGCAGCCTGAGCTGGGGCTCTGCAGATCTGCCCTGTCCCCTCTGTTATGGCTGAATTGTGTCCCCTCTAAATGCATGCTAAGTCACAAGCCCCAACACCTGAGGACGCGGCCTTCTTTGGCCACCGGCTGTTTGCTGGTGAAGTCCAGCTGAGGCGCTGGTCCGTGACCATGCTTGCTGAGAAAGGGCGACCTGGACGGACAGGCGGGGGAAGGCAGGGGTGACGGCGGCAGAGGTGGAGCCAGACAGCGGCCTGTGGCTTCAGAACGTGAGCCAGCCCTTTGTCACAGCGTCCCTGGTGGCCGACACTCAGCTCTCGTGGCAGAGCTCCTCGCCTGTCCCTCTCTGCCTGGCGCCCACACCTTCTCCTCTCGCTGACGCCTCCACTCCGTCTTTGGGTGGGGCTGTCACTTCCTGGGGCAGCGCTTGTGACCCCTGGGCCAGTCTGGAGTCCCTCACGGTCCTCAGGCACCTGTCCCTGTGCCCTGGCACTTTCCCGGGTGTGGGCCCTGCTTCCGGCAGCCTTGCTCCTGCAGTGTCCCCGCGTCGCCCAGCCCCCAGAGTCCTGCCCTGGTCCCATGAGGAGAGGCCTGGCTGGTCCACGGTGCGCGAGGTTGGCCTGTGGTCCTCTCGGATGTCTCGGTTTGACTCAAGGTTAATGTTGTGATCAAACCAATGAGGGATCTGCTTTAGTGGTCTGGAGCTATTTATCTGGCTCTGGAGGATCTGTGGCTTGACACCAGCTGAGCCTGGGAGAACGTAGAGGTTTTTTAAAATTCCTCACATTATTTTTATACATTGAGACTTTCTAGAGTTTTTTTTTTTTTTTTATGATTTTTGCTTTCCCAGGAAATTGTCCCATTTCATTTGGTTCAAAACTTATTACATAACCTGAGACTAAACATAGAGCTATTATAATGTAGGCCTTTCCATGTTTCCCCTTACATTTTGAACTACAGTTTCCAGAAATGTATCTATTCTCTTACATAAAACAAAAGCAGCAGCAGGCCCTGCGTTCGAGTCAAGTGCGGGCGACTTTCCTGATTTTCTAACCAGGAGCCTCGGCCTGTCCCCGCCCGTTTCTCCATCAGGTTTTCTGTGGTCTGTGGGTGATGAACAGCCCCGCGGGATGCCAGGTCTCCAGCCTGTCACAGTCTAACTCTGCTGGGATGACTGTGTCTCACGTGCATCTCGCGTGTTCAAGAGCACCCGTGGCACAAGGGTCTGGAAGTGAACTGCTGAGCGGGGACTGTGCGTCTCTAATTTTAACACATCAGCTTTTCTCTACCCAGATTTTGTGCCAATTTACACGCCTGTCAGCAACAATGCTCAACCATTTTGTTTGACATCACACAGGACATGTCTGTTCTGGGCACCTATCACCTTTCAGCTCAGTCCTCAGAACAGCTTCTACACAGGGGGAAGCGGAGGGGTGGAGAGAGGGGGCCGTGGACCCGAGTCCGTCAGGCGAGGACACTGAAGCCCAGTGCAGAAGTGCTGGCCTCAGAGTCCCTGCTCTCAGCCAGATACAGAGCCAATTTTTATCACATCTTCATCAACTTGGCAACTGACAAATATTTTGATCTTTGTCAATCTGGTAGTTTGAAAAAAGAGGATCTTATTTTAGTTTTAGTTCACAATTTCTTTACTCTGACTAGAGCTAAGCCGTTTCTTCAAATGTTTAAGAAATATTTTTCCATTTATGTGAATTGTTGGTTCATAACCCTTTTTTCTTTCTGTCTGTTGACCTTATTGAATTATAGAAGCTCTTTATATATTTAAGTAACTAGTGCCTTCTGGGTATCTTCCTGCTCTTTCATGTCTTTCAACTTTGTGTGTTTTTTGTAGTGCAGACTTAAAAAACAGTTATGTAGTCAAAAATTTCAAGGTTTTTTTGGTGTGTGTGTGTTTTCATATACTCAGAAGGTCTGGCCATCTAGAGATTTAAATAATTCTCTTTTTCCCCCTAGTACTTTTATGGTCTGTTTTTCACATTAAATCATTGATCCACCTGGAAAACATTTTTCTGCAAGATTAAAGTGAGATTCAACTTTTTCCCAGACACCATTTCTTGGATATTCATCTTCTCCATTATCAGTTAGACGTTCCCCCTTTACCATGTAGTAGATTTCTGCACACTTGGAATTTCTACCCCCACGACACTGACAAGGTGTGTGGATGCACCTGTGCCACAATTTAAAAATTGTTATGGTCTTGACGTCTTTTTCGTTGGGTAGAGCTAGTCATCCCTGATCCTCATCATGGGACTGTAGAATCGACTCATCTGGATTCTCAAGCAGCCAGTGGATATTTTTCATGGAATGTCGAGGATTTGTTGTTTGGAGCGTGGACACTGCAGAGGAAAGGCCTTCATCACGGACGACGTCTTCCCCGTTGTGTGGTCTCTGTGGTGACACGGTTAGTGCGTCGGGGGCTGGAGCCAACTTCGCCTTGTGTTAAGATTTTAAAACTGAGACCCCGTAGCTTTACCTGGACCCAGCCTCTCTGAATCACCTGTTCTGGGTACATTTCTCTACCTGTGGTTTCTCAGGTCTTGGTTTGGGATCTGATCTTGGCACCGTTTCCTTTTCTTCGTGGGAGTGAGGAGCACCTCCTTTGAGGAGAGCCCCAGCCCGCGGCAGGGGAACCTGGCGCCATGGCACCGCCGGTGGGCGACTCTCTAGGGCTCTCACTTGTTGGTGTCCACCAATGATTTCTCAGTCATTTTCTCTTAACAGGTAAGCTGAGCCCACGGGAGTCTCAGTATGAAGGCATGTTAATAAGGGTGCGGTTTCATTCCGTCACGTTTTAGTGTGATTTCTGCTCAAAAGCTAAAAGTCTTTCACAGTCTGTTTCGTTCTGCGCGCGTTTGGTAATTTGGAATGTATGTTTTTCACCTGGGTGGTTCCATCTTTATGAAGGTAAAGTCACATAACATGAAATCTGCCATTCACCATTTAAAAGGATCTACTTTGGAGATGGCGTGGTTTTAAAGTGCACATCTACAGGTTATTCATGATCATTTTCCATTGGCTTTAGACCACCAGTTCTGAAAAGTCTTGGTCTCCCTCACACTCTTAAAAGTCATGGAGGATCCCAAGCAGGTTTGCTAGTGGGGATTATGCCCAGTGAGACCATATTGGAAACAAAAACTGCAAGATTCTGAAAATGGGTCATTCCATTTTAATGATAGGCCATTTAAAGTTATGATAATAAACTCATTATGTATTTAACTAGGCAATGTATTTTATGAAGAACAACTCTATCTCCAAAACAGAGACAGACTTCGCAGGCGGAGGGCACTGCACTTCAGCCCATCTGCTAGAGGCTGGCTCCAACGACCACCTCTGTCCTGTGTCTCTGTCCTCGACCTGCGGCACGGTGCTGTTTGAATTTTGGAGAAAACCCAGCTTAACACAGATGTGTGTTTGGAAAAGGAAAGAGCATTTTAGAAGTCTTTTCAGATAATTATGGGCATTTTTCTTTGACAAGTAGTGTTTATTTTTAAAGGTTGGTTGCATTGTGGAATCTGAAACTATATCAATTAACTTTCTGCACTTGGTTACGTTAAAATCTATTTGTTGTTTTGCATTTTAAAAGGATCTTTTATCCCTGTAGGATTCTGTAACATAATGTATTGGTCATTTGGAAACTAACCCTCAGTTTATGCAGACTTCCAAATAGTGTCTACATTTCCTAAACCTAACCAAGGAGGAAAACGGCTCACCTGCTGAGAGCTACAAGATGTTGCTGAAAGGATGGGAGATATCCCGCTTCGCGGACTGAAGGCTCAATATTATCTAGATGTCCGTGCTGCCTAAAGAGTCTACAGCTTCAACACAACCCTATTAAAGTACCAGCGTGAGCCAGGTGCAGTAGTGCAGGCCTCCAGTCCCAGAGACTAGGGAGGCTGAGGCAGGAGGATGGTGAGTCTGAGGCCAGCCTGGGAAATTTGCAAGATCTTTTCTCAAAACAAACAAATAATAAAAAAAAAAACAACAACTGGGGATGTCACTCAGTTCCTGCTGAGCATGTGGAAGGCCCTGTTCAACCCCGATCTCTCTCTCTCTCTCTCTCTCTCTCACACACACACACACACACACACATACCTCGATGGCATTATTTTTTCAGAAATAGAACAATTCATTCAAAATTGTCCATTCATGTGGACTCTCCAGAGACCCTGAGTAGCCAAAACAGTTTTGTGAAAGAACAAAGTCGTAAGACTCTCTTGCTCTGAAGTAAAACATGCTTCAAAGCTACAGCAGTCCCCACTGTGGGACTCAGGATAAGTGCCCGTGTGTACGGGCAAATGTCCTTCCACAGTGGCCAAGGCCACCCGGGGAAGGACAGCCTCGTCCACAGATGGTACTGGGAAGGGGGGGAGTCACATGACAAAGAACGCAGGAGGATCCTTCTTGTTCCACCTACAACAATCACGTCCAGAACGGTCAGAGCTTCCAATGTAAGACCCAAACTCTGGGACACCAGAGAAACCAGGGAAGGGCTTCAAGACGCGGGGCTTGGCGGTGATTTCTTGGAGGTGACACCAACAGCACAAGCAGCGAGACAAGAATAGGAAGAGACTCTCTCCTGCTTTCACACCCCCCGCCCCACCCCCGCCACCAGCCAGAGGACACAGTTAGCTGAGTGGAGCCGGACTGTGGGTGGGGGGATACTTGTGAATTGCACGTCTGATGAGGGCTGAGATCCCGAACGCGGAAAGCGCTCCTGCGGCTCAGCAAAAGGAGCAGATCGCCTAATTCTAAAAATTGACAAGGGACCTGAATAGATGTTTCTCCAAAGACACAGTAGGAATGGCCGGCAGGCTCCTGGGAAGTGCTCCAGGCCAGTGGTCACCAGGGAGGCGGAGGTCAGAACCCCAGGGTGCCTCCTCCCACCACAGGAAGGCTGGTGCTGACAGCCACCGTGTTGGAGGGGGGGAGACGTTGCAGCCGCGTGTGTTGTTGGGGGGGGCGGGGAGCGTGCCACGCTGCCAGATGGCACGTGGGTTCATCCACACCTGAACAGCAGCACCACGGTCAGTAGCCAGCCCCTTCCTGGGTGCAGGCCAGGGGAACCGAACCCAGGGTCTGGAACAGATATCTGTACCCATGTTCAGGGCGGCAGTATTCACACCAGCCAAGAGGAGGAGCAGCCTAGCCATTCATCAACGGGTCAGTGGATGGACCAAACGTATTTGTGGACACAGTAGAACATGTTTCCATCTTTAAAAGGAAGGAAATCCAGGGGTCCCAATGGTCACACCTGTAATCCCAGTGACTCAGGAGGCTGAGGCTGGAGGATCCATAGTTTGAGGCTAGCCTCATCAACTTAGCAAGGCCCTAAGAAAGTAGTGAGACCCTGTCTCAAAATACAACACACATGAGGGCTGGGGACGTGACTTTGTGGTTAAGCAACTCTGGGTACAATCCCTGCTACCCGCTCCCCCCCAAAAAGAGAAGGAAATCCTGTCACATGCTACATGGATGAATCTTGAGGTCACTATAATTAGAGACTAACCTACTGCAAAAAAAAAAAAATGCAGAAATGTGGCCTGGTTGCACTAGAAGAGGGACATGAAGAGGTTAAATTCACAGACACAGGAAGAAGAATGGGGGCTGCCAGGCCTGCAGGAGGAGTGGGATCAAGGTGCCTAACAGGGTCTTGGCAGGGTGGACGACTGGGGGTCTATTTCCAACCATCTGAACATACTCACAGCAATAGACCTTGTGCTTAAAAATGGTGAGACGGTGTGTGATATGTTGTTTTTACCACAATTTTAAAAAATCCCACCTGGGAAGAGGTGGACGGTGGCGGATTAGAGGAAGCGGCCTTCCAGCCGCTCAGGACTCAGCAGCAGGAGCTCTGCCTTCACCGAGGGGTCAAAGGGGATTCACTGAGATTCCGTGTTGGACACTCAGAGACTCTTAGGGACTCAGAAATCTGGGTACACTGAACAAAGGACAGGAGTGCATGGGGCCACACTGGGGACAGCGGCACCCGTTCACCACAGAGTGGACGATGACACAGAGAGAAACGCAACAGGAAACCTGCAGATAGGAAAAGCAGCCTGAACTGAGCTGCGCGGCAAGCTGGTGTCTGAGAAGCGCCCTGTGTCCTCAGCTGGCCCTGGAGACCAGGCAGAGCCATCCTGAGGAGGTCACAGCACACGTCACCACACTGTCCCGGTCCGTGCCTGCAGGGTGGCCCAGGTGTGCCCACAGAACACGGCTGAGCCCAGCACAGAGAAGACTGTGCCAGAGGGTTTGAGGCAGAGCTAGGAGGAAGCACAGGTCACTCAGCTTGGTGGCCCACGTGACCCGCTGAGGCGGGTGGGGACTCTGAGTCACTCTGAGCCACGAAGGCCGTGCTCCTTGGCTCCCTGCCCTGGGGAGAATTCTTGGAGGTTCAGGAGATCCAGACCCTCAGCAGAGAATGGAGACGGCTAGGCCCCCGGGGGGGTGTAGCCCTGCTGTCCCCAGAGCAGACGCCACCCAGCAAACCCGATAGACAGGAACCCCGCTCTGCTCGGCGGAGCCCCAGCCCAGAGCGCATCGGTCTGGTCTGTGCAGACAAAACTCCAGCTTCAACTCCTCCTGCTCCTGCCCGTGAGAAGGGAGCGGGGCCACTGCAACCAGCCTCGGTCTCAGGCCACCGCCGCTGGCAGCTTGGTGACCGGCACAAGGAGAGGAAAGGGGAAGAAGGGGGAACAGCCGCAGGCCTTGCTCTCCTGGCATGGAGCCGAGATGGAAAGGACAGCTGGGCCCCGGCAGTGACCGTCGTTCTCATCGACTGTTGGGACCCTCCGTGAGACACTCCTCCATTTTCCATCTAGAAGCTCCCCGCCCCCGGGTTCTTGGGTGCTCACTGGAGGTCACAGCACACGTGACCGTCATGGACATGTCTACAGGCACATATTTGTTTCTTTTCCTCATTTTTTAGCCTTTTAAAGTGATGATTATCTTCCTTGCCTTGTGTTCAGAGGGTCTGGTTTTTGGCTCTTTGTTCTGTGTTTGCTCTTTCTTTTTCTCTTCTTCTCCTGCCAACAGCCAGATCCTCCTGTTCTTTCCTTCCCCCATCACCTTGTACTTTTCCCTCCTTTCTTAAGCCATCGCTTCCTGCATCTCCTCCGGATTCTCTCTGTTCACCTTTTGAACATTCTGGACTCTCTTATACCTTCCTACCACATTTTGTTTTCTTTCACTGACCTGTATTCTCACCATCTTTTAGAACTATTTGGTTATTATGACTCCTGCCCCCGCCATTTCTGCTGTTCCAGCTCTCAGTGCTGTGGATGACATAGTTGGCACCTGCTGTGTACTTTAACGCCAGATCTAGTTCCTGGTTATTTATTGTTTTTGCAGTTGGCAGTAGCTGACTCCACCATTCCTGTTTTTGTGGCAATTAGTGTGCAGACATGACAGCAGGCACCAGGGATGGATTTTAATGCTTTTTATTGTTGCTTCAGTTGTTTATACTGTTATTTTCCTCCTTCTCTGTGAGGTGCAGGGAAACCATAGGGAAGAGAAGTCCACATGGTAGAAACTCTGTGGCTGAACAAAACTCAGCCCAAAGATGGCTCACCCTGCTCCACAAACAAATTAATAGCACTCAAATTTCAGCTGTTCTTTAATAAAAGAATATAAGGAATAAAACCCAGACTAAGACCCCAGGTAGAGATGGCTAGAGGTGAGCACTCAGGGCTCACTCACAAACCTCCACCTGTACAGCAAAAACAGAATTAACACAGAGCCTGTGGGCACCATACCTGTGAGGGATTCTCAGTCTAGGTCACTGTAGAACACATTAGGAAGAGAAAGCTATGCCCTAAAAAGGTCCCCACATGAGAGTGGAAGGGAAAGTCATTTCAACTGAAGCATAAAACTTAACACAGGAATACAAAAACTATGAAAAATCAAGGTAAGACAACACCTCATCAAGTTCATAATTCACAAGCAACCAACTCCAAAGATATCAGAGTTTATGAAATATCAGATAAAGAATTCAAAATAATGATTACAAAAATGATCAATAAATTTCAAGAGAATAGAAAAACAATTGAATGAACTAAGGAAGTCAGTACTTGATATGAATGAGAAATTCGATAAGGGAATAGAGATGTACAATGCATTCAGAACCCCAAATAGACAAGATCAAAGAGGAACCTCTCTAGGACACAGTATGATTAAAATACCTAATACAGCACATGGTAGAATTTTAAAAACCTCAAGAGAAAAACATCAGGTTACAGTTAGAAACAAACCAATCAGAATTACTTATGATTTCTTATTACAAATTCTAAAAGTCAGGAGGGCTCAGATGATATGTTCCCAAGTCCTGAAAGAAAATAATTGTCAACTAAGATTGATACCTACAGCAAAGCTATCCTTCAGAATTTAAGAAGAAATAAAACCTTCTTAGATAAGCAGAAACGGAAAGAATTCATAGCTACTTTGCTGCTACTATAGAAAGTATTTAAAGAAATACTCCACCCAGAAGAAATAAAAAACCAACCAACCAACAAACAAACCCTAGAGCTCACAAACAAATATCATTTGGAGAGTATCTAAGCAAATGAAAAACAGGATGAAACTAAACATTAGATATAAATCAAAATGGCAGGAGTTAATAAACATTTCTCTATAATAACATGGAATGTAAATGGTCTCAACTCTCCAATTAAAAGACATAGGCTACCAGAATGGATTAAACACAAGACCCAACTGTATGTTGTTCACAAGAGATTCACTTTTACAGGCTGAGCCACAGGGTGAAAGTGAAAAAATGGAAATTGACATACCATGCAAACAGAGCCTCAAAACAAGCAGAAGTAGCTATTTTTATATCTGACAAAGCAAACTTCAAGCCAAAATTAATCAGAAGAAGACCATTTCATATTGATAAAGGAAGCAATCCAACAAGAAGATATAATGACAGTAAATATTTAAGCCCTAAACACGGGAGAACCTCATAACATAGAACAGTCGTTACTCAAAGACTCAAAGACTCAGACTGCACTACAATATCATGGAGTGATTTCAACACACCTCTATCAACATTATTTTGAATTCTTTATCTGATATTTCATAAACAATAGGTCATCTAGACGTAAACTCAGTAAAGACTCCTCGTACCTGAAAAATATTATACATCAAATGGACTTAGCAGACATCTATAAAATATTTCATCCAACAACAGCTGAATGTACTTCCCCCCCCCCAGTGGCTTATGGAAACTTCTCCAAAACAGAAAATATTTTATGCCATGAAGTAACTCTTAGTGAATACAAAATAATTGATACAATTTCTTGCATTTATCAGATCATAAAGGAATGAAACTAGAAATCAACACCAAAAACCCTGAAAAAACTATAAAAACTCATGGAGATCGAATAATAAAATTTGGGATTATGAGAGATAGAAGAAATTAGGGGAGAAATTTAAAAATTTTAGACACAAACAAGAATGGAGATACAATATACCATAACTTCTGGGACATTATGAAGGCAATTCTATAAAGAAAGTTTATAACTGTAATTGTCTACATAAGAAAATCAGAAAGACCCACCCCAAACAACATAATGATATGTCTCAAGTCCTTTGAAAAAGAACAAATTAATTCCCAAACCAGTAGAAGAATGGAAATAATTAAGATAGAACCAGTCAAATAAAATTGGGAATAAAAAATGCAAAGAATCAATGAAATGAAGAGTTGGTTCTTGGAAAAGATAAGGAAGATTGATAAACTTTTAGTCAAACTAACCAAAAGAAAAAGAGAGAAGACCCAAATTAATAAAATTAGAGATGAAAAAAGCAGAAATCACCACAGACATCATAGAAATCCAGCATATCACAAAGAAATTTGAAAACTTACATGCCAATAAATTGGAAAATTGGAATAAATGGATTTCTAGATACATAGGACCACCATAATCAAATCAATAGGACATAGAAAACTGAAACAGACTGATAACTGGTGATGAGACAGACAGAAATCAAAAGCCTTTCAACAACAACAACCCAAAACCCAGAGCCAGATGGATTCTCAGCTGAATTCTACCAGAACTTTCAAGAAGAACCAGTGCCAATTCTCCTCAAATTATTTTATTAAATAGTTAGGAGTGGAACCCTTACAAATTCATTCTATGAAGCCAATATCTCACTTGTACCCAAACAGATAAGGGTAAATCAAGGAAAGAAAACTACAGATAAACATCCCTGATAAATTTAGATGCAAAAATCCTTAATTAAATATAAATAAATCATATTCAACAACATATTAAGATTAGACATCATGACCACATTGGTTTTATTTCAGGGATGCAAGGATGGTTTAATATGTGCAGATCATAAAATATAACTCACCACGTAAATAATATTAAGGACAGAAATCACTTAATCATCTTGACAGATGCAGAGAAAGCCTTTGACAAAATTTAGAACCATTAATGAGGAAATAGTGCCAAGAGTTAATGAACGTGACAACATCAAATCAATCAGCTTCTGCACAGCAAAGGAAACAATTAGGATTGTGAATCGGGGACCCACTGAATGGGCGACATCTCTGCCTGCTTCTCTTCTGATGGAGGATTAATATCCAGAATATAAAGAACTCAAAAGCCTTAACCCCAACTCCCCCCATATCCCAATTAATAAATGGACAAATAAACTAAACAGACACTTGTTAAGAAATAAAAGTGGTCAACAAATATATGAAAAGATGTCCAAGATTTTTCACAACTAGGGACATGCAAATTAAAACCACACTAAGATTTCACCTCACTCCGTCAGTTATGGGTGGGGGACACAGCTCAGTTGGTGGAGTGCTTGCCTTGCATGCGCAGGGCCCTGGGTCCAATCCCCAGCACCCCAAAACAAAACCAGACAGAACAAAACAACCCAATGGCAGTTATCAAGAATACAGATGATAATAAATGCCGGAGGGGACGTGGTGAGAAAGGGGCACTTCTGCACGGTTGGTGGGGTTGTAAATCAACACAACCACATGGAAGTCAGCATAGAGCCTCTTGGTATCTACTCTGAGGAACTGAAGTCAGTGTACCCTGGTGACACGGGCACACCGTGTTTACAGCAGCCCAATTCACAACAGCCAAACTGTGGACCAGCCTAGGTGTCCATCAGTGGGTGAATGGATGAAGGAAATGTGGTCCGTGTGCACAATGGAGCCTAATCGGGCCATAAAGAAGAAGGAGATCATGTCATTTGCAGAAAAATG
The DNA here is from genome assembly GCF_047511675.1 of Marmota flaviventris. Lineage (NCBI taxonomy): Eukaryota > Metazoa > Chordata > Mammalia > Rodentia > Sciuridae > Marmota > Marmota flaviventris. Next base: position 2,923,354 of record NC_092500.1, on the reverse strand, counting down.
GGTGGAAGCAGAGACCATGATCTTAAGTGGAATAAGCTCAACTTAGAAGGTGAAGGTCCATGAGTTTTCTCTCATATGGGCAAGCTAGAGGGGAAAAAGGAAAAATTAAAAGGTGGGGAATCTCATGAAAATTGGTCAGTGATCAGGAGAGCAGAGGAGGGGGACCCGGGGGGTGGGATGGAGGGGAGCCAGGGAAATGCAGGTGTGATACTGGCCAGAAGAAGCGCTCACATTGTGTGCGTGAGTGTGTGTGTAACCGCAGTTCCACCACTGTGTGCCACAGTGGAACCATAAAACCAGGGGAAGAAAGAAAAGAGGTGGTCTTCTGGGATGGGCTTCTTTTACTTACCAAAATCTCTTTTTTTGTTTGTTTTTTTGGCACTAGAGGTTGCACCCAGGGTGCTTTACCACTGAGCCACATCCCAGCCTTTTGAATTTTTTACTTTGAGGACAGGGTCTCACTAGTTGTTGAGGGCCTTGCTAAGCTGCCCAGGCTGGCCTTGAACTTGTGATCCTCCTACCTCAGCCTTCTGGGTCCCAGGGGTCACAGGTCTGCGCCACTGTGCCTGGTGGTAGGAATGTACTCAGGTTCAGCCACATTGTTTGACACATCTTTACTGGTGAGTTGGATTCCGTGGCGTAGCAGTACCACATTCTGCTCATCCATTTGAATTATTTCTCCTTTAGGGCTATTAAAAATAACGACACTGTGAATGTTTATGTACAAGTTTTGGGTTGAACATGTTTTCTTTGTCTCTCTTGGGTAGATAAGTACGAGTGCAATTACTGGGCCTTGTGATTAGTACATGTTTAATTTTAAAAAGCTGCCTAACTGTGAAACATCTTGCGTCTGTCACCATCCGCAGACCTCATCAGAATGATCTTTAAGGACTGAGAAACTGCTACACAATGGTGGCCACGATTTTCCCAAAATTCTAATTCTCACAAGAAACTCGAATTTTATTATTAGAAACAACTGCCGTTGGCTATTTCCCTCGAGGCGGCAGGCAGGCTGTGTTGGATTCTGATAAAGGAAACACCGGCCCCGTACCAGGTCTGAAGAGCTGAGAGCCACCAAGGGCTCCCCGTGTCCCCGCGGCCTTCCAGGAGGAGGCCCAGAGCGCCCCCGACGTCCGCCTCCTGAGGAGGCAGAGCTCTTCTGCTCCTCAAGGGCTGGTTTTCTGTCCTCTGGTGCAGCCTGGCCACGGTCCTGCTGTGGACAGGGCCGGCTCTACCCACCAGCGCTTTCATGACCTCAGTGTGACATCAGTGCAGGTGTCCATGGCACCTGAGGAGGCAGAGGAGCCATTTCAGGAGCGGCACCTCCTGTACTGTCCCCACCTCACAGAGAGACCTCGAGGGCACAGCCCTGCCTGGCCCCCCCGCCCTGCCTGGCCTCCCCACCCTGCCTGGCCCCCAACCCTGCCTGTCCTCCCCCCCAGCCCTGCCTGTCCTCCCTGCCCTGCCTGGCCCCCCCATCCTGCCTGGCCCCCCGCCCTGCCTGTCCTCCCCCCCAGCCCTGCCTGTCCTCCCCCCACCCCGCCCTGCCTGTCCTCCCCCCCAGCCCTGCCTGTCCTCCCCCCACCCCGCCCTGCCTGTCCTCCCCCCCCAGCCCTGCCTGGCCCCCCTCACCCTGCCTGTCCTCCCTGCCCTGCCTGGCCCCCCCATCCTGCCTGGCCCCCCGCCCTGCCTGTCCTCCCCCCCAGCCCTGCCTGTCCTCCCCCCACCCCGCCCTGCCTGTCCTCCCCCCCAGCCCTGCCTGTCCTCCCCCCACCCCGCCCTGCCTGTCCTCCCCCCCAGCCCTGCCTGTCCTCCCCCCACCCCGCCCTGCCTGTCCTCCCCCCCCAGCCCTGCCTGGCCCCCCTCACCCTGCCTGTCCTCCCTGCCCTGCCTGGCCCCCCCATCCTGCCTGGCCCCCCGCCCTGCCTGTCCTCCCCCCCAGCCCTGCCTGTCCTCCCCCCACCCCGCCCTGCCTGTCCTCCCCCCAGCCCTGCCTGTCCTCCCCCCACCCCGCCCTGCCTGTCCTCCCCCCCAGCCCTGCCTGGCCCCCCTCACCCTGCCTGTCCTCCCTGCCCTGCCTGGCCCCCCCATCCTGCCTGGCCCCCCGCCCTGCCTGTCCTCCCCACCCTGCCTGGCCCCCAGCCCTGCCTGGCCTCCCCCCCAGCTCTGCCTGGTCCCCCTACCCTGCCTGGCGTCCCCTCTGTGGGGCGTGAGCAGCATCTGTGGCCACGTGTTGACCTGGTCTTGGTTGCAGGCAGTCCACGGAGAGTCGCCCTGTGGTGGGGAAGCAGCGCCGCTGGGACCCCCTTTGCTGGCCCTCACCCAGTGGTCACCCGGCTGCATCCACCTGCCCTGTTGCGCGTGCGTCTGCCGCTGGGGCCTCCGGCCAGCTCTGCAAGATGCTCAGTGGCTTTTCCATTTCTACCTTGAAGAGCTCCCACAGATGACTTTGTTCACAGCTTTCATCCCCCTGAGTTTCAAATGCCCCACTCCTCTTTCTTGGAACTCTGAATGGCTGGTCTCCGGCGCCGCTGCCCAGCTGATTCCATGGTGCCATCTGTGAACGCTCTGCTGCCGACCACGGCGGGGCCGACACACACCCCACAGCCGAGGAGTGGCCCCGTCACCGGGCGTCTCCTCCCCCTTATTTTTTTCTCATTCTTACACATCGATGGTGCAGAGGGGTGTTGAGAATGCGTCTTCTGATCTTTGTAAGCCACGGACTCCTCCTGAAGTCCAAGAAAGCTATGTTATGCACAAATGTCAATGTCAGGACGGGTGTCATTAGGTTCTGGAATAAGTCTTATAAAATGCAAAAATTTGGAAAGTGTTTAAAGACTAGAACATTGTTGCCAAACAAGACGGTGGAGAGGAGAGGTTTGCACAAGGGAAAAGAAACCCCAGGAACTGGGTGGTGACGTCTGAGACAGGAAGGCTGAGCTGGGAGGAGGGAGCGTCCTGTCACCGAGACGGCCAAGAGCTGGGACACTGGGGCCCCTGGAGCCTGGGTGGCCATCTTGTCGTGTGCCCTTGCCCTGCTGCTCCTGTGAGGTCCCCCCTGGTGGCAGCCCTTCCGACCCAGGTCTCCCGCGCTTTACGCTCTGGGTCACGTGCTCCCGTTGAAGCCCCCTGCCCTGGCTTTGGTGAACACTGTGATACCCACCCACCTTCCCCCGCCCAGCCACCACCTCCGGCCTGTCCCAGCCCTGGCCTGGCCCTCGGCCCTTCCTCCTTTCCCACGCTGTCCTGGGCTCTGGCCCGCCCGCGGCTGCCCTCTGATGGGAAGGCCTGTCTTTGCCTTTGAGGACTCGGAAGCCCAACTGGGAGATTAAAGTTGCCTGGAGAGATGAGGGACCCTCTGGAGCCCGACCTACTGCCCAGAGGGACTGGGGCTGGACCATCAACCACCTCCCAAATGCCAGCCTGTGCCAGCTGCGTGCTAGGACTGTCCCTCAGTGATCCTCCTGACACCCTGGGAGGTGTGAGTGCTGGACCACTACCTGGGAAGCAGGTTCCGGGCCGCTGTGGCGTCTGTCCCCAGACCCCAGCTGGAGGCGGCAAAGCCTGGACGTCACCTGGAGGCTGGTGCCTTTGACCTTTGGGTGTCCGGGTGGCAGCATCCTCCCTCTAGGAGGGAGAGGCACCTTGGGCGGGCAGTGCTGGGCGCAGGCAGGCCAGTTGAGGCAGGCCCAGGAGCCGTCAGCCAGGGCTGAGCCACGGAGCCCAGTGGGGTAGAGGGGCCGCGGTGCGGCGGCGCCAGGAGAGCCTGGGGCTGGTGGGGGTGAAGGGACACTGAGGAGCTGCCCCGGGACACGGGAAAGAGGGGACTGGGAGTCACTCCTTGGGGCAGTGGGCTCCCTGCCATCTCACTGCTGTCCATTTGGGGTGAGTGTGTCTCTGTGTCTGTCACCTATGGAGTGGGCTCGCTGTCCCCGCCTCCAGGGTGGCTGTGGCCTAGATGGCACCGTGTGTGAGCAGGAGTCAGCCCCCCAGCAGGAGCAGGTGGGCTGCACAGGGGCCTCCCTCAGACAGGGTCTTCCTCGGCAGGGACTGAGCACCCGGCAGGCACAGCCACACCTGGCAAGCCTCTGCTTCACCAGCGAGAAAGAGCGCCTTCAGCGGCTCAGCACGCACTGCCGTCTGAAGGGGTGGTGGCTATAGCAAAGCCATCGACCCGGAGCCGGGCCTCAGGCTGCAGCAGCCTCTGCCAGGATGGATCTCTGGAGCTGCTCCCGCCAGGGCAGGCACGTTTGGAGGCTGGGTCAAGAGGGAGCCCGAGGTGTTGGCGCCCCCCCAGCTGCTTCCCGGGAGGTGGCCCTGGGCCTTGGTCCTCCCTGAGGGCACTGGTCCTGCCTGGACCTCTCCACTGTCCCTGCTGGGGGGGGCGGCAGAGCAGAGTGGGGTGGACTTCACCCTTCTCCTGAAAAGGAGGAGCCCCAGACAGCGGTTCACTTCTGTCTTCCACCTACAGAGACCCGAGACCGAGGACCCCTTTCAGGGTCATAAAGACTGGCCGCGGCGTGACTGGACCTCAGGATTTGTACTTTCAACATCACTGGTTAAGAATGAAACCTTCACGTGACCGTATTCACACTCTTACAAACCAATTTTTTTTTAAGAAAAAAGGAACACAAGAAATCAACACAAACCCCCCAAAGCATAAAGCAGAGGTTTAGAAGACCAAACACATCCATTTAGGCCATGAATAAGTAAACAGGCTCAATTTATTTGCTAGAAAACACATTCTCAGTTGAGTTTTAAAAATTCACCAATATGTCTACCCATTACTTGGCTATTGATGTATCCGCCCACAAATCCAGGAATTTAGAGAAGGGTCTTGGGTTCCCATGACCTCAAGACCTCCACTAAGCTCCACCTTTTGAAGTTTTCACCCCTAGCGCCACGACTGGGGACCACGTCTCTAACACACAGGTCTTCCAGGGACACTTAAGATCAAAACAATAGGCTGGAGGTGTGGGTCAACCTGACAGCACTGCCTCGCACACACGGGGCCTCAATTCCCAGATGCAAAGTCCAAAGTTTAGCACCACCCATGATGGTGGTTCTCCTTGAGTCTTTCAGATACTACTTTTGGAGACCTAAACAGATGTATTAGCAAAATACAGTGGTAGTGGGGGCCCAATGGAAGGTGGGTCTGCTAGGGAATCAGGAAGGCTTCCTGGAAGAAGGGACCTGGTGTAAGCTGGGACCTAAGAAATGACTGACTGCTGGTCTGTGTGGGGCAAGGGGAGGGGCGGGCCCCCGATCAGAGGAAGCGTGCACACACTCACTGTCAGCATGGCTGCGGCAGGACATGCAAGGGCCCAGGAGGCTGACAGGAAGTCTGCAGAGGCAGAGGCTGGGAGCGAGATCTCGAGGATCACGGTGTTTCAGGACTAGCAGTTTGGGTTTCCCCTGGTGGCGGGGGAGTCTGAAGTCTCTAATACAGGAGTGGCCGTCTAACTGGGACATTGGCAGTGTGGAGGATGGCTGCAGGAGGCAAACAGGGGCCCAGCAGCCACACAGGAGGTGGCTGCCAAGCTGCAGATAAGACGCGGTGGTGCTTTGGTCAGGGCCTGGCAGTGAGTGTCCCAAGTCCTCAGCGTGTTCAGAAGATGCACCTGGCACAGCCTGAACACCTGGCTCTGGTGGTTACCATGGCAACATCCGTGCTTGCTAGCAGGGCCGGCATGGCGGGCACCAGAATTGCCTTCGGTTTTATAGACATAAACGTTGCTGGGAAGCCCCAAATGCATATTGCCAATGAGATATGTGTCACCGCTTTCCTCCAAGTGACACTTTGCCCAGAAAAGGCCATTGAGTCAGGGATGAGCAGAGATGAGGCGGCCCCTTCCCTCCCGAGGGCGGGTGGAAAGGCATTGAGTTCATTAGGGCCGTTTGGGTCAATTACACCAATGAGACAAATGGCCTCTCATAATTTTGCATTGCCGCAGTCATTTGGCAGCAGAAACGTGTGACGGGGGTTGAGAGAAGCATCACTCAATTCTAGCACAGAAGGATCCCTTTGAAGTACCTAGTGCAATACGCTCACTCAAAGGGGGAAAAGAACAGTGAAAACAACCCAGGATAACAGTAGTGGTGCTGAGGGTGATGACGGTGATGATGGTGATGGTGATGGTGACAATGATGTGACAGTAATGGTGACAGTGATAATGATGGTGATGATGGTGATGAGGGTGATGATGTTGGTGGTGATGATGACAATGATGTTGATGGTGACAGTGATACTGATGGTGATGATGGTGATGAGGGTGATGGTGATGGTGGTGATGATGGTGATAATGGTGGTGATGGTGACAATGATGGTGATGGTGACAGTGATAATGATGGTGATGATGAAATTTTGCTTACTTCTTGCTAAATACTATTCTAAACATGTGACCTAAATGGATTCATTTAATTCTCACAGAAGTCTAGTAGAGACGTCATCATCATCATCCCCACTTTAGGGGTGGGAAAGCCATGCTGCCACACAATACACAATACAGCGGCAGACAGAGGCAGACCTTTCCCTCTGGTGACAGTCTGGGAGAAGGCAAGACTCTGTCCCCCCACTCAAGTGTCCACTGGGAGGACAACATTTTGTGAAACACTCCTGGGCCCAGGTGGGGAACTGGTGGTCATTCTGCAAACCCCACCCACTGGTTCTGGAGGACCTACTCAAATCTCAGTGACCTGGTGGTCATCTAGGTGGTGTCCAGCTTGGGAACCCAGATTGGTCACAGGGCAGCATCTTTCGGAGTCCGATGCTGGGGGCAGCCAGTTACCTGTTCTGGGCAGGTTCCTCACCGTCCTCGAGGACCACAGGAGGTGAAGGGAGGAGGGTTCTTTGAATCTTGGCATGAGGACAAAGCTTTCTGAATGGAGCCGACCACCCCCAGCTCCGCCTCCACATGTGCACCCTTCACCCTGCGGCCAGCACACTCGGCAGGGCCACGCCTCCTCCCGTGGCCTGTTGGCCATTGGAGGATGTTCATCCTTCACCTGCGAATGTGACTCAAGGGCCGTGTTCTCAGGATTCTCTTTGAGGCTCATGGGCTCCCAGCACATCGTCTCTGGGTGTCTCCCTGTGTGAGGTCATCGAGTACCGGCTCCCCCGGCGGGTGGGGCCCCGTCTGGTGCATACCTGACCTCAGCACAGGCAAAGACCCCCTGAACCTTTGTCGAATGGATAAATGAGGCCTTGGAGATGCGTCCACACCACAGTGAGGCTGGGGATTTCCCCCAAGGTCCCTGGTCCCTGGTCCCTGGTCCTCCCAGGGCAGCTCGGGCTGAGGGCTCAGGAGGTCCTTGGTGCTCCCTCCACAGAGCACCCCGGTTCCTCCTGGGAGCCAGGCACGTGCCCTTCCGTTTTCAGCTCCGGCGCCATCCTTCACGTCTCCTGGCTGCTCGGTCCATCTAAACAGCTGGTGCTATTTGTTCTGGGTGATTTCCCTTATTTATTGCCACATTTTCGGGAGGCACATAGCTCTGTCTTCTAACCATTTTACTGCAGCCTCCTTAAATCGAAACCATTGATCAGTCCTTTGCTCTCCCTTTTGTTCTGCCCTCCCCGCCAGATGCCCCCCAACCTTCTCTTTCAAGCAGCAATTAAATGTAAATCCATTTTCTCTAAGGAAGAGAATTATCCCAGGCCCAGGGCTGGGCGTGCCCCGGACAGGAGGGAGCACCAGGACGTGGGGGTGGGTGTGAGGCGGGGTGGGGTGAACCACCCAGGTGCCCACAAACCCCAGGGTGTGTGCGGGCAGCTCCCTGGAACCCTGGGGAATGTACCTGTGCGGTGGTGGTCACCAAAGGAGGCACAGGTTACACTGTGGCCTTTGGCTGTGTTAAGGTCGGGGTCCATGGTATGTCTCAGGGTCCTATGACAATCTTAGGTGTCTGAGTTCCAGGCCAGGCACTGACAGGGGACGCTGCTTTTCTGCGAGGGGTCATAGGGACGCATCTCGGCTCACGTTTCCCCTCGTGTTCCAGCCACGAGGAAGCTGAGGTCAAGTTTCCCATCGAGAGCCAAGAGCTGCTGTTGACCCGGAGCCACATCCAGCCTCTGGACAGGGTCAGGTCGCCTTTCCATGCTCCAGGCACAGGTTCACCCTCCTCAGCTCCTGTTCCAGGTGTGGTCACTAGCAGGGGCCAGTCACTTGCTTAGGGTGACAGATGGATCACGTGTCTGAACCCCAGTGAGCTGGTGAGCCCCACAGTGCTGTGAAGCCCAGCACCAATGTTTCCGTGTGCCTGGACCCTGAGTGGAGAGGCCACCAGCTGTCCACAGTGCCATCTTACGTGGTCGAGGAGAAGGACTCCCAGGAGGGACGTGCCAGGTCTACAGGGAAAGGACTGAGGCTGGGCAGGCTTTAGAAGCAGGCCTTGGAGCCTCCGCAGCGTGGGCCCTGCTGGGCTCTGGGTACCTGCCCTCCTGCCGCCCGCAGCCTCTGACGCTGCACCCACCTCCAGGCTCTGTATGGAGATCTCCAGTCCTCCTGAGGACACTTGGGGAAGGAGCCACGGGTCCTTCCACGGGAATCCACGACAGAGGTGGCAAAGCCGTGACACCTTGTCCTCTGCAGAACGGAGTGGGTGTCCTTCTTCACAGGCCTCCTGCTCCTGCCAACCCACGCTCGCAACCTTTGTCTGTTTTATCATATCTTTGTTTTGTTTCAACATTAAATGACGGTTTTGACTGACTTGGAATTTTTGGTTCATAACTTTTTTCTTTCAGTATTTTGAAAGTGTCACTCATTGTCTTCTCACTTCCACTGTTTCTGCTGAGAAGTCAGCCATCACTCTTGTACCTTTTCATGAAACTAGTGTGAGTTACTTCTCCTCCTCCTCCTCCTCCCCCCTCCCCCTCCTCCGCTTCCTCCCCTTCCTCCCCCTCCTCCTCTTCCTCCCCTTGCCCCTCCTCCTCCTCCTCCCCCTCCTCCTCCTCTCCTACTCCTCAACTCCTCCCCTCTCCCACTCCTCCTCCCCTCCCCCTCCCTACCCTCCTCCTCCTCCACGTCCCTCCTCCCCTCCTCCTCCTTCTCCCCCTCCTCCTCCCCTCCTCCTCCTCCTCCCCTACTCCTCCTCCTCCCCCCTCCAACCCCCCTTCCTCCTCCCCCTCATCCTCCCCTCTTCCTCCTCCCCCTCCTCCTCTCCCAAACTCCTCCTCCTCCCCTCCTCCTCCTCCCCTCCCCTCACCCCTCCTCCTCCTCCTCCCCTCCTCCTCCCCCTCCTCCTCCTCCTCCTCCCCTCCTCCCCCTCTCCCACTCCTCCTCCCCTCCCCCTCCCTCCCCTTCCTCCACGTCCCTCCCACTCCTCCTCCTCCATGTCCCTCCCCCTCCTCCTCCTCCTCCTCCCCCCTCCTCCCCCTTTCTCCCCCTCCTCCTCCTCCCTCCTCCCCCTCTTCCTCCTCCCTTACTCCTCCCCTCCCTCCCCCTCCTTCTCCCCTCCCCCCTCCTCCCCCTCCCTCCCCCTCCTCCTCCTCCTCCTCCCCCCTCCTCCCCCTCCTTCTCCCCCTCCCCCCTCCTCCTCCCCCTCTCCCCTCCTCCTCCCTTCCCCTCCTGCCCCCTCTCCTCCCCTCTCCTTCTCCTCCTCCTCCTCCCTCTCCTCCTCCTCTTCCCTCCCCCTCCCCTGCCCCTCTCCTCCCCTCTCCTTCCCATTCTCCTCTTCTTCCTCTTCCTCCTCCCTCCCCCTCCTCCCCCCTCTCCTCCCCTCTCCTGCTCCTCCTTCTCCTCCTCCTCGTCCTGCTTTACCAATGTTCTTTTTATCTCTGGTTCCATTAGTTTGACCAGCTGGTGCCAAGGTGGGGTTTCCTCTGGGTCCCCTGCTGGGGCTTCCTGACACTCTGCCATCTCATCCATTCAATGAATCCTGTGTCTCACTGATGATGTTTTTTAGTTTGTAATCCCATTTTTACTGTCCATGAAATGTAGGGCTTCCATGTGGAATCCCTTTTTGCTGCCCAAATTCTCCTCTCCCATTTTGACCACATTTCACTCTAAATTAGTTAACAAATTTACAATACAAATTTTTGGTGGTTGTGTGCTAATTCAAACATCTGGGTCACATGTTTCTGCCATTAGTATCTGTTTTCCTGATTGTTTCTCACATTATAAAAAAATGTTCATTTTTTAGTTGCAGTGGGACACAATACCTGGATTTCATTTGTTTTTATGTGGTGCTGAGGATGGAACCCAGGGCCTTGCACGTGACAGGCGAGTGCTCTACCGTGGAGCCACAACCCAGCCCTGTTTCTCACATTTTTAACCAAAATTCTGTCTGGGCTGGGGTCACTGCCTCAAGCAATTTTAGTTGAGGTTGTCCTCCGTGGTGTTGAGGGCAGGTGGGGGCAGGAGGCGAGCCTCGGGAGTCCATGATGAGAGCGGTCTCCCTGGCCTCCACCCCAGCTCCAGTCCTCTGGTCCTCGTGGAGGCGGATGGTCTGAGTCTCACCAGGAGTTGAGCTCCCTGGGGATTCGGCTGCGGTTTTCCTTGACTTTAGTTCACTTGTGGGTTCTGCTGTTTTGAGAATGAAGTCCCCCACCCCCACCCCCTGACCTCGGGAGGGTCCTGGAATCTGGATCTAAACGTCATGAGACTTTAGGATCCCTCTGTGCTCCCAGCCTCTCCCAGGGCCTCCTAGGAGGCCTGGTCAGGGGTCTTGTTATGTCCTGGCTTCCTCAGATCCAGCTGTCACTCGGGCCCACCGTTAACCTTTTGGCTGGATTCTCTGTGACCTTGAAGCCTCTCTGCCGCGGCAAGCTCCCTTGTTCCCTGCTACAGTTTGGATGTTGAATGTTCCCCAAGGTCCAGTTTCTGAAGAATGGGAGCTATCACCCGAAGGAGAATTAGGGCAAAGGAGGCAGCCGAGCTCTGGGGAGGTGGACTGCAGTCCCAGCGAGCGGGGACCGCACCCAGAGGCCCCGAGTTGAGAGCCACGAGGAGGAGGAGGCCACTGGGAGGTCCCAGAGTGTGCTGTGGGAGGGGGTGGGGTCTCCAAAGTGGGGCCTAGCGAGAGGGACTGAGGCCCCTGTGGGTACTGTCCTCACGAGGACCGTGGACCCCGGCTCCTTCTGCTCCACCACATGCCCACACCAGTTCTGCCGTGTCCCAGGCCCAGAGCTATGGGGTCACCGAGCATGGACCTAACGTCCGAAACTCTGAGACGAACAGCCCTTCTCTCCCCACAAGTTGGTTCTATCAGGTATCTTGTGACAGTGATGAAGATCTGACCGAGACACACCCGCCTCCCAGCCTGGTAACCAGCCAGGTATGATGACAGCCGGGCGTCTTCTCACCTGGGAGGGCTGCTCTCTACCCAGAATTGGGTTCCTTGAGACTCCTTTGCTCTACGCCTCTTTGAAGGCTGACCAATGTGATGTGGTTGATATGCTATTTTCTTGCTCTTATGGTGAGTCACTTTCTGCTGGGAGGATGTCACCTGGGAGGAGGGAGGTCATTTAGGAGGAGGGAGGTCACCTAGGTTGACATCCGTGGTAGAAGAGAAATCTACTTCTAACCTAATTTTTGGTGCATTTCTGAAGGAGAATTGGGGCAAAGAAGGCAGCTGACGTTGGTGGATGTTGACCTGGAGTCCCAGCGAGCGGGCAGCAGGGCGAGGGCTGTGCCCCTACCAGCTGCAGTTTGAGAGTGAGCCAGCGGGGGGTCGAGCTGCGCCCAGACTCCGGGGACACTGTGACCCTGGATCAGAACCAACCCCAAGCCTCTGGAGGAATGGGCCCCGTGTGAGCCTCAGGATGCCCGTGGACAAGGGCAAATGGTCATGCCCTCGGAACGGACACTCACCTACAGACCCAGGGAGAAACCGCCAAAGCAACAGGTTTGGCCCCGGGATTCCCTGAGGGAGTTTTCAGACGTTGTCAGAGGAACATGGAGGCTGGGACCCTGCGGAGGGCCAGGCCCAGATGAGGGGGTCGGCACAGTCAGGCCTGGGATCCTGCACGTGAGGCAGTCCTGGGTGATCTGGGGGGACGTCACCTGAAAGGAGGAGGTCACCTGGGAGGAGGAGGAGGTCACCTAGGAGGAGAAGACCACTTAGGAGGAAGAGGGAGTTCACCCAGGAGAAGGCCACCCGAGGAGCACGTCACCTGAAGAAGGAGATCACTTAGGAGGAGAAGACCCTTAGGAGGAAGAGGTCCCCTGGGAGGAGATCACCTGGGAAGAGAAGATCCCTTAGAAGGAGGTCACCTAGGAGAGGAGGTCACCTTGGCGGGAGCACTTCCTCCATGGCTGGGGACTGGGGCTGGGACATCTGTAGGAGGTGGCCTTCCAGGACACGTGCTGCCAGGTCGTGGTGGTGCAGAGGGTTGGGGAACCTTCTTCAGGATGGCCTTAGCTCTGTTCCCACTGTGGTGAGTGGACCTCAGGCTGTGGCTCACGGCTCCCTCTGAGTCCCTGGGGTCCAGCCCCTGGGGTCCAGCCCCTGCCCCATCTCTGACAGGCATCCACAGCCCTGTGGAACAGTCACTTCTTTTGAGGTTGCCAGACTGGGTTCTGGTCTCAGATCTGAGCAGGGGAGTGTGGCTGAGCCAGAGCCCCCCAGACCTCAGGGCATGGTGGCTGCAGAAGGGAGTGAGATGGTCCCCACCCAGAGGCCTCAGGACACTTCCCGGTGTGGGGTGGACTGGGTGCCGGCTCTGTGGTGCTTACGGCATTGTCTTGTGAAACCAGGAATTCTCCTGGCCCCTAGTGTCTCTGGTGAAGTGGGTTGATGGCACCTTAGCACCATTCCACGTGGGAAGCCAGGTCTCCAGGCAGCCTGCACCACGTCTGGCCCGACGTTGTCACCTCCTAACACTGTCACAAGTGTGGTGACGACACAGTCTGACTTCGTGGTCCCACGTCAGGAGAGCACAGCAGTCTGCGCCAGCTCCGCTGCACAGATGAGAAGACCGGGCTCAGAGGGGCACCCCAGGGCGGGCAGGCAGCCGGTGCCAGAGGCCTCCGGTTCTGGTTGGACTTGGTGATCCGCGCGGGGAAGATGGGGTCGTGGCCAGCTTCACAGCCATCGTGACAGGGGATGGGATGGGAGGACACTAGGAGGGACACTGCTTTCTGGTGGAGTAGATGCAGGGCCAGGTCCCTGCAGGAGGGGAAGCTGGGGCTCGGCTCAACCTTCTGCTGGGTGCAGGCAGTGGCAAGAGGCAGGAGGCCCCGGCAGAGTGGACGACAATGTCCCTGGGCCCCAGGGAGAAGGTGCTGGGGAGTCAGGGCTGGAGCGGGCAGTGCGTCTTCCTCTGGCACCAGCCCTGGAGTCTGATTTATTTCTGCAGAAATGTTTTCCAGGGGGCAGACGGGCCACGTGAGCCCCATCCTGGGCCTGCAAGCGGCCTGCGCTCTGAATAGACCCTTTGTTCTGTGCCGCGATGAAGGAGGGAGTTGGAAGCAGATGCCCAGAAAGGGCTGTGACTGCATGTCCATTGTAAGTGGCGCATTTTAATCGAAAAATCTATGTAATTTATTTGAATAAAAATGTGTGTTCTTTCACAATCTGGCTTCCTCTCTCGTCTCTCCATATTAAGAGATCATTAATGCCCCGTGAATGGATAGCCATCTTCTTGGACAACAAAGGCGTGTAGAGAAAGCATGGTTGTTTAAACTTCAAAACGTGACCCCCGACTGAGGGAGGGGGGGCTTCCCTCACACAAACAGCCCCCCTCCAGCTCCAGGATCTGGGAGCGGGCGGAGCTGAGAGCCTGCGGAGCTGGCCAGGGCGGCCCGGGCAGAGAGCCCCGTGGGCCTCAAGCACCTGTGGCCCTTCAGGCAGTGCCCAGGAGGACTGCAGCTCGGGGGTGGGGTGTGGCCAGCTGTCCTGAGCAGGGCCCTGGTTCCTGTGGAACCTTTGGCTCTGGATGGAGCTTCCCCCTTTGAGCCATTTCCCCGCCTGTGACCAGGGGGTGGGCTGGGCAATGCACTGCAGGAGCTCTGCCTGGCCAGGGGCGGCTCACGGGGCACTCCCTCCCGGGCCTCCACTCCAGCTAAGTCGGCGACGGTGGCCTGTCAGGGTCATGCTCTGAAGCGGAGTCGGATCCTCCTCCCGGCATCACGGGGCGTCTACACGGGCTCTGAACAGACTTGCATTCTCGCCCGGGTGGAGGGCAGGCTCTGGGTGGGTGGGGACGTTCGCTGGCCCTGGGGGCTTCTGCACCTCAGACAGCATCTGGGCCCCTGGGTGTTGCTGTCCTGGTGAGTTCATGAGGGAGGGGATGGCCAAGCCCTGCTGTGCCCTCTGAGACGGCCACCAGCGGGTGCAGCTCGGCCGATGCTCAGTGCCCCTCCCATTCCCGTCCCCCGGCCCCCTTCCTCCCCTCTCTGCTCCTCCCTGTCCTTTACCTCCCCACCCTCCAGCTCCCCCAGTGGCTCCTTCTCTGAGGCTCCCCTGGATTTGGCGTCCAGCTCTGTGCCATCTGGCCCCCGTGGCAGGGTCCTTGTGTGTGTCTGTGCCCTAGCTGGGACTCCCCGGGGGCAGAGCCATGCCTAACTGCTCTCCTTGGCTGGCACCCAGCTCCCGTCAGATCGGGTGGGGCCCAGGGGTGCCTGGGGAGGGGGTGGTGGGAGGGCTTCCTGCAGGAGGGGCACCCACCTGGCCCTGGGTTGTTCAGCCACCCGCGGGGGTCAGGCCACAGGCTACAGCCCTGCGGACTCGGACCCGACGGCCGTGCGCATCGGTGGGGTGGGCACAGGCAGGTGAACTCGGTTCAGGTCTCGGCTACCAAGGCCTCCGTGGCGGACTGGCCCCTCTTGTGCTTTGGGGCACACGCCCTCAGGACCCAGGCCTGCAGCCAGGCCCAGGGGGGTTCCACAGCAGCCGGGGCCTCAGTCTCCTGCCCTCCACCGGCCCCGGCAGCAGCCCTCCGAGGACAGTGACACAGTGCACAGTGGGGCCCGGGGAGGGAACCCTGGCTCTGTCCTGCCGCCAGCGAGGGACCTGCACCCCAGGCGGCCTCATCTGTGCAGGGGACGTGGTGTCCGCAGGTGTGTGGCGTCACTGTTGGCCCACGCCAGCAAGGGGCTTAAACGCTGTGCGGTGAGAGGTCTCACCTGGGTCTTGATCCATCCTGGGTGGCTGGCGGGCTGAGGGGGTCGCTCCCTTCTCCACACAGAGGTCCAGTTCTGTCTCCCCTTGCTGGGCACTGACCTCCTCCAGCGCGTGCTCTGGCCCCGTGCTGAAGGTCAGAGGCGTGGACGCCTGCGTGTTCTGGCCTCCTGCTCTGTCCGCTGGCCTGGGGCTGGCGTTTAGTTGTACCGTGTGGCCTTGGTCACCGTACTCCGAGCTGAGCTCCGAGGCCGGGCAAAGCCTCTCCTCTTCCTGCTGGAGGTCACTTTGGCCTCTGGGTCAGTCCGTCTGCATTTTAGGATTGTTTTTTTCTGTTCTGTGAAGATGTCATGGGTTCAAGTCCAGGAGAGGAAAGCAGAGGAGAAGCCCCTCAGGACGTGGCGCAGCAGGGGCTTCTGAGAAGACCAAGTCACGGCCAGGGGAGCAGGAGGGCAGACGGGACGCCCCCAGCTCAAAGGCCTCTGCCCAGCACGGAAGCCACGGAGCGAGAGAGACCTGGCCGACGGCAGAGCTGGTCACCCAACGAGGGGCAAACACCCGGAAACCCCAAACCCCTTCAACAACAAAGGCCCAAGTCGTCTGAGTAAAAAACAGGCAAATGGTCCCAACAGACTCCCCCAACACTGTACAAATGGCCAAGTGTAGGACAAAGTATTCAACAGCGACCTGCTGTAGTGTGTGTCTGGAGTGTCCCCAAAGGCCCCGCTGTGGCAGGCTTGGTCCCCAGCGGTGGCCCTGGGGATCTGGTGGCCTTTGGGAGGTGGGACCGTGGAGGCAGAGGACACCAAGTGCGTGTTCCGGGGGACCGGGGGCCGCTGTCCTCCCCTTCTGTCTTTCACACAGGCCCTGAGGCGAGGGCCGACACAGCTGACCACGGACAGGAAGCCCCGGGAATGGAGCCACAGCAAACCCTCCCCACGGGTCCTCACACAGAGCCGACCCCCGGCGGCCACAGGAAAAGGCAGGTTGAAGCTAGAGCGAGATGTGACGTCACCCTCCTCAGAAAGACGAGAGCAGACGCTGGAGCACACTGAGGGAGGCCACTCACTGCTGGTGGAGATGCAGTCAGCACCACTGTGGGGACAGGACGGTCCCCACAGAGCCTGAAGCAGAACCTCCCTGTGGCCCACACCCACCTCTGGGCGCAGCCAGAGGGACCCCGCGCCCACGATCACGGCAGCACTGTCACCACAGCCGCCCACGGAGGACCTCTGCCCCTGGCTGGCGGGTGGAGGGTGGGCGCAGGAGGTGGAGCCCGTTGTGTGTGGCGACCTGCGGGGAAGAGGAGGCCGAGAGAGCCGGGCAGAAAGACGGACACCACTGCTCTCACCTGCGGAGAGTGGACGCTGGGAAGCTGGTGGCCCAGGGGAGGAGGGGAGGGCGGGTCCCGGGAGCCTGGGAAGGCGGGAGGAGGGGCCGAGGCAGGTTGGAGGGTGGGTGCAGAGGCACAGAGACCTGGGGGAGGTCCAGGGCTGCCCAGGGTGGCGGGCGGCCCAGCGACGACGGTTCCGGGGAGTTCATCACGGCTTTGTAAAGAAGCAAGGGAGGAGCTCACGCCCGACCGTGGACGTGACCCTGTGAGAGGCCGACCCCCAGGTCACGTCCTCACACGCAGCCCAGGGCTGGGTGACCACACCGCGTCTCCACGTGGCCACTCTATGTCTCAAGGAAGGTGGACTTTGAAAAGCTGTGTTCTGTGGACAAGCCTCCCCGCGCCAACAGAGAGAAATACGTGGGTAAGTGTTGAGAGTCTCGTCGGGGCCGGGGCTGGGGCTCAGTGGCCGAGCGCGTGCCTAGGCACTGGGTTCGATCCCTGGCAGCACCTAAAAATAAACAAATGAAATAAAGGTCTTGTGTCCACCTACAACTGAAGAAAAGAAGAAAGTAAAATCAGGATGTTGCAGACAGTGAGCGCCCAGGATGGCCAGCCCCCGCTGCCGTCCTCTCCGCAGACGCGAGGGAGGCCATGGTGTTTGTTGAGCGATTGCTCTTTATGAGGCGCCAGGCAATCGGGGCACCTGATCTTTAATCCCCAACTCCCCAGGTTTCCTGCAGCATCACCTGCTCCGTTTTGCTCAAGAGGAGGGAGAAGACAGCGGAAACTCAACTCCCAACGCGACGCAGCTGGGAGGACTGACCCAGGGCTGAGGAGAAGAGAAGCCCCGCTCCTCCCCGGACACCTCGCCAGGCCCCTCGCGGGTCAGCTGGCGAGCGCTCGCGGCCTGGCAGCTCTGGAGTCGTCCTGCAGCCCAGGCACGGTGACTTCCGGGCAGGAGCGCTCCATGCCAGGCCCACAGGACGTGGGTCCCTAGGTGTGGGTGGCAGCCCTGGAGCCTGCAGCAGGTCTCCAGGGACGGCTGTGCACGGCGGCTGGCCTGCATCCCCGGGCTCGGTCCCCTCCCTGACCTGCTGGGGTCTTCCCCAGTGGACCTTCTGACTCCTCCCCAACGTGAAGGGGAGGAGCTTCTCAGATTGCCATCTCCGGGGCTTCCCTCGGAGGGGGACAGAGTGACAGGGATCTGGGAGGGCTGAGGACTGGGCAGGGTGGACATGTGTCCACTGGGGAGGCTCCCTGCCCCTCCTGGTGGGCCCACGTCACAAGGCTGACTGCACATCCAGCTCCACGCTGCAGCTGGAGCTCTGGCCTCTGTCCACACCACACTGAAGCTCGCCCTCGGTGCCTCCCACAGGGGGACCAGGGAGCCCCACTCGGGAAACCCAAGCAGCGCTGGGCCCCGGCTGTCCCCAGGGCCCATGCCTGCCCCGGCTCCCTGCCTGTGATCTTCCTTATGTACAGGTGCTTGCTGCAGGCCTAGGGTCCCCCGCAGGGCCTAGGGTCACCTGCAGTGTCACTGCATCTCTGCTATAATGTCCCAGGGCGGCTGGGACAAAGGACACAGGCTGAGGGCTTGACTCCATGGAAGCTGCCCCCCACGGTTCTGCAAGCTCAAGGTGCCCGCTCCCTCCGGAGGCTCCGCACGAGCTCCTTCCTGCCGTCCGTCCAGCCCCAGCTGCTGACCCACAGCCTGTGGTGTCCTTGGCCTGCAGTGCCACCTCTGCCTCCTCCCTGTCTTTGAGGTGCCCTGGGTCTTCACCTGACTTCTCAGGACTCTGGCTTGACACTCAGGGCCTCCCTGAGTGTCAGTGTGACCGCATCAGAACTAGGCACATCTGCAGGGTCCCCATCTCCAAGCAAGGCCACATTCTGAGGTGCCAGTGGACGTGAATTCTGGGGGAGCTACTCAGCCTAGCCCCCCTTGGACATGGTGCCAATAGTGCCAGAGGAGAGCCCTGGGGCCTGTCCTGTCCCACGGTGGGGGCACCTGGCTCAACTCAAAATAGCCTCTGCCAGCTCAAGTCCTGAAGAGGGCGGGTGTCATGGGCCTGCAGAGGTGTGACAGGGTGCAGAGACCAGAGCCCACCCCAGAGCCCTCTTCTCCTGACCCTGTCGGGTGGAGCACAGCTGTCACCCCTCCTGATGACCACCTGCCAGGGCTCCTGACCGAGCAGGCAGTGCCCCAGCCAGAGTGCAAGGAGGACATGGGCAGTACTGTCCCGGAGGGGACTCTCCTGCTGGACACGCTTCAGGGTCTGCCCAGCTGCAGAGGGCAGCCTGCGCTAGGCGGTGTACAAAGGCCTGGTCATCACGGGGGTCAAGGGCCCGCTTCAGCGCCCCCTGGCTGGCTGGGCGTCAGGCCCGTCACGGTTGGTGTCTCCTTGGCGGCTCCTGCTGCCTCCCCTCCCTTCCCCAGCTGTCCACCGAGACGCCTGTCCCAGGTCTGCTTCCAGGAACCCAGCCGGCAACAGCCATGGGCAGCTGGGGCCCTGCCGCCCTGGTGGCCACTGGGAGGCCAGCTGTGGCTACTGTGCGCTGGCCTTTTGAGGCATGATGTCACAGCAGGAATCCTGGAGCCGATGGGCTGTGCCCATAGTGTCTGTGGGCAGAGAGGGCACCCTTGGCCCAGAGCCCTGGGAGGGTGCCACGCCCTGGCTGCAGCGGTGTGCTGCAGGCTGGGCACCCTGCGGCTCTCTGCCCCTGCCCTGTGGGGCACACGTGTCGGGAGCCTGCAGTGAGCCCTCCCTGCAGCACTGAGCCCGAGGGACAAGACGCACGTCCAGTGAGCCCTGACTTTCCGTGGTGGGGGAGTTGAGCCACATGCAGTGCGGGACCGCGGAGGGAGACCTGCAGGGGAAGCCGTTACCCCACCTTTCAGCACCCTGGGACCTGTGCGGGCTCGCGGGCCGCAGGAGCTGCACTTGGCCATGGCTGTGGGCCACGGGGGTCCTCTCAGGTCCAGGACAGGGCCTGAGAATCACCCTTGCTGGTCCCAATTCCGAGTATCTCACCCCTCGTGGAAATGTGCTGACTGCCCTGGACAAGTGGGCCCAGTAGGAGAGCTCTGGGAACAGCTGAGCTGCACAGTGCTGTGTCATTGTCACAGGCGCTTGGAAGAGAAAACCAGTTATTCGACACTAGCTTGATTACCTCCCTCTAATTGCTGGGATGAAGGTTGGGGCTCTTCTGTTGCTGGGAAAGCAAAAACGTCACTGTAAATTCATTTGGAAAGCTCTGCATGAAGACTGAATCATCTTTTCTTGTAGTTTCCTTAGGAAAACAAATTTCAGCAAAGCTAGTGCCTTGGTTAAAAGCAACATTCTTTCCAGAGCAAGTGCAGAAGGGTACGTGGGTTGCTGATGGTCCATTTGAACACACTGTAGGAACCTGCCCAGCGAAGCCAGCATGGTCAGAACTTCCAACTCCTGTGTGTGCGCAGAAGAACTCATAGTCAAGAAATTAGTGATGAAGTCGGTGTAAAAAATGAGAATCCTACAGGTTTTGTTCTTTCCGAGAGTGTCAGCACTCACTCCACCTCATTTTTCTTAACATCAACTAGATTTCATGAATATTTGAGCCCGTGAACAGTTACTTGGTAAATCCATTCAAGTATCCAATAATGGCGCTCAACTTTCTGTAAACCAAGCCTTTGGGTTTTGGAAGCAGTTGTGCGAGACCAGGTGGGAATCTTTAATCGAAGCCGTCAATGAGTAGAATCCACAAATGTCAGTTATCAACGTTTTTAGCAAATTGTGAAGATTGGAAACAAAGCTGAGAAACAGAGGGACACGGAGGTTCGTCCCTTGGAGGTGAGGAAGGAGGCGTCACGGGCTGAGCCCAGGTCCCTGCTCCCAGGGGAGTCTCTGAATGCACTCCAGCTGTTCCTGGGGTGACGTGCGGGTGCCCTGGGAGGCGGGGGGAAGCCCTGGACCTTCACAGCCGAGTGTGATGCGGCAGTTGGAGGAGTCATGAGTGGAGGTGACGAGCTTGGCACAAGCTGACCGCAGGCACCCTGAGCAGGGCTGTGACAGTGCTCCTGTGGTGCATCCTCCTCCCAGGGAAGTCCTTCCAGAACCCAAGTGCTCCCCGCTCACCTGTCAGCCTGAGCTCACCGGGTGCCTTGGCCCCTGTGGAGAGGTGTTTCTAAATTAAAATGCCATGCCCTGTGGAGACGGGTCAGCTGGAGTGTCAACAGCCAGAGATTTGAAATCCCAAAGTGCACGGAGGGGGCTGCTGCACTTCATGAGAACCTTAAAATGATGTACAATGTCGTATTCTGGAACTGCCCCGACGCCGAATCCAGATGCCTGCCTGGAGGACATGGTGGCAGTAGCAAACGCGCACCAAGAACATTTGTCTGCTTCTCATTTTTAATGTTCACACATCATATGAAGAATTTTGAAATTTTGCTTTTATGGACATAGATATGCTGTGTTTTCATTTTTCTATTAAAAATTCATTTTTTTAAATGGCTTTTGAATAAAACGATTTTAGGGCCACCAACATAATAAAACCAATTTATTGGTCAATAAATGCATATATAATTTAAATTCTATAAATATGTATGTGTATATAAAATATTTAATCTATGTACACACAGTTTGAATCACCGTAGTGTCCCCAAGGCCTCTCTGCCGTGTAATAAGGCCACGGGGCCCAGGAGTTGAGCACCGCGTCCAAGGCCGGGTGAGTGGAATTGCTGGAGTCTTTTGGTGTTTTCTTGAATCTTTTGGTGCTATCAAATCTTTTAAAAATATTATGACTACAGTTTTACTAATGTAGCTAAAGTCCTTTGTTCCTTCTCTATTGCCTCCGATTTTCTGTTATTTAAACAGTATTTCTTTTTCTTTGTTGCTTGTAGTTAAATATTGAGAGATTCAATATGATATTAATAAGCCATCTGTGGAGGACGGAGCGAGCCCTTTGCTGGCCACAACCTCAGGGGCGTGTGGTCCCCTCTGCAGCCCCAGGTTTCCCTCCCCCCCACCTGTCTCTCCTGCCCCAAGTCCTCAGTGCCCCTCCCTTGGCTCTGAGGTTGGGCCACATTTGTGCACTGGTCTGTGGCCACCTGCTCTGGGTGCCCTGGACGCATCTGCAGTGCTGGGCTCCGTGGGGGGAGCCTGCAGCTGCTCTGAGCGCTGGCCCGAGGGACATGCTGGTGCGTGCATTTCCGCCCTCGCTGATCCCGGTGTGATAACAGGGGCACAGATGCCCTTCCCTGTCAATGGACACTTGGGCTGATGATGGGTTTCCTGCTGGATCTCTGGAGACTGTGACCATCTGGCACCTGTGGCTTAGGACACACCCTGAGTGTACCGGTGCCGTGTGACCCTGCGTGCCCTCGTGTCCCGGATCAGCCCACCTGCTGCCCAAGACCATGCCCTCAAGACTCCCGCTGGCAGATGGCTGCTGTTCCGAGTCCCATGTGGCCCTGGGTGTCACCAGACCCGCCACCTTCTCGTCTAGCTGGGGTGGAAGCCACCTGGCCCTTGCTTCTGCTGGTGTCCTCCTCCTTCTTAGTGAAGACCGTTCTCTTCTTGTTGATTCTGAGGAGTCCCAGAGCACGTGGGAGCTGCTCCTTCTCCCTGCCCAGAACCCCCAAGGCTCCTGTTGGCTCACAGCTCACCCTGGGCAGCGAGGGCCTCTCCTGCCCATGCTGCCCAGGGGCAGGGGACAAGTCGCTGGCCTCGGCTCACGGCCATCCTCTCTCCCAGCCTCTGCCTGTGCTGTTGGTCTTCCAGAGGCCCCTCTGGGGGCCTCCCCACTCATTTCTTGGACCCTAGTGCAGTGTCCAGTCCCTCCACTCTGGGCTGAGCTCTCTGGGGCAGGGCCCTTTTGATTCATCCTTGTCCCCAGGCAGCCCCTGGGGGATTGCAGGGGACCCCTCCTCCTGTGTCGCCCTGACTCTGTAGTCGTGCGAGGAAGGGGCTGAGGCTCTGCATGACCACTGGCCTTGTAGCTGCAGCTCACAGACAGAAGCCACCTGGGCCAGTGCCCTCCAGCATCAGTGTCCAGTGGCACCCGGAGGTCCTGCTCAGGGGCTGGAGTCACATGGCTGTGCTCCCCGCCTCCCAGGCTCTCTGCTCTGCCCTCCCCACTGGCTCCCCAGCTTGGTCATCCTGGGGAACAGGGGGACTGTCCTCTTGCTCATGGCTGTCCCCTGATGCCTCCTGAGCAGGCTCCAGCAGCTGGTGCTGGGCGATGCTCAGACCCTCCTTCCATCTTGGCCACTCGGACGCTGGTGAGATGTGCACCGCCCCCTCACATTCACCTGGAGCAGCAGATCTCAGACCTGGCAGAGCTGAATGAGCAGGTGACTTTGATAGGACTCTACCAGCTGCGCTGGGGACAGCGAAGTGCAGGGAGAGGGGATGGCGCGAGAATGGAGGAGGGGATGGTGGATACATGGGCAGAAATGCCCTGCACAGCCCAGCCCCTGTCCTCAGCGACCAGGGAACTTGCCCACACTTCCCCAGGGCCCTGGGCAAGCAGAGGGTGCAAGAGCCGCCCAGCCCACCCTGCCCTCGTGCCCACCTGTGGGCATTGAAGGCGAGGCGTTGAAGGAGTGTGGCCCGGGCACATCCTGCGAGCGCCATTCCTGCTCTGGAGAGGACAGAGCCAAACCCAGACCCTGGAGGCCTGCAGAGGAGGCATTTCATCTTGCCCCCGCCCTGAGCCAGCCACATCTCAGTGAAACTACCAGAGGTAGTTTGGGCACCAAGTCCAAGTCCTTCCCCAGTTTCCAGAAACTTCCCCACACTCAAGTGTTTTGTGGAGGATTTAAAGGTTTGGCCAGTGTGGGAGCCATCCCATAGCAGAGTGACAGTGTCGGCCATCTTGCTCACTGTGGCCTCCCTTCCTGGCTTCCTTCTGGTGCAACTTGGAAATTCTTCCCCTCACCTGGAACAGAGTAGTTCCGCCCATTCTTAGAGCCCTAACTCAGCCTCTGCCCCTGAAACCTCTTTTGAATAAACCAGGGGAATCCTGGTGACTTGATCTGTTTCACTTGGATGCTTTGTACCCCGCCTGAAGCAGGTGGCAGGTGTGTCTGTTAACACCTACAGGAATGCTCTTCTTGGTGTAAGGGGTGACGTCTTTAGAGAAGAGAGAAGTCAAGGATGTTTTCTTAAGGAGAAGAGCTCACAGTCACAGCGAGGGACAAAGGAGGCTGGAGAGGACTGATCCGTGGTGCCGGTGGAGGAAATCAGGGTTTGAAGTTTCCCAGAGCAACCGTTCTCTGAGCTGGGAGGTTAGAGGCGGCCAGCGGTCTCCCCAGCGCACTACAGCATTTTAAACTGCAGGTTGGGGTGGTGAAATCAATCCAGTCACAATCAGGTTGACCATTTATTTTTTAATGAAACTGAATATACATTGTGAGAATATGCCTCTCACAGTGTTTTTAGGTGGAACTTTCATTCCATCTGTATGGATATGTGTAGGTGCACGTGTGTGTCTGTGTGCGTGTGCCACAACTCAGTGTGTCTCCCCCCGACGTGTGTGTTGAAACCCCAGCTCTAAAGTGATGGCACTGGGAGGGACCCTTGGGAGGTGTTTAGGTCAGGAGGGTGGGGCCTCATGAAGGGGATTAATGCCCCTTAAAGGAGAGCCAGAGGGTTTGAGTGCACTGACCATCGTGTGAGGACACACCTACAAGAGAGCTCTCTGTGAACCAGGAAGTGGTCCTCTCCCCACCCTAAGTCACTGGCTCCTCCACCTTGGACTTCCAGACTCCAGAACTGTGAGGGACATTCAGTTGTTTACAAGCCACCGAGTCTGTGGTGTTCCGTTAGAGTGGACTACAGTGGAAGTAGGTCTCTTTGTGTGTGGGGGGTGTGGGGGGGGTTACACTGGGTTGTGAGACAAAGTGTATTTTGTACTGAATTTCATTGTGTTAGTTTCCTGTGACTGCTGTAAACACACAGATTCAGTGACTTAGAACAACACAGATTTACTATCTTTCAGTCCCAGAGGTCAGGAGTCTGAAGGGTCCTCCCAAGGGCCAGCAGGGCTGCATCCTGTCTGGGCGCTGGGGCAGCCATGTCCCTGCCTTTCCAGCTCTTAGAGGGCATCGTGTTTCCCAGCTCATGGCCACTCCATCTTTGAAGCAAGCGACGAAGCACATTCTGTCCCCTCTGACCTCCTGCACTCTCCCATAAGGACCTTGCACTTCCTTGGCCACTGGTGTGATCCAGGAGCCCCACTCCAGCACAAGGTCTGAAGCCTTTGTCACTGATGTGAAGTCCCTTTCCCACAGAATGCAACACACAGGTTTTGGGGACTAAGATGTGGATACCTTTGGGGACTATTGTGCAGTACATCAGAGTCGTAGTAAAAAATGTTTGGAAGCCACTGGTCTTGATGACCCTGAAAGTCCTCTCAAGCCCAGAGCTTCTGTGGCTGCAGACTGTGTGGCTAGAGCCAAGGCAGACAGTCAGCAGGCCTCTGTGTGTGACTTGTCCAGGTTCATTCAGTGTCACTGAAACTG
The DNA here is from genome assembly GCF_047511675.1 of Marmota flaviventris. Lineage (NCBI taxonomy): Eukaryota > Metazoa > Chordata > Mammalia > Rodentia > Sciuridae > Marmota > Marmota flaviventris. Next base: position 2,898,455 of record NC_092500.1, on the reverse strand, counting down.
CTGGGTCAACCATCCTGCACCCTAGGACCCAGACCCTCAGAGCCTCCAGGCGCCTTGAGGCCCAGGCAGCTTCCTGTTCACAGATGAAGACCAGCCAGAGTGGGAGGGCCTTGACCCTGGTCCCCACCTGCCCAGCCTCCCAGGCCAGCATGAGGGCAGGTGGGGTGTGGAAGGTGCTAGAAGCAGCCTGGCCCATGTCCAGCCACTCATTCACGAGCTGACCTTGGCCAGGCTACTTCCGAGAGTCTTAGTTTCTGATCTCTACGGTGGGACAATAATGCAGATTTGAAGGCTGATTATCAGATTCCTTGAGGTAGTGCTTGTAAGTGGCACACAGTGGGTACCCCAAACATGCGCATCTCCTGCAGAAACTTGAACCCCACCTCCCTTTCTCATCTTCCCTGTGCCCTCGCCCGCCAGGCCAGCTCTCTCCCCACCTTGGCTGGGTCCTCGTCCAGGTGGCTTGCTCAGCCTAGTGAGAGGTAAGTTTACAGAAGACAGTGTGCCAGGCCCACACTGAGGACCTCCTCGGGCCTGCTGGCCCTCGTCCGGTCTCTGAGGTCACCTCAGAGCAGCCCTCCCTGGTGGAGAATCAGGAGGAGGTGGCATGAACCGCCTGGCTACCCCGACCCTGGCCACTTGAAGAAGAACCTCCCTGCTGAGCCCAGCCCTGGCTGGAGAAGCCCAGTGGACCTGCAGGTGCTGTGGCAGCCTGGCTGATCTCAGGGGACACCCAGCCCCCGGCAGAGCCCTGGGAAGCCAGTGCTGATTGCTAACGCCCACTGAGTTGGGGGTGGTTTGTTTCACTAGGGTACTAATGGCTCCGCCCCATTCCTGTTCTCCTTGTTTTCTCTCAGCTGAATGATTTGGGAAAGGTGACCCAGGGTGCATTACAGTGACCAACCTTGCCAGTGGGTCCAGGGTAAATGCCCAAGTCAAATTTATTTTAGCAGCAGAGCATGACTATTCAAACCAAGGACGTCAACAAAGGCCACTGTGTCTCCTGAGACGCGCAGCAGGCCTGTTGCCCAGTGAACTTTGACGAATCTCTCGGATTTTGGAGCTCTTGAGACTTGGGCATTTTTAACTCTTATTTTTAATTGACGCGGTCACTGTGGGGTGTGGGAGTCTGATGGGTGTGGACTACGGATCGGCCGCGTCAGGGTGGCCAGCATCTCCACCCCTTCTAACGTCTGTGGTGAGAGCAGTGAAGACTCCAAGAACTGCCGGGGACTAGATCATGAGTCACCGTGGGCTCTGTCACTCCCTGCTCTAGACCCCACCAGGAGCCCAACCCCCGCTACTGTCACTTTGCACCATCGCTGAGCCCCGCCCTCCTGTCCTGGCCCCCAGCCTCCCTACTCTGCCAGAGCAGCTCCTTCGTGCCCAGCCTCGGCCTCCCGGGCCTTTCCTTAGCACGGAGCCTTCCAGGCTGGCCCACGTTGCTGCAAGAGGCCGGATTTCATCTTTTTAAGAGCTGAATAATGTTCCTTGTGAAATAGACCATTTTCTGTTCGTACACACATTAGTCACAAGTGGCTTCAGCTCCTCACTCTGGGACCCAGATGGAGGCCCCTCTGTGGGACAGTGCTGGTGTTGAGGCAAGGGTCAGCGGCCCCTTGGGTTGATCTCTTCCACATACGGATCTCCTTTCCTTTGGGCACGTGCCCACTAGGGCCTGCGGGTTCTGGAGTAGCTCTGGTGAGGGTTGAAGCAGGCCCCATGGCAGATGGACAAGCACGTGCCAGGCACATAGTACATGTTCAGTAAGTCGCCGCTTCACTCCCCCTCCCTCTGAGTCCAGTGCAGAGCGAGGCCTCCCCCACAGGGTGGACGCCCTACCGGCCCTGTGAGAGCTGAGGGACAGACCTCATGCTCCAGAGCTCAAGGTGTGGTGGAGTAAAGGCCAAGGACAGGATGAACTGCCCCACCAGGAGGAAGAGCCCGCTAGGGGCACCAGCTCCTCAGAAGACGACAGACGGCTGAGAGTTACGTGAAGAGGTGCCCTCGCCAGTGGCTAAGAGCCCAGGTCCTAGCCCCTGGGTCGAGTGCTTCCAACCCTGCCAGCATCCAGGACTGGGAACAGTGCTGGAGAGAGCTGCCCTTCCCTGTGGTGAGACGGACATCGTCACATGGATGCAGATGTTGGGTTTCCGCCCGAGCTGGACGCGCATGTCTATCCCGGGGTCTCTGATGAAGTCTACGGCCATGTAAAGGCCAGGAAGTGCAGCGCTGTTTGTCATTCCAAAGTCCTCAAGTGACTGCTCCGTGCTGACGGGGGGATGGGTGCACACAGGTGCCACCACTGTGGGACACTGTGCACATGTGAAAAAGAATGGCTGGATTATGTTGGAATGACGTAACGTGAACCCCATCATCTCACCTGTTCAACAAAGTGTGGGGCTCTCCTGCCTCTAAGCACTCGGTCCAGTGCCTGACTTAAGGACATTGATGGGTAAGTAGATTCTGCCCCTTATGTCACTGGTCCTTTATCAAGAGGTCAGAGACGTCGGCCTGCATGAAGGCTCCTTGCAGAATGGGGGCATCTCGGCAGTCCCACTGTTTGCTGTTGGGAAGTCACCTGCAGAAGCAGAAAGGGGCAAAGTTGGGAGACATGGATTCCAGTGTTGGCTCTGCCACCAACTCCTGAGGTGATCTTGGGCAGGTCCCTCAACCCTCTGAGCCCTGGCTTCTGGCTGTTAGTCAGCAAAGGCTAAGTTCTGCTGCAGTAACAAGCACCCCCAAAGCCCTTGCTCACATGACACCTTCTTCCCGAGTGTCTCCAGCTCCTCACTGTGGGACCCAGGCAGTGGGGTGGCCACTCTCTGGACATGGTTGCTGTCAAAGCAGATGGAAAAAAATAGCCTGCTGTGGCCTTAAGTCCTCTTCAGGAAGCAGGACCTGCCACTGCCACTCATTGGCCAAGCCCCTCATCAGAGATGTCACCCAGTGGGAGGGGCGGTGCACACCAGCAGGGACAGTCTGCCTCACAGAGTGAGCGCCCCGCAGCTGCCTCCAGCCCCCCTGCCGTCCCTCTTGTTAGGGTCGGTGTGGATCTTGTCCGCCCACAGACTGCAGCTGGCTGAGGGGCGAGGCAGCTCTGAAGACGCCTTTGATCCTGGTTGACGTGAGGGGTTGAGAGTCCAGTTGGCGCCTGTTTGATTTTGATGGTACAGAAGAGGTCACTCCGTGACTGTGTGACGTGGGGCGGGGACAGGGCCCAGTCAGGGCTGGCCTTCCTCAGGGCGCTGGGACCTCCCTGGCGGCCCGCCCCCGGCTGTCCTGCTGTGCTGCTGTGGGAGTCTCAGAGGAGCCTGTTCTGTGTGGGCAGCTCGCTCTCCTGTTTCCTGACCAAACGGGGCCCAACATGCCTGCGGGAGGTGTGGAGAGCGTGTGTCCCTGTGCCTGGGTCCCCTTCCTCTCTCTTTACCTGTAAACTGCTTGTTCTTCGAGGCCAGGCTCACTGTCTCCGGGAAGCCCTCCTTGACTTCCTCAGATCCCCTCTCCTCCTGTGCTGTCTGGGGGTCACCCGCTGCCTGCAGGGCAGGGTCTGCTTTGCCCACTGTTGCGTGTCCACTGCGGAGGCCAGGCTGGCCTGCAGTTGGCGCTCGGGGGTCCAGCAGGGGATTCATCTTCATCTCGCTGCCTGGTGAATGCCTGCCTCCCACCGGGGCTGCCCCCGGAGCTGGACACAGAGGGGACCTGGGGAGATGCCTGCGCTCCGGCCCCTTCTCTAGTGGGACGGCGTGGCTGCTGGCCATGTGGCAGCAGCTGGGCCTCTCCTGGCGTGTGGCCTCCGCCCCACCAGGACCGTCCCAGGGGGCGGCTGCCACCTATAAAAGCTGCAGAGCCCGCCCCTCCCCTCCTTGACGCACACCCTTCTGTCTGAAAGTTGCATTTTAATCAGACTCTGGGGGCTGCCCCGAATGGGCAGAGCAGGCAGGTCCCCGCCCTCTGTCTGCAGCTCTGCCAGGCCAGGCCTGGAGGGGCAGTGCCAGCTCCCGCTCTCCTCAGGCGGCAGAACACTGTCCCCAAGGAGAACCACCGTGCAGTCATGCCCGACTGGGTGGCACGAGGGTCCACAGGGCCCTGAAAGCAAGGGAAGAGGCCTGGCGACTGCAGGAGGACCCTCCTCCTGGATGGAGCCCCGGGGAGGTCAGCGTCACAGGGCCTCAGGGTCCCCGTGTCATAGGTGGGGGTCACTCCACAGATCACTAACCCTAGGGCATCCCCCAGTGACCTGAGGAGTGACCGTGGAGCAGCCAGAGGCCTGACGGAGGAGTGCGGAGGTGGGTTCCTAGGGCTGGCGAGGACCCTCCTCCACAGGCCCAGGCTCCTCCCTGTGTGGCCCAGGCTCCTCCCTGTGTGGCCCAGGCTCCTCCCTGTGTGGCCCAGGCTCCTCCCTCTGTGGCCCAGGCTCCTCCCTGTGTGGCCCAGGCTCCTCCCTGTGTGGCCCAGGCTCCTCCCTGTGTGGCCCAGGCTCCTCCCTCTGTGGCCCAGGCTCCTCCCTCTGTGGCCCAGGCTCCTCCTTCTGTGGCCCAGGCTCCTCCCTGTGTGGCCCAGGCTCCTCCCTCTGTGGCCCAGGCTCCTCCCTCTGTGGCCCAGGCTCCTCCCTGTGTGGCCCAGGCTCCCCCCTCTGTGGCCCAGGCTCCCCTCTCTGTGGCCCAGGCTCCTCCCTCTGTGGCCCAGGCTCCTCCCTGTGTGGCCCAGGCTCCACCCTCTGTGGCCCAGGCTCCTCCCTGTGTGGCCCAGGCTCCTCCCTGTGTGGCCCAGGCTCCTCCCTGTGTGGCCCAGGCTCCTCCCCCTGTGGCCCAGGCTCCTCCCTCTGTGGCCCAGGCTCCCCTCTCTGTGGCCCAGGCTCCCCCCTCTGTGGCCCAGGCTCCTCCCTGTGTGGCCCAGGCTCCTCCCTGTGTGGCCCAGGCTCCACCCTCTGTGGCCCAGGCTCCTCCCTGTGTGGCCCAGGCTCCTCCCTGTGTGGCCCAGGCTCCTCCCTGTGTGGCCCAGGCTCCACCCTCTGTGGCCCAGGCTCCCCCCTCTGTGGCCCAGGCTCCTCCCTGTGTGGCCTGGGACTTTGGCTGTGGAGCTGCAGGACTCAGCACAGAGGCCCCTGTAGAGCCTTGACCAGGTGCCAGCACCGTCCCCAGCCACACAAGTCCATCAGCTTCCCAAGGATGACGCCTCCAGCTGCTCCTTAGCTCTGGCCTGGGAACCCCAAGGCCACCAGCAGTTCTAGCCAATGCTGGGGACAGGGACCTGGCTTTGCCGAGCTGGCCCAGCCTGGTGTGGATGGTGCTGCTCAGCAGACCCGGTGGTCCTCACAGCCACGCCCTCTCCACTGGGTGACTCTCTGCTCCCCGACCCACCAGGGCCCACTTGTCCCCCGACAGTCCTCGGTCTCCTTTCAAAGGTCCCAGTCACTGCTGCACGGTGGAGGATGAACTAGTGTCCCCTGCACGCTCCCTGTGACCGGGCACATGGGCTCTCATGCATGTGCCCAGCGTGGCTTGTCTCTGAAGGGCTCAGGGAGTGGGCTTTGGAGGGCTCTGGGCTGGAGGTGGACAGCAAATTCGCGTCCTGCGAGCCGGGCTGTGCCCATGACTCCCTACGGAGGCCTGGCATTCCACGGGCAGGGCGCCCTGGCCTCCTCAGGGGCCGCGCTCCCCCTTCCCAGGTCTGCCAGTAACCTCAGGGTCTGGGAGGGCCTCCGCCTCCTTGACATGAGGCCCTGCCCCTTCCTGGGCAGCCACCGAGGGGCCGCCTGCCCCCACCCTTGCTCTGCTTTGCTGGTTCCTCCTGCCCACAGACCCACACTGCAGGGGTCATCCTCCACGTCCACCTGGTCCCCGGGACTTCTCGGGGACCCCAACTCGTTCCCAGAAGGCAGCCCAGGACGCATCTGCTGCTCCTGCTGGTTGAGCTGCTCACCTGCTTCTGGAACAGAGCTGCTGTCCTGGGGACCTACAACTCCACCCTCCTACAGTCCAGGTCGGGCTGGGCCCAGGCGCGTCTGCAGCTCAGGACGAGCGATGCCCAGAACTGGCTCAGAGGGGAGCACCTGACGCCGGGCAGGCAGCCAGAAAGCACAGTGATTGGCTCAGAGATGGACACGTGACTCTGGGACTGGCCAATCAGAGTCTGCCCTGGAGCTTTTTATTTTTTCTGTGAAATATTTTGGAAAGAGGCGCTTTGAAAAGCCCTAGTGTCGGTCATCCCTTATTGTGCCAGGCCTCAGCAGGTGTGCCTACCCTGTTTTACATCTTCACGACCCCTGGGGCTGTGCCACGGCTGTTGCAGATGACAAACTTGAGGCACTGAGAGGCTGAGTCGCTTGAGATCATCGGGGCAAGGTTTGCAATCCTGGGAGGCAACTTCCAGTCTGTCCAAGTGGCTTTTATCACTCAGTAATTAATGAAAGGCAAGTGATGTGTGTGCGTCTTCAGTGGCCACGTCTGGAATCCTCGCACTCGCCCCCGCCGTTCTAGATGCCCAGCCTCAGAAGTGAGTCGGAGCTGACACCAGGCTCAGAGTCCTGCCTTCATCACGGCAAGATTTGTGATTGTGACAGTGAGAAAGTAGAACCGCCCCAGTGTTCCCTAATCAGGAGACAACTGAGCACGTCATGTGGCCACAGATGCTCACCGGGCGTTTGTAATCACACCGAGGAAGCACCCAGCACACTGCACGAGGAAACCAGGTTTAAAAGCTGCATTTGGAGGCTGATCTCAATCATGGAAAACTATAGATTGAAAGACGAGTTTCGTAGGAGACTGAAATATGCCAACGTTTCTGTAGCAGTTTTCTCTGGTGCTGAGACACACACTTGCTTTTTGTTCTTAGTTTCCAAGTTTTTCAGAATGGGCCAGTGTTGTGTTTCGAATCAGTATAAAACATGTTATTAACAATTCTGGTAAGATGCTGGGTATGGGGCACCTGCCAGTAATCCCAGCGACTCTGGAGGCTGAGGCAGGAAGGTTGTAAGTTCAAGCCAGCCTCAACTTAGTGAGGCCCCAAGCAACTTAATGAGACCTGTATCAAAATAAAAAATAAAAACAGGGCTGGGGATGTGGCTTAGTGGTTAAGTGCCCCCAGTTCAATCCCTGGCACCACCCCCCAAAAAAAATTCTGGTAAGGAAACTGTCCACAGGATTTCATTCCAGCAGAGCTGATGACCTCCTACCCCCGTCTGGAGACTGCAGACAACAGCAGCAGGCGGCCCAGAGCAGAGCGATCCGGGCCAGTGGGCTCCCTGCACCCCCGCCCAGGCCTCCCGGCCTCTCTGGGTGAACAGAGGCTCTTTTCCAGCTGTACTTTCATTTTACGTTATGGTTACTGTCCTCTGCACCACTCATTCACAAGGATGGGAAATATAGAACAGTCTACAGAAGGAACAAGGCCAACACCCACACTCGGCGTGGGAATGGAATTTTCTGGAACCTTCACGCCCCTTCCTAATTCTACCTCCCTCCTTCCTGCCCCCGCCTGGGCCCATGCTAAGGTGGGGGCTCAGGGCAGCGCGTAACCGCAGGCCCAGGGCTGCAGGGCTAACCATTTACAAATGATAAATCAAGTTAACGAACTGTTAAGTAATGTCCCAGCCTCCTGCCTTGACAAACACACCTTCATCACAACAAGACGGGGAAACATGGCTAAAAAATTATGGGTTATTTTCTGATAACACTGGCAAAATATCAAAGCAAACTGAATTGAATGCTGATTGCCTGGGTGTTCTGTTGATGGACCAGGAACACTTGGATGAATGATAAAACAAAAATATGCATGATTTATAAATGAACGTATGCACATCCTATAAGATTTATTTTTCTTGCCTTCATTTTGCAGTATCGCTAATTATGTTCTTATAATTAAAATTTTCACATAGTTGCCTTTTATTGACAGTAATGACAAATTGGACACCCTCTCGGCAGCCATCGTAGGGCTCAGTTTTCAAAACTTAACTCCCGCTCGGGGAGGCTCTGTCTGCCGAAGCCGTCGCAGCCGGATCGTCAATGAAATTCTTAGAGGAGTATATTGACCTGGAAATTAGCCACGTCTCTTTGAAAATTTTTATGGTGTTTAATCATTGCAATGCAGTTGCGTATTTCACATTATCATTAGCACAGAAAAAAAATCACAAATCATTTAAATTTCTTGGTAAAGAACCATGTGGCTCAGGTCCGATTTCCGTGGTGCTTCCTTAGCTGGTTCAAGACCCGCGGTGAGCAGGTGGGGGTTGCGCCCCTTTGTGCTGCGACGACTTCCACACGGACCCCAGCCTGAGGGTGGGAGGGCTCCAGCCTGGTGGGGTTTCTCAGCCTCGTGGGCTTGGGTCCCTGTGCCCCCCACCCGAGGGCCCTCAGCACGGGCACTGGCACTGGGGAGAAGCAGGGGATGGGAGGGGAGCAGGGACAGGGGTGTGTGGGCTTCGCCTCTGCAGAACTGACCTGCCCAGAACTTCCCCAGGGCTTCCTCCTTCCAAACCCCTGTTCCTCCAGGGTGGGGTCTGCCTGTGAGGACCTGCTGATGTGCCCTCACCTTGGCACCGGGTTTCAAGGTCAGGTGGGGAAGCTCTGCCCTGTGTGTTTAGGCCCAACCTTGTAGGGCCAGGGCTGAGTTCCTGATGGCATGGGGGGGGGGGCACTGCACTGGGTGGTTCTTTTGGGGTGTGTCTCTGTGTTATGGTCTGGTGTCCCCCAAAAGCTCACGTGGGAGACATGCAGGAAGGTTCAGAGGAGAAATGATTGGATTGTGAGAGTCTCAACCCAATCAGTGAACTGACCCCTGGTGGGATGACCTGGGTGGTCTCTGGAGGCAGGGGCTGTGGCTGGAAGAAGTGGTCACTGGGGGCGTGGCTGTGGGGTGATATTTTGCACCTGGCGCTGGAGTCTCTGCTTCCTGAGCACCGTGATGTGAGCTGCTGTCCTCCGCCACCCTCTCCCGCCATGATGTCCAGCCTCACCTCGAGCCCCGAGGACTGGAGCCGGCCTTCTCTGGACTAAGACCTCTGAAACCGCGACCCCTCGAATAGACCTTTCCCCCCTACAGTGTGCTGGTCAGATCCTTCAGTCACAGCAGCGAAAGGCTGACCAGGACAGTCTGCAAACCCAGACCCAACGCGCCAGGGCAGCGCAGGGCCCGCTCCTCAGAGGGGACCTGACTGTCCCAGCCCTTCCTTTGCTGTCACCATCCAGGCAGGTGTGTGGGTGGTGGCAAGAAGGACCCGGGACCAGTGGGGCTCGGGGAAGGAAGGGCAGGGGAGAGACCCGGGAGACAGGGCCACAGCCTCGGGGCAGACCGTGGGCAAGACCGGCGGGCCACCCGGGTGCCCCACGTCCTGCATCCGGAAGTGCTGCGGTGGCCCTGAGTGTCGGGGTCCTGATTGTGAGTGCGGTCCCAGCAGGACACCGCAGGACTCCTGTGGGAGCAGGGGGGGAGGGGAATCAGGGCTCCCTCCCCCCTCACAGCTGGGTGTGGCGCCTGGGCTTCCTGTGTGTGGGTGAAGTGACATCCCGTGATGTCAGCGGGGTGCCTCCAGGGCCACGGCTGTGGCTCTGGCCACTCCAGCCTGCTGTGCCGCCGTCCTGGGGGGCCGCGCCCCGTCCCAGCCTGGTCTCTCCTGCTGCCCCACCAGGAGCGGGTTGGAGAGCAGCGTGGGAGTTGGACTCTGAGGCCCTCTGTCCCTAGATCATCATCCACGGCACTTGATTGACAGCTCTCCCAGGCTGCACTTGATTGACAGCTCTCCCAGGCGGAGGGCCCAGCTGGGATTCATCTTCCCTGGGCTCTGGGAAGTGTCCCTTCCCATGCTCTAGACTTCAGGGCTGTCGCCGAGACGTCCGAGTGCTTTTGCTTCTGAGTCTCCGTGACCCGTTTCTTTGGTTCCCCCATCTGGGAGGCTGCGGGATCCTCCTCAAGCCCTGGGCTCCGCCCTCCCCGCGAGGGCCTTGGCTGCTCTCACCTGCGGGGCTGGGCACCTGCTGGCCTTTGGTTGGTCAGCTGTCCCTCTCCCTCCTGGAAACTGCTTTCTCAAAGGCCCCTCCCCCGTTTTCCCGGGACGCGGGCTTTCTTCCTGGACGTGCCGTCCTCTCTCTCAAGACTCGGGGCTTATTGGATTCCCTGTCCCTCCCTGCGGAGCTCGGCTGGTTGTCTGGGGTCTGATTCGTGTGCTCTAAGCTGGGGACAGATGCCCGCTGCTGGTCACTGGGTGCCGGGAAAAGCCAGCCGGAGGCTCTTGGCTTGGGCAGGGCCGGCAGGGTAAGCCTGCGCTGGGCCTCGGGTGGCCAAGGGGGACTGGGCTGCAGAAGCCTTGGGCTCCCCGGGCTGGCTGGTACCCCTGTTCGGTTCCCCAGGCTCCTGTCTGGGAGCAGCGAAGGACGCAGCCTTGGGGACCCCGAGCTCCGCCCTCCTTCAGGGCCCAGCGCCGAGCGGGTCCACTGACCTCCCCAGAGAACAAAGCCACCTCTGCCAGGATGGGGAGGCGGCCCGTGGCCTCGGGTGGGGAGGGGCATTTTGTGATTTCCCACTCCATCTCCACCCGGTCCCCCTGGTTCGTCACCTGTCACCTCACCTGGTCCCACAGCTGCCTGCTTCTCGGTTTCTGGCCCAAACTGTCGGTGGGTGGATCTGGGGGTTTCAAGCTGCAGGTCTGGAGCTGCCTCAGGCGCGGGAGCAAGGGCCGCTCAGCGTTGCTTTGCGGTTCCCAGCGCCGTGCGGTGGTGTCCTCTTCCTGGCCCTCCTGGGCCTCCACACAGTCTTACTGCTGCTTTGGTGGAGGGCTGGGAAGGAGTGAAATGCGTCCTCCACCTTCTAAACCCGAGTGGACAAGGGTCGTGGGGTCTCCTGAGTAGGAGAGGCAGGTTGGGAGCTTCAGTGGCTGACGTCACTGTGGGAAGGGGAAGGGGAGTCAGGAGATGGAGGATGGAGGCAGATTTCTGACAAACTGCTGGATTCAGCTGTTCCTGAAGCCAACCCACGTCTTCAGTATCCCAGAGACATGAGCTCGCAAATCCTGCTTTCGTTGTCTAGTTTTGGGGTTCAGTCTAGCTTGCCTGTGAACCCTGCAGTCGAAGGGGCCCTGGCCGGTTCTTGCTGTAACTTTAAATCTTGGGGGTTCTCTGCCAGTTCTGTCAAGTTGGCAGGAGCCTTCCTCCCCTCTAGGGCAATCCCAGCAGCACCTCCTCGGGAGGCCTTCCCCGGCCGCTTACGCAGATCACAACCGGGCGCTCTCGTGGCCTCAGACTCTGCTCTAATTCTCTGCTGCCTGCCCTGGCCAGGCCAGGCCGGTTGTCCAACTGCCCGTCCCTCCTCACAGTGCAGGATCCTCTTGCCCGCGGCCCCTCCCCGAGTGTCTTGGGGACAAGGAGGTCCCGCTCAGGCTCCTGGGCCCCCTCGCAGGGCCGCCGGTCGCCTGCGCCAATCAGCGCAGCTCTTCCCGCTCTCCTCTCCCCGTGGCTGTGACTTCCTTCTTTTCTTCCAAGCGCGGCTGGGACCAGGTTGCGTGAAGAAATCGCTCATTAAGGGGCCGCGGCGGTGTCTGGTGTCGCAGCCACCTGAAGTCAATCAGGGATCAACAGGATGGATTATTCTCCCTGGGCCAAAGCCGTGAATGGGAGCCCGAGGGATGCGCCTCCTTAGCTCCCTGCAGGGGAGAAGCAGGGCTTTAACAGGCCTTGGCCCAGGAGCGGCATGGCTCCCGCTCAGGGCCACACAGCCCAGGCCAGTCTCCGGCTCACCTGTCGGCTGCTTGGGTTCGGGGGTCCTCGCCACCTGGGCAGACAACCCAGCCTCGACCTGGGCAGCAAAATGGCCATACAGAGAGGTGGCCACGCACCCCAACCTGAGCAGCCTCAGCGCCCCGTCGTCAAGGTAAACGCTGTCCTGACGCAGCACTCCAACAACCAGGTCCACCCAGAGTCCACGCCGGCCACCTTTCACCAGGTAAACAAAGAGGCTGCCTCCTGTTCCTCCTGTTCCTGTTCCTCCTGGCTGCCAGTAAGCTCAGAGCTCCGGGTGAGGGTGTGTCCTGTCCAATCTGCCCGAGGAGGGTCCCTCCCGTCCCCAGCCTGGGTCCCACGGGTGCAGGCACTTGGAGGGGTGGTGGCCGGCAGAGCCTGCCCACACTGGGCTCTGCCACACACCCAGATCCTGGGTCCCAGGCCGTTGGAGCTGCCTTGGCCTGGGCGGGAGGCACGGGGACTGCGGTCCCAGGAGTGCTGGCCTGCAGTGGGACTGGCCCCTCTGAGCAGGGCTTCCGAGGCAGTTTGGAGATGTTTCTTCATGTGGCTTATTTAGGGAAAGGGGGATTTTTTCGAAGAGAGAATATCAAGAAAAGTGGGAAGACACGGGGCTTGTGGGAGGCTGTGACCATCGGATCACCAGGAACTGTGGCTGTGGCTGCTCCCGGGCCTGGTGGGGGGAGGTAGGGTGTTGCTCTGACGTCCATCTGTGAGTGCTCTGCCTCACCCAGAGCCACGGATCTTCTGAGAATTCAGAACCCTGAAAGAGCTTTGCCCCCAGAGCCTGCTTCCCTTGTCATTCCAACACAAATGAAATACAGAAAGCATTTCTCTTTTTGCTCTGGCTGCCAGTAAGCTCAGAGCTCGATTTTGGCAACGTCTTAGCTGAAAGTTTTGGGATTTTAATTTCTTTACACCCATCTATGGATTGGATATTTTCAAACACCTGAGTAAAATCTGTTCTTCATGATACTGAGCTTCAAGCCCTTCTCATAAGTCCCTGATCATCCATGTCCCAGATGGCTCTCATGTAGAAACTGCAATTATTCAAATTCTTGCCCTGTGTAGCGGTGGGGGTTCAGGCAAGTGGCCGAGCCCCGGAAGGGGACAGAAGATTATGGCCAACGCAAAGCACCCGGCTGGCCTTCGTCTTAATTCACCTCTAAATCAACTTGAGAAGCCTCTGAACTAGGAGGAGGGAAGAAAAGTCTTAAAAGACAAAGTGCATTACAGAAAGCTGTGATTTCTCAGGCTATTCGTCACTCCAAGTGCAATACATTAACAAAGTGCTGTAATAAGAGGAGCTACTAAAAAATGATTTATTGACACGTTAGCCCTGTTCAAACAGGTTAATGTCAATACAATTAGCTCCTGGATCAGGGAGATCCGCTCCGAGGGAAAGTTGATAAAACAGCATTTAACGCTACTCCCACCGGGTCAGGGAGGGCGGGAGACTTGGCCTGAGGGAGGAGAGATGCGCCTGTCATGCTCCCTTGGGGGCTGCACCGGCCCTCGGCCCCTGGGACCCCAGGGGCTGGAGTCTGGGGCTCTGGGCAGTTCTTAGAAACGGTCAGTTTATCCGGAAGCCCTTCCGGCTGTGCTGTGTCACGGTGGGCGACTCCTGAGTAACTGGGAGAACATGAGCGATTGCTAGGCTGGGAAAGTGGACAGAGAACCACAGCTGAGTGGCTGAGGGAGTGGCAGGGACTGAGGGCATCCGCAGTGAGCAGAGCCAGGAGCCCGTGCTGGATGGACAGGTCAGGGCCTGGCCCTGGGGGGCCCCGTTCCAGCTGGGTCTGCTCCCACTCACAGGAGGTGAGCTCCTACGTGTGCCCCTGCCCTGTGTAGGGTGGGCTCTGCCTACTGTCCATCCCCTGGGCCAGCCTCCTGTGCAGAGGGACACTGACCGAGGAGCTGGCTGCCTCTCGTGTTTCCCTGGTGGCCACCAGGGCCTCGCAGCCATAGCTTGGGTGGGACGTTCCCAGACTCATCATCCCTGTCCTCAGAGACCCACTCACAAGTGGTTGTTTCTGGGCAAACGTTGTCAAGACGAGCGTCCGCAGGACTCCAGCCAGCGAGGCCTCCCTGTCTCCTCCGCGGAGGCAGCTGTGCCCAGCCTGGTCCGGAGCGTCCTGTGTGGGCGCTGGCTGCCTGCGCTGGCTCCTGGATGGCTGTGCTGCAGACACCCCGGGTCTCAATGGCTTCTGAACCCAAGGCTGAGGCCCTCCTGCTGTGGGTCTGCTCCATGTGCCCCTTGTTCCTCACCACGCTGGGCCCTGACGGCGAGGTGGCGGAGGTGGGTGGACCAGTGTCCCTGGAGCTGCTGCTGGGGGTGACGCCTGTCACTTTCCTTCACATTCATAGGACAAAGGGTGCCACATGGTCTGGCCCAGGGTCATGGTGGGGGCGTGTCCTCTCCACGGGGACCAGGCACCAGGCACCGGGCACCAGGCAGAGGTACTCTCAGGAAGAGGGAGGGTCATCAGAAGCCCAGAGCAGGCCGTGTGGTGGGGTCTGCCCACAGCTGTGCCGCCCTCTCCCCGGGACCCTGGGGTCTGCTGCAGGGCTGTTCGTGGCCTGTCAATCATTCGTCACTCGGGGTGTGTGAACTCCCGCTTGGGCTGATCCCGGCGCTCACGCCCCTAACCACGGGCGGCCCTGCCCCCCAGAACCCCCCAGTGTGGGGATTAGCTGCTGTCACCTGCAGCCTCGTTCTCCCCAGGCCCCCAGAGGGCGCAGCCCTGTGGCACCTTGATCGTAACCCAGAGAGTCCCCGTTTAACTTGTGTCCTCTGTGAGTGGAGCCTGGGGTTCCCAGCTGGTGGCCACTCTAGGACAGCCCAGAGGCAGAGCTGGGGTGGGGAGGGGTGGTGGGCAGGTCCCCCTGCTGGGCCTGCCGGGCTCCCGGGCTCCCAGGGCCTTGGCCGCACCTCCTGGGCGTGGTGTGGTCCGGGGCTCAGAGAGAGCAGAGCCGCCCCCTGGGTGGAGGCTTCCAGTTGTCCCCGTCCGTCCCCCTTCTCAGAACTCCAGAGCTCCACCTGAAAGCCCCTGACCCCACTGTCCCCTGACAGCAGAGACCAGAACCTGCGTCCCGCTGGGCTCCCCGCGTCCTGCTGGCTCCACGAGGCCCGTCATGGGCCCGAGGCTCACCCCCACGGTGGCTCCTGGCCTGTCTCATCCAGGACTTCCAGGTGGACTCAGACCCGCTTCCTGGAGAGGGGTGCCCACCGCGGGCCGGTGGCTGCGGGGCCGTCACTGGGCGGGTGGAGTGGATTCTCTGAGGCTGACCTGCCCCTTTCCCATCTGGGGCCCTCGATCACCTTGTCACCTTGCCAGTGTCCAGGGCCTCTCTTGTGACCATGGGCAGCTGTCGTCCTGTCAGCTTGGACACACTCTCCTTCCTGCCCCTCCAAGGCCTGCTCAGCTGGGGACAGGCAGGGCCTTTCCCCACACAGCCAGGCGGTGCCATCAGGGGTCTCATTCTGACGTCGGGCCTGGGGGGCTGCGGCTGGAAGCCTGAGAAGGGACACTCCAAGCCCGAGCCCTTGATGGGAGGGCTGTCTGTGACCCCACCCAGCAGAATCCCTGGCAGGAAGCACGTAGCTGGGGAGGTGACAAAGAGGTCACGGGCCTCGGGGAGACTGGGGCATCCCTCCAACCCCTGGAGAGAGCAGTTGGCTGGTTCTCTGCCTGGAGTGGACGTGCTCTGGGCAGGGGCCCTGGCCTCTGGGGTCATGATCGAGGGAGGAGTGGCCCTTTGGAGGGCAGCTTGCCAACAGGTAGTGGGCTGACCTGTACTGGGGATCCCTGTCCCCACGCTGCCCCGGGGACCTTGGCTGAGCACTCTGAGCATCGGGATGCTGTTGACCAGATGGTCTCTGAGGCCAAGGGACTGCCTCCCTCCCTCCCTCTGCCTGAACTTCCCGGGGGCGGACTTGGGCCTCTGCCTCCTGGGGACATGCCTGAGGGCCTGCCGGTCTCCGGCACATGGGCGGTGGCAGCTGGCTTGGGTCCCCACTCCTTCCTGGACAGCCCATCCGCAGACGCCTTGCTGTGGGAGGCAGCCCTTCCCTCGTAGGCAGAGCCCCTCTGCTCGCTGGGACAGCTCGGGCCTGACCGCAGTCCGACCACCGACCTGCAGGAGTTCACGTGACCTCTGCTCTCCCCAGACCACATGACCAGGCCGAGCCCTGTCTGGTGGGTCTGTGGGTTCCCAGCTCAGAGGACAAGGCCGGCCGATGGTGTGGGGTGGACAGGGTGCCCGTGCCCATCCCCCGTGAGTGTGCTACAGGAGGCAGAGTGGACATGCAGCAGGGGGCTCTGCTAGGTGACTGGGCAGCTTCTCTGAGGTCCCAGGGACCACAGACCCCCAGGAGGGAAGGAGGGACCTTGTGCCGGAGTGACGGAGGGGTCATTGTTTCAGTGGGGAGGGGTCTCCAGGGCCCTTCAAATCACACTGCAGGGCACATCACGTCCGCTCTGAGCCCTGGGATGGCAGGACCTGGGGACCTGCTGGACTGGCAGCAGTTGGGGCCCAGCCCCTGGGGAGGGAGGCAGCCCTGCCTGGGCCCGCTGACGGCCCTCGTCCTGTCCTTCCACCGCCCCCCCCCCCCCCCCCCCGCGGCCATCCCTCCTCCCCTCTCCTGTCTGTCTTCCCCTTTCTCTTCTCTTCTTGTTACCAGGAGAGTCGGCGACGGCCTTGACCATGCCTGCCCAGCGCCCTCTGCCCTCCAGGCCCCTGGCCTTCACATGGACCCAGCAAGGCCTTCCCCACTTCTGGCCCTGAGAGCCTGGCCACGGCTGTGCTGCTTCTCCAGTGTGGACGCTGAGCTCTGCGGGACGTTCTGTCGGGGTTTTACCTGTGAACCCGGCACTGAGATCAGGAAGCGAGTGACCAGGGCAGCGCTGCCCGCTGCGCTCCTCCACGGCGATTCTTGTTGGGAGCCACGGCCTGGTCGGTATGATGCCTGGCATTTGCCAGAGGGAATGTTTGAAAGGAGACGCCAGCGAACCATTGAGATGATTTGAGTTAAGCTGTATGTAATTGCTGTGATGCTGGATTGATGGTATTGTATATTTGACCTTTACTGTCGGGCCATGGGGCGGCTCTTGCTGCCTCGGGCGCCCGCTGCTTTGGAGTTCTTGTGGGGATTCCTGGAGGGTTTGCGTTGGTTGGGGAAGGTCCGGAGGAGGGATTTCCGGTTGGTGAGGGGTGTGCCTGGAGGAGCCACGTGTGTGGCGTTCGGGAGAGGTTCCCGGGGAGCGTGTGGAGTGTGCTGGTGGAGTTCGGAAATAAAGTTTGTTCCTGCTTGAGTGGCTCCTGATTTGTGCCCAGCCAGACTGCAGCATTTGGTGACCCGTGCGGGAAACGCCTGAGGGTAAGTGACAAGGTAAACTGCTCGCTCCTGAGGGCAGTGCTAGAGGATGGGTAACCATTTCAAGATTCTTCTTTCCTTTTGTTTCGCTTTTGTTGTAAGTTGCCAGTCCCTGGAGATGGGTGGGATGGAAGAAAAACCGCTCACATCTGAGGAAAAACTATTTGCGTCTGAGGAACAGATAGGGAGAAAGGACGGATGGACATTTCAGGAGGATAGAAAGGCTGATATAATGATTTTTTGTTCCATTTTGTCTCGGTTTTGTTTTGCATTATCTTAGTGAGGGGTATCTTTGTCACGGAAATATGGAATTAAAAATTAATAAGAACCAAACCGAAAGGGCGTTAAGTAAAGTGCTAGAGGAAGGAAGCATCTCTGTACAATCAAGAACAGTTAGGGCATACGTTAAGACGATACAAAGGTGTAGCCCATGGTTCATTAAAGAGGGGTGGTTAAATATATCACAATGGAACCATCATGGTGAAGATTTAAAAAAGATACAAAAGGAAAGCCCAGGAACTCTGCCAGTTGGCACATTACCATTATGGACATTGGTACAATCTTGTTTGCCTAGTCTAGGAGAAGACATTTTAAATGAAGTAAAAGAGGAAGCCTCTCGAGTTAGTCAGACAGGGAAAAAATGTTTAGAGAAGGAGGGGCTATCCAGAGAGAAGTTACAATGGGAGGTTGCTACTAACACCTTTCTATCACCAGAGGGCGTAAGTGTCCAACCAACAGCTCCACCTATGGAGACAACATATGCTGAGTGGCCCTCAACCCCCGTAGTTGATAGATGGGATCCTGAGACAGGACCTCAAAGATTAGCATGTCCCGTATTTGAGGAGGCAGAAGGGCAGTGAAATCACCATGGTTTAGATTTCAAAACAGTGAAGCAGCTAAAAGAGGCTGTAACAACCTATAGTCCTCAAGCACCCTTTACTATAAGCTTGGTCGAATCCATTACCAACTTGATATGACGCCAGCAGATTGGACTAGTATGTGTAAAGCTGTGCTAAATGGAGGACAATACCTGTTATGGAAGGTTGCCAATGAGGAATTTTGCACAGAGACAGCTAGGCGAAATGCAGCAGCTGGTTATCCTCCGAGAAATCTAGATATGTTGTTAGGAAGAGGACCTTATGAAGGTCAGCTGCAACAAATTGCATATGATCCTGCTATATACTCACAAATTGCTGCAGATGCAGTTAGGGCATGGAAGACTTTACAAGGACATGGAGGTTTACAAGGTTAATTATCTAAGGTAATACAAGGAGCTAATGAACCTTATGCTGAATCTGTAGATAGGCTTATTCAAACAGCTACCAGAGTTTTGGGGAATACAGAGCAAGCAATGCCATTAATTAAACAGCTAGCCTTTGAACAAGCAAATCGTTGGTGCAGAGAGGTCATTAGACCATGGAAACATGGAGATTTAAACACATATATTAAATTATGTAGAGACATTAATGAACAAGGGCAAGTCTTGGCAGATGCAGTACATCAGGCTTTAGATGCCAGAGACATTAATGAACAAGGGCAAGTCTTGGCAGCTGCAGTACAACAGGCTTTAGATGCCAGGCCAAGAACATGCTACAATTGTGAACAAACAGGACATTTTAAAAGGAGTTGCCCCATAGGAGGAGGGTTTAACAAAACTAGGTATCAAAGGGATAGAATACCAGGTATTTGCCCACGATGCCGTAGAGGGAGACATTGGGCTAATGAATGCTGTTCTCAAACCACCATAGGGGGTACTCCGTTATCAAAAAACAGACAAGGACCAGGTGTTTACCCACGATATCATGGAGAAAAGCATCGGGCTCCATTGCCAAAAAACAATCAGGGGGGCCCAATGCTCCAGGGCCCATGACCACAAATATACGGAGCACAGGAGGAACCCAGCAACACCATCAGGGTAGTGCCCAGGACACATTATCCATTAGACCCCTCATCAGACAAACCAGAGGGAGCCCAGGGTTGGACATCTGTGCCTCCGCCAGAGCAGCACTAACTCCAGAGATGGGAGTTCAAATCATTCCCACAGGGGTAAAAGGACCTCTTCCCCAAGGAACAGTAGGCTTATTATTGGGATGCAGTTCTTCTATGCTAAAAGGACTTATGATAAGTCCTGGGGTAATTGATCCCGATTATGAAGGTGAAATAAAAATTATAGCCAGTTCTCCAAAGGGTTTATCAGTAATTTCTCCAGGAGATAGAATAGCACAGTTACTAATAATACCAGCCTGCATGATAAATTTTCCAGCCGTACTATATAAAGAGGTTCCAGGGGATTAGGCTCCACAGGTGTAGATTGGGCTATGCTGTCTTTAAATTTAGACTCTCACCCAATGCTAAAACTAAATATTCAAGGACATGAACTTAATTGGCTACTGGATACAGGTGCAGACCTTAGCATCATCTCTCGTCAAGAATGGCCGAAACATTGGCCATTACAACAGGCCACTCAAACCCTTCGAGGCCTAGGAGTGGCAACTAATCCCCATAGAAGTGCGATGGTATTAGATTGGAAGGATCCTAAAGGATGTGAAGGAACTATACAGCCATATGTATTGGATCATCTTCCTATAAATTTATGGGGACGAGATGTCCTAGATCAATTAGGTTTGACATTAACAAATAACATCAATTCAAATGCTATTTGGCTATTATGGCTAGACAAGGTTTTAGGGAAGGAAAAAGATTAGGAGAACAAGAACAAGGTATAGCAGCACCAATACAAATAGATCAAGAAACAGATAGACATGGATTGGGTTTTCAGAAGGGGTCACTGAGACAATAAAAATTACTTGGAAATCAGAAAGACCAGTATGGGTTCCTCAGTGGCCCCTGACTAAAGAAAAGATACAAGCAGCCCATGACCTGGTCGAACAACAATTAGCAGAGGGACATAGACAACCTTCCGTATCTCCCCATAATACTCCCATTTTTGTCATCAAAAAGAAATCTGGTAAATGGAGATTATTGCAAGATTTAAGAGCCATTAATAATGAGATGGTTATTATGGGACCTGCTCAATCGGGGATTCCCCAATTGTCTGCTTTGCCAAAAATCTGGTATGTTTTAGCTATAGATATTAAAGATTGTTTTTTTTTCAATTCCAATTCATCCTGAGGATAGTCCACGTTTTGCATTTACTATCCCTGCACTGAATCATGAAGGTCCTGATCAGAGATATGAATGGAAAGTACTCCCTCAAGGGATGGCTAACAGCCCAACTATGTGTCAAATTTATGTTAACAAAGCAATCCAGCCACTTAGAAATCAAAATCCTGAACTACAAATATTTCACTATATGGATGATGTATTGTTAGCACACAAAGATAAAAACACATTGCTAGAATGTTATGCCACACTTACAAACTTATTAAAAAATTATAATCTAGAGATAGCAATAGATAAAGTACAATTAAATTTTCCAATTAATTATTTAGGAGTTCTATTATTCTCAACCATGGTCCGTCCACCAAAAATTCAAATACGAGTAGATCAACTCAAATCACTTAACGACTTTCAAAAGTTATTAGGAGACATAAATTGGATAAGGCCTTATCTAGGCATACCAACAGGAGAGTTGGGACCTTTATTTGATATCCTAAAAGGTCCATCAGATCCAAATTCACCCCGAATATTAATGTCTGAAGCAAGAAAGGCATTAAAAATCATTGAAACATATATGGAAAATATGCATTTGGATACAATTGATATGTTTGCCTTTATTATTTATTGTACTACCAACAAAAAATATTCCTACAGGAGTATTTTGGCAAGAAGGTCCATTATTGTGGATACATTTATCTTATTCTCCTAACACTATTCTTACTAGGTATCCTGAGGCTGTAGGACAATTGATACTCAAAGGAATAAAAGCAGTGAAGGGAATGTTTGGAATTTCTCCCAATAAAATCATTACTCCATACTCTATGGATCAAATTGATGAGTTAGCTAATGAGTTAAATACTTGGGCAATAATCATGTGCAAATCTAATGTTTCATTTGATAACCACTTACCATCTAATCCTTTGTTGTCTTTTTGGTCTTCGCATCCTGTAGTTTTTCCAAAAATGACAAGAAAAACCCCTATCATGAATGCTCCAAATATATTCACTGATGGGTCAAATAATGGTACAGCTGCAGTAGTTACACCTGATCAAACTTTTACATTTTTAGTACCCAAACAATCAGCTCAAAAGGTAGAGCTTAATGCAGTTTTATAAGCTTTTGTGATGTTTAAAGATTCTGTATTTAATTTATTTTCTGATAGTCGGTATATAGTTAATGCTATAGTATCCCTTCAAGTTGCTGGTAGGATTTCCCCTTCCTCTACTGTTTTCTCTTTGCTTTCCACTATACAAAGTCTAATCTGGGACAGAAAAGATCCATTCTTTATAGGACATATCAGGGCACATACGGGATTGCCTGGAGCCCTTAGTTTGGGTAATGATTTAGCAGATAGAACTACACATGACATACATATTTTCTCTACACTAGAAGAAGCTACAAACATTCATAAAAGGTTCCATGTCAATGCTAATAGTTTACAAAAGTGTTTTAAAATAACTAAGGAACAAGCTAGACAAATAATAAAACAATGTCAAAATTGTGTGACCTTTTTACCATAAGTTAATCTTGGAGTCCATCCTAGAGGACTGATACCTAACCATATTTGGCAGATGGACGTCACACCCTTGCCAGAATTTGGAAAATTAAAATATTTGCATGTTACAGTTGATACTTCTTCCGGATTTTTGATGGGCTCCCTTCATGCCGGAGAAAAAACTAAAGATGTTATAGCTCATTGCTTACAAAATTTTGCCACTGTGGGCGTTCCAAAACAGTTAAAAACAGATAATGCCCCTGGTTATACTTCTACCTCTTTTAAACAATTTTGCTCATCATTTGGCATTACTCATATAACAGGAATCCCATACAATCCACAGGGACAAGGCATAGTTGAAAGAGCTCATCAAACTATTAAAACGTACTTATTAAAGCAAAAAGAGGGAATTGGAAAGGGGTATATATCCCCCAAAGATAAACTTAAAATAACCCTTTTTACTCTAAACTTTTAAAATTTGGATTCATCAGGGCTTAGTGCTGCAGAAAGGCATATGTGTCCAAAAAATGTGCATAAGCCCAAGGTACTTTGGAAGGATATTCCAACAGGACAATGGAAAGGTCCTGACCCAGTGATTGTCTGGAGTTGGGGATCTGTTTGTGTGTTTCCACACCAACAGAGGTGAGGCAAAGAACCTCACCCCCCCCCACTGGCACCAAGGCCAAATTTGGGCGCCAACAGAGGTGAGGCAAAGAACCTCACCCCCTCCCTGGTGCAAAGGCCAAATTTGGGGGCCAACAGAGGTGAGGCAAAGAACCTCATCCCCCCACTGGTGCAAGGCCTATCCGCAAGTATGGCTGTATGCTGGACCGGTAGTCAGTGACGGGTATGATCCAATTGCAATGGTACCAACCTAAGACAGGAGGCTGACGCCTTGAGGACCATATGTGGTATTGGACAACCTAAGACAGGCATGGTCCCTAAACCACATGCTTGGTGTTTAATTAAACAGGGCGGGGGAGATGTTGAGATCTACAGCCCGGTTGGTATGACACCTGGCATTTGCCAGAGGGAATGTTTGAAAGGTGACGCCAGCGAACCATTGAGATGATTTGAGTTAAGCTGTATATAATTGCTGTGATGCTGGATTGATGATATTGTATATTTGACCTTTACTGTCGGGCCATGGGGCGGCTCTTGCTGCCTCGGGCGCCCGCTGCTTTGGAGTTCTCGTGGGGATTCCTGGAGGGTTTGCAGTTGGTTGGGGAAGGTCCGGAGGAGGGATTTCCAGTTGGTGAGGGGTGTGCCTGGAGGAGCCGCGTGTGTGGCGTTCGGGAGAGGTTCCCGGGGAGCGTGTGTGGAGTGTGCTGGTGGAGTTCGGAAATAAAGTTTGTTCCTGCTTGAGTGGCTCCTGATTTGTGCCCAGCCAGACTGCGGCAAATTCTCCTGCGAGAGCAGGGCCTGGGGTGGACGGGGTCCTTCCCGGGGCGTGGAGACCTGTCAGGGAAGGAGTGGGTTGGCTGGATGGCGGGGCTCCCCTCGGGCCCCCGGGGCAGCCCCACGCGTGGCTGGCAAAGAGCAGATATGGTGGCATTTAGGGGATGATGGATGAGAAAGGAAGAGGAGGGGGAAGTGGTCCCCTCCATCTCTGCTCCGGAGGCGCGTAATGGATGGAGCCTGTCTCAGCATCCGCAGGCCCCCAAGGAATAGTCACGGGGAGCATTTGTCTCCCCTGTCACCGGCAGCCCATCCATCAGAGGGACGAGCCTGTAGAGAAGGTCCCCTCAGTGTGTGGGGTCTGTGACCTTCCCAGGCTCAGGCTGGAGGCTGAGCCTCCCCGCTGGTCCTCTGGCCTGAGGAACCTGTGGGTACCTGAGGACCATGCCCCTGGCCCCTGGGTCCCCAGGCCCCAGGCTGCTTTAGCCCAGAGCTCCCTGTCCTGAGGGGGAGGCAAGACCCCACGCTGGACCCACTAGCCCCTGCTGGACCCTGCGGGGTGTGTGTGAGGAACCCCAGGGCTGGGCTCTGCAGGCTGCGGGTGCTGGGCCCGGGTGATGATCTGTGATCCCGGGAACGTGCTCCAGGGCCTCTGTGGGAGCGCGAGGGGCGCTGCAGGCAGGTGGGGGGGTGGGGGGTCCGGGCAGAGTGGCTTCGGGGAGGGCTTTGTGAGAGAGGGTTTTCACCAGCCACACTGTGGGCAGGCGTCCCGGCAGGGGACAATGCGCAGAAGGTGCCCAGTGGGTACAGGAAAGGGAGGGGAGATGGGCGAGGCCTGCAGCGGTGGGGACAGGACTCTGCCCCCTGGGACCTGCACCCTCCCATGATTCCGGGGTCCTGCAGGGCAGCGATGAACCACCCCATTAGAGAGAGTCCCCGGGGCTCAGACAGGCACCGTGACCCCGTCAGCAGGGCAGCTGGAACCACACCCTGGCGGTCACCCCTGGCACCCCCAGGGCTCTGGGTGTCTGGGTTCACACCTTTGGAACACCCAGCCCACTGCAGGTGACGAGGCAGCTGGGCTGCAGCAGGTGGGCCGGGGACCGGGGCTCTGGCCTCCCGCTGGCCTGGGCTTGTTCTGCAGAGACCCCGGCTTCACCCAGCTCCCTCCAGCTGGGCCTTCTCTGTAGCCAGCGGATGCCCCGGCCTTGGAGGTCTGATCTGCTCCCTGCCCGGCCGTGGGCGCCCACTCCTGCCCCCCGGGCAGGGGAGTGCGAGGCGGGGGAGCGGGGTGCTTCCTCCCCGCTCAGGCCTGGGTTCTCCAACCAGAAGCCGAGGGTCTGGGGTGCTGCTCTGTGTGCTGGCGCCCAGCTACGCCTGGGAGAGCTGGTGAGCAGGGAGTGCAGCTGGCCCCCGGCACCGCCCTTGGCCAGGCCCCTGCCCCGGCAGGTCCTCGCTTGGCCGCGTGGCCAGGCTCCCAGGTCCACAAGGGCATCAGGCCCAGTAGCTCAGCGCTGCCCACCACTCACCCAGGGTCTCACCGGTGCCCCTTCCCACCGGCGGCTCAGGGCCTTCCCTCCCTCCCGCAGTCAGCCTGCACTGGTATGGATATGGTTCACCAGCTGGAGACCTGGTCCCCCGTGGGGCGGTCGGGAGGGATGGGGGGACTCTGAGAGGAGGGGCCTATGGAAGGTGATAGGTCACTGGGGGGGTGGGACCCTGGCTAGTTCCTGAGAGAGTGGATTTTAGAACCCTCGGGCCTGAACTCTGAGTCTCTCTGGCTTCCTGTCTCACCCAGGATGCCTTTCAGAGGTGCTCCTGCCAGCAGGATGCTGTCCACCATGAAGCCCTCGCCAGAGACCAAACTGGTAGGGCTACCTGATCTTGGATTTTCAGTCTCCTTTGAAAGTGTGAGCTCTTTTCTTTATACAGTACCTAGCCTCAGGCATTTTGTTATAGCAACAGAAAGTGGACTAAGACACAACCTGTTCCCCAGTCAGTCCGTCCATCCATCCATGCATCCATCCACCCTCCACTATCTCTCAATCCCCCCACCACATGGGAAGAACCCAGGCCTGGGAGCAGCTGACTAGGATCAGGATTCTGGGTGTACCCCTGACTAACCGTTGTTGTTCTGTCTGTCTGTCCGACTTCTCACCTACCCCTGCCCTGTGCTTGTGTACCTTCCTGACCAGGGTGGCCTGGGCTGCGAGCCAGGTCAGCCAGCACCTCCAGGGAGTGTGGAGAGGCAGGACAACTGTGCTGGGCTCTGTGGTGGCAGTGACCACAGGGAAGTGGGTGCCCTGCTGCCCAGCCCCAGGGCAGCTCTGGTCCTCCTCCCCTGGGCTGCCCAGGCTTGCTTTGCCCCGGTGACCCTTCCTGCATCCCCCCACAAGCCCCTTCTCCCCCAGCCAGGCTAGCGGGCTTCGCAGCTGCTGACCGTGTTTCCTGGCTCGTTCCCGGAGGACTCTGCTGACAGAGCTTGGGGTCAGTGGGGAGGCAGGTGCCACTCAGGAGAGGGAGTGACCGGGCCCCAGGAGTCCGGGCGCCCTGGGGAGGCTGGGCGGGTGGGGCGGGTGGGAGGCAGGGCCTGGGGTCAGGAGGTGAGGGAAGCAAGCTGTGTCCACAGGGTGGCCCGGGCCTCACCGTCCAGGATGAGGAGGAGCAGGCTGCCAGATGTTGATGGTGACGCAGAAGGACGGGTGAACACAGCTGCCGAGGCCCTCGCCAGGCGCTGCGGGCCCATGAACTCTCATTACTGATCACGGGGAGTCCGGCTCCAGCTCCCTGAGGAAGGCCAGCGGCCATCTTCCCGAGGGCCCGTCCCAGCTGTCAGAGTGAGTCCTTCCTTACAGACGAGCTTGCCAAGTGACGCCGAGCAGAACGGGAACTGGGGGAGGCCGTGCGGAGCGTGTGATGGCGGCGCCACCCAGATCCAGGGGAAAGAGTAAGGTTCCGAGGGACTCGGTGCCGTGTCCAGGGCTGCAGATTCTGTTGGTGCTGGTGGACCCAGTGCCCACTCGGGGCTGAACCCCGACTGGAGTGTGGAGGGGACGCGCCAGCCGCGCTGCTCCTGGGGTCACTGGCTCCGTTCTGTCCCCGTCTTTACTCACCTGGCACCAGCGCTGGGTGGGACCTGGCGGGCGTGGGGGCTCCGTCTCCTCTGCCCCTGGGCTGCACTGTCGAGCGCGGTCCATGCTGGGAACCACTTCCCGGGGTGCCGCAGGATCACAGAGTGAGCGTGGCTGCGAGGGCCTTGCCCAGGGCCTGGCCAGCAGAGGTTCCCTTTCAGGGTGACCTCTGTGTTCCTGTCTCTCCCCCCTGAGTCATACTGAGCAAAGAATTTTGATGCAATGGTTTATTTTTTCTCAAAGAAAAGATGCCGTGACTGCTTTTCTCTGCCTCCTTCCCCGGACTCTGTGGCAGCCCTGTCCAGGGAGCGGCCAGGCAGGCAAGGGGCAGAGCACAGGGGGCCCCCCTGGCTGGACAAAACCCAGGTGCCGACAGCTGGCCAGGGCTGGCTGGGGCACATGTCCCCACGAGGCCCTGGGGACAGCAGTTTTGCTGCCGTCTTCCCGGCAGGGATGGCTGCATGGTGTGAGGTCGGCCCTCAAGGAACAGAAGACCGTGAACATGCTGGGCAGACGGCCCCTGGGCCAGGCTCAGGAACCCAGGTGTCCTCAGCAGGTGTCCTCAGCAGGGGAGATGCTAGGACTGGAGAGAGGTGGCCAGGGCTCCCTGTCCGACCTGTTGCTTTAGACAGGAGACCTGGGCTGTCCCTGCTCCCGGGCTGTGGCTCAGGGAGAGCAGTCTCCAGGACGAGTGCTTGGCCTCGGGGCTGACGGACGGGGGAAGCCGGAGGCCAAGGGGACACAGCGGCCCCAGGGGGGTTGGGTGCAAGGACAGCCCCATGGCCTCCAGCATCGGGGAGGGTGTGGTCAGTGCTGTTCCTGAGAGCATGCCTGGTGGCCTGGGCTGTGGGGACGTGAGGACGGAGGAGAGGCCACAGGACTGACCCTTCACCCAGCGGCTGGGGACTGAGTGCCCTCTGGCCTCCGGCCCCTGACTTGGGAGCGGCCTTCTGATCCACCACCTTGGGGCATGTGCCCGGGCCGCCTCTGCCCCAGCGTGGGCCTTGGTGCCTGGGTAGCGGGTGCGGGGGTGGGCCTGGGCCAGGCTCTGCGGAAGTGCCCTTGCCTGTGGAGTGCAGACGTCCGGCCTGAGTGCCCTCACCGCCCGGAGCCTGGATTCAGCTCTGGAGAACTCATCTGAAATAGATATTCCTCTCCCCTGCCGGAGGGATTTATCGACAAAACTAGCCATCTATTAACATTATCGTGGGACTCCGCGCTGGGGAGAATCGACACGATAAATCTTGGTTGTATAAAAACCCAGGAGCTAGAAGGCTTCAGAGGAGGCAAACAGAAAAGCCCGATGAGTTCAGACCTGTTTATTTTACTTAGAGGAAAAGAACATTCTGTACCCAGCCAGGCAGGAAATGGCTTTTGGGGACGGCCACTTAGCCCAGCTGTTGGCCCTGAAACTGTGGGAGTGATCGCTGCCCGCAATTAGAGCAGGCGGCTCCAAGGACCGCGTTTGGTAGCCAGGGAGGGAAGTTTCTGGAAGACTCAGGCCTGAAACCTGAGGCAGGTGCCGAGGAGCCCGCTGTGGATCAGGCTCCCACGTCTGGCCAGAGGCCCTGGTCCCACGGCCGGGTCAGTCCTGTGTCACCAGTGGCCTGGCTCTCGTAGGTACTTGGTCTGGGTGACCCTGGGTGACCCCATCCCGACCCTCCTGCCTGTCTGGGAACAGCCAACGGCTCTCTTGCCCAGCGTGTCTCTGGGCCTGAGGAGCCTCTGCGTTGTGACCTGAGCACGGGCATGGGGCCTCTGGCCGTGTGATGGTGCCCTCCGCCCCCAGATGGCGTGGAGGCCCCGGCTGGGGTGTGGGACAGAGCAGGGCTGGTAGCTTGGGTTCCAGGTCTGGTCAGGCTGCTTGCTAGCTGGTCACGCCGGGCAGCCTGTCGACCTCCGTCCTCTGTTTGCTTATCCTCAGGATGGACTTCACATGAGCTGTTCCTGTGGTCAGCAGAGCTCCTACCGTGGACACTATATTAATTTTCTCAGGATGCTGTCAAACCCCAGTCTGTGGCTGAAAACTGTAGATGGCCTTCCCCTTGCTCTGGAGGTGACTTCAAAGTGCGATGGGGCTGTGTGCCCCTCCCCGAGGGCTGGGGGAGCCCCTGGCCTGGGCCTTCCTCTCGGTTTCCAGCTGGTGGCCGTCTCGAGGCTCTGTGGCTTGTGGCTGCATCACCACGGCCTCCTCTGTCACCACGTTCTGACTCTGGCTGAGCCTCAGTCTCTCCTGTAAGGGCACCAGGCACCCTGGACGTTGAGCCCACCTACTCCATGGTGGCCTGATCTCAACTAATGACGTCACGGCCATGACCCTCTTTCCAAATAAGGTCACATGCAGGGGTCTGGGTGCAGGGTGGGACGCAGTGTCATGCCCTGGGTGAGAGAGCGGCTAGTTCCTGCGGTGGTCCTGGGGAGGTGGGTGAATGCTCTGGCTGGGGGTCCCTCCTGGAGCCTCGGGGCCCACACGGCCCCTCCCCTGTCTCCTTCCTGCAGCCCCAACCTTCAGCAAAGCTCTTCCTTTTGGCTCAGTCCCCAGTGGCTCTGGGGAGTGAGGACCCTGCCTGCCCGTGTACTTGAAGATGGGGACTGGGCCAGGCTTTGCCGTGGCCTGGAAGTCCCCAGGCTGCGGTGCCCGTGGCTCTACGCCTGCGCTTCAGCCATACTTCAGGGTCTTTTCTGTGTCTCTCTGTATTGTGCCCACAGAGGCGCATGAGTCAGAGGGACCTGGGGGCACCCTGCGAGGTGGCAGTGCAGTCCCTGTAGGTAGTGGCTGCAGGGGCCCTGTCCCACTCATGAGCACACGGGCTCCTCTGGGCCTTGAGAGTCAACGGGGTCTTCAGTGCCTGTGCCTGATGGTGGGCGAGTGGAGGTGGGCACAGGTGGCCTGGCGGGGACACTGCCTGGGCACCAGCTCTCATGGTGGACTCTCCAGTTAGAGGGAGCAGCTGGGTGTCCAGGGTCTGGGTGGGGTCCTGACCCATGGTGAGCTGCGGTGGAGCAGGACTCCTCTCCCGGTGCCCCGCCCAGACGGCTCCAGGGTCCAGGAGCCAATTCAGCACCTCCTTCAGGAGCAGCCCGAGGGTGGGCTATCCCCTGTGGCAGTCCTGGACTCCGCCCCTCGGGAGAGTCAAGAAATGATCCTTCCAGAGCCCCTGAGAAACGCCAGAGGATCGAGGACAAAACGGGTGGCTTTGTCCCTCCTCCCTTTGAAATGAAGAGGTGACGATAGACGTGGGACAGGAGATGGCACCGTGGTGCCTGGTGGAGGCTGAGGCTCGAATCCCACTGTGGGGACGAGGCTACACCTGCAGACTGTCGGGCGCTCCAAGGTCGCTCCCGGCCCTGGCGCTCAGCAAGTCTATCTTCCTCCCTTTGAGAAATGGACGTGGCCTTTCCCGGGTGAGAGGTGACTCAGAGACAGTCAGCAGTAATTAATATTGATGCGGCTTCAAATGTTAAAAGTTAGAATTAAGTAAAAAAAAAGAGGATGGGGTCACATGTAACCAATTAAACGGCGACGTGTCCGCGGCCTCTCGCCCACTCTGGGGCAAGACGGTCCTCTTCAGCTCTGCCAATTAATCCCACCTCACCTTCCTCCGCCGCAGAGCCGAGCTTTCTGCAAATTGACGGGAAAGGAGGAATCGTTGGGTCGTGGACACATGGGCCATCTCCCGTTGTGCAAACACCGGGGAGGAGGGGGCACCGATCAATTTGCAGGGCTGAGCGGCGGCGGCCCTGGGAGGAGAGGCGGGCGCTGTGCCCGGGCTGGTGTGAGAATTAATGAAGGCAGCTTGGAAGACGGAGGAGCACGGGCATTTGAAATGAAGCCCAGCGGGTTGCGAGAGTTCAGGATGAATTTCAAAATGCAGAGATTGCGGGCCACGGGCTAATTATCTCACAGGGACCGGCTGGGAGGCTGCATCCAGGCAGCTCAGAGTGTCCAGGTGGAAGGTGGAAAACCCGGCGCGGGGCACTGGTTTGGCAGAGCGGGGCTGCCTGGGCCCTGGCCCCCCTGTGGGGGCTGCACAGCCTCTGAGGGCCCGTCCTGCCTGTCCTTCATCACCTGCAGCATGTACACGAGCACCGTCCCTCCCAAGATGGCCTTTATCCTGTGACAGTGCAGCGAGGAAGGTTCCAAACTCACGTCCATGTTAGAGGTGGGGACACTGAGGCTCGGAGCTCCGACTTGAGACCCTGAGCAGCACTGACATCCTCTGGGGACATGGCAGGGCATTGGCAATGGCCAGTGGTCGTCAGGGAAGGACGTGGGGAGGGGCGCTTGGGGCTGGCTGCTAGAGGTGGGCGGGTGCTTGTTGGGAGCTTGGCGGGAGCTGGCGGGGTTGGCGGGGAGCAGGCTGTGTGTGCCTGGGGTGCCAAAAGCAGTGGTGAGTCCAGGAGGGTTTCCATGGTATGGAAGGTAGAGTGGGGCCAGATCAGAAGGACCCCTGTCCTGTGGAGAGGCAGCCTCGCTCTGGGCCCGAGAGCCCTGGGGTCACTTGGGGCATGGCTGGGGTCCTTCTAGGGTGGGCTTTGGGCCGCTATTCCTGGCACTTCTTGGAGTGGAGGTGAGCACAGGTGGCCTGGCGGGGACACTGCCTGGGCACCAGCTTCACTGAGCACCAGCTCTCATGACGGACCCTCCAGTTACAGGGAGCTGCTGGGTGTCCAGGCCTGGGTGGGGTCCTGAGCCCACTCCATGGTGAGAGGCCGAGTGAGTGGCTTCTGCACCCGCTGGCCTGTGTGGACACCAGCCTCCCCTTCCTACCTCAGAGAGGCCACCATTATCAGCCCTTGGTCTGGGCCAGGCCTGGCTGACCCTGGCTGGGCTGTTTGGGCCTCCTGGTGGTGGGAGCAGGAATCCAGCTTGCTTCTGCTGCCTCTGGCCTCGGGTCCTCCAAAAGGCCAGTCTTCACATGGACAAAGCACTGGGCCGGGTGTGACAGGGGGAGCCAGTCACAGGGCCACCCCTCTGAGAGTTTCCACTTCATCCCCGGGGAGCTGCCAGGCCCAGGTGAGGCGCAGGGCTCTGCGGCCCTTGGTGCTCCCGTGGGGGTGGTGCCAGGGGTAGGATCTCCCGGGAGTGGGTCAGGGGGTGGGCGGGGCCTGGTGGTCAGGGGCTCCACCCGGAGCCGGGCTCAGGCCCTCGTTGATCTCTGAGCAAGAGTCTGTTTCACGAAGCCCACTTCTTTTTGGACACCCTGGGCTCATTTCACTTATTTTCACCTGGAGCAGCAGAAGCCGGCCACCTCCCTGGCCGAGTCGGTGAGCAGGCCAATTGCAAGCTCATAATTAAGGGGATTTGACGAGAATCAGAGGAGACTGGCCTCCTCTGGAGGTTTGGGGAGTTAATTACCGTCTGGTGCCGTGATAGGTGTGCTGGAGACACCGAGCTGGGGGTGGGGTCTGCCCGGAGACCCAGTGAGGCTGCGCGTGGAGCCCTGCTCTGCGTCGCTCCACCGCTGGGCATCTAGGGGTGAGAGGAGAGACCGCGGGCTTCTCAGTTGTCAGCAAGGCCACTGCCCGTGTTCTCCTGGAGACCAGGGCTCAGGGGGAGGCCCCTGTCCTGTCCTTGCAGCCCAAGGTGGCAGGGGGACAAGGCTCACGGGGAGCAGCCGGGCTCTTTCTGCCTTTGGCTCTCTCTGGCCCCAAGACCACATGGAACAAGCCGTTGGTCCCTGTGCCCCCAAATCCTCCTTCCAAACTCTCCCTGCTGTGGACTGGGAGCCCCCCGAAGGCCTGGCTCTCCAGGGGGCTCACTTCCTCCTGCCCTCCTCTTTCCTCTTGTCTCTGGAACACTCTGGAACATGCTGGGAATCTCTTCCCAGTCCCTGCCCCTCCTCCCACCCCGGGAATGGGGGCCCTGGCACCTGCATTCTGAAGGTCCAGCTTGCCCTGGCCCCTCTGCTCATTACTCCACAGCAGGGTGGGCTCTGTGCCCTCAGCCTGGGCCCAGGAGGCGCCCTCAGGGAGCACCCTGCCCCCGGCCCTCACGAAGACCCAGCCTGGACACCTGCTGCTGCTGCAGAACTGTCCTACTGAGCCAGCCTGGTCAGCCGGGCTGCGGGGCCTGAGGACCCAGGGTGTGGGGACCGGGGTCTCTGGCTGGAGGTGTCTGGGTTCTGCACCCATTTGTCAGGCAGCAAGGCTGACCGATGACCCGGCCACACCTGGTTGCTCCGTGGCTGCCCATCAAGCGTCTCTTCCCCAGGGTCGGGCCCCGTGTCCCCTGGGCGCTGCAGCCCTTGCCGCACTGTGTTGTCACTGCGTCTGTCCCAGCTCCCTGGGGGCATGCTGGCTGTGCGATGGGCCCGCCCTCTCTGAGCCTGGGCTTGGTGATGGCTGCCTCCCTCGCTCTGCTGAGGCCTCAGGAGTCGGTGGCTGTGTGCCAGAGCTGGGCGTGTGGCCCGGGCTCCCCAGCTCCCTTCCCAGGCCAGACGTCTGCTTTGCTGTGACGCAGGCACGTTGCTGGCCCTGCCTGACCCTCAGCTGCTCCTGCAAAAGCCGTGGCCTCCCGCCCGATGGATGTCGAGGTGCTGCGGGCAGCAGGGTGGGGCTGAGGGCCTGGCACGGCAGGTCATGGCCCAGACTGGCCCCACCCTGGGGGCTCAGCAATCACACTAACTCGAGGCTACCCAGCCCCAGCCCTCACTGTGAGGCCGACTCTCGGGGCCTCAGCTTCCCCGCCTGCAGGGGGGCCCTAAGCACTAGTGGCGAAGGTGAGACCCCTGGGCTCCACGAGACACCACCAGAGACACACAGGGGACGCCCTCTGTGGGGTGCTCCAGGTCTCCTCAGGGCTCAGGAGGCTCAGGGTCCCTGGAATGGGCCTTGGGACACAGCGGTCGCTGCTGTGTCCTGTCTTCCCTGGGGACAGTGCTGGGGCTGGAGGCATTTGAAATGGCCCCAGGGAATTTCTGGGTAGACCTCCCCACCCCCATGGCTGTTAGGAAACTCCAGCAAGTGGCTGGGACAAGTGGCCCTAGACCCCTGATGGCCGTGGCAGAATCTCTCCTACCACGGACCCGAATTGAGACAGCCGAGTCTCTCGGAGTTGAACTTGGAGGCCCTCAGTCTCCCAGGGTACGACTCATCCTTTCCTTTCATTAACAAATATAATGTTGAAATTTTTTGTGATGATGAAAATGGATTTTGAATTTAATTGAACTTTTTATATCAAATATTTCAAAATAACGATGACGTTTTCCTTGCCGTCCACAGATGGTGCTTCCAGAACGTTCATAACTCTTCCTAGGATTCGAATGAGAACCCCCACTGAACACCATCATGAGCTGTATTGTATTTTTTCCAAAGATGACATTTTTGCTTTGAGTCCATAAACTTTATCATTAAACATCTTCATATTTTCTTGTGTTTCTTGCAATTTTCGAATAAGTTCATCTTGGCGCTCAAAGATGTCCGGGAAGTCAGCTCTTTCTGAAGCCAGTGACTGTCTCAGGACATTTGCAAAGCGGGAGCTCTGTGGACGCAGTGCCGAAGCCCAGCGCTCCTGGGGTGGCGGGTGCTCGGCTGTGAGGAGCGGTGCTGGGCGTCTGACCCTGTTTCTCTGAGCAAGCTGAAGACAGCTGGGTGCAGAGCAGCTGGTGTTTACCGAGTTCCCTGATTTCACCATTTCAGATCTGTAGGCGTATTTTGCATATGAGAACTTGAACTTGGAGTTTTCAGAATAAATCCTTCCTTCTTTCCCTCCCTGCAGCCGCACTGTCTGCACATCTCCATCTGAGCCTGGCCACTAGCGTTTCACTCTTGGGAGGGGGTCCAGGTTCCCTTTGGTGACAGGGACGCTGTTCCTTCATACGCCTCTCCTCAGGGACGCGATGCCGCCAGCACAGGTGGTCTCCTCTAGACCCTGGTGGGCGCTGTTGGCGCTCATGGTCTCCCAGGCTTGGGGAACCTCGACTGCCCTGGTAGCTCTGGGCAGGGCTTCCCAGACGGCTGGGGTGGGCCTGGGAGACCTGCTCTTGGGCCTGCCCCAGGGTGTGGAGAAGCCTCAGTGCTCCAAAAGCCCTGGTAGGGTGGAGCCCGTGGCTGCTTCCTCCTTACCCTTAGAAAGGGGAAGGGACCAGGCAGGAAACCCCTCCCCTCCCGGTGCTTATCAGCTTCTGCCCTGAACCCATATTCTGACAAACTGCCCAGAAACTAAGATCCAGCTAAGTCCACCCCAGCTTGCCGAAGTCACCTGAGCTGGCCTAAGTCCACTGTGTGCCCTGGCTTCCATTCCTCCAGGGCGACTCCCCTGCCTCCCTCCCGCCTCCTGGCTCTCTGTCTTCTTGCTCGGCTGGAGCATGAGAGGGAGCTGCAGGTGGGCTACACAAGTCCCCTCCCAGGAAAGAAGCCTCCCTTGACCTTGAAGGGTCTCCAGCTGGGGCCTGCCTTCTACTCCCGGCCGGCCACCAGGACCACCCCTGGCCTGCCTCCCCTTCTGCCACCAAAGAAAACACAAGGGAAACTTGATTTGGGGACCCCTGCAGATGCCAGGCCGGTGGGTGCTGAAGTCTGTGGCACAGCCTGTGGCTGTGGGGTGGGGCGGTCCTACTGCCTACGTCGGCTTCTCTAGAGCAAGTCCGACACCCTGGGAATGCCGTCGGGAATCGCAGTGTGGACCGAAGGTGTAAGGTACCGTTTAGGGAACAATGACGAGAAAAATACTGTCTGTGTGATGTTCAAGAAGAGCAGGATTTTCCCCCCAAGCATCTGGAGGGGAGTTTGGCTCCGTCCACAGATGCAGGCCTGCAGAGGCGGAGGGCCGTGTTCTATGTACCCCACCTTTTTATTGCAGTCGCTTCCTGATTATGGAGCTGATTTTGTTTTATAGCATGTCATAGCATTGCCACATGGGTCGGTATCCTTAAATACTACGGCTCCGTTTTGCACGACCTAAATATTTATGTAGATGAAACGAAGCGGTCCGTATATTTGCGTTTGGCTTGTTTGACTCAACGCGCTGTTTTGAAGATGGATCCATTATGCTGTGTGCATCTGGAATGCGCTGCTTTTCATTGCTGTGTATCAAGATTTATTTATCTGTTTTGCTGTTGAAGAACATTTGGGTTTTGCCATGTTCCTGCAGATTTTCCCTCTAAATGGAAACCTGGGAGCACACTTGTTGGCGATGGAGTACGAAGTACGCCCTTGACTTTCTGGGACATCCCGAACTCTTCCCGATGGTTCCCTGTAGAGGTGCTGTGTGAGCGTCCCCCGGTCTTGGCAGTCAGCTCTTTTGAGGGGTTTGTTGTGACTCCCCTCTGAAGGTCTAACTTGTGCTTTCCTGGTGACCTGCAGGTCCGGGCTGGGGGCTGATGTGCTTCAGGATGTCCTTGCTCAAGTGTCCGACGCACTTTCCTCCTGAACTTGCAGGAGTGCCTTCTTTATATTATATATGGGGTCTTTGTCGGTTATATGTGCTGCAAATATTTCCTGCGAATGCTTGTTTTGCCTCTTGGCTCTCTGGCTGGTGTTTTTGGACAAACAGAAATGCTTAGATTTTATGTGGCCAAATGTATCCAACTTCTCCTTTATGGTTATTGCATTTTCAATCTTGTTGGAAGATCTTTTCCTATCCAAAGGTCACAAAGATGTTCTCTACATCTTTTAAAGGCTTTCTTAAGTGTTTTGACTTTCGCTGGGATTTCAGTCTGGAGTTAATTTTTGTGTCTGAGGGAGATTGGGGTCATTTGATTTCCCGTGCCTGTGACCGATGGACGCAGAGCCTCATCTCCCGGTTATTTTGCAGAGCAGGAGTGCCCACGCTGGGTCTGCGTCTGGCTCCCTTCCCTTCCGTGGCGGTAAGCCCTGCCCTGACTTTGCTCCTGGGCTGTGTGGTCAGTGGTGGGCGGCAGGCAGAGGAACCCCCCTGCCTCTCTGACTGGTCAACAGGGTCTCGTTTCTTCTTGCCTTTTGAGTTTCCACATAAAATTCAGAACCAGCATGCCAACTTCCACAGGAAGTTTTGGGGGGATTTTGGTTGGTGCTGTGCAGAGTCCTTCAGGGTGGAGGGACAACATCCGTGCACCGTTGTGCCCTGCAACCCAAGCAAGCGTGCGTTCTCCATTTCTGAGAGTTTCCACATTTCTCAATAATGTTTTATGGTTTCCTGAATAAAAACGTCTTACATTTTGTTAGATTTATTTCTTCCTCACATTTTCAGATTGTCATTTTTCCTGGTCCTTTATCCCTGAGATACAATTTGCATACAATAAATTAAACAGGATGCAGAATACAGACCAGCGAGTTCTGACACATGCCACACGCACAGTAGCAGGATCTCAGTCCAGGAATGTCCCCAGAGGCCTCCTTCTGGGCAGTTGCGTCATCCTCCTTGCCGAGATGATGGCTGGTGGGTCTTTGTTCTGCACAAATGGAATCCGGTGCCACCTGCCCCATGGCGTCTGGCTTCTGCTGGGCACGACCTGTGTGCCCCGTGCTCCTCGTCAGACCCTTTCGCGGCTGGCTTCTGCTGCTGTGAATACAGGCGGGTGATTCTTTATCCGCCTGTTGATGGGTATTGGGTCGTTTTTAGCTTTCGGCAATTAGGAATGACGCTGCGTAAACACTCTGGGAAAGGCTTTGTGGGGATGTGCGTCTTCATTTCCTTGGATACAGATCTGGAAATGGACACCCTAGTCCTGGTTTTGCTGAGCTTCGTAAGGAAAGGTTAGGAAGTCTCACACCACCACGGGGTCGGGATACCCCCAACTGTGCTGTCAGCCTCCTGGGTCTGGCCCCCTGGGTCTGGCCTCCTAAGTGTGTGTGGACTGATGTTCTTTGTCACTCTGACACGTACTCTCTGGGCCCAGTGAGGCTGAGCATCTCTTCCTGTGCTTTCTCATATCTTCTTTCGGTCACTCTGAAAGCCACTCCCTTAAGGGTTACTATACACACAGCAACGCCATCCTTTCTGAGGTGCGGTGGATGGGTTTTGACAGCCGTCTCTGAGTGCGGCCACCACCAGCAGAATGTAGAGTGTCTCCATCACCCGAACGTCCCCCGCCCTCGGGCCAGTCTCTGTGCTGACCTCAGCCCTGCGCAGTCCCCACCTGCTCGCTGGCACTGGAGGGCCACTCTGTCTAGACTTCTGTGTTTGGGGAGCGGGTGGCAGGTGCTAAATCTGGATCCTTCCCTGGGGCATCTGGGCCCCGCGTGCCGCTGCCTGCCTGCTGCCTGCCCGCTGCCTGCCCGCCGCCTGCTGTGCCCCTGGGGGAGCAGCCCTCCCTTGTGGGTTCGCACCCCTGTGCCCGTCGCTCACCTGGGAGCCCTCCGAGCTGCGCTGAGGCTGGCCCTGAACGTGGCTGCCATGCACCGCGCACCGAGGCACCCGTCTGCGTAGATGCACACCAGGAGCGCCGCTGCCACGCGGGCGCCTACTCTTCCCTGCGGTCCCTGGCGCCGTCGCACACACCCTGGAGCGCCTCCCAGCAGCAGGAGCTGGGGTCTGAGGGAGGGTAGTTGGTTTGGCAGCCTGGATCCTTCCTTCTTTGTCCCTCACCTGCGGGCAGCGGCCAGACCCGCAGCCCACGTTGAGCTGGAGCGATGGAGGTGGCTAGCCTTGGTCTCCTCCGGGGATGGCGTCTGTGCTCCTTTTTTTTTTTTTTAATTATTATGTTTTATTTACGTAGGACAGCCGAATGCATTATGATTCTTATTAAACATATAGAGCACAATTTTTCCTATCTCTGGTTGTACACAAAGTATATTCACACCAATTCGTGTCTTCATATTTGGATAATCATGTCCATCACATTCCACCATCATTAAGAACCCCATGCCCCCTCCCTTCCCCTCCCACCCCTCTGCCCTATCTAGAGTTCCTCTATTCTTCCCATGCTCCTCTCCCTACCCCACTATGAATCAGCCTCCTTACATCAG
The DNA here is from genome assembly GCF_047511675.1 of Marmota flaviventris. NCBI lineage: Eukaryota > Metazoa > Chordata > Mammalia > Rodentia > Sciuridae > Marmota > Marmota flaviventris. The sequence goes on along the minus strand of NC_092500.1, from coordinate 2,860,316 downwards.
AGAAAACATTCGGCATTTGGTTTTTGGGATTGGCTAACTTCACTTAGCATTATCCTCTCTAACGCCATCCATTTACCTGCAAATGCCATGATTTTATTCTCTTTTATTGCTGAGTAATATTCCATTGTGTATATACACCACATTTTTTTTTATTCACTCATCTACTGAAGGGCATCTAGGTTGGTTCCACAGGTTAGCTATTGTGAATTGTGCTGCTATAAACATGGATGTGGCTGTGTCCCTGTAGTAGGCTGTTTTTA